>NC_056628.2:138081944-138777842 GCF_002870075.4 Lactuca sativa | reverse complement strand
AAAAACACCGCTTCCAAGTTCTTTTTAAAAAATAGGTATTTTTAGTTGAACCTCTTTTATGACTAGTTCGATTCAATACAGTTTCTATAAATTTATGTATTTATGAAGAAATCAGGATATCCAAACCATTTACATAAGGACATGGCGTCAAAGTTGTTTTGCATCATATAATATGCACCGCCAGTGAATGAAGAAGGTAAGATAACAGGTTGTCCGACGTTGGATATATCTTTATTCTCGAGGTTTTGTTGATTACGTAAATTCTCATAAGACTCGCATCTAAGAATTTGTTGTTTGTTCCTTATGAAATGTAATCTCTCGATTTTGATCATAGTGTAAGCATCTACCAAAAACTGTTGGAACAACCTTTTTGAAAGAATTAGTGAAAAATATTGATCCCTGTCTTGTATTCTATAAGAAAAAAATTATCTCATCGTACAGTCGGGCCGCTTGTTGTTGCTTGAAGGTGTAATACCTCGATGTGGTATGTCAACCCTGTAACCATTATCACCATATGGAAACAATAGTGGATACTGAAGAGGAAGGTATGATGGATGTAATTCACTAATACGCCGTAGAGAACCAGTTGAAGTTTGAACAACAATATCTTTATTATCAATTGAATCACCAATATCTCCAAAAATTAAAGCGGCAACCTAAGAAGCAGATGATAGGTTGTATGTCCTTCCATCTTGGTCCCTTCGTCCAATAATTCTCAATTTGATATCAACATGAGGGTTTTCATGAAAACAATCTCTAACCATTCTCTAAGACTGAACCAAGACATCATTTGAATCTAACATCAACTTCAAATCTTGTATAATAACATTATGAAGAACAGAAGAATTTGATATAGATCGTTGATTTTCTCCACTACAAGTAAGATGAACATATAAACATAAGATAAATAAAGAAATTAATGCTGATGAATAATATATCTATTAATGTGATAATTGTGAAGAGTGTACCCAAAAAATGTTCGTCTATTTGCGATCTCATTATCAGTATCGTATATGTACAACTGAGAGAATTTTGGTTTAAATCCCTATTCCGGTAAAAGGCTTCCGATACTATGATAATTTTGACCGCTAAGTCGAAAAATGTATGGAGCATTTTCAATTATTAAAACACATAAAATATAAACAGTTTACAATGATTCAACACACATTTAAATCATGAAAGATTCTTTAAGTAGGTTCCTAGAGCATTAGTATAATAAATAATTTTGATAATAAGCTACTTGCTTGTTTGCATTGGTACCTCCTTCATATGTAATTTGAGTGCACAAGGTGTAAACAAATGGGCGGGGGTATTAGTTTTAATGTGACATTTCTTAAGAGCCTTCAAACCATGTGAAATGTGGATTTTAGATTTAGTTATTTTTTTGGTGTTATCCGGCTGAAGTTCTGTGTCACGTGAATCTATTTATGTTTATGTTCTTTAAAGGCTTCCAAGTAAAGCTGAGTTTAGAAGTTTTATTTTCGTTTTCCTTATGTCTTACACAATGAATCGACACTTGTTCAATACAATTGGTTTATCGTTCAAATTACAATGCCTAAAAAATATAAAATTTAAATTAAAAAAAAAAAAAAAAAAACTAAAAATCCAATGTCGTAACAGAAGCATATGAAAGGAGAATGCTATAATTCAAGATAAAGAGAAGTTCATTGCTATTTCTTGCATTTATCCCTAAAAATGGAAGCAAAATCATGGTAAAGTATAAGAACAATTGAAGAAAATTACCATTATGCAATAAAGTCTAAGAACAAAATCAATAATGCAGTAAAGTATATTCAAACATTCAAACAAAGAAAACAAAACTGAAAGACACATAAAAACACAAACTATATACCCCTTTACAGAGAATTATCATTATGTCCCTGGACTATTAAAGTAAACAATTTTCAATTATTAAAACACATAAAATACAAACAGTTTACAATGATTCAACCAACAATTTAACAAATCATAATTTTGGATAACTAAAGTATTGTAGTCATTTGAAAGCCCGTTTAAAATAAATTAATTTTGACATTTTATTTGATTAGTAATTTCATGGACTTATCTCGACATGACTTCTTTATGTCGAAATAGAGGGGCATAAAAAGGCATATCAAGATTCAACCTAGAAAATCCGTGTAACGTCCCAAAATTGAAGTCCAAAAATTTCATTTTTAATTAAGTTGTTCATAAAACATTTACTAGAAAATATTGAATCAACACGTCATCTCATAAAATCAAGTATCATGTTTCAAACCCACAACATAAGCAAATAACATATCATAGTACAATCCCAGAAAACACCGTGCAGAAAATCAAATGTGTGTGTGATGCCACGCTACGCTGCCGGCTCCTTCCTCTTAGATGAAGAGGTACCTGAAACCAAAAACTGAAAACGTAAGCACAAAGCTTAGTGAGTTCCCCCATCATACCACATACCATACAATACCATCGGTATATTTCAACCGGTAATCGTCATCGGTATCTTTCAACCGGTAACTGGGGACTATTCCACCCCCTACCACTAGCATACAATAGCAAGATATAAGCACATAGTCAGGCATATTCGGGTACTGACCTACCCCTTGGTCCTAAGGACCACTATCAGGGTAACTACCCCTATCATGTAACATACCATACAGATATAACTCATAACCAAACGCATACCAAACCAAGATAAATTATCACAAAGACAATTATCTTCTAAATACTCCTCATTGGTGGGTCGGCATTGTGGCCTTAGACCCACCCTACTGGAAGGTAACTCACATCATACAAGTAGCTGCTGATAATTAGTGCGGGAAACCTCTGTCCGCTGCTGCCCCAGAAATCCTCCGGCTACAAACCCCACAAACACTCAGTTAGAAACAGCCAAGTCAAGTCAAAGTCAAAAGTCAACTTCCAGTTGACCCGACTCGCCGAGTTGGGCCATCAACTCACCGAGTCCCTCACTCTCTACCTGTCCCCATCCGCGACTCTACTCTTCGATTTGGGCCGACAACTCGACGAGTTCTTCTCCCATTCGAAACCACAACGAAACTCATCCGACTCGCCAAGTTTGAAGAACAACTCGCCGAGTCCCACGAGCAGTTCTCCTACTCGATTCCAAATCCTCACCAGGGCATTCTTTATGAGGATTTGGGTTTCTAGGACTATTGTTACACGCTAAGTTGCTAATTCCGCGAGTAGTGACGAAGGGTTGGACCTTCTACACTTAAACCCCTCACAACTCAGTAACTATTCATATGACTCGCCGAGTTTGAAGAACAACTTGTCGAGTTCCAGGCAATCTTCATAGGACTCGCCGAGTTGTTCATCCAACTCGTCGAGTCAAAGGCCATCTTCATAGAACTCGCCGAGTTCCACTTTGGGACACGCCGAGTCCTTTCAACCCATTTCCCATACATACCAAATCTGAGACATGCAACGCTTCCAAACCATATATCTATGTTTCTTAGGGCATGCTTATCACGTAAAGTTGCAAACTTTACGTGCATGCATGACCCTATAAGCTCCAAAACGAAAATCCAAGCTCTTTATGAGGTCATACACTTAATGGGGACCTCAATCACTTCATCCACAGAAACTTTATGCTTCTAATACGTCCCCAAGGTCTAGATCTGAAGTCCTTTCGGATCATTAACCACAAACACATGGAGTTTGGTGTTTTAGGGCTTGAAAACCACCAATTAAGGGAAAAAATGGTATCTAATGAACTAGTGATCAAGGTGGGAACTTTTCTACCTAAATGGAAGCCTCTTGCAGGGTAGATATCGGATCTACTTCTCTTCCTTGCACTCTTCCACCTCCTTCTTCTTCTCTTGAGCTTCAAACTTCCTTCACAAGGCCAAAATCACTCACAAGAACAAAAAGGGGCTAGGGTTTCGTTCTACAGCTCTTCTGGAAGTGTTAGGAACAAGAGAGGCCGAGTTAGTGTGCTTAAATAGGGTGCAAACACCCAGGTTAGGGTTTTTGCCCAAACAGGGCCTACTCGCCGAGTCCGGGAACCGACCCGCTGAGTCCGAGGCTCAGACCCTGCGTCTCATCCCGCTCCTACTCGGCGAGTTGGTCCTTCAACTCGCCAAGTCCAAGGCAAAATGCATGAATTAAGAATTATTAATTACAAGAAATATGTACCGGGAAACAGGTGCTACAATCCATTTGTAACTTTTCTCATTTGCTTAAAATCACTTTATAATCGTCAAAAAATATGTATTACAGAAAAACTTCAAATATTGTTTTGAAGTAATCCAGATCACTAATCAAGTTCAAAATTTAAGAAACAATGACCGATAAACCACCATAAACATTTACAGATATAACAATCATAGGTTAAACAACATAAATAGCAGCAGTAACATGCGACAACAATGGCAGGGGTAAATCCAGATCAGTAATCAAGTTCAAAATTTAACAAGGAATGACCGATCAACCACCATAAACATATACATACAGAACAAACATAGGTTAAACAACATAAATAGCAGCATTAACATGTTAGAACATTAGAAAGGGACAACAATTATCGTTTTAATTGTATTCATTCCAGTCAAAGATCAATACGCTAACTCAAATTCGTCGTGTTCTGTCCATGAGTGGGAAATAGGGACTTACAAAATACAATTTAGTTTGAGAAAACAAATACATATACACATTGAGAAGAAGAAACTTACCAAAAGGATTGAACTGTGTGATTGAATATCCGAAAATTGAATTGTCGATGATGCAAAACCTTGGAAACATGATGCTGTAAAGGAACGTTGATATCATATATTTCAAGTATATATTGAGCAGATTATATAATCGACATAATATAATAATTGACATAATAATTTTAATTAAATGTAATCGATTGATTGATATCATACCTTATATAAGAAATCGGATTCCATAATAACATTCTATTAATCGGGTATGTGCATAATTTGAGTTAATGGCTACAGCTGTTATCACCGATAAAATTGGAAACAAAATTGAAACAAATTAGGGCGTTATATGGATTTGATATCGAATTGTATTCAATGTGAGACCAAGTAGGGGTATAATGGGTATTTAACTTTTGCAAAATTCTGATGTTTTGAAGGGACACGTAGAGATACGATTTTGTTTATTAGATAGAGAGATATTATTACTATTATTAATATTACTTATTTCAATTTCGGTTAACAGTATCACTATATGTAATTTTGGTTTATTGTTTTTTTAGCTCAAGGTAATAAATTAAAGTCTAACATTTTTTTGTTATTGATGAGCTAATATTTTTATTTTTAATATCTTATAGAATTATAAATCAATAAATAAGTATACTTTTTATTAAAAAACTATAATTTTTAGTCAAATAAACTGAACTTTTTAAAAAAACCATGTGTTTTACGTGAAACTGCACTTTTTATAAAAATAACTGCCCTTTTTATTAAAAAATTTGCATCATGTAAAAAAAGTTGTAATTTATAAATAAAAAAAACTACAAATTTAAAAAAACTGCACTTTTTAGAACAAAATTGCATGTTTTATTAAAAAAAACTATACTTTTAAATGTAAAAAGGCACGTTTTAAAAAAAAAAATTTAATGCAAATTATAACAAAAAACAGCAAAAATTAAATAATTTTATGAAAATTAGGTTTATGGTAATAGAGAAAAAAAATAAGTTTGTGAATTTACGATTAAAAACATAGATAAAAAAAGGGTTTTCTATAAGTACCTTTATTTATCCAATTTCACCTCCTTGATTTGATTTTTTGTCTTTTGTTGTTTTTTTTTGTTCTTTTTTTTACTATTTTCTTTTTTTATTGTTTTTATATTATTATTATTATTATTATTATTATTATTATTATTATTATTATAAATTTCGAACAAAATTTTATAATACGGACGACATTATAAAATTCGAACGGCTATATAAAATCGGTTTTTAATTATTTTTTATTACATATTTTAATATAATAATAATATTATTAATAATAATAAAAAATATTATTATTATTATTATTATTATTATTATTATCATTATTTTAAATTTCGAACAACATTTTATATATCGGAAGACATTATAAATTCGAACGACTATATAAAATCAGTTTTTAATTCTTATTTTTATTTTATAAATCGGTTTTTAAAATCGGATTACATTATAAATTTGGATGAAATTTTAAAATTCGTACGATATTACAAAGTTGGACGACATAATAAAATTCAAACGACTATATAAAACGGAACAAAAGCAAAGTTTTTGTTTATTTACCACGGATATATTAATTAGTACGTTATTTACATTTGCGTGGTGCGTTATGCGGATTGAAAACAAACTTTACTTTTGTTCCATTTTATATAGTCGTTAAATTCAAATTTTATAATGCCGTCCGAACTTATAATATTGTCTGAATTTTATATGGTTATCGAAATTTCTTATAATAATAATAATAATAATAATAATATTATTATTATTATTATTATTATTATTATTATTATTATTATTATTATTATTATTAAAAGAAAAAACAGCAAAAAACAAAAAGGAAAGAAAACAAAAAAAAGAAAAAAAAGAGAATAAATGATGTCAAATCAAATGTAAAAGGTTGATTAGATTGACGTTAGGGGAAGGGGGTAAAATCTGTTAAGGGGGTACTTACAGCACAACCCATAAAAAAATTATGAAATTTTATTTGAAAAATTATTTTTATAATATTATTTATATTATTATATTATAAAAACATTATTGTTGTGTTTTTTTTGTCTTAATAAAAATAAGTTTAAAATTATGAATATTATTGATATCCTTGTATCAAGTGTATACAAAATGTATTAGGTGATGGAAATTGTGATGTTCGATCAGTAGTTGTTTGTCTCGGGCATGATGAAGATGAGTGACTTTTCTGTCACACCCAAAATCCGAGAACGTCGGAAACGTTCTGCGGCGGAGGACGTCATGTAATGTATCACAACAATGCAAAGTAGTAAAGAAGCAACAACATCATCCATTGCATTAAAAGTATAATTTTAATTACAAGTGTGTTCTTTCATAGTATAAGACAACATAATGAACAATCTACATAAAATAGGAGTCTTGATTTCTCCATCTTCACAAAACCTGGTCGTCGTACCTGTCTATTTGTGACCTGAGAATACAAGTATTTTGAAAGCGAGTATCAGCAATAAAGTAATAGGAAAAATATAGCCATATAAGTGTTATCCTTTTTTATTAGGATCAACTCGACATCGCGATTGCCGAAAAAGTATTAACCTTGAATATCCGTAGATGTTTATTTTCCTCTGTAGCTAACAGCAGGTTGAACGAATGGTTAGTCCCGTAAAGGTACCCTAATATAAGTATTAACCGTAGGCATCCGTAGATGTTAATTACCTCTGTTGCTAACAGTTGGGTGCTGGAATGGTTAGTCCCGTCTTAGTAAGTAAGTAGTCTTCTAACGAGACCCGCTGTAAGTAAGTAATAATATGATTGGTAGTCCCTATTCTACATTTGGAACTAAAGGTGACTTCCGCAACGAATCGCTAGGTCGAAATCCATATTTATTACCAAATCATATATATATATATATATATATATATATATATATATATATATATATATATATATATATATATAAGCCCAAACTATACCTATAATAGCTTGGTAGGGATATATGAACGTATACCTTTGCTACCCAAAGGTACTGAACCGACTGATCAGAACTATTATGTCCGTATATGTACACATGATATATAACTTAATATTTAAACGACCTTCGGACGGATACCCGATACCCTACCAGACCACATCCCAACGTGGAAAAGGAAATAAAGCGGGTTAGCCTTCCTAAGTCCTTTAAGCATTATTTATATAACTATACATATACAGACATGCTTTTAACAAGGTATCTATGTAAAGGTATCCATGTATGTGTATCCAAGTAAGTGTATCCATGTAAGTGTATCCAAGTAAGTGTATCCAAGTATGTGTATCTCTTCATATAGCATTTAGTATAGACTCATGAATGAACTGACTCTGGCGTAATTCCTTGTAATAGGAATAGCAAGTAGTATCTCCTAACTATACCTATAATAGCTACTAGAAATGTACAAGTATCAACGAAGGTATACCTTTGCTAGCCAAAGGTACTGAACTGACTGAGGGCACTATTATGTCTACATATGTATACATGATATATAACTAATATTTATACGACATTCGGACGGATAACTGATACCCTACCAGACCACATCCCAACGGGGAAAAGGAAATAAAGTGATTTAGCCTTCCTAAGTCCTTTAAACATTACTTATATAACTATACATATATGGGCATGCATTTGATAATATAAAAGCATAAAAGGAGTTTTGTAAAACCTTTGAAAAAGTTTAATATCTAAGAAAAGTTAGACTTGATGTCAGTTTATAAAACGATTTGAAAGTATTTTGTTTGAATAAACAGTTTAAGTATAAAGAACACCTTTGTTTGAAATACATTTGTAACAAAGTTTGAAAAGAAACATACAGTGTATAAAGCAGTTTGATAAAGAGTTTTAAACATATAAAAACGTTTAAGAAAGTCATTTCAAAAAATCTATTTGGTAAAACAGTTAACGTATAGTAAATCTATTTGCATGTTAGTTATTAATCACATGTGATTGATATAATAACTAGCATGATTCAACTTGTATTCTTCCCCCCCCCCCCCCATAAAGCATTTAAAAACATTTAGAAACATTTAAAAGGTTGATTCAAGGGGTATGAACTCACCTGCAGTAAGCAGATCGGAAGGAAGTGTCGGACAAGTGCTTGGTGTCAAGTGAAGACTTAGACACACACAATGATCCTAATTACATATGGAGACATATGTATATAAAAATTAGTGATTTAACACTAATTAAACATGTATAAACATCCTATTGCGAGGAAAACACTTTGGTCAAGTGCTAGGAGGCTATCGGGTTGCAACCAAGGAGTGTAAAGCCTCATACGGGAGTTTATGGTCCAATGACCATCTTTATTGGAGTTTACGGCCCAGGGGAGTTTACTCCTGGCCGTAAACTCTACATTGGTCACCAAAAGGGGCTTAAAAATCTAAGGGCTTTAGTGGTTAAGTGCTCCAAAGCTTCAAAAAAGTGTTTGGGTGGGTTTAAGGTCCTAAAATGACCTTGTTTGGTGTTCACGGCCCTGGGACCACTCCCCCATGAGTTTACGGCTGTAAACTCATGGTAAGGAGTACCATTTCATGAATTATGGTCCTTAGGTCAATGGTGTAAGGTTCTATGACACTAACCAAGGCTTACTAAGGTGTTAGGGTGTCATTTGCACCCTTAAAAGGGGTTTACGGCCCAAGAACATGCCCTAGCCATAAACTCCTTGAATCCAATGATTCCTTATGTTTTCTAAGCTCTAAATATGCTAAACTTATTGTACAATGAGTTGGATCAAGAGTACTTACGATCTACAAGCTCGAATGGTCGGTTTTGGCCAAGAACACTAGTGTGTGTTCTTGGTGTAACTTGAAGATCTACAAAATGGAATGATTTCACGGATGAAATCATGTAAGATTACTAGTTCATGCAAGATATCAACTAGTTAAGACAATAAGCTTACGGGTTTTGAAGACCGGGGACGAAGATCGGGATGATACTTGAGAGGATTTGGAAGAAAATCCGGCCAAGAAAGGGAGAAATGAGACGAAATGACCCAATGATCTATATATACCCTTGAGTTTATGGCAACATGAGTTTACGGCCGTAAACTCATGGTCTTGTGGCCGTGAACTCACTTAGATGGGGTTAGGGTCCGATTTGCTACACTGTGGTTCTAGCGGGTACTTTCTATCACTTATTCCTTAAGTGTATTAGGTTCAAAACTCCTTAGAATGACCTGTAACCTGGCTAGAACTTTGTACTAATGATTTTGACACTCAAATGGTTTGATTGACTAAGCTTTATAAAATAAAAAATTTCGGGTTGTCACATTTTCATTCGTCGACAATTATATGATGAGTTATTGACTTCATATGAAGACTATTCTAGAGTTTTCGTTGGATGTGATGGAGTAATTGATTCATTGTTTTTCTTCATGTCATAAATTTAAAGTTATCAATATGAATAAAGTTAATAATAAAAATATAATTACAAATTAATAATGATTTCTTGATTGTGTTATAATGAACTAATAATAAAAGTTTCACAAATAATAATTATATTGTAATGATGACTTAAAAAGTAAAGTTAATGATAATTATATGGTAATAATTTATCATCATTTATCCAAAAAATAAGTCTAAGAGCATCTCCAATGGTTAAGTTGTGTTATAACTTAAAGTTATTGTCAACTCATCATTTTATTTATTTTTAAGCTCTAATTAAGTTATATCTGCAAAGGTTAACCTCAACATAGTGTTTTTTTTTTTAGTTTAACTAGTTGATCCACATGTATATAAATTGTTTCTTATAACCCCTTAAACTAATTAGTTGTTTTTAAACACATCATATTTTTATTAAAATATAGTTTGTATTAAAATTTATTGTAGTTATAATATATAAACATTTGTAACATCTAATAGAAATAATTATTTATTAAAGAAATCAATATTATTTCAACTAAAATAAAATTATGTAGGTAAAATGAAATATTTTTAAAGATAAAGGATTAGACTGGATAAACATTTATACTATATTGACCATTCAATATATATTGAATGATCAATAAAAAAAACAAAAAAACTATTATCTCCAATGATGTTTAATAATATTAAGTTATCAAGGAAATAGTAAAAAACTATAAATAAATTATCATTGGAGATACTCTAATAATATAACTATAAATTAGTGTTGTACGTTGGTGTGTACAGGACATTTTAAATAAATTCTATAATTATAATGCATTCATGTAACCTGTTCATTTAGCACCCTATCCTAAACATGCATAATGCCTATACTTATTTTTGGCTTTCCGTCTATGGTGCTAATTTTGTTGATGGTCCGATCAGAAGAAGAAAAATATTCATGTTCATTAAACATTCTTTGATTATTATCATTACGAGCATTTTGTAATTCATAGATGCTATGTTTTAATATACTATAGAGACGTAAATCCTTAGGAGCTACATATTCTCTTACTTACGTAGTGATAATATTATATTTACTACTAGGAAAACGATCATTAGCCGCGTCAAAAGTCGCAGGTAATAAGTCGGGTAGTCGCCGGTAATAGTAATAGCGGCGACGCGTCGCCGGTAATAAGTCGTCACTACTGTTTCGTCGCTATTGAGCAAATTGTCGCTGCTAATGATATTTGTCGCCGCTAATAATGTGTGTCGCCGTTAATAACAATGTCGTCGGTAATAACACAGTCGCCGGTAATAGTGTCGCCGGTAATACCAATTTTCATTTTTTTAATTTTTTTTAATTAAAGATTTTGGTTGCCCGTAATAATGTCGTCGGTAATTACATAACAACATTCGATGAAAAATAAAAAATAATAGTGTCGACGCTAATTACATAACAAACATCCGATTATAATTAATTAAATATTAAAAGTCATAATATCCGATTAAACTTTTAGCTAACTATTAGCGACGACATTTTTAACTTTTAGCGGCGACATATATGTCGCCGGTATTAGGTTAATGCGGATAAGGAATCCCAACCGTTGGATTTGATATTTGATCATACGGGCTTAGATGTAACGGATGGGGAAAACATGGATTCGAGTGATAACCCTTTAGCAGGGACATTATTACCGGCGAAGTGGACTTTTAGTGGCGACTCTAGCATTTGTCGCCGCTAAAAGCCCATGTCGCCGGTAATAGTGTCGCCGCTAAAGGGTGATATTCTTGTAGTGATTTAACTTTTCGAAATTTTCGTTATATTTGTTTTACCTATCGTTTTAATCAGTTTGTTTGCATTCTCAAGATCATTAAATCAAATTAGGTATATTCAAGAATGAAGATACCCTTTGTGAGTGGTTATATAGATGAATTTAGAGGTTTTTAACAATTTACTTGGATGACTCAGGCACATTGAATATCAAAATCGTCAAATCGTTTTTTTTTATGATACATTTGTTAAAAAGTGAAATAAATAAGATGACTGTTATCTTCAAGAATGAAGATAACCTTTGCGAGTGTCTATATCTCTAAACAGTTTCATCGTTAACATATTAAATAGTTAGAAAATCATCGTTAACATATTAAATAGTTAGAAAATTAAATTTACATCATGAATTGATGGTTTCCCAAAATAAATGAATTTCACGAATGTTCAATGGGCTAACTTTGTGAGAAAATGTTCCTCACGGACGTCATTTTTTATAAAAAGAAATAAGAAAAATGTCACGATCACTATATATAAGGCCAAAATATGGCCATTTCACGAATAACTTGTTATATTATATAATGGTTTTGTGATCGTTTTGCTTTTAAGGTATCTTAACAATAACTTTGCTTACATCTCCTGTTCCTGTGAGCAAGCTGTAAAACTAGGATTGCAATAGACACACCTAATTACACCGAATGTTTAAGTATTTTATACTTTGACTCTTATATCAATTAGTTTAGGTTGTTTTATTCAAGATCATGTGTTATACACTTATACATATATACAGGGTAAACGATTTGTTTATTCCCCTAAATTTTATCTTAGTTTTTGGTTTTATACTGTATTATGTTCTTTTATATTATCAAACATATGTTTTTCATGATTTGAACCATGTTAGGTCAACGATACAAATAAATATTCAAAAGAATATACATTTTCCTGTTTTATATTTAATTATGTAATAGAAAAGTTTGGATTTTGGAATACATTATCTAGACAAGAGCACTGCCTTTAACATATTCAGTGAAAGCCAAAGCCACCAGCCCCAACATCGCAACCCGTCCATTCCAAAGCTCTGCATCTGACGTCATCAGTCCACTCGACTTCGACTGCACACTCACTCCTTTAAACAACGGCACCAACGACGCTAACGTCAACACCATGCTAGTGCCGACAAACACCGCCACTCCGCCATTGCCGATCTGGGCAAACACGTCTTGACCGCTGCTCACTTCTACCGCCATCGCCGACACAAACCCGATCATCGCCAACCTACCGTTTATCCTCTCCGGTGCCGGTCCGCTGAACGCCAATACATCAGAGAACTTCGAGCTGACCTTCGGTGCAGGCGGTGGAGGAGTACTGGTCATATTTGGTGTGGTTGCTTGTTTGGAACTCCCGGTTTCACCACTTTGTGGTGTCTGTGCCATGCACCTGATGGAGAATGTGGGATTTCTCTTGAAAACTGTGATGGGGACTACCATGAATATTGAAGAAGCAGCCATGTCGGAAAAAGATATATGAAGTTTTGAGGGAGGAGAGAAGGTGGTAGTAGTACTGGTGGTGGTGGTGGTTGAAGTGGAGGATGAGGGTTTGAGGAGGTGGGTTTTATAGGGTTGGGGAGAACTGGTGAAGACAAAGGAGAGTGGATGCTTAGAGGAGCCACGTTAAGAGACTTCACGTGGCTTTCGAAATTGCCGATGAGGGGTGGTTGTGGTTAAAAAGCCTCTACATCTACACTTATTTCACTAATGGTGTGTGGTGGGGTATGTCGACAAATTAAGGATTTTGGGTTGAACTTTTTTCGGTCTTCCGTCACTAAGTCGGATTTTACATAAGCTCCTTTGTTGTTAGATGGGACAAAATACATGCATCCCATGGACTAGAATCTAAAAATTAGTGATAATACTATAATGTTACAAATGGTTTAGAAAACATTCTAAGGGGTATATCTAATTGGTCTCATAATATACGCCACTTTCCAAGTCATTATAAAAGATTGTTTTATTACCTAAAAACACCGCTTCCAAGTTCTTTTTAAAAAATAGGTTTTTTTAGTTGAACCTCTTTTATGAGTAGTTCGATTCAATACGGTTTCTATAAATTTATGTATTTATTATTTCATTTATATATATATATATATATATATATATATATATATATATATATATATATATATATATATATATATATATATATATATATATAACCAAAAATCATTCTATAAACATAAATCATTCTATAGTGAACTTATATTATAAAACCATAGACATAACAACTAATAAGTATTGGTCTACACGTTGTTCATACCGTTGTCTAGTGTGCGTCAAAGACGTGCCCAATAGTGTGGTGCGTCATCAACCTTCGAGTTGTGTACATTCTAGATAATCTGATCGATCGAGATGTTTAATTTGTTTGAAAAATTGGTGTTTTTAACGAGCCGAATGAAATTTAATTATCCAAGTCCAATAAACGATATCTATCATACCGATTCAACCTAGTGTTTGTAGAATATGTCCGATTTGAATTGTTCTAGGAATTAACATAAACTTTCGTTATTGAGCTGCTCTCATCTCCGGTCCCGGTCCTATTGGTCGAACATAAAGAATCATACACAATACTATATGTTCCGTTCCTAAGGCCTAGCCTATCATGGTCCCCGCCCTTACTCTGCTAATGATGAGATAAGAAACCCCGTCTACACTCAGCTAGTGATGAGATACTGGACCCTACCCACACTCACCTCCCTACCAGGCACATACAAGTATCACGAAGACAACAAGTATAACTAAACATGCATACATTCATCGGGTACCTGAATGACTTGCTTCCTTAATTGCATCAACGTATTCTTTGTCGTCATCTAAGAGGCCCAAAGCATAACATGCATCTCGAAAAGTTGGATTTTCTTCACCATTTACAGTACAAATTTCTTCAAATGATTTTGGACCTTTCATTTTATTTAAAAGAATCCGTAAGAAGTAGACTTTGCCAAGTTTAGGTGAAACAGAGTGAATCCTTTCTATTGAACGTCCAATTTTCCTTGGCTTCCACAACCTATCATTAAGTTTCCAAACAAACTTTTTAGGAAATTCAAAATATGTAAGTTTTCATGCATCTTTATTACTTTTATTACATTCCATCCAAGATGTGAACATAGAAGCTGCAACTGAAGGTTGTTCAAGAACATCGTCAATATCATCGTCTACAGCATATATTACTTGTTGTTGATCAGGAAGAGGAAAAGGTAGTCGCTTCATAGAAGGATATCGGTAATGAACATCATATTTAAATATTCGCCATGATGTTTCACATGCATATATATATATATATATATATATATATATATATATATATATATATATATATATATATATATATATATATATATATATATATATATATATAATCATAATAATCTTTTATTTCATCCACAACCTTTTCTTGATGAGAAACAGTGTTGATGTCAACAACAATTGTAGCTTTATTTGGACCTTTATTTATATATTTAAACAGATACTTTATGGAAGATCCCTAATTGCACCATTCAACATTAATATATGCCTAATATATTTTCAACATATATTTGTTATATGGAACAACATTTATGTAATCTAACTTAACACCTGATTTTACGAAAAAATATCCATTTTTTCTTCTCATATATAACAGATAACCGTTGACATCAACTGAAGAATGATTACAGAATTGCTTTGGAAATTTTTTCGAACATTGCTTGTCAACCATGCATGGGCAATTCATATCGCTCCACAAGGACCATGTATCATGAATTCACATACAAGTGAATACAACTCTGGATCTTCATTGATATTTGGAATCTCAGCAGGAAATAATTGGATCAATATATTCAACAGTAGGCCACTTGGAGTCAGCATGCATAAATAGACAAATATGACTATTTGGCAAACCTCTCTTTTGAAATTCAATTGTATAGACCACTGCAAATTAATTTGACAAATAAGATATGATTTGTATTGGATGAAATACATTTGCAAATAATAAAAAATGTTAAGAAACGAAAAAAATCATTATTAAAAAATTTGAATTAAACAACAGCTTTGAATACCTTCTTGAACGATGCCGAAAATTTTATTTTCCTGTATGTTTTTAATAAAACCATCAAGCTTTATTTTGAATAACCTACATAAGATATCAGGTCTATCTTCTAGATGCGGTGAAGTGTTATGAAGAAACTTTTTAACTTCAGACCATTTTGGATTACATGTAAAGGTTATGAAGAAATCAGGATATCCAAACTACTTACATAAGGACATGACGTCAAGGTAGTTTTGCATCAAATAATGTGCACCGCCAGTGAATGAAGAAGGTAAGATAACAGGTTGTCTGACGTTGGATATATCTTTATTCTGGAGGTCTTGTTGAATTAAGAACTAGTGAAAAATATTGATCCCTGTCTTGTATTCTATAAGAAAAAAATTCTCTCATTATACAGTCGGGCCGCTTGTTGTTGCTTGAAGGTGTAATACCTCTATGTGGTGTGTCAACCCTATAACCATCATCACCATATGGAAACAGTAGTGGATACTAAAGAAGAAGGTATGATTGATGTAATTCACTAATAAGCCGTAGAGAACCAGTTGAAGTTTGAACAATAATATCTTTATTATCAATTGAATCACCAATATCTCCAACAGTTAAAGCGGCAACCTCAGAAGCAGATGATAGGTTGTATGTCCTTCCATCTTGGTCCCTTCTTCCAATAATTTTCAATTTGATATCAACATGAGGGTTTTCATGAAAACAATCTCTAACCATTCTATAAGACTGAACCAAGACATCATTTGAATCTAACATCAACTTCAAATCTTGTATAATATCATTATCAAGAACAGAAGAATTTGATGTAGAACGTTGATTTTCTCCACTGCAAGTAAGATGAACATATAAACATATGATAAATAAAGAAATTAATGCTGATGAATAATATATCTATTAATGTGATAATTGTGAAAAGTGTACCCAAAACATGTTCGTCTATTTGCGATCTCATTATCAGTATCGTATATGTACAACTGAGAGAATTTTGGTTTAAATCCTTGTTCCGGTAAAAGGCTTCCGATACTATGATAATTTTGAACGCTATGTCGAAAAATGTATGGAGCATTTTCAATTATTAAAACACATAAAATACAAACAGTTTACAATGATTAAACCAATAGTTTAATCATGAAAGATTCTGTAAGTAGGTTGCTAGAGCATTAGTATAATAAATAGTTTTGAAAATAAGCTACTTGCTTGTTTGCATTGGTACCTCCTTCATATGTAATTTGAGTGCACAAGGTGTATACAATTGGGCGGGGGTATTAGTTTTAATGTGACATTTCTTAAGAGCCTACAAACCATGTGAAATGTGGATTTTAGATTTAGTTATTTTTTTGGTGTTATCCGGCTGAAGTTCTGTGTCACGTGAATCTATTTATGTTTATGTTCTTTAAAGGCTTCCAAGTAAAGCTGAGTTTAGAAGTTTTATTTTCGTTTTGCTTATGTCTTACACAATGAATCGACACTTGTTCAATACAATTGGTTTATCGTTCAAATTACAATGCCTTAAAAATATAAATTTTAAATTAAAAAAAAAACTAAAAATCCAATGTCATAACAGAAGCATATGAAAGGAGAATGCTATAATTCACGATAAAGAGAAGTTCATTGCTATTTCTTGCATTTATCCCTAAAAATGGCAGCAAAATCATGGTAAAGTATAAGAACAATGGAAGAAAATTACCATTATGCAATAAAGTCTAAGAACAAAATCAATAATGCAATAAAGTATATTCAAACATTCAAACAAAGAAAACAAAACCGAAAGACACATAAAAACACAAACTCTATACCCCTGTACAAAAAATTATCATTATGTCCCTGGACTATTAAAATAAACAATTTTCAATTATTAAAACAGATAAAATACAAATAGTTTATAATGATTCAACCAACAGTTTAACAAATCAGAATTTGGGATAACTAAAGTATTGTAGCCTTTTGTAAGCCCATATAAAATAAATTAATTTGGACATTTTATTTGATTGGTAATTTCATGGTCTTATCTCGACATGACTTTTTTTATGTCTAAACAGAGGGGCATAAAAAGGCATATCAAGATTCAACCCAGAAAATCCATTTGTAAGTTTTCTCATTTGCTTAAAATCACTTTATAATCTTCAAAAAATATATATTACAGAAACTTCAAATATTTTTTTTTTTGAAGTAATCCAGTTCACTAATCAAGTTCAAAATTTAAGAAACAATGACCGATAAACCACCATAAACATTTACATACAGAACAATCATAGGTTAAACAACATAAATAGCAGCAATAAAATGCGACAACAATGGCAGGGGGAAATCCAGATCAGTAATCAAGTTCAAAATTTAAGAAGCAATGACCGATCAACCACCGTAAACATATACAGATAGAACAATCATAGGTTAAACAACATAAATAGCAGCAGTAATATGCTAGAACATTGGGAAGGGACAACAATTATCGTTTTAATTGTATTCATTCCCGTCAAAGTTCAATACGTTAACTCAAATTCGTCGTGTTCTGTCCATGAGTGGGAAACAGGGACTTACAAAATACAATTTAGTTGGAGAAAACAAATACATATACACATTGAGAAGAAGAAACTTACCAAAAGGATTGAACTATGTGATTGAATATCCGAAAACTAAATTGTCGATGATGCAAAACCTTTGAAACATGATGTTGTAAAGGAACGTTGATATCATATATTTCAAGTATATATTGAGCAGATTATGATAAAATCGATATAATATAATAACTGACATACTAATTTTAATTAAATGTAATCGATTGATTGATATCATACCTTATATAAAAAATCGGATTCCATAATAACATTCTATTAATCGGGTACGTACAGAATTTGAGTTAATGACTACAGCTGTTATCACCGATAAAAATGGAAACAAAATTGAAACAAAACAGGGCATTATATGGATTTGATATCGAATTGTATTCAATGTGAAACCAAGTAGGGGTATAATGGGTATTTAAATTTTGCAGAATTCTGATGTTTTGAAGGGACACGTGCAGATACGGTTTTGTTTATTAGATAGGGAGATATTATTACTATTATTAATATTACTTATTTCGATTTCGGTTAACAATATCACTATATGTAATTTTGTTTTATTGTTTTTTAGCTCAAGGTAATAAATTAAAGTCTAACATTTTTTTGTTATTGATGATCTAATATTTTATTTTTAATACTTTAATAGAGTTATAAATCAATAAATAAGTATACTTTTTATTAAAAAACTATAATTTTTAATCAAATAAACTGAACTTTAAAAAAAACAGTGTGTTTTACGAGAAACTGCATTTTTTATAAAAAAAAACTGCCCTTTTTATAAAAAAATTGCATCATGTAAAAAAAGTTGTATTTTATAAAAAAAAAACTACACATTTAAAAAAATTGCACTTTTTAGAACAAAATTGCATGTTTTATGAAAAAATAACTGCACTTTTAAATGTAAAAATGCAAGTTTTATAAAAAAAATTTAATAGCAAGTTATAACAAAAAACAGCAAAAAATAAATAGTTTTATGAATGTAATGGTCTAAAAATTTCAATCAATTTAAACTTTTCAAAAACAACCCATTTTCATAATGTTATTACAAAAATGTTTTCAATACAATTATTATCAGAGTTTTCCCAGAACCACATCATAAAACACAATAATGAGGAGCGGTACGATCACGCCTTTGCCTTGCCACGGTCTCCTAAAGAACCTAAAAAATATTAAACCACAACTGTAAGCCCGAAAGCTTAGTGAGATACCCCCAAAATACAAACCACATATACCATACACGCACAACATGCCATATCATAATAGAACATAGAACAGCCATGCACTTCGGGTCTACTGTGTGACTGGTCCGCCGCACTGGCCTTCAGTCCACCTGGTCCACCCTCCGAGTCTAGCCATATACATTGAGTCTACAGGGTGATTGGTTGCCCGCACCGGGCCTTCAATCCACCTGGCCCACTCTCTGAGTCTACAATATGAATGGTCCGCCCGCACTGGGCCTTTAGTCGGCCTGGTCCACTCTCCAAGCCTCGGCACGTCTAGTCCGCCCTCTTGGGGCCTACCGCCTATCCGGACCGCTCGTTGGGCCTTCGAGATAACCGGTCCGCCCTGGGTATGTCGGCCTACATCACAAAGCAGGACCCGCCTCAACCCAACCCCAGTCCAACAACCATGTGCACATAAACATTCAATCATATAACGAACCGCGTCCAACACAAACCGATCTAACAGATCGCATAGAATAACATCATCCTAACCAGGATACCGACCTAACCGGTCACTAGCATAGCATCCTCCTATATACCAGGATACCGACCTTAATTAGGTCTTTAACATATACCATCATAACTACCAGAAGCAAACATAGCAAAGCAAAACATAACAACGAAACCCGGATCACAATCCGATAAAGGGCTGGCCTTGGTGCTGTAGACCCTTGTAACAAACCGTTATTTCAAACCTATGTAATAGTGTAGGTCAATTTGTACTTCGTTTTAAATTAATAAAGAGAAATTTTGGCATACTATGTATATTTACATAATTGACCCTCAAAAATAAATTATTAAATAATCTCAATTGGGTTGAACCAAGTGATAGAGATTGTAACAAGGTTTCCAAAAATATAAAGAATACTAAAATCCGAGTTATAACGAAGCAGTTATGACCAATCGAAAATCCGCGACAAAACCGAAAAAACATTGTTCAGTGTGAAAACTGAATTTTTAATAAAAGGCTTTCTAGCCTTAAAAATCTGAATGAAAGTTATAGTTTATGGTAAACCGAGAACTTTCATAAAAAGAACGCCAAAATCTGACTTCGTATGAGGAAGTTATGATTTTTCTAAGTTTTAGTATAGCAGTGTACATCTAAAAACTCAAAATAAAGATCGAGTGATTTTTAGCCGACACAAACTAAACGAGAATTGAAGGTCTCGTCATTAGTAGTACAACGGTAAAAAGACAGACAAAAACGGACGTCGTATGAAGAAGTTACGAATTTATAACGGATTCCCGTCCCGGTCTGGTTAAAATAATAATATTAAAAATAAATTCAAAATTAGCCGACGAAGTCTAAACGAAAGTCGTAGAGTATAACTTTACCTATGCGTGCATATAAAGAACGTCAAAAACGGAGTTCGTATGCAAAAGTTATGAGTTTTACAAGTTTTGGCACAAAAATAAAGAAAAATAGCAAAAATCGGGAATTTCCGCATGAACAGTAACACCACGTCACCCTCGCATGCGAAGCCCCCACGTGTCGGCTGCTGATTGGACCGATGCCTCGCATGTCGCCTTCTGATTGGACCGCATCCGAGGTCCACTTAGAACCGGACAACCTCGCATGAGACACACCGGAGACACCCCTCGCACGCCCCTCGCATACGCCTCGGACCAGCTCCTTCGCACGTGTCGTCTTTCCATTGGACCGAGGGTTGGTCCAATCCGAGCCAGCCAGCAGCGAGCCTTCGGTCCGAAGAACTCCCTTCGCCTCGCCACCTGTCAGACGCGTGTCATCCTCGCGCAGCTTCTGGTCGGAACCTCCGGCCTATATAAGGCATGCGAGGGTTCCGACTAATTTACACTTTTTCACCCTAAATTTCACCCTCTTTCACATTCTCCACTCCCCTAAGCTCATATACAACCCCTAAAGCCCCGGTATCAAGACTCGAGCCCGAAGTAAGCCTTGAAGTCCCGAAATTCTCGAGAATTCATCCTCTCTCCTGTCGAAACTCTGCCCGATTTAAGCCGGTTTTTCGGCAAACAAACTAATTTCCGGGAAACGAAACGCTGCCCGTATTACCACCTATCATGTGAGTTCATACCCCCGTATTTCTATAATTTCTATTGTTTTAAGGAGGGAAATACAAGTATAACACAATAACTTTGTGTTATAAATAAATGATTTCAAATCACGATAAACTATGTTAAAGCACCAAAAATACTCCAAATATTGAACTCTTTTATAAACTTATATTTTTCCCAAATATACATATTTGTGTGTGTGTGTGTGTATATATATATATATATATATATATATATATATATATATATTAAGAAAAATAAGATTTAAAAGGCTTAGGACTAATAACTCATTGTAGGTCATTTTCCTTGTTTGGATGTGGACTTATAGTACCGGTTATTTGTCCGAAGGTCGTTTAAATTTTACTTATATATACAAGATTGTATATGTATATAAATATAAAAGTTATCTCATCAGTTTAATTACCCTTTGTAATATGTTGAGCAAAGGATTAAATGCAAAAATAGTTATTTACCAATTCATAAAGTACATATAAATTATAATAGGTATAATTTATGATACATCGAGCAATACTTCATGATTTAAGTATACATGAATACACTGTATTACATGAAACAAGAGTTTTAATTCAAAACAAATCAAGGGTTTACAATTGTCAAATACATGTTCGGAATACTAATTCAAGAACATATTGTCAATCATTTATTTCAGAATGATTGGGTTTTCATAACTAATATACATGTAACGTTTATATGCTTTTTATGAGACATTCAATTCAGGTTGTTTAAATTCATTTTAGACAACCAAGGTAAAGCCCTGACATTATAACCAGAATCTCCAGTCCGGGGATCGAAACAAGTTGTGTGTAGATCTATATCGGGATTGACAACCCCGCACTCAGGCTGCTAGCTACAGTCAGGCATACATGCCAATGAGTGGCAATTGTTATCAACAGTTTAAGCGCTCACAAGGCGTTTTGTTCAGGCGTTCATGTCTAAGTATGGTTATAATAACTCATTAAAAAGATATTAACAACATACTAGTGTATAAACAACTAAGTACATCTTCAAAGTACCAGTTTACAAAATGAAAAGTACAATGTTATACTATAGTTTTCAATAACAGCTGGTGAAGCCAGGCACACTCTCAGATACAAGTTTTACAAATACATTGGTTTACAAATATGACGGTTTTATGGGAATAAAACTACTTTTCACATACCACAGAAAATATGGGATTTTCTAGAACAGTTTTCATATTCAAAATACAAAGACACCCTTTCAAACATAAAGACTTATGTACTCACTCAACTTATTGTTGATACTCTCTTTTCAAATTACTTGTATTATCAGGGAAATAATAACAGGTACTCCCCGAGCTTTTTGAGAAGATGGAGCCATTAAGAGTCTTATCTTCTTCTTTTGTATAACTATTTTGGTTTCAATATACAATGATTGAACACATGTAAATATTATACTTTTAAATACAATGGTTGTTGGAGCTTTGATTACTATGATACATGTGTTGTGATACTACAAATGAAGTCCTCCACCCCCGGACGTTTCCGCCGTCTGGTTTGGGGGTGTGACAATCCTGTCGATATAGTGAGGATAACTCACCTCGCAACTGCCAACTGAAAGATAAGACCAAGATGCTCCGACCACTGATACAATCTCCACCACTAGCCAACACCAACACTGAACTCAAAACAAATGCCAACAATTACCAAAATGCCCCTGGAAGTCAACTGGTCGACCCTTGGTCAAAGTCAAAGTCAAAGTCAACCTCCTGACTGACTCTACTCGCTGAGTCAACCCGATGACTCATCGAGTCCCCATGCTCAGAACTTCCCCAATCCGCGACTCAACTCGCCGAGTCACCCCGAGACTCGCCGAGTCTCACAACTCTGAGTCCCCTCGCACTCAACTCACCGAGTCCTCCCTTGACTCGCCGATTCGTGGCTCAACCAGAAGAAGGTTAGGACCTCATGACCAGACTCGCCGAGTCCAAGAACAGACTCGCCGAGTCCAAGGATGTCTTCAACCAACTCGCTGAGTTGTTCTTCCAACTCGCCGAGTTCCTGCCCATCTTCAAGCAACTCACCGAGTACACCTTTGTGACGCGCCGAGTACCCCTAGATCTTAATCCATACAGAAGCTTTCCAGGACATGCAGATGATCCAAACCATAGATCTACCCTTCTACAACCCATCCATCACGTAAAGTGGCAAACTTTACGTGAATCCAAGTAGATCTAAGCATTTTACAATCTAGGGCCAGGGTTTGGGACAAAAGGACTTCACCCACAACTCTTGTGCATAGACTTTATGGCTTTCTGGATTAATAACAACCTAGATCTGAGGTAGCAATCTCAGATCTTACACCAAACTTGAGATGGACCTCATTTATGCCCCAAAAACCCCACAAATGATAGATCTAGATGCACAAAAGCTCAATCAATAGATTATTACCTCAAATGAAAGCTCCAACTGAAGAATAAGCTGGATCTCTGCAAAGCCCCTTGCTCTAACCTTCTTGCTCTTCGATTTCTCCCCAAGATTCCCTCCACAAAGGCTCTAATCTCTCACAAGGAAAGCTCACACGAATCTAGGGCTTCTGGAACTCAAGGGGAAGGTAAAGAGGTTGGGGGAGAGGACATTTTATATATTGGATGACATTATAAATTCGAACATTTTATATATTGGGGGAGAGGACATTTTAATTAATTTTTGTTATATATTTTAATATAATAATAATAATAACTATTATTATTATTATTATTATTATTATTATTATTATTATTATTATTATTATTATAAATTTCGAAGAATATTTTATATATTGGATGACATTATAAATTCGAACGACTATATAAAATCGGTTTTTAATTCTTTTTTTTTTTATATTTTATAAATCGGTTTTTAAAATCAGATGACATTATAAATTCGGATGAAATTTTAAAATTCGTACGAAATTATAAATTTGGACGACATAATAAAATTCAAACGACTATATAAAACGAAACAAAAACAAAGTTTTTCTTTATTTATCACGGATATATTAATTAGTTCGTTATTTACATTTGCGTGGTGCGTTATGGAGATTGAAAACAAACTTTACTTTTATAAAATTTTATATAGTCGTTCAAATTTTATAATGTTGTCCGAATTTATAACGTTGTCTGAATTTTATATGGTTATCGAAATTTATTATAATCATAATAATAATAATAATAATAATAATAATAATAATAATAATAATATTATTATTATTATTATTATTATTATTATTATTATTATTATTATTATTATTATTATTAGTATGATTGTTGTTATAATTATTATTATTGTTAAAAGAAAAAACAATAAAAAAACAAAAAGGGAAAAAGACAAAAAAAAAAAAAAAAAGAAAAAGAAAATAAAATGATGTCAAATCAAATGTAATGATTAGATTGATGTTAGAGGAGGGGGTAAAATCAGTTATGAGGGTATTTACAGCACAACCCTTAAAAAATTATGAAAATTTATTTGAAAATTTATTTTTATAATATTATTTATATTATTATATTATAAAAACATTATTGTTGTTTTTTTGTCTTAATAAAAATAAGTTTAAAATTATGAATATTATTAATATCCGTGCATCAAGTGTATACAAAATGTATTAGGTGATGGAAATTGTGATGTTCGATCAGTAGTCGTTTGTGTCGGGTATGATGAAGATGAGTGACTTTTCATTCGTCGACAATTATATGATGAGTTATTGACTTCATATGAAGACTATTCTAGAGTTTTCGTTGGATGTGATGGAGTACTTGATTCATTGTTTTTCTTCATGACAGAAAGGACAACACCACTAGAACACTATATGCTTAAACCTGAGACATGTATCCTAATAACCAATAGGTTTGTTCTGATCGTCTAATTTTTACCACAGTAGGCTCTATAACCCTTTTCCCTCTATGGAAAGGTCCTTGAGAGTTTCAAAATCATATTGTCCTTACATTTACACTTGTATACACCAATCAGTATGTGATGATACAGTTAGAAGAAGAGTGCCCGATGCCTCCTATTTCGACATTATGTATCTGCCACAAAGACCCGTTCGCAACCGAATGACAAACTATGTATAAGTCGCGTCTAAAATTTTATAAGCGACTCAAACCTATGGAAATATCTTTTACGACTAAAGATGATTAATTTTTGTTTATTTTTGTCTCGGATTTTTGTTATGTAATATTTAAAACTAAAGAAAAAAAATGATGAAGATTTGTTCGGAATTTATTTTTCTTATAATGTTATTTATACTATCAATGATATTAGGTTGATGAAAACTTATTTGAAATTTTATTTTTAATAGTATTATTTATGTGATTATATTAAAAAAACAATATTATTGTTGTTTTTTTTATCTTAATAAAAAATAAATTTAAAGTTATCAATATGAATAATGTAACACCCCGAGTTCAGAAGTGCAAGTTCAGGGTGCTTGGTGTAATTAAGAAGGATAGACTCGGCGAGTCCATGGAGAGGCTCGGCGAGTCGAGTCGCGATTTTGGTCACACGTTTAGTGACCGACTCGGCGAGTAGGTGCTGGAATGAGAAACCCTATTTTTCAGGGTTTGCACCCTATATAAGGAACCTTATATTTTCCCCCTCAGCCTCTTTGCTGCTCATTGAGATCTAGAAAACCCTAATTCGTGAGGAGACCCCATTGTTGAGTGAATTAGAGCTTGGAGGAGGATCTTTGGTGCTTGAAGCTTGAAGGTTGGAGACTTATATCTGGAAGCTTGGGGAGATCTGGAATCTACAGTTGGTTGGGCTCATTTCAGGGGTAAGGAACCATTTCCTTAAGCTATTCCTTCATGGATTCATGTATGGTGATTGATATGAGATCTAATTCGAGATAGAAGCTTGGATCTGAGGATGCTACTTTAGATCTAAGCTTGTGATGGTCCTTTATGTCATAAAGTTCCTGTATGAGAGTTGTTGGTGAAGTTCCTTTGTCCCAAACCTTAGCCCAAGTGTGTTTTATGCTTAGATCTCTTTGGATTCATGTAAAGTTTGCCACTTTATGTGATGGATGGGTTGTAGGGGAGTGGATCTATGGTTTGGAGCTCCTGCATGGCTTGGAAAGCCACTGTAGGGATTAAGAACTAGAGGTACTTGGCGAGTCACATGGGTGAACTCGACGAGTTGGTTGAAGATGGGCAAGAACTCGACGAGTTGGAAGAACAACTCGGCGAGTACGTTGAATGTTGCTTTGGACTCGGCGAGTTTGTTCTTGGACTCGGCGAGTTTGGTCGTGGAGTCCTAACCTTTTCTGGTTAAGCTGTGAATCGGTGAGTCAAGGGATGACTCATTGAGTTGAGTGCGATTAGACTCAGAGTTGTGGGACTCGGCGAGTATTGGGGTGACTCGGCGAGTTGAGTCGTGTTATGAGAGTTTCAGAGGATGGGGACTGGACGAGTCAGCGGGTTAACTCGGCGAGTAGAGTCAGTCAGGAGGGTTGACTTTGACTTTGACCAAGAGTAGACCAGTTGTCTTCCAGGGGTATTTTGGTAATTATGGGTATTTATTGAGTTCAGTCTTTTGGTATTGATTAGTGGTGGAGTTCGTGTCGGAGGTTGGAGCAGCATGATCTTATCCTTTTCAGTCAGCAGTCGCGAGGTGAGTTATCCTCACTATATCAACAAGGTCTAAGGCACCAAGGCCGGCCCTTTATCGGATTGTAATCCGGGTATTGTTATTATGTTATTGCTTTGCTATGTCGCATCCCAGTAGTTAGGATGGTATATGTTAGAGAGATGGTTAAGGTCGGTATCCTGGTATATAGGATGATGCTATGCTAGTGACCGGTTAGGTCGGTATCCTGGTTAGGATGATGTTATGATATGTGATCTGCTAGATCGGTTTGATTGGATGCGTATTGTTATATGATTGTATGTTTATGTGCACATGGTTGTTGGACTGGGGTTGGGTTGAGGCGGGTCCTGCTTTGTGCTGTAGGCCAACATACCCAGGGCGGACCGGTTATCCCGAAGGCCTAGCGAGCGGTCCGGATAGGCAGTAGGCCCCAAGAGGGCGGACAAGACGTGCCGAGGCTCAGAGAGTAGACCAGGCCGACTGAAGGCCCGGTGTGGGCGGACCAGTCATACTGTAGACTCAGAGAGTTGACCAGGTGGATTGAAGGCACGGTGCGGGCGGACCAATCACACTATAGACTCGATGTATATGACTAGACTCGGAGGGTGGACCAGGTGGACTGTAGGCCGGTGCGGCGGACCAGTCACACAGTAAACCCGAAGTGCATGGTTGTTCTGTATCGGTTATATGATATGGTTATGATTGTATGGCGTTGGTATTTTAGGGGTATCTCACTAAGCTTTCGGGCTTACAATTGTGGTTTAAATGTTTCAGGTACTTCAGGAGACCGTGGCAAGGCAAAGGCATGATCGTACCGCTCCTCGAGTTTTATGTGTTTACGATGTGGTTTCTGGGAAATACTCTGATAATAAATGTATTGAAAACCTTTTTGTAATAACTTTATGAAATTGGGTTGTTTTTGAAAAGTTTAAATTGGTTGGAATTTTTAGAGTGTTACAAATAAAGTTAATAATAAAAATATAATTATAAATTAATAATTGATTGTGTTATAATAAACTAATAATAAAAGTTGGACAATTAATAATTATATTGTAATGATAACTTAAAAAGTAAAGTTAATGATAATTATATGGTAATAATTTATCATCATTCATCCAAAAAATAAGTCTAAGAACATCTCCAATGGTTAAGTTGTCTTATAACTTAAAGTTATTGTCAACTCATCATTCTATTAGTTTTAAGCTCTAATTAATTTACATCTCCAATGGTTAACCTTAACATAGTTTTTTTTTTTCTTTTTAAGTTTAACTAGATGATCCACATGTATATAAATTGTTTCTTATAACCCCTTAATCTAATTAGGTGTTTTTAAACACATCATATTTTTAATAAAATATAGTTTGTATTAAACTTTATTGTAGTTATAATATATAAACATTTGTAACATCTAATAGAAATAATTATTTATTAAAGAAATAAATATTATTTCAACTAAAATAAAATTATGTAAGTAAAATGAAATATTCTTAAAGATAAAGGATTAGACTGGACAAACATTTATACTATATTGACCATTAAATATATATTGAATGATCAATAAAAAACAAAAACAAAAAAGCTATCATCTCCAATGATGTTTAATAATATTAAGTGGTCAAGGAAATAGTAAAAAACTTTAAATAAGTTTGCATTGGAGATGCTCTAATATTATAACTATAAATTAGTGTTAGTGCTGTAGGCTGGTGTGTACAACACATCTTAAATAAATTCTATAATTATAATGCATCCATGTAGCCTTTTCCTTTAGCACCCTATCCTAAACATGCATAACGCCTATACTTATTTTTGGCTTTTTCGTCTATGGTGCTAATTTTGATGATGGTCCGATCAGAAGAAGAAAAATATTCATGTTCATTAAACATTCTTTGAAAATTATCATTACGAGTAGGGCTGTTCAAAAAAAATCTGATATCTGATATCCGATCCGAAAATTTAAAAATTCGATCCGATATTATCCGAAAATTTCGGATATCTGAATTTTCGGATATCCGAAATTCGGATATCCGTATTTTCAGATTCGGATACGGATATTGATTTCAATAACTTTCAGATAGTTCGGATATCCGATATCCGAAAATTATTTTTTAATTATATATATTTTTAATTTAATTTAAAGTAATATTTAAAAAGGAAGGACTAAATAGACTAGAGCTTCGGTGCAAAAATTCATACTGAATCCATTACTACCTCTTATCATTTTCAATTCACTATACATATTTTAAAAGTCACTTTTAATTCACAAATCATAGCTTTGTTA
Organism: Lactuca sativa; assembly: GCF_002870075.4. NCBI lineage: Eukaryota > Viridiplantae > Streptophyta > Magnoliopsida > Asterales > Asteraceae > Lactuca > Lactuca sativa. The sequence goes on along the minus strand of NC_056628.2, from coordinate 138,748,264 downwards.
TATATTCAATTTATTTGTAAGCATTTTAGAAGTGGTTTTTCATTGACTACACGAAGTTTATTTAGTGAAAGGTTGGAAATGTTTGAAAATTAACCAAAACTGTTTGTAAACAATTGGAAGCTTTGTAGTAATAAATGGATCTTCGGATACTATGCATTAATGATGACAGAAAAACATTAATATTTGAGAAATCAAATAGCATCCTACATTTTGTTCCTATTTTTCTTCCTACCTATTTAAGATCATGACAAGTGTACTAATTCAAAATCCCAATCAAATTTAAATTAAATTTAATAACATTTGTGACCATCTAAAATTTTTAGATAAGAGGATATTAGGAACAAAAAGTAGGAGGTTATTTAATTTCTCTTAACATTTTATGTGTATAGTATTTTTGAGTTTATATACTGTTTAAGTTCATACAATTAATCTATTTTTATGCTAAAAGGTTTATTTATAGTTGGTTTATTGGTTGAGAAATAATAGCAAGATAAAATTTTCGGATATCCGTACACCTATCCGAATCCGTATCCGAAAATTCGGATAACCGGAATTTCAGATACAGATACGGATATCAATATCTGGTATCCGAATTTTTCGGATATTCGAAATTCGGATATTCGAATTTTCGGATATCTGCATTTGAACACCCCTAATTACGAGCGTTTTGTAATTCATAGATGCTATGTTTTAATATACTATAGAGACGTAAATCCTTAGGAGCTACATATTCTCTTACTTATGTAGTGATAATATTAAATTTACTACAAGGAAAACGATCATTAGCAGCGACAAAAGTCGCCGGTAATAAGTCGGGTTGTCGCCGGTAATAGTAATAGCGGCGACGCGTCAGCGGTAATAAGTCGTCACTATTGTTTTGTCGCTATTGATCAAATTGTCGCCACTAATGATATTTGTCGCCGCTAATGATGTGTGTCGCCGCTAATAACAATGTCGCCGGTAATAACACAGTTGCTGGTAATAACAATTTTCATTTTTAAAATTTTTTTAATTAAAGATTTTGGTTGCCAGTAACAATGTCGTCGGTAATTACATAACAACATTCGATTAAATATCAAAAATAATAATGTCGACGGTAATTACATAACAAACATCCCATTATAATTAATTAAATATCAAAAGTCATAATATCCGATTAAACTTTTAGCTAGCTATTAGCGGCGACATTTTTAACTTTTAGCGGCAACACATATGTCGCCGGTATTAGGTTAATGCGGATAAGGAACCTCAACCGTTGGATTGGATATTTGATCAAATGGGCTTAGATGTAACGGAGGGGGAAAACGTGAATTCGGGTGATAACCTTTTAGCGGCGACACTATTACCGGCGAAGTGGACTTTGAGCGGCGACTCTAGCATTTGTCGCCGCTAAAAGCCCATGTCGCCGGTAATAGTGTCGCCGCTAAAGGGTGATACTCTTGTAGAGATTTAACTTTTCGAATTTCTCGTTATATTTGTTTTTATTTATCTTTTTAAAGAGTTTGTTTGCATTCTCAAGATCATTAAATCAAATTAGGTATATTCAAGAATGAAGATAAACTTTGCGAGTGGCTATATAGATGAATTTAGAGGTTTTTAACAATTTACTTGGATGGCTCAGGCACATTGAATATCAAAATCGTCAAATCGGTTTTTTTTATGATATATTTGTTAAAAAGTGAAATAAATAAGATGACTGTTATCTTCAAGAATGAAGATAACCTATATCTCTAAACAGTTTCATCGTTAACATATTAAATAGTTAGAAAATTAAATTTACATCATGAATTGATGGCTTCCCAAAATAAATGAATTTCACGAATGTTCAATGGGCTAACTTTGTGAGAAAATGTTCCTCACGGACGTCGTTTTTTATGAAAAGAAATAAGAAAAATGTCACGATCACTATATATAAGGCCAAAATATGGCCATTTCACGAATAACTTGTTATATTATATAATGGTTTTGTGATCGTTTTGCTTTTAAGGTATCTTAACAGTAACTTTGCTTACATCTCCTGTTCCTGTGAGCAAGCTGTAAAACTAGGATTGCAATAGACACCTAATTACACCGAATGTTTAAGTATTTTATACTTTGACTCTTATATCAATTAGGTTAGGTTGTTTTATTCAAGATCATGTGTTATACACTTATACATATATACAGGGTAAACGATTTGTTTATTCCCCTCAGAGAACTTCGAGCTGACCTTTGGTGCAGGCGGTGGAGGAGGAGGAGGATATTTGGTGTGGTTGCTTGTTTGGAACTCCCGGTTTCACCACTTTGTGGTGTCTGTGCCATGCACCTGATGGAGAATGCGGGATTTCTCTTGAAAACTGTGATGGGGGCTACCATGAATATTGAAGAAGCAGCCATGTCGGAAAAAGATATATGAAGTTTTGAGGGAGGAGAGAAGGTGGCAGTAGTACTGATGGTGATGGTGGTTGAATGGAGGACGAGGGTTTGAGGTGGTGGGTTTTATAGGGTTGGGGAGAACTGGTGAAGACAAAGGAGAGTGGATGCTTAAAGGGCCACGTTAAGAGACTTCACGTGGCTTTCGAAATTGCCGATGAGGGGTGGTTGTGGTTAAAAAGCCTCTACATCTACACTTATTTCACTAATCGTGTGTGGTGAGGCATGTCGACAAATTAAGGATTTTTGGGTGGACTTTTTTGGGTCTTCCGTCACAAAGTTAGTCGGATTTGACATAAGCTCCTTTGTAGTTAGATGGGACACTTTACATACATCCCATGGACTAGAAACCAAAAATTAGTGATAATACAATAATGTTAGAAATGGATTACAAAACATTCCAATGGGTATCTAATTGGTCTAATAATATAAGACCACTTTCCAAGTAATTATAAAAGATTGTTTTATTACCTAAAAAGACCCCTTCCAAATTCTTTAAAAAAATCGCTTTTTTAATTGAACCGGTTTGTGATTAGTTTCGATTCAACCGGTTCATTCCGGTTTCTATAAATTTATGTATTTATTATTTCTTATATATATATATATATATATATATATATATATATATATATATATATATATATATATATATATATATATATATATATATATATATATATATATAACCAAAATTTTTTTATCCAAAAGCATAAATCATTTTATAATGAACTTATATTATACCATAGACATAACAACTGATAAGTATCGGTCTACAAGTTGTGAAGATCGGCCTTAGACCGGTGTCTAGTGTGCGTTGAAGACGTGCCCAATAGTGTTGTGCGTCATCGGCCTTCGAGTTGTGTACATTCTAGATAATCTGATCGACCAAGATGTTTAATTTGCTTTGGAAATTTATTGTTTTTAACGGGCTGATTGAAATCAAATTATCCAATTCCAATAAACCGTCTCTATCATATGGATTCAACCTAGTGTTTGTAGAATATGTCTGATTTGATCTAGTCTAGGAATTAACATAAACTTTCGTTATTGAACTGCTCTCATCTCCGGTCTCGGTCCTATTGGTCGATTGGAAACCGTTTCTTCAATATTGCTTCGACGTTGCATTTCCAAGATTCTTTGCATTTATCTTTTTCTTTTTTACAAACAAAACAATAGTGAAAAAGTTGTAGTTTCTACAAATTATGTAAATGTAAAATTGAACCGACGAATCATTTTTTTCCCTTGCTTGCATATCGTTGCAAAGTTTGGTATTTATTTCTCCATTTTTGCATATCCTATAATTGATAGGTTTTCTATATACTTCCTAGTTTAATAACATGGCAGCGGAAACAAACAATTTTAATCTATGGCAAGCATACTCTAAAACCTACAAGGATCTTAACTTCATTGATATGAGCAACTACAAGATGGATAGAATTTACTAACCTTTAACAAAACCAATTTGCATGAAGACATCTGATTTAGATTTCAAATTCTTCAAAAAGCCAAGGAAGAGTAACCAAAGTAGATTACATCTAACGGTTCACACCCAACATTACTAAACCATTTAATGTTAGAAAGTAACCATTGGAACAGTAGAGATTGACCAAGGAGTAAAAGAGAGAAGAGAAAGTTTAAGACAACTAGAGTGGGACGATTTCTATAAGTGTCTGAGAAGGGACATTTATAGTTCCGGTTATCTTGGAAAGAAAACAGATTTGAATAATACAACTTTTTATTTATACTTTAAATAAAATGTTGTCTTTCTTGCAGAAAATCCAAGTTTATGAAAACAATTTGAGTATATATGTTCTTTCAAAATAACAAAACCCTGAGGATGTCATAATCAATACACTGGTCTTGAATACTATTCTAGGTTGCCTCTTAATCACTCGACATCATAATCAAGTTCTATCAGCCTTAGTATTGTTACCTGTGATGCATATAGTTTGAGTGGTTCAGGTTTGTTACCTAGTGAGAAATATAGGGTTTTCAATCCCATAATATTTTTATGATAATAATCCACAAATAATAATCCTACAAAACCAGCTGTTACTAAACTATATATATATATATATATATATATATATATATATATATATATATATAATATTTTATAAAAGAAATCTCTCTATTTCTAAAAATAGATTGAATATAATAATAATATTTTTTTAAAACGTACAAACCATTAAACTATAAGTACAACAACTCTCTAATATAATAATAATAAAAATTTAAATCTTCAAAAAGAATAATATATTGAGTACAAATAATAAAACATCATGTACAATTTTACAATGCCATCTTTATTCCTTGATTATCTCCATCTCAACCTCATCAAATTGAATCAAAAGTGAATTGTCCGGTAAATCCTGTTGATCGAGTCTATGTTGAATACTAAAATCTCGGCAAATATCCATGTATTATGGTTGCCTTCCCTTATATCTTGCGTAGCTTTTCTCCATCGTAAAATCTCTCTATCTCTCCACAATATTTCCCCTCCTGTACTTATTTTTTGCACTGAATTTCATTTATTCAAGTAAACACCTCCTATTTACAGGTTTCTCTCGATCCAGAAGAAACTTTCTCCATTTCTCTAACCGTGTATGTATCCTGAAAGCAAAAACTTTTTTACTGATGTTTGTATTTGGTTTGTTTGGTCACATGTATGATAAAGGTATCTCTCTCTTTCACTCATGTTTATGTATTTTTTTCTTCTCTCGATCATACAAAAAATTTGTGCTTTTTGTTGGTTAAAAACTATAATCCCTTTATATTTCGAACTTGATTGCGATTTGAACTGTCTTTTTCTTCTTTGATTCTTGACTTTGGAATGTAATTATCCTTGACAAGGGGCAAGAAATTGGTACAATGGATCGATCGCCAAGCATTGATAAGTAGAAGACGAAACTGTTAATCTGTTAAGCAATAAAGAAAAGTAATTGATGTTGTAGATATGGTGTTGTTTGGGGCTCGTGTTGAAGGTTTTGTTCGATTTTCAGTCTCAATTCCTCATTTTCATAGTCATCTATATTGATATGAAGCCTAAATTCTTTTTACAGGAAACCGAAAACAAAAGGAGGGTTGTACGGTGTTTGAAACTATAATTTTCTCCCCTTATCTATTTGTCTTTTCCGATCTAAGTTTTCTTATTATTTCTGGTCTTCGGTATTTTGCTATTGTGTTTTCCGATTTAGCTTTAATTATTTTTGTTTTTATGTTTTTTACTTGCAAATTTAGATACTTATGAGCAATACAATTATGCAGGTGTGATTTACCAAGAACATGGTCAATTTAATAAACTGTGTGAGGTGTTGCGCAAATGGAACTATTGCTGGTAGGTTAGTTTATATCTTATTGATTTGCAAGTGTGAGTTAATGAAGAACCAACAAAAAAATCCCAATTCAGATCTAAAGCTTTGAGCTTCTGATGTTTATTTTTAGGGTAGCCTATATTTATTCTTTTCTATGTTCATGTACATTTCTATGCTCAAAGAGGTAAAATTAATCGATTCTCACATTATTACCACCCATTTTGTTTTGAAGAAAAAGAATAACGTCTTTTGAGTTAAGTCTTTTGGGTATGTTCCTTTATACCCATTAATTGGCTGCTTTCAAGTGGTTATCACACTGTGCATTAAAATCGTATTAAAGTCATATTCTCAATTAGACATGGATTGAGGTTTAATCGTTTCATTTCATTTTGTTATGCAGGAACAAAAGCACATTCATAATGAAGTTTCTTTTAGCTTTGGATTTAATATGATTATTTGACCTACTCTACATTTTTATTAAATGTAATGCAATGCCTTTTTTTATATTTAAGGAAGTGGCTTTTCTCTAATCATACATAATCCAAAGTTTACCCCAAGTTGTGTGATTAATCTTTTGGTTTAAAGCTTCAGGCTCAATTGAAATAAACCCCCTATGTTTTATCCTTATGTAATAATCAAATTTTGATAAAGATCTTCCATGTTTGGTTGAAGATTTTGACAAAAGATTCATTATGTTCTGGTGGTTAGGAGGGCTAACTTCAAATTTATGGCTTTTGCTTTTAGCTCTTGCAACGCAAAACAAGCTCCAAGTCATGAAGATGATTTTCTAATATGAATTGTTTGATACTTTGGAATTTGGTTAGCAAGAAATGAAAGGGAGTTTAATAGAAAACCAACTAAATCAACAATATATATTTGCTTTTAATCTAAAATTATATATTTTAACTTTATAAAAAAAGCAACCTAATTTTATTTTTGACCCAAAATATCAACAATGAATATAAATATCTTTTAATAGTATATGATAATATTAATACGTCATGTGTTCTTTGGAAAACAATTATATTCTGAAATGAAACTGTTTGTCATCCACCAAAAAGAAAAGTAATAGACACATGAAAATAATATGCCGAAATAAAGTTAAACTCATCGGTTGTATTGGTTTAAAGTCATGAAACTATTCGGCCTCGGTCGTATTTCATATGTAGTATAATATTATATAATTTTATGAACTAGAGCTCAAAGTGAATTAGTTATATCTTAAATCGATTATTAAATTCTACATCAACTTAATGTTTAACAACAAAGTAGTGTCTCGCAACATTGCACGGGTAATTTACAAATTGCAAAACATAGTTACTTGTGAAATATAGTTTTAGTTTTGAGTTATGAACTATTTTTCAATGAAAAAAATAATTTGAAATTTACAAGTTGCAAAATATTTATGAGTTTTGCAATACATTTTTCAAAGTCTTAAAAACTATAAGAACTTATTTTTGCTATGAAAACATTTTGAGTATAATTTGAGGAATTATAACAATTTGGAGATCATCAATAAAATTTAAATGTCTAATTAAAAATTTATGGATTTTTTATTTGAAAAAAAAAACAACTTCGGAATCTCTTCGAATAAAAAAACCGACCAAATTCCAAATTTGTGTTATTTTTACTATCTCTAAATAAAATTGCGTAAATGTTAGATGCAGCAAAGAAAAAGTTATTATTTTAATGAATATTGTTTTTGAAAGATAGTTTTTTTTACCGGCAAATCTGAATACACATATCTCCAACGAGACTTGTACCCTTAGCCTTTAGGAGGGAAAACAACATCGATACCGTTGTGCTACAAACATTTTGGTTTTTTGAAATATAGTTGATTTTAGTTTTTTTTATTTCCATGTTTTAAGAAATAAATATATACAATTGATATCTTAAGTGGATAAATAAATATAAAAAAAGACATTATTATTCCTTTCTAAAACCTTTGGCTACATAATACATACTAAAAACTTTCATTATCTAATGTTAGCCATACCATCTCCACGTTGAGCACCCTAAACTCTAAACTCTTAACTCTAGACTGAGACCCCATACCTTAAACCCTAAATTCTAATACCCAAAACACAAAACTCTAAATTTGATGACTTCAAAAGAACTACTCTAAAAAACTATTCACTTCCCGTTAAAAGGAATGTGATGGATCGGAAATATATATATATATATATATATATATATATATATATATATATATTCACCGCACCACTTCTCCCCCCCTCCTCACACATACACACACCCACACCTCTCTTTCTTTCTCTCTCTCTCTCTCTCTCTCTCACAAAACCTTGGATGTTGATGGACATATATATTGTAAATCTCTTAACCATTGGTCACCGATATAGGTATTTATCTTCTAGACCCAGTATTTTTGTATGGCTAACATTATGGTGTATTGTCCAGAGGGATCTCACATGCAAATACAAAAGTATTAGTAAAGTCTAACAAAAATTTTAAAATTAATGGAGTCTATACAGAAAACGTGGTGTATAAAAAGTGTTGTGCGCTTAATAATGTATAACCAGTCATGTGTTATTACATATTTTGTGTATTTTTATATAATTCTATTATTTTTGTTTAAACGGCTAACACATTTCATATTTTGTGCCGCCTTAAACCTTTTCTTTTTATCGATTATTTGATGTGTTATGTCACAAATGACGCCAAAGTTGGAATCTATTATTTTAGAAATATACTATCTTTGGAACATAACACTTTTGTAAAAGAAACATATTGTCAAAGAAATTATTCGTCACCGCCGCTTTGCGCGGGTCTACTGCTAGTATATATATATATATATATATATATATATATATATATATATATATATATATATATATATATATATAAGACACTATACCCTTAGTTACCCATCCCATTCGATTCTCATATAATGATCCTATAACAATGATCCTATGAGATCTATCCTAATGGATCACTATAAGCATTGATTAAACTATACTGCTTCTAGGATTTCTTGGCAAGGATAAGCCAATAAAGGCAACCATAAGGGGGATAGAGTACAAAACACTTACGGGATACTACGCCCAATCGATTCTAATAAATCCCATCCAATGATCATCTGGGAGAATCACCTTACTTGATGATCTTTAAGGCAATGGAATGACTACACAACATGGGATTCCTTGGTCGATGTAAGTCATAAAGGCAACCCAATCCTTAGAGTATTTAATAAATATGGTATCCTATTCCATCTACGTATGCGAGTTATAAGTCCATACTAACAATGTAATCATAAAACTATCTAGAATAATCATGTGTTGTCAACTTACTCTTATAGATAAATCATACATAGCTTCGGTTGTCTTATACGGACCAACCATTTCTAGTTGTCTAGAAAGAGGAGGACTACTACACTCTTTTTTATTCTCACATCGTACCCTAGAATGAGACAACTCACTTATTCAACTTACTTCAAACTAAGCATCATTTACAAGCCTAAGTTTTTAACTAGACGATCCTACAATACATGTAATCAACTTCCTATATAATTCCCTGGTCATGGAATACTATCATAATACAATGTATACATTTAACAAAAAATAACAAGCATTCAGTATACATTTAATCTTTTAAACAACATATAGTTTTATTAGCATCATGTTTATGAAAGTGACTACGCACTCACCTAACTAAAAGTGGAAGACTTTCACATAAGTTAGCTATAACTTCTGATTTTCCTTTTAAAAGATCTAAATACAAATATTACTAAGTCTTAGCATTCATTTGTGTTATTCGAGACTATATTATCAATATCTCAGATTCCTCATTAATCCTAAGGAATACCAAGTTATATCAACTAACTAATGACCTGATAAGATCATATTGAAGGTAGGATCTATTTGGTATATAAATATACTTTTTGAAAAATCCACTTCAAACACCTCAATAAAATCTTGCCTAGACATCACTCCCGTAAGTAGATCAATCAGTATTATAACTAAAATTACTGATAAAACTTATTAATAGCTTCAGAACAACGAAAATAAACATAAATATAAGTTATACTTAAAAGCATAGTAAGTGCAACTCAACTTATAGGTTTTCTAGCAAAAACTCGAAAACTTCATGGGCAGAACTTCTACGCTGAATAATACTTATGTTAGGCATTCCAACACTGCAGTGCCTCAGTAAGAATTCCTGGAAACTTAGAAAAGTTAGATCCCTAGGGTGTGGGAAAAGTGTTAAGAAATATGAGAAAAATGAGCCATATATATATATATATATATATATATATATATATATATATATATATATATATATATATATATATATATGAAAGATACAGCGTGCCGTAGGCCACATGTCGTTTTTCTATGGTGCCACATCATCATTTGTTAGGTGGGAGAGTTAGAGTCTGCCGCTACCATGTGGCACTTTCTTATGGTGCCACGTCAGCTTTCGCAGGTAATTTCTCGTATTCTTCGGAAAACCACAACTTTCACTTACGAGTTCTATTTTCAACGTTCTTTATATCCACAAAATCATATTTACGTTTTCTAAAACTTTAATTTAGATGTTAACAACTAATTCAAAATCTATCTTCACTTTATATTTTATAAAGCGTACATTGTGAAAGTTCTTGTGAAAATCATAACTCCTTAATACAACTTCTATTTTTGTAACGCCCTGTCCCGAATCATTTCCTTTTGGGTGCGGGTGAGAATTTAGATGATTCGGGTGTTCGGTTGTCTTTTAGAGCCAAAGGGTATTTTGGTAATATGTCAGCTCGGGCTCTTATGGGAATGGAATATTAGTTCGGGAAATTGTAATGCAACTATAAGTTGATTAAAGCGTTGAGCTTCTTGTGACCTTTTCATGGATATAAGGATGGTCGGAATCGGAATTTTATCAAAGAAGTTATGGCCTACGGAATGAATTAGGGTTAGGGGGAAAACCCTAGTACACGGGACGTATTGATGCGAGGAAGAGTACACCATGCGTAATGGAGAGTACGCGTAGTGTAGTGCGAGGCTGGGATCAGGGTGCGAGACCTGGTACACTAGGTGTATGAGGAGTACGCCGGGCTTACGAGGGTCAGATTGAAACCCTAATTTTCGTATTTATACCATATATAAGCTTAATGTTAGCCCCTTTCCTTCATTTCGAAATCAGCCTCCACACTATAAAAACCCTAAATCGACCTTGTATTCTCTTGGAGGTGTTCTTGAGCTATTGGGAGGCTTTGATACTCATTTTTGCTCTTGGGAAGGAAAGAAGAGAAGCTTAAAGTTGTTTTTCTTGGTGGGAAAGCGTTGGATCTAGAACCATCATCTTATGGGGAAGCTTTTTGAGGTATCAAGTTTGCGTCTTGACTTGTGTATGATTAAATGTCTTTGTGGCTAGTTTATTATGATTTTGGTCTTCTTTTTTAGATTATGGATGAGTTAGGTTGTTTAAGGGTTTATCCTTTCAGATCTAAGCTTGTTTTGGTATCCTTGAGCATAAAGGTGCAAGCTTTATGTGTATTATTGAGTCATGCATGAATTAACTCAACCAATAAGTCCCTTTTTAAGTTTAAGAGCTTCTTCTAGTCATGTATGAACGTAAAATTGGCAACTTTGCATGGTATTCCAGCTCAAGGTGGTCAGATCTATGGTTTGGAAAGCTTTGTCTTAATGGATTAAGTGAAAATCAGGTTTAGGCTGAATAAGGTGAGTAAGTTGGGCATACAAGCAGGTACACGCATTGTACAAGCCTCTAAGTGAGTACGTTGCGCGTACATGCTTGTACGCCCCGCGTACTCGGATTGAATAGGCTTTGTGTGTTTGGGCTATCTTCTGGGCGTGGATTGCTTGGGGCTTTGTTGGGCCATCTGTAAACAAGTTTTTGGATTGGGGAAATTTTAATGGGCTTTAGGATAAGGCCCAAGCAAGAGTTTGGCCCAATTTGGAAAATTGGTCCATAAGTGGGCTTTGGCTGGTTTTTGGTTGTAAGCCTTTATGATTGGGAGTTTGGGCCTTAGTCTTGGACCAAACTAGCTGAAGGGTAAAATGGTATTTTTACCCCATATGCGGATTATTGGATTTAGTATGGAACCAAATTGTTAATTGGGTGCTATTTGTTTGATAGCACGGGGATTCTAGCGGATTAGTAGTTAGAGATTTATTTGTGGGTTCAGCTGTCGAGGTGAGTTGTCCTCATTGTACTTGCGGGTCGAAGGCATGAATTCCGGTCCATTGGATTGATATCCTGTTATGCATGCTACTGTATTGTTATGATCTATTAGATCAGTATCCTGGTAGATAGGATGTTGTTATGCTTAGTGATCTATAGATCTGTTTGACTGGTTGTAGACTGTTATATGATTATTTGTTATATGTGCACATGTTTGATTGGTGGCTGAGGCTTCTCTGCTTTGTGCGTAAGCCAACAGGAAGGGGCATTCCAACCTGATGGTTGAGGGCCTGGGGTATTCTAACATGATGGTTGACTGGGCCCATAGTATGTTGGCATTCCAACCTGATGGTTGAGGGCCTGGGGTATTCCAACTCGATGGTTGACTAGACCCATAGTATGTTGGCATTCTAACTCGATGGTTGAGGGCTTGGGGTATTCCATCCTGATGGTTGACTGGACCCATAGTATGTTGGCATTCCAACCCGATAGTTGAGGGCCTGAGGTATTCCAACCTGATGGTTGAGGGGCCTGGGGTATTCCAACCCGATAGTTTATTGGACCCAAAGTATGCTATTATTTGTATATGTTATCTGTTTGTGTGTTGGTACTTTAAAGGAACTCACTAAGCTTTGTGCTTATAATTTTGTTGACGGTTTCAGGTCCTTCAAATGGTTCGTGGCAAGGCGAAGGTGTGACCGTACACATCCTTGGTTTTACAACAGATTGGATCTTGGGAGACTCTTATTTTAAATCATATTTTGGAGACAATGTTTTTGTAAACACTTTTGTTAATAAATGGGTTGTTTTGAATAGTTTTAATTTGCTAAAATTTTTGGGATGTTACAAGTTGGTATCAAAGCCTTGGTTTGAGTGAATTTGAGGAACACTCGTGTGAATCCAGTCTCAAACTAAGGTAAATGGGTTTTAAAAATGATTTTCAAAGTAAGGGTTTAAAAAATTAATTTTTCAAAGTTGCTTTCAAAATAACCAATAGAGGATGTGATGTGTATAATCATCTGGAGCCCGTAAGTTGACCCCAAATGACCACAATGTTATTTGATCTTGTGATATGTTAGAAAAGCATGCTAGTGATAGGCTAGGTATCTTTAGGTATTGCATGATAGAATTTCCTGATTATATGATGCCTTACCTCTTATAGAATCCATGATTGATTGTTGTATGACTTTTTCGCATGTGAATAACTATTGAGTGAATACGCTAAGTCACATGCTACATGGTTTAAATGATCTTAGGATAAGGGTTTTGTAACTCTTGTCTGAGTCCAACTGTTGTGGGATTGAATCGTTTAGCCTAAGATTATTTAAACTATAGGGCATGTGATTGTATGCATGCGATACTCATCTAGCACCAATGGAGGGTCATGTGGCAGTTAGTGGTAGGGTGAGTTGTGTGGGGTCATCTGGCTAGTTGCATTATTAGATGAGGAGGCAGTGGTTCCCTTGGAGTGGGTGCGGTTCATAACGGGACAACATAAGGAATGTTTATTTACTCTTGAGAGAGTAAGGCAGAGCGAAGGTGCACCAAGTTGCTGGGAGTTTGAGATCGAGAGTTTGTATGAGAATCCGTCTGATTTTATTGTGTTTAGTGCCAGCCGACTCCTCTGCTCGAAAGTTGCTTGATTTGTGCTTTATGTGACCTATGTCAATGAGAGTTAACCATTAAATGAATACAGTAAATTACATGCTATGAAGGTTAAATAACTGTCAAACTCCCAGCCGGCGGCGGAAACACTGGGCGGTGTAACGTCATATTTGTATCACAGTTATATAACATACATTGAACAGTATTAAAGAATTTTATAAACTACATACCTTTATTGATGATCGAAAGTTACATTATTATTATTTCCAAGTATTTATTACATAGTATCTGACTATTGCACACGTCTTAATGAATATATGTTCCATACGAACAGAAAGGATAATAGTAAAACTTCTCCTGTTAGAGAAACATTCAGCTTATCAAGTTCCTGAAAACACATGCATTTTGAAAATACGTCAACATAAAGTTGATGAGTTCACAAGTTTTGACTCTGAGTGAAAATAGTACTTTTTCCCAAGTTGGAAAAGTACATAACATAGTTTGAAAATATCATTTTGACTCATACTTGATCCTAACATATAGTGTGTGTATATATATACATAAAGTATATATATATATATATATATATATATATATATATATCCTAGGTATAATGTTTTACTTACTAAATAAGTAGTATACATATAAGTCTCATATACTAGGAATATAAGTGTTTGTAATCCCATACAAATGAAGGTTACTACGTATAGATCTTATTCCAATTCTATACGAGGAAAAACGGCTACGTATAGATCTTATTTCAATTCTATACGAGTATGTAGGCTGGGTATAATGGTCTACTTAATATACAAGTAGTATACCTACCGGTTTCTTGTACCAAGAGTATAAGTGTTTGGGAAACTTATACTTAACATTCATACTTGTATATCGAAAAAGTATAATGCTTATAAATATGTGCTACCATGAGTCCGTAACCTCGACTATATGACATACAAGACCTCTGATTAATGTTACAAGGATCACACCTTGTAGTAGGTTCTGCACGCTTCATCGACGTTGGAAGGGAATAAATTTGGCAAGTTCATCACCCGAAAAATGTTGGGTTGTAGCTAACAACCATGGGTGGGGTTTATAACCTGTATAGTTTCATACATGACATCTGCGCTCACACGGATTAGTGGTTACAGGTCAGAGGATTTCCACTAAGATTTTCAATCTTAGTTGATGAATAAGGTAGCTCATGTAGAATTTTTCGAGTTCTTATGGTTCTAATAGTGAAAGCATATTCATGTCTAAAACCATAAGTTATTAGACTAGGCTTTAAACGTTACTCCTGATTGCTGTAATACTTAGGCCGTATAACAGCTATAACTTGAAGTAAAACCAGGTTTTATCTAACATAAAACTAACAATAGTGACATACTTAAAAAGTATATGCACTCACACACACACATTATAACAGCTCTGTGAACGATTTTGTATCTGATCATTTGTGTTTACAGAGGAGAATCAAACAATATATATACAAAGATTTCACTCAACTGATTCCTAAATATTAGGTAAAGCTATCGACTAATTTAGTTTACATGTGGGACTTATGTACACGTGTGTTTGACAAAGTAAGAGTACCGTTATCACCCCCTGCAAGCTCATGGGCAGAACGCACCTGAAGCTTGTGTCAAATGGATGTGAATCGATCCTTGTGCAGAGGTTTCGTAAAGATGTCAACAACTTGATCAACAGAAGACACATGTGAGATCTGTAATTCTCTGGATTCAACTTGTTCACGAATGAAATGGAAATCGAGTGCGATGTGCTTAGACGAGTGCTGATTACATGGTTCTTTGTCATGAAGATGGCACCCACATTGTCGCAGAGAATTAATGGACAATTGAGTTTTGGAGCGTGTAATTCTTGAAGTAACTGTTTGATCCAAATCAATTCTGCTGAGGTATATGCTAAAGAACGATACTCTGCTTCCGTGCTTGAACGAGCCACGACGCGTTGCTTGTGAGAGGTCCAGCTAATGAGGTTGGAACCATGGTAAATTGCAAACCCATATTGGGATCGACAATCATCTTTATCAGAAACCCAACCTGCATCTGAGAAAGCTAACAGCTGAGTCTTGGTGGTGGGTGAAAAGTGTAAGCACTGATCACTGGTGCCATTTAGATATCGTAAAATTCTTTTGACAGCTTGCCAATGTTGAATTGTTGGTGAATGCATGTACTGACACACACGATTGACCGCATAGGTGATATCAGATCTTGTGATTGTGGTATATTGAAGGGAACCTACCACTTGTCGATATAGTTTAGGATCAGAAAACGGATCACCAGTCAACGTGAGCTTTGAGTGGGCATCAGCAGGAGTGGAAAGCGGTGTGGAGTCGGACATGTGGGTTCGTTCAAGAATGTCACGTATATATCCTATTTTATTTAAGGTGAGAGAATTGTTGGAGCGATTGATTTGAATCCCCAGGAAGTAATGTAAGTCTCCCAAATCTTTGAGAGCAAAGACTCGATCAAGTTGTTGGATGAATTTCTGAATGAGAGTGGGATTGGTACCTGTGATAATCAAGTCATCTACGTAAACAAGGATATAAATGATAGTGGATGAGGATTGATGCACGAAAAGAGATGTATCTAATTGACATGCACGGAACCCTTGTTGGACTAAATATGTTTTCAGCTTAGTGAACCAGGCCTTGTGGTTGTCTCATATAAACGGTTTCAAGCAAGTCCCCGTTTAAAAAGGCATTATTGATATCCAGTTGTCGTATGCACCAGTGGTTTGAGATGGCTATTGACAAGACTAAATGAATGGTAGTTGGTTTGATAACCAGACTGAAAGTCTCAAAATAGTCTACCCCCGCTTCTTGACTGAAACCTTGAGCGACGAGCCTTGCCTTGTGACGTTCAATCGACCCATCAGATTTGTGTTTTACCCTGTATATCCACTTGAAACCGACAAGATTGACATTAGAGGGACACGGAACAAGAGACCATGTATTATTTCTCATTAGTGCATTGTATTCATTTTGCATTGCATCTTGCCAACATGTATGAAGGCTGGCTTGTTTATAGGTGTGTGGTTCATTGTTGGGGGAAGGGATGAGAGTAGTAGAGAAAGCTTTTGGTTTTAAAGAATTTGTACGAGCTCGAGTCACCATAGGATGCGTGTTGCGATTGGCTGGGCGATAATGAGTAGTGGATGGCATGGTGCTTTTGGCTCGTGAGCTCATAGTGGAGCCTTGAAACTGAGGGCTGGAAGAAGG
The DNA here is from genome assembly GCF_002870075.4 of Lactuca sativa. Taxonomy (NCBI): domain Eukaryota; kingdom Viridiplantae; phylum Streptophyta; class Magnoliopsida; order Asterales; family Asteraceae; genus Lactuca; species Lactuca sativa. Next base: position 138,731,542 of record NC_056628.2, on the reverse strand, counting down.
AACAGGAGGGTCGTGAGGAGAGAGAGGAGTGGGGGTGTAAAAGGATAATTGGTGTTGGGGGGGGGGAGGTGGAGAGGTAGTCAAATTGGCTGCCTGGTCTAGTAGGGAGGAAGAGACTGTAGAGTGAGTTGGTATGGATGATGTTGAAGTAGGTGGTGCAAGATTAGCATATGGAAAAATATCCTCGTTGAAGAGTACATGTCTAGCAATATATATGCGAGAGGAGGGTATGTGATAACAAAGATATCCCTTGTGAGTAGTACTATACCCGAGAAATACACAAGGTAAGGAACGAAAATCAATTTTGTGGTGATTGTATGGACGCAAAACAGGGTAACAGAGGCAACCAAAGGTTTTTAGAAAACCATAGTCAGGAATTTTAGAGTAGAGTTTCTAATATGGGGACAAAAAATCTAGAACTGGTGTAATTGTCCGATTGTGTAGGTAGGTGGCTGTCTTGAAAGCATGCTCCCAAAATGTATGTGGGAGAGTTGAGTGAGCCAAGAGAGTTAAGCCTTTTTCAACAATGATGCGGTTGCAGCGTTCAACAACACTGTTTTGCTCATGAGTGTGGGGACAAGAGATGTGGTGATTAATACCCTGGGAGTGAAGAAATTGTGAGACATTTCGGTACTCACCACCCCAATCACTTTGGAGATTTTTGATGGTGGTGTGAAACTGTGTTTGAACTATTTTGTGAAAGTGTAAGAATGTGGAAAAAACTTGCGCTTTATGAGATAAGAAATAGATCCATACATACTTTGTGCAATCATCAATAAAGAGCAAAAAATAACGATTTCCATTAAGAGAAAATAGGGGAGAAGGACCCTAAACATCCGAGTATATCAAGTCAAAAGGCAAAACAAAAGTAGTATGAGCATGCGTAAGAGGTAAACGATGGCTTTTAGCCATTTGACATGATTCACAACTGTTGGGAAAATTATTTGATGATACATGTAACTTGAATAAAGAAAGCTAGCTCCGAAGGAGAGGAGCATGGGGATGAGCCAACCGCTTGTGCCAACCATGGAGTGTTGTTCTGACACCAAAGAGAGCAAGTTTTGTGGACGATGTGTTTGTGGTGAGCGGTAGGCGATACAGACCATGCTTAACGTCCCCTTGGAGTATGGTTTGGCCCTGAAAAGACTTAACAGAGCAATGCTTAGGCCAAAATTCAAGATAAACATTATTGTCATTTGTTAGTTTAGAGACACTTATGAGACGTTTTGTGATTTGAGGCACAACAAGAACTGTGGGCAATTTAAGATGATGCAATGATGAGAAATAATGAGATTGTTACCATCACCAACTTGTAGTTTGTCTGGTCCCTTATAGGCATCTGCGATGTGAAGATTCTGGATGTCTGGTGCAACGTGGTCAGTGGCCCCGGTATCAAAATTCCAAGATGGATCTATCACTGTTGAAGGGTTGTTATGATGGGTTAAGTGAGCTTGTCGTGGAGCAGTTCGGGTCTGATCGCGAGGACGACGGGAAGGATAGTCCTGCTGGTTGTTTATTTACCAACAATCAATGGCTTCATGACCGGGCTTGGAGCACAGTTGGCATTGGAGACGGCGGCGCCGATTGTCTCCGGTGTAGGGACCAGTGGTAGAGGTGGGGCCAGAAGAGGAAGATGAAAAGCGTGAAGAAGGACGGTTCACAGTTAACGCCAAGGGAGTAGAGGAATTGGGGGACGGAGTTGGTGGGTTAACAACAGACTGACGGATGAGCTCAGTCTCAAGGCGTGTTTCTTCTTTTAGAAGGAGGCCAACGGGGTCGTCTATGGAGGTAGTGTCACCCTTAATCATAAAGGCAGTGAGAAACGGCCCATAGGAGGATTCAAGGCCAGATAGGATATGACCGATGAGATCTTTAGAGGATATCGTGTAGAGGCTGGCTGCAAGAGAGTCAGCAATAGCGCGTTTCTTTTCAATGTACTCCAACATAGATAAAAAGCCTTTGGATAGGGTTTGTAGTTCAACTTTCATCTGGATACGCCAGACCATAGTTTGGGCCTAATACGTTTTATCAAGAGCAATCCAGGCCTGTTGAGATGAGGTGGCCCGTGCAACTATTGCAAGGGTACAATCAGTGAGGGTGGATTTGATCCACAGAAGGACAAATCGGTCCTTCTTCTTCCAAGTTTGGAACTCAGGATTTGGGGCTATGGATGGCGGCTCGTCTGCAGCTTCAGGAGTTAGGAGAATAGTTTCACATGGCGGATTTGGATTGAGAACAAAGCTTTCTAGGTCAAATGTTTCCAAGGCGGAGATAATGGTGGTACACCACAGAGGGTAATTGTACCGATCTAGCTTTACGCTAAGTGAGGGAATTTGGAAATTGACTGGAGAAGAAGTTGCAGCTAGGCCAAGGAGAAGTGGAGGGGTCGCCATGGAGTGAATCAAGAGAAAAAACAAACAAAGAAAAAAAAATTAGGTCGCTCGGATACCATATAACAACTCTGTGAACGATTTTGTATTTGATCATTTGTGTTTACAGAGGAGAATCAAACAATATATATATATATATATATATATATATATATATATATATATATATATATATATATATATATATATATATATATATATATATAAAGATTTCACTCAAATGATTCCTAAATATTAGGTAAAGCTATCGACTAATTTAGTTTACATGTGGGACTTATGTACACGTGTGTTTGACAAAGTAAGAGTACCGTTATCACACACACACACACACACACACACACACATATATATATATATATATATATATATATATATATATATATATATATAGAACTCCTAAATATAACTTCAGGGCTATATTAATAACATACCAAGTTTTATCTTGACATAAAATCAATATTAACAACATACTTAACAATTAGTATACATAACTCCCGAGTATAACTCTGGGGCTATATCACACATAATATATATATATATATATATATATATATATATATATATATATATATATATATATATATATATATATATAGAACTCCCGAGTGTAACTCAGGGCCTACATTAGTATAATAACATGCTAATAAGTTTAAGATAGTTGTATGTTTTCAATATATCAGATCTATTCTAGGTATATATGATATAAAACAGCTATATCCCGATTAATATAACTATCTATGTTGATACGAACATACTATCATATAAAAATAATATTAACTTTTATATAATGTTTAGCGTGCCTTTCCCCTCAAAAACATTAAAAAGTGGGAACGTGAAACTCACCCTAGTAGTGTGATTTTATAGAATCTAACTAGAAATGGTCATCGGTTCGTGATCATCGGGCTCGGGATGCGGAATGCTTTTAGCAAACAAGAGAGATGAAAGAAATTTAGGTGTAAGAATGGTTAGGGTCGAACTTGTTATTTATAGGCTGCCCAAGGCAAGTTCACATCGTGGACTTATATGTCCACGTCGTGAAGCGTAGCTGCATCATCTCGTAGACTTACCATTTGGATCCTAGCTTCGAAAAGTGTCAAGATACTGACTTCACGTCGTGGAGTCTTAACATATCACTCCCGTAGACATGCCATCTGCATTCTAGTCTTGAGAAGTGTCATAGATCACATTCACGTCGTGAACCTTCTTGTTCACGTCGTGGAGCATAGCTGATTAGGGTCTGCCACGTGTCACGCCCTTAGACTACTACATCTTCGGACGATCATATCTTTTACATACAAACTGTATTTGTAACATCCGGATTTCCAGGTATCATAATTTAAGTATTTATTTTGAGTTAAGAAGAGGGACTCGATGAGTTGACGCCTAAACTCGTCGAGTGGGAATGCGATTGATTACTCGGGTTAATGAATGGACTCGACAGTCGGAAAGACGACTCAATGAGTCCATGCTGTGGGCAGAAACCCTAAATCTTTGGGCTTGTGCCCTATTTAAGGGTCCTTATGGCCTTCATTGGCGGCCACCTTCACCCTTGAGAGATCCCTATGAACCAGAGAGCATAGAGAGTGAGAGAAGAGCCATCTTGAGCTTTATTGGTGTGATTTTGCAAAGGAAAAGAAGGGTTTTAGCAAGAAGGACCAAAGGAGGTTGTCATTCTGAGATTTTGGATCAAGGAGCTTCACTTTGAGGTAACAAATCAACCCTCTCTTTCTGTATGGTGTAGATTGCATGAATTTAGGGTTTTTTGACCCTTGTCTTCAAAGGATTTTGGAGTATATGAAGTCCCAATGTGGAATAAGCATTAGATCTGGACCTTAAGAGGTCCAGAGAGTCCCAACCTTCCAGCTTTATGCAGTCCCTTTAGAGTTCTGGACCTTGGTTGCCATTTTAGGAGCTATTTCATCAAATAAGGACATATGAGTGTTACATGAGCTTAAAGGTTGAACCTTTGCGTAATTTTTGGGTGTTAGGAGGCCAGATCTATAAGTTAGAGAAGTAGATCTGACCTCAGAAGGTCATTTGAGTGTTGCCATGGAGGGAACTCACCGAGTTCATAAGGGGACTCGACGAGTCGAGTCGGGTTGCCCCGCGATTCGTGACCAGTGGTAACCCATTGAGTGAAAGGCTAACTCGACGAGTCGAGTGAGGCCTTAGGAAGATTCTGAGAACATGCATGGACTCGCCGAGTCACCCAGGTGCACTCAACGAGTCTAGTCAAAGTTTGACCGTTGACTAGAGTTGACTTCAGTTGACCTTAGTGTTTTGGTCAAGCTGATTCAAGAAAGGCCAGGGAAGGGTAGAATGGTCTTCTACCCATTCTTTAGAGATAAGGACAAGTGAAAGTATTGATTAGAGGTGTTATCATTTTGATAGGAGGAGGCTAGGTCGGGTTATCGAGCACGAGAGGTTATCCGACATCATACAAGGTGAGTACGCTCACTATACTTTACCTAGAGTGGTAATTATGTGTGACCGGAAGATCTTATGTGCTATGATAAGTATGTGATGTATGTTGTTATGTGATATGTATGTGCTATGCTACATTATGAGTATTATGATATGGACCGGAAGGTCAACAGTGTATGGGCCGGAAGGTCAAGATGATACGGACGGGAAGGTCAGAGAAGTGAGACCGGAAGGTTTACCAGGATTATGGGACGGAAATCCCCTGATACACATTGACCGGAAGGTCTTGTAGAGTTATAGCCCTGAGTGGCGTATGTGCGTATGTGGTATTTTAGGGAACTCACTAAGCATTTATGCTTACCGTGTTGTGTGATATGTGTTTTAGGTACCAGCGAGGATCTCGGGAAGGCGCCTGCATGATCCGTACACACCGATAGAGATTTATGTGTTTGATATTCTGGGACATGTTTTCTAAGATAACATTTGATACAATGAGTTTTGAAATTGTTTTATGAAATTTATTATGTTCGGAAATGAAAAATTGTTTTGAAAATTTACGTTGTTACACTGTCTTTGGCGTTCTTTATATCCACACGTAGGTATTTACTGATGGGTTTAGTGCATTCTAACACTTCCTAAGTGTACATGCAACCCTAATAACCTTGAATCTATGTTTTCTCTATATACATGCAAATTTCTTTTTCAAGGTTATTTCCTAACTAGCATGGCATGGGGATTACATAAAACATAAAACTAATAGAAATACATACCTTGTTGTTGCTTGGATTCCTTCAAGACTTTGTGAGCCTAGCACCCCAAATGTTGTGCCTCAAATGCTTTACACAACACTACAAACTTGGAATAACTTGAGAGAGTGACACTTAGCCTCAAAAATCGGTTATGCCCTCTTATGAATACCCTAGTGCCGATTTTGCATGCTATAGGGTTTCTTTTATAGTGTGTCATAATTAGGAGTTACAAATATAAACCCTAATTGTCATGACTCTTCATTTCTCATGAACCATGGGTTTGTAACTCCCATGGACTATCCATGGAGCTCCATATGGTTATAACCAAACCCATAAACCATGGATCATTAATCCACCATAAAAGAATTGATGATTGTCATAATCAACCCTATATATTTAATTAGTCTCACTTTGATCAGCAAATTAATACTAGATTAATAGTTTATCAATACTAATTAAATAATACTATTATTAATATATTAGAGCTTATAATATATTAATAATCACAAGTGTACTTTCTCTCATTTTGTCTATCCAAGTATTGCAATGCCATGCAACCCAAATGGACCATGCCGGGTCGGGTCAAGTACATACCAAATAAAGTTATGGACTTAGACACTATATCCAACAGTCTCCCACTTGGATAAGTCTAATAACTATATTTGAAAATATGACTTCAAAATCCGACTAGCAATCGTAGCTCTTTCAAAGTCTCTCGGAACTGAGATGATGATGATACGCCATTCAAGATAAGTAATCATATAATCCTCTATTCTCATGATATCAGCCAGACAAACACATGGAACATGGTCTTACTTATTGTCCAACATTTGTTTCTCGATTTCTGATTTGTTTCGACATAGAACTAAATTGAACACATCAATTAGGTTCTGACCGGGCCCGGTACATAGGTCAAAACCAAATCATCGAGGGGCCCAGATATCGCTTCTATTTCTAGAAGGAACAGATAAACTTCGACGGATATGCTTGTACTAACTACTTGTTGAATTATTCACAAAGGCACATTTTATAACATCGAGTTACCAATGTGTTTTTGTACAATCAATGAATAACCAACTCATAGTCTACAACTCATATCTCTAGGTTTGAAGATTTATATGATATTATCGTCTCACGATCACTCGAGATAAATTCCATGAAGTGATGCAAGTGAGCGTGGGTTGAATCCAATACTCAGCCCTTATGAGTACTCATGAATGTTGTAGCAACCATTGCATTGTCTAAAGCACTTTAGACAAATCATATAAGCCAAATTCATGACAGTCTTGATTCACATCTACTTCCAACATATGACTGACTGTGGATGGTTTGAATATGATATATACCATAACATAATTATTCTGGAAGTCAAAACATGCAAAGTGAAACACAAGAATAATACTAATCTTATATGGCCCCAACACTTTGAGTGTAAATAAAAACACCTTTTATTTAAGTACCATATTGATTACTCATTATTTATGTTTCGATTAATCAACTTTATGCTTGAATTAAAACATTGGGTAGAGTCGGATCTAAGCGTTGGCTAGGTAAGCGCCTTGTAGTAAGAGGAGTAGTTATGAACCCTGTAGACCATCCACATGGGGGTGGAGAAGGGAGGGCCCCAATTGGTAGAAAACAACCCACAACCCCTTGTTGTCCTATGCTCCAAGCATGTACATTATGTTTTTCCAAACAACAATTATGCCATACTCCAAGTATGCATACTATGTTAACATATGGTCCTCTCTTTTTGAAATAGATCCATTGACAATATTCCAATGATGCTCATTTCACAATTCCAATCCTTGTTGTAAATGCAAGAATACCAAACTCTTGCCATTTACTGTAATCTGTTAGATTTTAAACTTATATGCAATGATCCCCTTGTAATAACTATGCACAGAAGTCACAAAGACTTAGCAACAGACATTACAAAGTATTCCAATGGAAAAAAATTCCATGGAAATGAAGTCTCAAATTCAAAGTACATTCCTTTGAACATCCTTCTTAGCATTAAGTTCTTTAATCTTACACAGATTCAAAGAATAGCTTCCACCTATGGAGACAATTCCATATTACCATTTTGACCATCACTTCTAAACAAGAGTTGCCTCTTTTTCAAAATATGTTAATATGGTCCTTACTCTATACTTCTAATTGTCCATGAGCAACCAATCTTTGGTAAACCTCAGATTGTCCTCGACAACTTTGCTTAATCATTTTAGTCATTTCCAGTTCTATTCCTTTTTCCATCTTAATGCTCTAGGCATTTGGAAAATTTAGAATGGATGAATATTATAGCACATGTAATCAAACCTATACCCAAAGCATACGGGACATGATTTATGCTATAAAATTTTTTATTTGCCATGTTTTCATAATTCAAACTATGAAGAGGGATGCCGTAATCATAATCGAATTTTGAGAACGCAACATATATAGAATTTCCTTATGTTGAACCATTCCAACATAACAATCATATATATTCTTGACTAAAGTAGATTAAATTCTCAATCTAAGCTTGTAGAATTGGAGTGAAGTATAAAATCCTCTCCCTTAATTATAGCAAAACAACTTTTTCAAGGCGAATTGAAACTTTTGTTTTCTATAATTAATATTGTTGACTTGCAACACTTAACATAATAATCATGCTCCCACTAGCATAATGATTATTATCTTACTATCATAACACTTATGCTCCCACTAGCTTTGACATGTATCCAGAGATCAGCTGGGCTTTTAGAAACCAACACTTTATTGACTTTTCTACCAAAGTTCAGATTTCTGATACGTAATTTTTTTGATAAGACTTTATCAAAACCATACATCTTTCATTAGATAGCTCACTTGTGTGTCTAAACAATTATGAAGAGGGATGCCGTAATCATAATGTTTAGACCTTTTGTCATTCTCACAATTGCTATCTACTCAAAATCTACTTAGTGAAAGAGTTTCCTTACCATCATTTTCATGAATCGAAGAGAAACTTTATGACACTTAGATTTTTATGGTGTATGTGTTCCTATCCATGTGAATTGGTCATAACCATAATCACAAGACAAGGTTAGTGACAAATCCAAACTCATATAGACTGAACTTGTTCAATCTTAATTTCTTGCCACCTGGTAGCACAATGCCCACCATTGCTTCTGGGTTGTTATGCAAACAATTGAGAACTCATAGAGCTCAGAAGCATAATCAACTTTTGACTGGAATAGACACAGAAATAAGAATATGTCAACACGATAGGTTACAAATCTCAAGTCGTGGGCTAGCGATTAACAAAACTCTTGATTAGCACTTGAAACTATTTCAGAATGTTTTAGACTCCCACTGTCCTCTTGACATATAAGACTTCTCTTTGTCAAGAACCATTCCTTGACAATACAAATATTCAAGAGCTAGTGCGGATTCTTATAAAGTTAAACACTTCTCACTATTGGTCTTAGCTGGTCTTTGTTTTATCCAAAACATCACAACTTACCAATCTAAAATGTACAAGAATAGGAAACATCTTACTCTACATTTGACAAGTGTTATGAACTTTATAAAGACTATGTCACTCAAGTTACAATCTTGGATTATAACTCCAAGATTTGTTTTTGGAACGAAGTATGAATTATATTTTGATTTAACCATTTCAACAATTCACGATTCCTCTCCTCATGCAACAAACACACTAAGGTGTCCTTAGCTAGAGGATTAATTGTGATATGGTTCCATAATCACTAAGATAATCATAAAACAAAATACAAAAGTACTCTCCCATCTCTTCAGATTGGAGAAACTTTTATCTTTCTGCCTTATTTGATTCTTCTTATTCATTCTGCCATACATTGAAACTTTTCCAATGTTTCAGAATTACACTTAAACTTGTAAGCATAACCATATTTACTAAACTTTAGTAAATCATAACGAATAATCTTATCTACCTTTGTGGTGGACCTAACTAGTGCACAACTTAATGTAGCCGATCCTTTAGTCCTTCGCTTGACTCACATGCGAATGTGAACAAGGAATTAGTCTTAATTTACCAAAGATGAAAATTCTCATTCATCACACAATACAACTTGCATGATACCAAGTTTCTATCCAACTGAAACTTGGGTGATGAGAATATTTCCATATTTGGTAAATTATGACACTACCACTAATGAAAGAATCAAATCCATTTACCCATATTGCTTATCAATGGAAACATATAAGCAACAACCTTTTTCACAAACGCCATTGTAAGGATACTTAAAATAAATAAAATCAAAACCATTTTCTTTTATTTTAAAACTTTGCGGAAAAATTATCCTTACAATCCATACGGAAAACTTGTTGTTTTCTATTCCTAAGCAATGTATCATAACTCTTAAGTAACAACTCAAAATTCTGAGCACCAAACCATGCGATCGAAATCCATCTTCACAATCAGAATCATCATATACTTCCTTTAAGTTTCTTCACTCTTCTTTGATTCTTAAAACATCAATATGTGACCCGGTCACATCATGCAATAATAATATCAGAATAGAAACTTAATAAAGTTAGATAATGGACTTTACCTAAAGCAGATTCAAACATTTGACTTTACTATCCTTATGGACTTTTAGGTAAATTTGGCAGCTTCGCAACCAATGCCCTTCCTTTGGCAACAGAAACATATGGACTCTTTGGAAGCGATACACAGACTTAGCCTTTCTCTTTACCATTTGGTCAACCGAGTTGACTATGGACAATCCCTTTCAATTGGGAAGAGAAAGTTTTTCTGGACTTCCAATGTAACCATTGTTAATGTCCATGGAAGTTTGGGAAGTTGATCTTCCAATTAAATTTTGCTCTACCAATGCTCCAAATTATTTCTGATTCAACATCATCAAGCAAATAGGTAAGATCATTAAGGGCCATGTCGTGATCTGTCATCAGGGAGTGACTGAAGAACCAAGTCAACAGCCAGCTACCTCGAGACTTCGACACCCGACTCTTCCGGCTTGTCAATATGGGACTTAATCTCCAAGACCTAAGCACATATAGACTTTGTTTGCCAATAGGGATTGAGTGACTTAGAACTTATCAGATCTTGAAACTTGTAGGATAGGGAGTTTTATTGGAGGAGGTGGAGGAAGTTAAGTATGATTTTCAGTCCCACTAATGCACAACAAAGGGATTGATCTTTCACCTTCGTTGCGATTTGGGATATCATCTTCATTAGGAAGCTTGTTCCTAAAGATTTGGTAAGACCATAATAACCTTGAATCTATATTTTCTCTATATACATGCAAATTTCTTTTTCAAGGTTATTTCCTAACTAGCATGGCATGGGGATTACATAAAACATAAAACTAGTAGAAATACATACCTTGTTGTTGCTTGGATTCCTTCAAGACTTTGTAAGCCTAGCACCCCAAATTTTGTGCCTCAAATGCTTCACACAACACTACAAACTTGGAATAACTTGAGAGAATGACACTTAGCCTCAAAAATCGGTTATGCCCTCTTATGAATACCCTAGTGCCGATTTTGCATGCTATAGGGTTTCTTTTATAGTGTGTCATAATTAGGAGTTACAAATGTAAACCCTAATTGTCATGACTCTTCATTTCTCATGACCCATGATTTTGTAACTCCCATGGACTATCCATGGAGCTCCATATGGTTATAACCAAACCCATAAACCATGGATCATTAATCCACCATAAAAGAATTGATGATTGTCATAATCAACCCTATATATTTAATTAGTCTCACTTTGATCACCAAATTAATAATAGATTAATACTTGATCAATACTAATTAAATAATACTATTATTAATATATTAGAACTTATAATATATTAATAATCACAAGTGTACTTTCTCTCATTTTGTCTATCCAAGTATTGCAATGCCATGCAACCCAAATGGACCATGCCGGGTCGGGTCAAATACATACCAAATAAAGTTATGGACTTAGACACTGTATCCAACATTTACAAGTACTACAACTCTCTTTTAGATTTCTATAGGCAACTCTCACTATATTTTAACTTCTTCTTATTATAGAGATTTATAGTGTTAGAGTTTATCATAGCTTCATCATGTAAAGTTAGATTGAGATTTGTATGGACGTATACTTTGATTTATATTATAAATATGAACGAAAATTCATACTTGCATTAGAATTTACCATGAACTACATAGTAAGTTTATCACATTATTTGTTTGACACAATCACATTACTAGATTGACATAATCACATGTGATTGTTGTTGACCTATTTTGTAACATCCTGTTTCGGATCGCCCGTGATTAGGGTTCATGGGCTGCAACCCGGGCATGAGGAAGATTCGGGGTTGTGACGAGTTGCTAGGAGCGTAGGGCATCTCATCCCCTTTCCGTGGATATTAGGTTCATTGGAAACGGAGTTATATCAAGAAAGCTATGGAACTTTGAGGTTTTGGTAGGATAAGTCCCTATATTGAGAAAGGTGGCAGCTGAGTACGCTGGGCGTACATGTGTGTATACTTAGCGTACTCATGTGCGTGACTTTTAAGTGGAGCCGCCTAGTATACTGGGCGTACCAGAGGGTACGCTGGGCATACTAGGCACAGAGTGGAAACCTTAAATGAGGTGGTGTCCCTATATAAAGAATGAGATGGCCTCATTCCTGGCCACTATCCTCAGACAATAAACCCTCTCAAACCTTAATCCTTGTTCTTGAGCTTGAATGTGTCTATTTCAGAGCCCTTAAGTGATTTTGTGTGTTCTTGGAGTGAAGAAGGAGCTTTGGAGAAGAAGAAGTGAGAGACCAGGCCTTAGATCCGAGCATATCTGAGTTGGGAGCTTCATCAAGAGGCATAAAGCCCCAAGCTTTCTCACTCTTTTGTTTTGTTCATCATAATAGAGTATTTTTGGGTTTTGTCGTAAAAGTTGGAGACTTTATGTGATATTTGAGCTTTAGAGACTATGATCAACCCATTTGAGTGTATTTAGTGGTGTAATGTCATAAAAATCAAGACTTGGACGTTGGAACCAAGAAATGCATGAGATATGAGCATTATGAGATAAGATAGTGAGATTTTTGTGTGTTTGTGACCTTATCAGCCATGCAAAGGCTTAAAGTCACTGACTTTATGGAGTAAGAGCTATAAGGGAGTCCAGATCTGTGATATGAGCCAAGGTCTTAACTGATTAAGACCAAATGAGTAGAAAGAGTGAAGTTGGGACGTACGCTTAGCATAATTCCAGTACTCCCTACTTACTGACCAAGTGTCCTCGATGGCCAATCTGGATTTGTGAGTACACTAAGCGTACCAAGGGAGGTACGCCCCGCGTAACCTCACCATGGAGTTTTAGGCTAAGTCTCATTTTGGGCCTTAAGTGTTGGGCCTGGAGTTTGGGCTTGTGTACTAGAGATTTTGAGTAAAGAAATATTATATATATGCCTTGGGCCCTTGTGTTGGGCTTTTCACTTGGACTTGAGAGTTGGGCCTCGGGAGAGCCCATTCATTATTGGGCCTTGGTGGGCCCAATGAGTTTTAGGTTATTGATGGGCTAGTTAGTGGACTACCTTTAGACCTAAAGAGTGCGGATTTAGACTTAGATCTTAATTGGGTAATTATGGATTTTGGTCCAGTGTTAGAGGTCGGTGCGGCAACCACATCTATAGGAGCTGTTCATCATCTGAGGTGAGCCTTCTTACTATACTTTACCTAGAGTGGTAACCTTTGTGTGAACAGAGGGTCTTATGTGCTTATATTGTGTATTGTGATATCCTACATTATTTATTTTTGATTTATGTTGTGTATTATTCTGAGCTTACTAAGTTAGGACCGGAGGGTCCACCTGAGTTTTGGGACCGAAGGGTCCTACTGAGACACATTGACCGGAGGGTCTTATTTGTGTATAGCCATAAGAGGCTAATGAGATATGTGTGGTATTTTGGGTAACTAACGAAGCTTCATGCTTACCATGTTATATGATATGTGTTTCGGGTTCTTCTCAGGATCGCGGGAAGGCGCCGACTTGATTGTACACACCAGAGAACGAGTTATGTTTCGAGGATCCTGGATTATTAATCAAACAATTATGGAGTTGCATTTTGTAAATTAAATAAATGAGATTTTTGTGAAATGTGCTATGAGAATTATGTGATTTTAAAAATGAAAATTTTGTTTGAAAATTTACGGTGTTACAAGTTGGTATCCGAGCCTTGGTTTGAGGGATTCGGATGCACCTTCGGGTATATCTGGACTCAAACTGAGGATTTGAGAAAAATTTTCAAAAGAAATGATTTTTCTAAAATGAGCAAGAGTTTCTAAGAGAAAAACGAGAAGGAGCAGTGTGTACAATCAGTCAGATCCCGAACGGTGATTTCCCAAAATACCCTTACTTATTTGTGTTATGAGTTATGATTGAGATATTAATGATGCATGCTAGAAGATAGGCTAGGTATTTCATATTTTAGGGCTAGAGTTGCCTGATATGTGATGCCTTAGCCTAAGGTTGTTTGGGTCCTTGGTGAATAGTTTGAAAGATACTGTGAAACGAAGATCCAGTGATCCATATAAGAACTTTAGACTATCAACTAAGTCTACTTCGTTATTTAAAGGCATAGAAAAGTAAGTATTCGTAGGTTTAAAATCTTCCATGACTTCTTCCTTTTTTCTTCTCAGTTTGTTTCACATGAACCGTTGCTTTTGGAAGAGCTTTCCATTATTTGACAGAAATATTCGACTCTTGTGAGGAAGAACTACCATTTGATGATCCATTCAAATACTTCTCATACTCCTCCTTGATCACCTCTTGAGAAAATTTTGCAGATTGAAATCTCTTTCCCTTACCTTCCAATCAATGATTGATATTCTTCACATTTGTTTTCCCTTTAACAAATGAATATTTTACTGATTGTTTTGAGGGTGGGTTTGGAAAAGGAGGTGGATCAGGTGTGTGAGTTTCTAATTTTTGTCCATGAACTTGTAACTTCTCATAATGTCTTGTTGATTTTCGTCTTGATACATGAGTAGTATAACGATTTTGAAAATGATTTTGATAACCAACATTATTTCTTTGAAAAACCTTTTGAGAGTTCATGAATTGATTTGGATGTAAAACACGATGATAATTCATCTGTTCATTTGATGAAGTCTTATAAAAATTATTTGATTGTTAATTTTGCACATAATTTTCATGATAAAATTTTTGAACATTAGAAGTTGACTTGGAAATATGCTCCTTGTTTATAAACGAATTATTTTAAAATTTTTGAGGAGACGAATTCTTTGAAATGTGAGTGGGATTTGGCTTATTTACTGGTTTCTTTTCAAAAGAAGTCTGAACACTGTTAGACATTTTCTTTCCAAAAGATTTATTAAGCAAAACATTTTGTTTCTTTCGTGACTCAATGTTTTACCAAAAAAAATTCTTTCGTGCTTGTCTCTTTGAAATTTTGTTTTCTTTTGAAATCGTGTCAACTTGATCTTTAAAATCTTGAGAATTGATTTTGACAAATTGAGAATTAACTTCGTCCTTTGTTAAAAATTCTTTTGATTTTTCAAAATTTTCAACCCAAACTTGTTTTGATTTTTCAGTAACTTTGACATTTGTTTGTTTTTCAACTTGAGATTTGTCAGTTTTAACAATCCAGGTTCGACTTGGTTTTTGTCGCTGAAAGGTGTAAGAGTTTTTGGTCAAATTGTTTTCAACAGTACTTTGATTAAAAAATAATCCATCCTTTGAAGCTTTCCTATTGTCCTCTTCAACCAGTTTGTTTATTTCGGGTTTAACACTTTCTCCATTACCCGTTGTAACAAAAACTTGGTTTGGAAAAACGACATTATCCGAACACTTGAAGTTTGGATAAACCACAAAATTGGATTCAAGATAATGAGAACCTTTTTCTTTCATGATTTTGTCGAATTCCTTTGTCTCTTCGTACACCTAATCTTCAACTATACGAGGTATGATGTTTTCTTTCAATACTTTTGGAGCATTTGTCTCGGTTGACACTTCTTCATCATCTTCACTATCTGTTTGACTATTTTCAACAATTACATGGTCATGATCAACAACTTTCGAAGTTGAAGGTTTGTCATTGTTAATTTTAACCTCAAAATGATTACATTTTTCTTTGCATTTAGCCATTGAAGCGACATTAATGATAGACAAATGAGAACAATCAATAACTTCCTCCTCTTCAATTTCACTGATATTGTCAGAATCATCTTCAATATCAGCATAATTGTTTTGAAGATCAATTTTCGAATTCTCAATTCTTTTCAAAATCTTAATTTGTTCATCTTTGGTCAAGGTATCATTTACAATATCAACTAATTCATTAGCATTCAAACATTCATCAATTTTTACTATTCCATATGCATATCTATTTTTTGGAACTTTATCAAAATCAACAATTGTTTGTTCACGATCATAGGAAATAGAATCGATTTTCTCCCTTATCGTATGCTAAAAAGGACAAAAAGTTTCCTATGTTGTTCTTTGCTAATGTACGAAGAATGATGTAAACCTGTTAATTTTCCATACAATCTTTTTGCAGAGTTACAATAGATATTTTGTTGTTTTAACAAAAGCTTAACATCTGCATTAAGACTATCCCTATCACACATTAGATTTGTGATCTGCATTATTAAATATTCGATTTTTATTTTCTTCGAGTCTAACACCTTCTAGATTTCTAAGAGTTGAGTATTTGACTTCTTAGCCTCATTACTAGCAGAAATAAGTAAATCATTAACGTAAGTAACGACTGCATCAAACTCAGATAATATCGAATCATATGCATTTGAAGGAATATTAAAGGATTGTAAAAGAGAACGTTCTTGAGAAGTCACCGGAGATTTATGCGAAGATGTTGTCACAAAGCACTTCCAAGTTATCTTTTCTTTCTCGACGTAATATTCTTCATCTTTTACTTTGTTCTTCTTTTCATCACGCTTACTAAGCATGCAATCAAATGCCATATGATTCGCCCATTACAATTATGGCAGTCGAACCCAACATCACCTTTAAGCTTTTCCTGTCGCAACTAGCATTTTAGCTAGGAAATTCTATTCCTGTGTAACCATTCAACTATTGTAAATCATATACTCTAAGTAAACTTCACACAATTCTCATTTAGATTCATCAATTATGTTCAACAAAGAGACTAAAAACCCTAAGAATCCCGGTTTGAATCCATATTAGACTAGAATTTCCTTATTGGGCCTAATGGACCAATAAGCACCCAATTCAACTTTATCGGACTTAGAAGCCCTAATTGGATCCTAATTGGACCCAAATCATAAATCTAAAACATTTTTGGACCATTTGGGTCTAGAATGATTCATTCTAACCCTAATGGCCCTTATTGGGCCATAACTAATCCAATTAACCTTAGTGAGCCATAAGCCCATTCTTTTATTCTATTTGGACCGTGAATGCTTCCAAGGGCCCAATGGGCCAAAAAAAATTTATGTTTAGGATCCAAAGATCCTAACTAAATTTAATGGGACCAAACTACTCCACCCTTTCTTCTTGGCCCAAAATCTTGGCCCATGTAAACAAATAAAGGAAGTGAAATGGGGGGGGGGGGAGTTGACTTGGAGGTGCCACCTCCATTTTGTTCAACAAGTATCCATGAAATGACCCCCATACATCCATGCTATTCACCTCACTACCTCTCTCCCCTCTCTTCTTCTACTCTCGGCTGAGAGACACAACACATACACACACACACACACACTACACCAAATTCTCTCTATTACTCTCAAGAATCATTCACCTTCTTCCTCCAAAAATCTCAAAACTTTGCTTGGGTTTCAAGAGGATTTTCTCAAGATAATCATCATTTCTTGGTAAGTCTTCACACATCCAAGTCTTATAACTTCATTCTAATGTTAGATCACTCCTTTAAGCAAAGTTTTTGGTGATCATACTCCTAGAAATCTTCTTAAGTTCGAGATCCATTCAAGGGAGTTTCCTAGGGCCAAAAATCACTTCATCTCTTTCCATTCTTCTTCAAAAACCAAAACATCAAGATAAGGTGAGTTCATACCCCCTTGTTTTCGATTTTTATATGATTTTTTGGGGGAGAATGCAAGTAAAATGTGTAGATCTATGTGTTATATGCATGTTTTGTGTGAATTCTTAGTTTATTTGGTAATAATGTGTTAGATCTTAGCAAATCTCGAAATTTTAAAAATTATATTGCAAAGATCTATGAACTATGACATTATATACATCACATTACCAAGCCAAAAGTAATTACATGTTTAAGATACAAAAGATTTCAACAAAAACCTTCTTAAAGGTCAAAATTGTCAAGAAAACAAAAGATAAGGGAAAAAGTGGCATTTATGTTTTTTTAAGGGCCAAACAGGTCCTCCATGTATAAAAAGGTATTTTTATGCTCAACATACTTTAAAAAGGGCCAAAATGCAAATTTAAACTTTAATGGGCGAAAACTTTTGGGCCTCACGGTTTTGGGCCTAATTTGCGAAAAACAATGAAGTTTGGGGTTAAAAATGTTATTTGGTCAAAGTTTGAGCCATAAATGTAAATGAACCAAATTTAGGGGTGAAAATAACATTTATTTTCAAATTGGACCAAAAATGTAAAATTTTCCAAAATTGGGTAGAAAGTGTAATTTTTTACAAACAACGGGCTAAAAATGCACTTTTCTGCAAAACAAGGTTCTAAATATGAAAGTATAACTTTTTGGGCTAAAACCGTAAATTTTTAGACATTTGGGACAAAAATTGCAAATTTTTATAAATTATGGACTAAAGTGTCATTTTTACAAAACTTTGGGCCTTAATTAAAAATTGGAGGATTATTAGCCAAAAATGTCATTTTTATAAAAAGAAAACTTCGTATTATCAATATAGTAAACCTTAAGTTAAAACAAACAACGGAACAAAACGAATGAACGAAATACGTTGATAACTCTTTATTGGGCTTAATATTCATGTTACTTGGTCATTGGGCCCTAAGGGCCCAATTAAGTGTATATTGAGCCCAATGTGTTCCATGACGTGTTTATTGGGTCTTGCGACCCACTTACATGTTAATTTGGGACTAAGTTATGGACTACATGTTTATTGGGCTTTTGTTGCCCATATACATGTCTATTGAGCCCAAATTACCCTTTTACATGTTATTAGGCCTTTGTGGTCTAATTACATGATAATTGTGCTTGGAATGGAATTCATATGCTAGTGGATCATAACTATACCATTGCACAATCATTAAACTTCGTATACTTATATATGTACCGTTTGAATACAAAAACATACCACATATCCGTAAACATTAAACATAGTACAAATGGGTTGAGAATTTAGTGAGACATGTCGATTGGCACTTCTGAGTGTACAATCGTAGCCTGTAGCTATAATCAGAGTTTCCTGGTAGGAAAGTGGGACTTTGTGTATAGATCTACACGGGGTGACCCCCCATGCCTTAGCTGTTTGCTACAGCTAGACTAGGCCAGTCTAGGGCGACAAAATCCTTAGCAAGATCTGCATTTGGAAAAATACCAAGACAGGCGACCTATTCATTATCATGCCTGGTTATAACGGCTCATATAGGGATTCAATACCAAAAGTTTAACCTTTTAAAGATAAACTCTTTGATTGTGTCAATGCAAAACGACTTATTTAACGATACAAGAATCTAGACGTTGCTATAAAACAGAAAATATCGGATTTTCTGGGGAAATTATTTATATACACTTATCATTTGTTCAAAATACAATGAATCTAAACTACACTCATATAAGTTATGACTATGAAATTCACACATGCATTTATACTTGATTTTCACATCATTTTCAGACATTTTACAGAAAGTATCGGATTTTATGGGTTTTTATGAAAGATACAAAGACTTTTACTCAAACATACTTATGAACTCACCAACATTATATATGTTGACCGTTTTCAAAATAACTTGTATTCTCAGGTAATCGTTAAGCAGGAAGAATTGCAAGTGTGTATGGTTTCGTTTTATGTAACAACACTTATCGTACTTTTAACAATGTGAACTTATGTATTTAAACAATGTACTTGATGTGAACACTGCTAGTTGTATTATGTAATGTTGGTGATGATCGTGTTATGATTCATGTATATTCATTGTGATGATTATTCAATTGTTAGTCACACGATGTCACACCCCCAAACCAGAACGGCGGAATCGTTCGAGGGCGAATGACTTCATGTAGTATGATAACAGTTGAGTAAATAGTAAAGAAAGCAAAACACAACCATCATAAATATAATTTAAAAAGTTACATTGTTGACTGTAATACATGTTTCAAAAGAAATTACATTATGATGATATAATAAGTTTGAAATTTGACACCTTAGCGTTCCTTTCCCTGTAAGGGTCGAAGATAGATTGTAATGTGTCGATATCTGTACCCTTCGTATATTTTGTAATGTATTTACTAAGGTGTCATTGATACGAATATGCCTTAGTATTTTTTGTATACTTTCACGTATCCTATAAATACGGATATTACTTAGAGTTAGATAAGAGTCTTTACAGAACTTGTCTACTTTACTCTCTGTAAAACTGTTGGAAGTATAATTGAGCTGAAACCATATTCTATTTACTTCTTGTGTTCTTATTGTTGGGTTTTGAGCATTCTAACACTTCCTAACTGTACATGCAACCCTAATAACATTGGATCTATGTTTGTCTAATTATCATGCAAAGTTGATTTCCAAGGCTATGATCCTATCTAGCATACATGGGGAACAATTCTAACTTGAATAATAGATAGAATTACATACCTTGTTGTTGTAAGTGTTCCTTGAAACCTTGTGAGCCTAGCACCTCAAATGTGATGCCTCAAATGCTTCACACAACACCAAATGCAAAGTATAAACTTGAGAGAATACTCTAACACACTCAAAATCGGCCAAGCCCTCTTGTTTCTCTAGTGTAACTAGTGTCGCCGATTTTGGGGAGAGACATGGTCCTTATATAGTGTGTTGCATTAGGTAAAACCCTAATGTAACATGACTCTTCATTTCTCAATCCATGGGTTAACTCCATGGATCATCCTATGGGTGGAACCCAACTTGATAATCCATGGAGCCTTTTAGCCCACTATATAAGATATGGAAGATTTACATAATCTACCCATATATTTAATTAGTTATTCTTTTGATCACTTAATTAATTCTAAATTAATTCTTGATCAAAACTAATTAAATAATATTATTAATATATTAGAACTTATAATATATTAATAAACCATATGTGTTATTTCTCTCATTTAGTTTATCCAATTGCATGGTGCCATGCAACCCAAATGGACCATGCCGGGTCGTGTCAAGTATTTACCAGAAATAGTTATGGACTTAGACACCTTATCCAACAGTCTCCCACTTGGATAAGTCTAATAACTATAACTCCAGTACTTCAGGAACCAATCGGCAATCGTAGCTCTTTCAAGGTCTCTCGGAACTGAGAATATGTTGATACGCCATTTAAGATAAGTGATCATATAATCCTCTGTTCTAGATATCAGCCGGACAAATACATGGAACAATGTCTTACTTATTGTCCAACAGTTTGTTTCCCGATTTCCGATTTGTTTGAAAAAGAACTTAATTGAACACATCAACTTAGTTCTAACCGGGCCCGGTACATAGGTCAAAACAAAATCATCGAGGGGCCCAGATATCAGCTTCTAATCCAAGAAGGAACAAATAAACTTCTACTCATATGTTTGTTCTACCACTCATTGAATTACACACAAAAAGCACGTTTTATAACATCAAGTTACCAATGCGTTTTCGTACAATCAATGCATAACCAACTCGTAAGTAACAAATCATATCTCTAGGTTTGAAGACTTATATGATATTACCGTCTCACGGTCACTCAAGATAAAATTCCATGAAGTGATTCCAGTGAACGTGGGTTGTGTCCAATGCTCAGAACTTATGAACACTCATGATTGTTGTAGCCATGTCCAACACCTTAGACCTCTGCAACCAATCATGACAGTCTTGATTCATACCTACTTCCGACATATGACTGACTGTGGAGGTTTGAATAATATGTGAGACCACAACATACTATTCTAGAAGTCAAAACATGCAAAAGAAATTATAGTAAACGATTGACAAAAGATAGTAACACTTTACTCGTAAATAAACACAACTTTTATTCATCATCAAATGTCAATTACACTTTACAATTTTCATAATTTATCTAACTACTAAAACTTATATCATCCTTCAGCCCTATGCTCCGAGCATGCTGGAGATGCTTAACCCTACTCAGTCCCTTCGTGAGGGGATCTGTTGGGTTCTCATCCGATGATACCCTCTTTGCCACGAGGATTCCTTCTTCTATGCGATGTCTAATAAAATGATATTTTCTTTCGATGTGTCTGGATCTCCCGTGATCCCTTGGTTCCTTGGCTAAGGCAACAACACTTTCACTATCACAGAAAATTTCCATGGGCTCCTTTATAGCTGGTACAACTCCAAGGTCTCCAATGAAGTTCTTTAGCCATATTGCCTCTTTTGCTGCCTCGCTCGCTGCTATATACTCTGATTCACATGTGGAATCAGCCACTGTC
Organism: Lactuca sativa; assembly: GCF_002870075.4. Taxonomy (NCBI): domain Eukaryota; kingdom Viridiplantae; phylum Streptophyta; class Magnoliopsida; order Asterales; family Asteraceae; genus Lactuca; species Lactuca sativa. The sequence continues at coordinate 138,709,409 of NC_056628.2, read as the reverse complement.
TCCTGCTTGGAACTCTTCCAAGTGATTGCTCCTCCGTTTAAGGTAAAGACCCAGCCCGACTGAGAGCAGAAATTATCCCTATTAGTCTGGAAGCTAGCATCACTATACCCTACAACTCTCAAGTCATCACTCCCGCCGAGGGTAAGGACCCAGTCCTTAGTCCTCCGTAGGTACTTGAGGATATTCTTTACCGCAATCCAGTGAGCCTTGCCAGGGTTCCCATGATACCTGCTAACCATGCTCAAGGCAACGACTACATCAGGTCGAGTACACGTCATAGCATACATGATCGAGCCTACTGCTGAAGCATAAGGTACTTGACTCATTTCTGCTATCTCAGCCTCGGTACATGGGCTTTGTGTCTTACTTAATCTGGCGTTACTCTGGATGGGTAACTCTCCTTTCTTGGAGTTCTGCATGCTGAATCTCTTCAACACCTTGTCCAAGTACGTACTTTGACTAAGTCCAATTAGTCTTTAACCCCGGTTTCTCAAAATCCTTATCCCTAGAATATAGGCAGCTTCTCATAGGTCCTTCATAGAGAAACACTTCCCAAGCCAGGACTTAACTTCCTGCAGAGACGGGATGTCATTTCCTATCAGTAGTATGTCATCCACATACAATACCAAAAAGCTAACTATACTCCCACTAGCCTTGACATAAACACAAGATTCATCTTCACTCTTAGAAAAGCTAAATTCCTTGACCTTTTCATCAAAGCAAAGATTCCATCTGCGAGGTGCTTGCTTTAATCCATAAATCGATTTCTCAAGCTTACACACTCTATTAGGGTACTCGTTGCTGACAAAACCTTCTGGCTGACTCATGTAAACATCTTCAGTCAACTTTCCATTAAGGAAAGCGGTTTTGACATCCATTTGCCAAATTTCATAGTCATAAAATGCAGCTATGGCTAACATAACCCTAATAGACTTAATCTTGGCTACTGGAGAAAAGGTCTCATCATAGTCCACTCTAGGAATTTGAGAGAAGCCCTTTGCAACCAGTCGAGCCTTATAAGTGTGTACATTACCATCCATGTCGGTCTTCTTCTTGAAGATCCATTTGCACCCTACAGTCTTACGACCTGGTACATTCTCAACCAAGTTCCAAACTTGATTGTCATACATGGATTGTATCTCGCTATCCGTAGCCTCTTTCCATTTAGCAGACTTAGGGCCTGTCATGGCTTCCGTGTAGCTGTTAGGTTCATCCAGACCTACTAGTGTCTCATCACTAATAAGTGTCTCACCTTCCGCAGTAATATGGAAACCATAGCAATGCTCAGGTGCATTCCTAACTCTTGTGGAACGGCTCAGAGGTACAGACTCGTCAATTGGCTCAACAGGAGTTTCCTCCTCAAGTTGAGGGCTAGGGTTTGAAGTTCCTTCACCACTTGACTCTTGAAGTTCATCAAGGTCAATTTGCCTCCCACTGTCTCCTTGGCTTATAAATTATCTCTCTCGAAAGACTCCTCTTCTTGCTACAAAGACCACATTATCACTAGGTCTGTAGAAGAGGTAACCAAAGGATCTTTGTGGGTAGCCGATGAAAATACACCTCTCGCTTCGGGGTTCTAGCTTATCATGAGACTCGCGCCTCACAAAAGCCTCACAACCCCAAATCTTGATGTGGTCTAGTTTAGGTACTTTACCAATCCACATCTCGTGAGGAGTTTTGGCAACTTTCTTTGTAGGGACTAGATTAAGAATATGGGCGACAGTCTCTAAGGCATACCCCCAGAATGAGATTTGTAGCGAAGTTCGACTCATCATGGAACGAACCATATCGAACAAGGTTCGATTACGCCTCTCAGCCACACCATTCAACTGCGGTGTCCTGGGAGGTGTCAATTGTGAGACAATCCCACATTCCCTAACATAGTCGAGGAACTCTGAACTAAGATACTTACCACCTCGATCGGATCGAAGCATCTTAATGTTCCTACCCAATTGATTCTTGACTTCCTGTTTAAATTCCTTAAACCTTTCGAAAGTCTCTGACTTATGCTTGATTAAGTAGACATATCCATATCTATTGTAATCATCAGTAAAAGTCAAATAATAACGATTAGCATCCCTTGTGGCATGTTTGAATGGTCCACACACATCCGTGTGTACAAGGTCCAACAAACCTTCACCCCTCTCACAAGAACCTATGAAGGGTGACTTTGTCATTTTTCCATGTAAGCATGATTCGCAACTATCATCAGACTTTAGGTTAAATGGCTCCCTAATGGAATGTTTAACCGATCCATTCCTTATTGAAACCTTCTAAAAAGAAAAAGAGTCGACGGACTCTTCTAGTCTCCCCGGTGCCCGTGGGTGACAGCAAGACTCCATCCTTTTGGAGTTGGCCTATGCGTTTATTGCTTATATGTCCAAGACGGCAATGCCATAATGATGCTTTATCCAAGTTATTATTCTTAACAGAATCAACATACAATACATTATTTCCTAAGTTATCAACAACAGATACAGTTTCATACACGCCATCACAAGGTAATGCTTTAAAATAAAGAACATTATTAAAGAAAGCATTAATCGAACCAATTTCATTATCAAATGAAAAGGTGAAACCTTGTTTATACAATACATGAAAGGAAATAATATTTCTTGCCATTTCTGGCGAATAACAACATTTATTCAAATCTAAACTAAACCCACTACTTAGCGATAAAGTATAAACTCCAATCTTGGTGACAAGTGAAGCTTTCCTGTTTCCCATGATCAAGTTTATTCTTCTTGCTCCACATTCTCACTTCTTCTTAGTCCCTGTAAATCAAAACAAATATGAATACCACAACCGGTATCAAGGACCTAAGAATTAGAATGGGGTGAGTTATTAGATAAGATACTGTAAATACCTACATGGTTGGGTTTAACTTTCCCATCCTTCACATCTTGCTGGTACTTTGGGCAGTTCCACTTCCAATGTGCCTTTTCATGGCAATAGAAGCATTCAGCCTCTTTTGGGTCAGAAGAAGGAGTGATGAAACCTTTCTTGGTTCCACTTGAAGAAGAGCCATCAAGGGTCCTAACCTTGGTACCCTTCGAAGAAATCTTTCTCTTCTTCCCTCGTCCTTTCTCGATTGCCAAGACAAGGGCGGAGTTTGTAGGAGTAGGAGTAGTAACAACCGCATTACGCTTAAGACCACTTTCCGCGGTCTTTAAGAGTCCTTGAAGTTTGTTGAGAGTGACCTCTTCCTTGTTCAAGTGGTATGTCATGCGGAATTTATCATAACATGAATGTAAGGAGTGCAAAATAATATCTATTGCTAGCTCCTCGGGGAATTTCACATTAAGCTTCAGCAAGCGGTCCACAAATCTTTGCATTTTCTGCATGTGGCCCGTGATGGGTTCTCCATCCTTCATTCAGGTTGTTATCATGGAGGAGATGATTTCATACCTCTCTTGTCGTGCACTTTGATGGTATCTTTCCATCAAATCTTTGTGCATTTCAAAAGGGTAGTAGTCCTCATAGGACTTTTGGAGATCGGCTGTCATAGTGGCCATCATGGTGCATGCCACCTTGGTGGCATCCCTTTCATGTGCCCTAAAGTCAGCGATTTCTTGAGGAGTAGCAACTGTCTCATCAATCTCCTTAAGCTCCTTATCGAGGACATATTCTTTGTCCTCGTAGCGGGTAATCATTCGGATGTTTCTGATCCATTCATTAAAGTTGGATCCATCAAAAGTGACTTTCCCACACAAGTTTATAAGAGAAAAGGAGCCATTAGGATTAGAGCCAGAAGCAGTAGTGTTTGCTGACATTTGAAGAGAAGAAAAGTTTAGTTTAGAAATATAGATAGTCCTTAATAAAACACCCAAATGTAGTATTAAGGCTAGGACCCAATCACAATATATTATACTTAGAAGAGGTATGCCGTAATCTAAGTAATAACATATTTGAAAGGTAGGTGAATGACGATTCACCAATTTCCACCAAAGTCGAAATATTAAAATATTTAATTTGGTTCTTAGAAACTCCTAGATTCTTTTGAGATTCAATGAACTTTTCAAATGCATGTTTCAATCTCGAGTGTGCCCTCCAAGTTTTGTGACTGGGATGCCGAGGATCACAAAACGAGGTGTGAAGTAACCATGCAAATTACTTGGTACCCTTAATAAATTACCCCTCAATCGATGTGTCAGTTAACCACACACGCTCCATCGATACTATGATAAATATTAAGTCACCCTTTACCTACCATGTTAAGTCCAAGTTGGTGTACCGGTTAACCACACACGCTCCACTAACGACTTAGACAAAGTGTAAAGTGTAATTTCATGGATTAGCACCTTATTCACATTTTTCCTAAAGTAACTAAGATTGGGAATTTAAGAAAACATTTAGTTACTTTATAATATTCATCATACTTTTAATGAGAATTTATAAGTCCTTGTCTTACCCGTTCAGCTAACGACCCTCCACCAGTCAAGCAAGCGGTGGGTGAGAGTGGACACCCATTAAGTTGCCATTTTATATGCAACAACCTTATACCCACCTTATAGACCGGCTTCGTGAATGAGGCGTACTAGCGGTAAGACGACTTTAATCTTATACATACATACACACACATATATATATATATATATATATATATATATATATATATATATATTATTAACTTATAATATTATAAGTATAAGGGTTGAATTTTAACTTTTAAAATTCTAAGGGTTGGAACTAAAGTTGTAATCAAGACTTTACTTTTTACAAAACTTGAGGGCAAGTTTTGTAAACTTTCAAAACTTTTCATTTCTTGTAACTTATGAGTTTATTAGGGTATTAAAAATGAAGACTCTTAATTTTTATAACCCATGTGTTCTTGTAATGGTTTTTTCAACAAAGTGACTTTTGGCTTTCCATAACTTGAGGACAAGTTATGGACTCCATTAAAACACATAATGATCATGAATTAATCTACCACATAGGTTACAAATAATTCCTATGATCATCTAAACATCATAAGATCAAGAACATGAATATGAACACTTTCATGAATCAAAAATTACATTTAAAACTTTGTAATTTTGATAACTTGTTGTTGTAAATGGATTAGCAAAGACATTACACTATCTAAAACAGGTTTTCAAGTACCAAAACAGTTTAGGGTAATGTTTCTAGTCCATTTCTAGCAACTAAAGTCGAAAATCTGCATTCTGAGGCTCCTACTCGCCGAGTGCATGAACCTACTCGGCGAGTAGGTTGAAGATTCACATGAACTCGGCAAGTCCCCCCATGGACTCGGCGAGTTCATCAGTCATATTGCAAAAATCTCGACTTTTTCAACTATTTAGCACAAATAACAAACAAACAAGCCTAGGCTCTGATACCACTGTTGGGTTTTGAGCATTCTAACACTTCCTAAGTGTACATGCAACCTTAATAACCTTGGATCTATGTTTGTCTAATTATCATGCAAAGTTGATTTCCAAGGCTATGATCCATCTAGCATACATAGGGAACAATTCTAACTTGAATAATAGATAGAATTACATACCTTGTTGTTGTAAGTGTTCCTTGAAACCTTGTGAGCCTAGCACCTCAAGTGTGATGCCTCAAATGCTTCACACAACACCAAAGGCAAAGTATAAACTTGAGAGAATACTCTAACACACTCAAAATCGGCCAAGCCCTCTTGTTTCTCTAGTGTAACTAGTGTCGCCAATTTTGGGGAGAGACATGGTCCTTATATAGTGTGTTGCATTAGGTAAAACCCTAATGTAACATTGTCACACCCCAAAACCGGAACGGCGGAAACGTTCTGGGGTGGATGACGTCATGTCAAGTATCACAACACATGCATTATAGTAATCAAAGTACAACAGAACATTGCATTAATAGTGATAGTTTTACATGGTTTACATTACAATACATCAAAGTAATACAAGTAAATATAAGTAAGTACAGCATGGTACTAAGCTATCTTCATCCACAGCTCCAGGGATGTACCTGTCTAATGCTAACCTTTGGAAAAACCTTTATCCTTAAGAAAATTACAACCGGGTATTCTTCGGTAAAATAAGTTTGTAACCTTTAGAATTTCTTTGGAAGCCTTCCATAAACCAGTTTAAAATAACTTTGATGAAGCAGTATAAGTAAGAGCTTGAACAAGTGAAAACATTATAGAAAACCATTTATAGTATCCTACTCGGTAAAATAGTTTACCGTGTCGTAAATCCTTGTGCATGCGGATTATCAATCACATGTGATTGATATGATAACTGGCATGTTTAACTTGTATTCCCCCCCCCCCCCCCTAAAAAACATGTAAAAACACTGAAAAGGTTCATTCAGGGGTATGAACTCACCTGGTGTAAGTGGATCCGACGAAGGCGCCGGTTGGGTGCTCGAGGTCAAATAAAGACTTGGACACACTTAGTGACCTATTTAACATATGATAACATATGTTTACATACAATTAGTTATTTAATACTAATTAAACAAGTATACGCACCCTAAGGAGCTAAAAACACTTTGGCTAAGTGTTTGGGGTGTCCTGGGTAACATTTAAGGGCTAGAATGGCTTAGGAATGGAGTTTACTCTCCAAGAGTAAACTCTTTACTTAGTGTTTACGGCCCTGGGACCACTTCCATGAGTTTAAGGCCGTAAACTCATGGTGAGGGTGTTCTAGGATGCTAAAATGTCTCATATCAATTGTGGAATTTTCCTAGGTCCAAACATAAAAGGTGTGAATGGATTTAGAGCATCAAATGGCCCCTTTGAGGAGTTTACGGCCCTAATCAAGGGAGCTTACGGCCGTAAGCTCCTATACACTCTTTCTTTTGGTGTTTTAAGGGCTTAAGTGGTAGAGGGTAAATTCCTAAGCATTTTCCAAGTCAAATGAGGAGTTTAGGGAAACAATTAACCCCTTTGTAGGAGTTTACGGCCCATGTACCCTTCCATGAGGGGTTTACAGTCGTGAACTCCTTATGGAATTGTTTTAATTGCATTTAAGGTCCCTAGCTTGTTGTTGGTCGTTTCTAGAATTTAATCCAAGGCTATTGGTGTGTTTAAGGGCATTTTCAACACACAAACATGAGTTTACTCCCCATGAAGAGGAGTTTACGGCCCAAGCATGTTCTTGGGCATTAAAATCATGTTTACTCTTCAAAAACTCATTTCAAGGTGTTCTAAGTCCGATTCCATAAGCCTATAAGTCATATCTAAGCTTTAGGGACAATTTGGAGGGTTTTTGGGGCTTTAAAACCCCATTAAATGGTGTTCACGGCCCAAGAGTGCTCTTGGGCCGTAAACTCATGATTTTGTCCCTATTTTATGTTTTAAACTCATATTTGTACGCTAGATAAGTTATACAACGAGTTAGGATAGTTTACCTACTCGTTTGGGGCTCGAAACGGATGATTTTTGGCTCGAATTTAAGTTGTAGAGAGAGAGAGAGAGAGTGAGGAGAGTGTAAAAAGTCTCTAATGGACTCCACTCACCCTTATATAGGGGTTGGAGTTGGGGCTCAGTGGGATTCTACCCGATACTGCCGTTATACGGGGCTTTTGGTCGCACCCGATTTAGTGGTCGTAATAATAAAAATAACTTTTTCTAAATTACAATGGAAACGTAATTTAAGTGTTTTCATTTACTTTATTACGACTATAACGACATAAAACATAAATAAATAAAACATTTATTTATTTTACGATCTCTTATTAACGGAACTTTTATACAGTGGAATATTCCGTTAACGGTAACGGGGTAATGTAACGGAATAACTTTGGGTTGTCACATCATCCCCCCGTTAGAGGGAATTTCGTCCCGAAATTCAGGTCTAGGCAAGGAAGTAGGTATGAATGACCGAGTAGAGGTAAGAGGGTACTTCCTATTCTGTTTGTTCTCGCATTCCCTTGTGAATTTCGGCCTGTGTTTGTCGTTCTAACAAACCTTCACCTACAGGATGAGGATTTCGTCTCGTGTAGTTAGTGGGTTCCGACTGGTGTATCTACAAGGTTAGGGTTCTCAATGGTTTCTATCTGGATGAGTGGGACACGAAGAGTGACGTCGGGTAAGCACATATCAAGTCTACGGAGTGGATCGATATGGTGTGAAGCTTGTGGAATACCCGAAAGTAGTAGTGGTCTAAAAGGGGTTGGACCAAATCTTCGTGAGGATCTCGGATGGTCCTAAGCTCTCGGAAGGGTAGAGCTTTTCAGTACTTAGAACATAGTGTACTTCTATGGCAAGGTCATCACTGGCGTGATCGCCATTACGAAGTTCCTAATGTTCTCTCTTACTGGTAGTCTAGTCCTTCAGGTCGGTTCTTAGGAAGCTCGGGTTGTCTCTGGTTTCGTGTTTCCTATCAATTGGTTGTTAGAGGCTTTCTAGATCGTCGAATGGGTTGGATGACTACGGTTATCTGCTTGTTGTAGAGTGTCTATCTCAAGCTCGTGCAAAATGAACCTACACTAACGAATCTTGAGATACGGAAACCCTCAGGGTCGGGGGGATAGGGTTTCACCAGACGAGTGTTGGACTATCTCGGGAGGTGGTTCTACTATTTCTGTGCGAGATAGTATTCGTGGAACACCTAATAGTCCAATGAATGTCTAAGTCTTTGGCTTATTCTAGTGCGGAAAGCGCATGCTCCTGCATAACCCCTCGACTAACACCAAGGCTGGTGTCAAGTATATAATCTCTTCAGGATCTGGGTCATGAGGCTTAACGCAACTACTTTCTCACTTTGATCAAGTATTCCTGGCTGCGGAGGTTATCCTGTGGCTCTCGGTATTCTAGTGTTCACTTCAGAGAATGAAGTCTATCGTCTACAGGGTGACGACGATTTCCTCCTTGCGAGGGGGTGGAGGATCCTAGGCACTACTTGTCGGTAACAGGGTGGACGAAGTGCATGAGTAGTGCGGGCATCTACTGCAACTACTCTTCCGAAGGTTCTGAGTTTTCTCGGTCTAGGACAAATCTAGTGGGCATAGGGTTCCATCACTCGGAACTTTAGTCTTCTCATCCACTCTTCTCAGAGTTTAATTTATCGCAGCTATCGGATTTCCGGGATATTCGCTGCGATGCTTAATTCGGGGGATTAGGCGTGAATGGATGGTCGTAGTCAATGTCCTTGACTCTTACGACTTAGATTTCTTTACCAACCGAGGGTGTTAGCTACTATGTTGGCTCAAGCGGAATGACAACAACTTCGTATTTGTGGTCATTATAGTAGCTTAATCTGTAGGGTTCCTCTTGACTCTAGCTCCCGTTCCATGGGATAGGATGAAGGTTCTTTCTAAGGAATCTACTAGGTATACTTCAGGTGGTTATCGTCTTCTGGAATGCATGCAGTGCCTTTCGCTTCGGTTTCTATCCGTCTAAGGAGGGTTGGTTACCAGTGCACGGTACGCTTCTCCTGGGTACTTCGGAAGGTTTGAAATAAAAATGACGACTGACGGATCGCATTAGTCTTTATTATTTTTATTTTGTTTAGGTTCGGAAGAACCTTTATTTGCCGACATGGCTACGGAGAAAGTTCTTTTTACACAGCACTAAGGATGTACACATGGTTGAACTACGTCAAACCATGATAGATAGAGTCGTCGAAGTTGGCATACTTTGACATGATATAAAGTGAAGATCGATAGAGTCATGCGCCGAACAGGCACACAAGTTCTAGGCGTCTCGGGTTTCGTCCTGGGTATCACTGTCGTGGATACTTGGACCGATAGAGTCGACGCGGAACTATAGAGAGTTCTAAGTGTTTCTGAGAGGAGTACCTTCTCATGAATGGATTCTCACGAGGCATTTCTATAATCGCCTAACATATACTAGTCATGTATAATTAAGGTGGGGAGGACTGTTGACTGAGCGACTCCGCCCTAAATCCACAACCAAACGAGGAACAAGAAATGAGGCGGCGTTCACTCACCCTAGGTTTATCCATCTTAACTATACATGGCCTTAACGTATATGTTTAGCCATGATAGTTTTACCTGATGAAGTTTAGATTTTTATAACAATGCTGCGACTTTCGCCTTATTGGGGAAATATTTACATTTTGAATTAGTCTTTTAATGTTTTTGGTTTAGTTATCTGAGATTGAGAGATGTACCAAAAATTCCACCGGTTTCCTTGATGCTTCTCCTTAAGCAGTAGAGTTAGGCTCCTCCTGTGTCCTTGTCTTTCCCTTCGGTTGGGCAGTCCTTCTTGAAGTGTCCCATTTCACCACATAGGTGGCAAACTCTACGGGTCGCCACATTGGTGGTTGATGTAATGAACTCAACCGAGGTTCTGCAGACGCGAGCAGTATGTCCCAACATGTGGCACCTAGCACAATAGAGCTCCCGGCAGACACCATGATGATGGTAGCTGCACTTGATGCAATGGGGAAGGTTTCCTAAGTATGGCCTCCTAGGTGTAGGGATGGGAGGGTTGGTAGGGAATTTGACCATCTCAGCTCGTTGCCTTTCGGAAGGTCCTTGAGCCGAGGTACTTCCCTCCTCGATCTTGATCTTTCTCTTCAGTGGGTTCAGTTGAGGTTCTTGGGTGGCTGGGTATGCAGGTGTTGGTTGCCGCTGTCCATTGCTAGGATCAGGAATCCCGATAGGGCCCTTACTAACATTGGCGTTGTTAGCATTCAGGTGAGCCATGACAACTGCTACGGCTGCCGAGACTGCAGCTTGGAACGTAGCTTCATCGAATAAGAGAGTAGGTTTCTTGCTTGTGGACAGGTTACACTTCTTCGGTGGCATGGTTTTTCCTACACGGAAAGGAATACAAGATAATGAGAGATGATGGCTAGCTTTGGACATATCTGTCCTGACTGCATTAGGCATAAATTTTTCCCGTGCCTCGGGTATTGGCTGTCCGAGTGTCGACCTACATCCCTATGATGTAGTCTTGGTAATCAAGGTAGGAGCATGAGTATCGGAGAAAGGCCATCAGATGCGAGTTGTTCCTACTACGTTACCTTTATACTGGGAAAGGTTTCACTCTCCGGCCTGGAAAGATTTGAGAACAGTTCGGAACGAACACCGCGGAAAGAGAGGCTCATGAAGGCTTATGGCTAAATATTCTCAATAGAGGTGCGGGGTTCCGCTCTAATCGTGTAACTGGCAACGGGAAACGACGATTTACCTAACACATAGCCTGAGTAGTGTAACCACTAACTCACTAAATTGCATTATTTTATGGGTTTATTAGCGTGACGAATCACGAGGAAAAGACAATTCTCGGGTTCCATGTACTGGCTCCCTCTGTTTGCCTCGTATCTTTGATTGAAATCGGCGTGGGTTTCCTTCGGGTAGTTACCTAGGGTTCTTTTCTCATAAAGACACATTGAATTTCTATTCCACTTTACTCCTGAATCCGACTCCGGGTGTCATCACTTCATGATGGATGACTGGAAATTTCGGAAGTTTAGGCGAGTTTCTCACCGATGTCCCTAAAAGATATAGGCACTTGGTGAATTCAATAGACTCAACCCAGTTCATTTATTTCCGAACAGGAAATCTTCTCAATGAACCTCTTCTGGGTCTGCATCAACTCTTCTGTCAAGCACCGACATGGATAGGGTTGTCTACAGGGTTCGTGCGAGAATGGAAATGTTTAAAGAATCCTAAGAGATTATTAACATTTCACTGGATGATCCATATCGAGTCCTACTACGATTACACAGGGTATACAAATCATATATAGCTTAGATCCGATAGGCCTTCGGATATGTGATACTACTCTATATCCACATCCCAACGAGGAAAAGGAAGTAGAGCGAAACCACACATTCTTAGCCTATGGGATCCTTATTATATATAACCTTGGAAGTATACCCTCTGTAGTTGTAGGTATATCATTAAGGATCTTTTTAGTTCTTCACACAGGGTTATCTATGTATCCTAAAATACCCCTATGGTATTTTAATTTCTTGTTTGATTCTTATCTTCTGCATATGATTCTGGGATTAGTGTGAATCTTTTAGTGTTCTAAAATACTCCTATAGTATTTTAACTTTATGTTTGGCTCTAACATTCCTAGTTGGTAAGTTTCAGACCTGTTGCAACACCAATATCACTCCCAAGCACACGTGCATCGCATCTCGAATAAATGTAGTTGATCAGGTTACATTTATTCCAGCTTACGATTACATAACTGCCCAGGTTTGATGGTAATGCTCAACATCCAAAGAATTTTATTATTGTTCTTCTTGTGATACTTGTGTTCGAGTGTTTAGATTCTGGATGTTCTTATACTTTGGTAAAATATGGTTATATTTTAAAGTATAATTTTTGGTCAAAGTGTTTTATCCCTATGTATTTATAGGCTGTATATCTTTTATGAATTGATATACTTAGCTCACTATAAACAATGCTCTGATACCAATCTGTCACACCCCAAAACCGGAACGGCGGAAACGTTCTGGGGTGGATGACGTCATGTCAAGTATCACAACACATGCATTATAGTAATCAAAGTACAACAGAACATTGCATTAATAGTGATAGTTTTATATGGTTTACATTACAATACATCAAAGTAATACAAGTAAATATAAGTAAGTACAGCATGGTACTAAGCTATCTTCATCCACAGCTCCAGGGATGTACCTGTCTAATGCTAACCTTTGGAAAAACCTTTATCCTTAAGAAAATTACAACCGGGTATTCTTCGGTAAAATAAGTTTGTAACCTTTAGAATTTCTTTGGAAGCCTTCCATAAACCAGTTTAAAATAACTTTGATGAAGCAGTATAAGTAAGAGCTTGAACAAGTGAAAACATTATAGAAAACCATTTATAGTATCCTACTCGGTAAAATAGTTTACCGTGTCGTAAATCCTTGTGCATGCGGATTATCAATCACATGTGATTGATATGATAACTGGCATGTTTAACTTGTATTCCCCCCCCCCCCTAAAAAACATGTAAAAACACTGAAAATGTTCATTCAGGGGTATGAACTCACCTGGTGTAAGTGGATCCGACGAAGGCGCCGGTTGGGTGCTCGAGGTCAAATAAAGATTTGGACACACTTAGTGATCTATTTAACATATGATAACATATGTTTACATACAATTAGTATATTTAATACTAATTAAACAAGTATACACACCCTAAGGAGCGGAAAACACTTTGGCTAAGTGTTTGGGGTGTCCCGGGTAACATTTAAGGGCTAGAATGGCTTAGGAATGGAGTTTACTCTCCAAGAGTAAACTATTTACTTAGTGTTTACGGCCCTGGGACCACTCCCATGAGTTTAAGGCCGTAAACTCATGGTGAGGGTGTTCTAGGATGCTAAAATGTCTCATATCAATTGTGGAATTTTCCTAGGTCCAAACATAAAAGGTGTGAATGGATTTAGAGCATCAAATGGCCCCTTTGAGGAGTTTACGGCCCTAATCAAGGGAGCTTATGGCCGTAAGCTCCTATACACTCTTTCTTTTGGTGTTTTAAGGGCTTAAGTGGTAGAGGGTAAATTCCTAAGCATTTTCCAAGTCAAATGAGGAGTTTAGGGAAACAATTAACCCCTTTGTAGGAGTTTACGGCCCATGTACCCTTCCATGAGGGGTTTACGGCCGTGAACTACTTATGGAATTGTTTTAATTGCATTTAAGGTCCCTAGCTTGTTGTTGGTCGTTTCTAGAATTTAATCCAAGGCTATTGGTGTGTTTAAGGGCATTTTCAACACACAAACATGAGTTTACTCCCCATGAAGAGGAGTTTACGGCCCAAGCATGTTCTTAGGCAGTAAACTCATGTTTACTCTTCAAAAACTCATTTCAAGGTGTTCTAAGTCCGATTCCATAAGCCTATAAGTCATATCTAAGCTTTAGGGACAATTTGGAGGGGTTTTGGGGCTTTAAAACCCCATTAAATGGTGTTCACGGCCCAAGAGTGTTCTTGGGCTGTAAACTCATGATTTTGTCCCTACTTTATGTTTTAAACTCGTATTTGTACGCTAGATAAGTTATACAACGAGTTAGGATAGTTTACCTGGCTCGAAACGAATGATTTTTGGCTCGAATTTAAGTTGTAGAGAGAGAGTGAGGAGAGTGTAAAAAGTCTGCAATGGACTCCACTCACCCTTATATAGGGGTTGGAGTTGGGGCTCAGTGGGATTCTATCCGATACTGCCGTTATACGGGGCTTTTGGTCGCACCCGATTTAGTGGTCGTAATAATAAAACTAACTTTTTCTAAATTACTATGGAAACGTAATTTAAGTGTTTTCATTTACTTTATTACGACTATAATGACATAAAACATAAATAAATAAAACATTTATTTATTTGACGACCTTTTATTAACGGAACTTTTATACAGTGGAATATTCCGTTAATGGTAACGGGGTAATGTAACGGAATAACTTTGGGTTGTCACAAACATGACTCTTCGTTTCTCAATCCATGGGTTAACTCCATGGAGTATCCATGGAGCATCCTATGGGTGGAACCCAACTTGATAATCCATGGAGCCTTTTAGCCCACTATATAAGATATGGAAGATTTACATAATCTACCCATATATTTAATTAGTTATTCTTTTGATCACTTAATTAATTCTAAATTAATTCTTGATCAAAACTAATTAAATAATATTATTAATATATTAGAACTTATAATATATTAATAAACCATATGTGTTATTTCTCTCATTTAGTTTATCCAATTGCATGGTGCCATGCAACCCAAATGGACCATGCCGGGTCGGTTAAGTATTACCAGAAATAGTTATGGACTTAGACACCTTATCCAACACTTATAACATTTCGGTTACTCTGATTTGTTTAAACTCGATTATCACTTCATCAATTGGTATCAGAGCAGGAATCATTACTACGATCTGATTTTCAGTAGAATATTTTGTTTTTGAGTCATAAAAATCGATTCAAAAGTTTCCGCACTGTTAGATTCAGAAAATCATCTCTGATCATCAGTTTTGATTTGATTCTGCATTTCATTTGCATAATCTAGTGTTTTGATTTTGAGTTTCTATTCAGTTCTTTCAATCATATTCAAATTTCTTTAAGTTTTTTGAAAAATTCTCATCCGTACGATAATGGAAAACTTCAACATGAACACGATGACTTCTTTCTCTCATTCGTTAGGCTCTTCAACAAAAATTCCAATGTTGATTCCAAAGTATTATGATCAATAGGCTGATCGCATGGAGGATTATCTGAATGGCTTGGATGAACAACTCTAGAATTGTATTTCAGGAACTGCTCAACCTCCATTGAATGTTCAAAACATCGGATCTTCAAATTCCAATACTACTGTTGATGAACAATCCACAAGGTTGAAGAAAAACGAAAAGTGTTGTATGAGAGAGTTGAGAGGTGCACTGCCACCTGTGGTTTACAATTACGTGCATGGTTGCAAGAGTGCAAAGGAAATCAGGAATACTCTCAAGGAGAAATATCAGGGATGTGAGAAGACGAAAATCAATTTTGTAAAACAATGTCTTGTGGAGCTGAAAGAATTCAGACAAAAAGAGAGTGAAACAATTGAAGTTTACTATTATCGTCTGAATGAACTGATTTACCGATGCAATCGATATGGAATCATAAGGTCTGCTATGGAGTTCAATCTTACGTTTGTAATGGGACTTCGTAAGGAGGGGAGGAGTGTTAGCATGATGGTGAAAAATCAACAGAGTTTCGACACATCTTCTTTAAATGATTTGTATAATCAACTGAAAACTCACAAAAGTGAAGTGAACAAAATTGTGAAAGAGAAAATGCTTAGTCTGGGAGGTCCATTAGCTATTGTCTCTAAAGTATCTGAAAAAGAAAATGTTGAAAAAGGTGATTCTGAAGATGAAGAAGGATTCATCATGAATTCAGATGATGAGGCAATAGCTTTTTACTCGAACAACCGAGTCAAAAAATTTTCAAGAATCTGTTTAATTCGAAGGTGAAGCAAAACGAGATAAAAGGAAGTTTCGTGAAAAAGGCTACTGGAGAGGAGAAGAAGAAGTTTGAGAAGAATGATGCGAAGGTAGTTGAGGAGAAGAATGAAAGGAAGTTGAAAGGAAATTCGGGTGTAGATTGCCATTACTGCAACGGACCAAATCATCTAGCAAATGAGTGCATGCTTCGTAAGAAATATGAAAGAAAAAATAAGGTGAAGGATGAGGCATACTACACTAAGAGGCAGGAGGATGTGAGAGCTAAGGCGAAGGGTATGTCTTTGGTGGCTAAAAGTGAACATGAAGAAGATGGCACTTATCAAATCTGGTCTTCGGGCTCAGATGATGAAGAAATGCATAATCCTACACATGGTGCCATGTATGCGAAGTTGGAGGACGATTTGGACGAAGAGGTGATAGGTCAATGCTTCGTGTCCAAATCTGCTGATAAGTCTCCAATGACAACTAAGGTAGGTTCTATTCTTGAATCTTTCAATATTCCTTTGAGTGCATATAATTCTGAAATTGTTGCTTTTGATGATATTGTTGCTTACTTTGATTCAATTGTGGTGTCTGCTAGTAACGAAGCTAAGAAATTAAGCACACAATTGTTAGAGACTCAGAAGAAGCTAGACTCAAAAATAACCAAAATAGAATGTTTAAAAATGCAGGTTACAAACATCATGTGTGATAGGGATTCTCTTTCTAGTGATGTAAAACTTTTATTAGCTCAACGAAACATTTATTGTAACTCTGTTAAACGTCTTTATGGGAAACTTACTGCATTGCATCATTTGAGTGACATTAGCAAAGAACAACATAGAAAATTATTTCCTTTTCTAGCATATGAAAGAGAAAAGGTTGATAATATTTCATATGATTATGAGAAAAATATTGTTGAGTTTGACAAAGTTCCTGATGATAGATATGCATATGGAATTGTCAAAATTGATGAATATCTTGATTCAAATGAATTAGTTAACATTGTGAATGAAACTTTGACTAAATCTGAACAAATCAAAATTTTGAAAAAGACTGAGAATTCGACATCTGTTTCTCATTCTAATTTTGCTAATATTGAAGACAATTCTTATAATATTAGTGAAATTAGTGATATTGAGGATGTTGATTGTTCTCAGTTGCCTGTCATTAATGTTGCATCAAAATCTAAAGGAAAAGAAATATGTAAGAATTTGAATGTTAAGATTGACACTGACAATATTCAACTTCGAAAGTTTGTGATCTTGATTATGTGGATATTCGAGATAGTCAAATGGATGACAGTGATGAGGAAAATGATGAAAAAGTTTAACAGGAACTTACATCCAACAAAGATTCGAAAGAAATTGAAATTCCACGAATTGTTGTGGATCAAGTGTTTGGAGACACTGGAAAATTTGACAAAGTGTTGCCTGAGAAAGGTGCTCATTATTTAGAAACCAATATCGTGGTTTATCCGAATTTCAAGTGCATTGATGATGTTATATTCCCAAATCAAGTATTTGTTACTATTGGGAATGTTGAGAATGTAAAACAGGAGTTTAAGAAATTAGTTGAAGAAGACAACAAGAAAACAATAGAAGAAGGATTCTTTTCAAACCAAAGCAGTGTTGAAAATAATCTAACAACGAATTCGTATGTTTTTCAAAGACAAAAACTTCAACCACAATGGGTTGAGAAATCTAAAGTTGTGAAAGAGGTTTTAAAACAAGTTGTTGTGGAAAAAGAAAATGTTGTCAAATTAAATTCAAAAGAATTCAAAGAACAAATTGACAAATTTTCGAAAGAAAATGAAATCTCAAAAAGGAAAGCACAAAAGCAGATTTTCTGGCAAACCATTGAGTCTCAAATGAAACAAAATGGTTTGACATCGAAAACATCTACGAACACAAAGACTAAATTTGTTAAGAACAAATCTTTGTATTCAGACAAAAAGAAAAATCCCACTCAATGAAATAAATCAATGTCTGAATTCAATCCACAAACCAAGTCTTCAACAGACCAGAAAACATCATTTTCTTCAAGTACCAATAAGTCATCAAGGCAATTTCAAAATCAAAAAGTGGGAAATTGTTTTTCATATAATTCACAACAAATATTTTCACATAATCAAAATGTAAATCAAAATCATTTTCAAATCAAACAAAACATTTTAAAAATACATTTATTCCGAATACAAATGGGGAAAACAAGGCTCGTGGTAGAAATGCTCAAACATTTTCTCCAAAATCCAATGTTGATTTTATTCCACAAAAACTGAATTTTCCAAATCCTTAAATGAAACAACCCTCAAAGGTTTTGTACACAAAAGGACTATCTAGAGAGAAAAACATTGATCACTGGCTTGAAGGAAAAGGACAAATGTATCAATCAAGGAATTACTCTCAACAAAAAAATCTAAGAAGCTTATGAGAAGTATGTGAATACTTCATCAACTGAAAGCTCATCTTCAAAAGCTTCGAATGTTTCAGTAAAGACATGGAGACCTGTTTTGAAAAACAAAAATGTTGAGACACAAACTAAGAAGAAGAAGGCTTATGTTAGTGACAATCCCAAACTAACGAAAACTTATGTTTTGGTTCCTTTACCTAGTGATGTAGACTTAATTGATAGTCTCAAAACTAAAGTTTGTGATTGGTTTAAAAGTTCTGCATTTCATTCTGTTTTAACAACTAATTTCCAAGGACCCAAATAGCCTTGGGTACTTAAATTCTTTCACTGATCGTAGGTGCTATGTAACGAGCAATATGATGAGAAATGGTATATTCATAGTGGTTGCTCACGTCAGATGACTGGTCGAAAGGAAAATTTAAGAGATTTTCGAAGTTTGGAAAATGCAGGAGTTATGAAGTTCGGAAACAATCACAAATGTCAAGTCAAAGGATACGACAAAGTAACGAATGGAAAATTCACTGTAAATCGTGTTGCTTATGTGAAGGACTTAAACATAATTTGATAAGTGTTTCACAACTTGTTATGGGCACTGGCAATCAATTTGTGTTTAACGAAGCAGGAAGTATTATCTCAAAGATTGATACGAACGAAGTGTTGCTGAAATCAAAATGATATTGCGATATGTTTACTCTTGATATTAAACCGATTGTTGGGAAACCTTCAATTTGTTTACTGTCGAAAGCTACATCTGATGTTAGCTGGTTATGGCATCTTCGTATATCACATTTAAATTTTCGAAATTTAAATAAATTAGTCACTAAAGATCTTGTTTGAGGCTTACCAGTTTTAAAATTTGATAATAATACTCTATGTGCAGCTTGCGAACAAGGGAAACAACATCGACAAGGACATCCAATTGTGATAGATTCGAAAATTAATATTGACCTTTGTTGACCATCAACTGTTGAAACTCTCAACAAGAAATGGTACATTATGGTTATTATTGATGATTTTTCACGATTTACGTGGGTGTATTTTCTCAGGTTAAAACCTGAAGTAGCTCAAACAATGATTGAATTTATCAAGCAAATTGAGAAAAGTCTGAAGAAAAGTGTTCGAAAGATGAAAAGTGATAATGGATCAGAATTTAAGAACAAAATGCTTGATTCATTCTTAATTGAAAATGGAATTTCGCACAATTTTTCATCACCATATACACCATAACAAAACGGTGTAGTTGAACGAATAAATATGTCTTTATGCGAAACAACAAGAACTATGTTGACTTATGCAAATCTTCCTCAATATTTTTGGGCCGAAGCGGTGTCAACAACATGTTTTACTCAGAATCGTTCTTTTATTCATCGACGTTTCAATATCACTCAATGTGAAGTTATCAATAATCAAAAACCAAATGTTAAATTTTTTCATGTGTTTGGTTGTAGGTGCTTTATCATGAATCTCAAGGATAATCTTTCAAAGTTTCAAGCTAAAGATGACGAAGGAATATTTTTGGGATATTCACACAATTCGGTTGCATACAGAGTGTTGAATAAACGCACACGAAATGTCAAAGAGACATTCAATCTTACTTGTGATGACTATTATGTCAAACAAGTTGACAAACTTTTCGAACAAAATCCAATTCTTAATGAATCAAATGACGAGTCTGAAATTGTGAGTTCATCTGATTTTGATTATGATTTAATGTTTGGTGTTCATGACAGGGCTGTGAATGCTGAAGATCATGCGGATGATAATCATCAATCTGAATCTTCGAAGCATATTGACGATTCGGATCTTAATCACATTATTGTTGACAGTAATTCAACATCAAATTCTCCACGAATTGGCGAAAGTATGCTTAATGATCCGATGGAGGGGTAGCACTTGGATTTGAATACTCAGATTGAGGGGGAGCATTCTTTCGAGGGGGAGAATGGGAGAATGAATGAAGATGTTGAGGGGGAGCATCCAGTTGAGGGGGAGCAACAGAATCATAATGACAATGATACGATAAGTCTTGATCGAAATGATGAATTTCATGAAATAAATGATAATTTTTCTATTGTAGGATCTGAATATGAAGAATTATACGAAGATGCACATTTGGATTTTGATCCAGAATATCCACCACTCGAAAAATGGACAAGAGATCATCCGAAGGAACATGTAACTGGAAATCCACAAGATGGAGTCTTAACAATAGCTCAAATTCATGCAAAGAATGAGGTATTGAATACTCATCAAGAATATTGTATGTTCAATGTTTTCATTTCTAAAATCGAACCAAAGACAGTTAAGGATGCAATGGAACACTCTGATTTGGTTGTTGCAATGCAATATGAATTGGCTAAGTTTGAACGAAACAAGGTTTAGAGATTAATTCCAAAACCTGAAGATGTTTCATTGTCGTGTTAAAATGGATTTTCAAAAATAAAACCGACAAGGATGGAAATATTGTACGAAACAAGGCACGATTAGTTGTTAAAGGTTATTCACAACAAGAAGGTATCGAATATGAAGAAACCTTTGCTCCTGTTGCAAGACTTGAGGTTGTTCGAATATTTTTAGCTTATGCAACTCACAAAGATTTTGATGTTTATCAAATGGACGTGAAGTGTGCATTTTTGAATGCAGAACTCAAAGAAACGTTGTATATTGAACAACCTTCAGGTTTCATAAATGAAAAATATCCTACTCATGTTTACATTTTATAGAAGACAGTATATGGGTTAAAACAAGCACCAAGAGCCTGATATGCAACTCTTACCTCTTTCTTAAAATAGTCGAAATTTAAACAAGGATCAGTTGATCCCACATTATTTCGAAAGAAAGTTGGGTATCATCTTATGCTTGTTCAAATTTCTGTTGATGATATTATTTTTGGCTCTACTGACCCTGCTTTGTCTAATGAATTCAAAAATCTGATGAAAAGATAATTTGAGATGAGTATGATGGGAAAAATTAATAATTTTCTTGGTCTTAATATTCATCAAAGCAAAGAAGGAATTTTTATCAATCAAGAAAAATATACGAATAATCTGCTTGAAAAGTTTGGATTGATGAATAGCACAAAATTACGAGTACCAATGGCAACAGGAACAAGACTTACACCTTCATTAGATAAACCTGCAGTTGACTTAACTCTTTACAGAAGAATGATAGGTTCGTTACTTTACCTCACGGCAAGTCGACCTGATATTATGTTTTCTGTCTGTAATTGTGCTAGGTACCAGGCAAATCCACGAGAACCACATCTCACTGTAGTTAAGAATATTTTTCGTTATCTCAAAGGCTCAAGTTTGTTAGGATTGTGGTATCCTTCGAAAACTGGTTGCTTCATACAAGCTTTCTCAGATGCTGATTTGGGAGGTTGTAATCTTGATCGAAAAAGCACGAGTGGAGGATGTCAATTACTTGATGGAAAATTGGTGAGTTGGCACTCGAATAAGCAAACTTGTGTTTTGATTTCCACCGTAGAAGCAGAATATGTTGCTGCTGCAGCTTGCACATCACAAATAATATGGATTCAAAGTCAATTGCGTGATTATGCAATAAATATGAAGAAAATTCCACCATATTGTGATTCTCAAAGTGCAATCTATATTTGTCATAATCTTGTGCAACATTCAAAGACCAGGCATATTGCTCTTCGTTACCATTTCATAAAAGGTCATGTAGAAGATGGTAATGTTGAAGTGCATTTCGTGAAAACTACTGATCAATTGTCTGATATTTTCACAAAACCATTAGATGGAAAATCATTTGTGAGAATTTTAGGAGGACTTGGAATGATCGAAGGGGATTCTGTTCCGGGAGATAAGGAATAATGGTTCAAAAGTGTCGATTCAGAGGTGCTGAATAGAATTGCAAAGGAATTTCATTCAGCGTTCGGAGGTTACTGTTCATATTCAGTGCTTCGACCCCCTTCGAATTCGACAAAATGTGACATTTCACAAGTTGATAATATTTCGTCAATTAGACAGAAATTTTGTTTTCTATTTTTTTTTTCTTCGAAAAATTCAAAAACAACAAAAATATTTTTCATTCGTTTTGTCACTTCTTTTCGAAAATTTTTAAAAACAACAAAAAGATTTTCTTTGTTATATCTTTTATTTTCGAAAAATAAAAAATCATAAAAATAGTTTCTTTTGTTTTAGTGTTTCATTACAGATATCAAAGATGAGTCACACTGGTTGATGCTTGCAATTCTAGGGCCAGGTAAATTTTCGAAAACTTTGCACTAGTGAGGACGTCCCTAGAAACATATTGTTGTATGTTGACCAAAGCCTCTATTGACTCTATGTGTGTTTAAAAAAAGCTGTTGTTATACCTGTATTACTGAATCCCTAAGAAATACAAGTAGTTTTGAAAAAATGTCAACAATTGTGTTGGTGAGTTCATAAGTGTTTTTGTATAAGAATTGTATGTCTTTTTGTATAAAGTAACTGAGTTTGTTTCTAGAAAATACAATATTTTCCATAAATGAATAGTAGTTTTTAAAAGTTCCAAAAAAACGGAATGTATAAGTATTTTCCATACCTAAAATAGTGTAAGTAGATTTATATATGTATATATAATCACTAAGGCGTTTGATAGCCTCGTAAATCAAATGTTTTAATATTTCATGTGAGTTTTATAATCGTACTATTGACCTAGACTACCTGTCACAACGTTCTTCAGGCGTTGGAATGATATGACGTTTGTCACCCCAGACCTATCGGTCCAACTGTAGCTAACAGTTTAGGTGCGGGATTGTTAATCCCATATAGATCTATACACAAGTATCACGTTCTCCCTACAAGAGATTATGATATATAATATACAGGACTTAAAATACGTACATGAAAGTACGTGAAGTTAAATGTCTCACAAAGTTTGTATCAAATAGATTTACGTATGAAAAGTCCATTGTTCTTGTAAATGTAAGTATTTCCTTTCTATAGTGTTTATAGAGTGTAAAATATCATGAATGTCTCGTAAACTATACCTATTATAATTTTCCAAAAATGTATTTCATTTGCATGATAAACCTTAGTGTATTACCAACTTTGAATGTAAAGTATAGCATTTGTAATAACGTAATTTTACTTATTTAACATTTATACACAAAGTGTAGATAAAGCATTTGAAACTATATGTAACGATTTGCATATTAACATAAGTTTTTCTTACGTTTCAGTTGTATTTCTCCCCCTAAAATATAGTAAAAACGTGAAAGTATAGGGGTATGAACTCACCTGGAAAGTGTGGTGATTTGACGAAAACAAGACTTTTCTCGGGCAGCACTTCAACCGGAAAGTGGAAAAGTTCTCGGGAATCTCAGGGATTCGAACTTCCGTCAGAGCTTGGATATGAAACCGGGATGTCAGGATAGTCTCGAGAGGGTAGAAGTATGAAAGTTGGGAGAGAAGGTGGTAAATTTGCAACAAAAAGTCGGAACCCTCGCATCCTATTTATAGGAGGGGAACCTGGCCTCGTACGCGTGGCGTACTCCGAAGTATGTGGAGCGTTCTTCGTACGTTGGGCGTACTCGTGTACGCGGTGTGTGTGTCATGCATGACGCCTTCCTCGGCTGCCAGACTTCAGATGGGACGGGGGTAGAGTGGTGTAGGGGAGACGTGGTCGATCTGAGGCCCCGTATGGCGTACGATGGGCGTACCCCCTCGGTTTGTGTGCCTCAATCTTCTAAAATGTGTAACTTTCGCATACAAGCTCCGTTTTTGACGTTCTTTATATCCACGCGTAGGTGAGAATATAATCTACAACTTTCATTTAGACTTCATTGGCAAATTTTTAATTTATTTTTAATTATATATTTTTAATAGGCCAGGACACGAAAAGACCGTTAAAAATTCATAACTTCTTCATCCGATGTTCGTTTTCATCTGTTTTTTTACCGTTGTACTACTATTATCGAGATCTTCAACTCTCGTTTAGGTTGTGTCGGCTAAATATCTCTCGATCTCTATCTCGAGTTTTTAGTTGTCTACCGCTACTCCGAAACTTAGAAAAATCAAAACTTCCTCATATGAAGTCAGATTTGGACGTTCTTTTTATGTACGTTCACGGTTTAATGATATCTACAACATTTTTTTAGATATTTAAGGCTAAAAAATATTTTATTGAATTTCGCATTTTACGCTTAACAGTGTTTTACCGATTTTGCTGCGGATTTTTGATTGGTCATAACTTCTTCGTTATAACTCGGATTTTTATGTTCTTTACATTTTTGAAAACCTTGACACGATAACTATTACTTTATGTATACCAATTGAGACTTTTGAACATTTCATTTCTGATGCTATTTTTATTTATTTATTTATTAATTCAAAATAGATTACAATACTTGACTTAGGTCATTACATTGACTTGAAATATCGGGTTGTCACACACGAGCCCCCGGATGTTTCCGCCATCTGGTTCGGGGGTGTGACATTTTCTCTTTCTTATCTTCTTTATCACGAACCTCCTTCTTTTCTTCTTTCTTCTCATTACCTCCAGTTTTCCCAACAACACTTCCTTTCACTTCATTATTTTTCGACCTTGCATTGAATGGCTTCTTAAAGAATTTCTTTACTCGATTGTTAGAGTAAAATGCAACAGCCTCATCATCGGAATTTACAATCAACCCCTCATCATCTGAGCCTTCCTTTGCTTCCCTTCCAACTACTTTCGAAACCAAAGCTAGCGAACCTCCCAAACTAATCTTTGCTTCTTCAGCACTTTCATTAACTTCGGATTCATGAGTTTTCAACAGATTGTACAAAATTATTCAACGAAAATTTATCAATACTTTGTTGAGTCTTCACCATTAAACTCACGTTTTGTCATTCCTTGCGAAGTCCCATAACACACGTCAGATTAAACTCCATTGTAGACCTGGTGATTCCATATCGACTGCACTTGTAAATTAGCTCATTCAGATGATCGTAATACAATTCGATGGATTCACCATTTTTTGTTTGAAATCTCTTAATTAAACCAGACCATTTTTCACTGAATTGATTTTTGTCTTTTCATTCTCTTGAAACTTTTCCTTCAAAGTGTTCTAAATGTCTTTTGCAGTTTTACAAATACGAACGTAATTGTAAACAACATGAGGTAGAGCACCTTTGAGTTCTCTCATGCATTTCTTCTCATTCTTCACCAATTTATCAACAATGTCTTGAACATTTTGATTATTGGAAGAAGTTACAATATTCTGAACAGCAGGAGATGGATGAACATCACCGGTAACACACTTCCATAACTCTTCATCAATTCCATTCAAGTAATCCTCCATCAAATCAGCTCACTGATCATAATACTCGGGGATCAGCAT
This sequence comes from Lactuca sativa, assembly GCF_002870075.4. Classification (NCBI taxonomy): domain Eukaryota; kingdom Viridiplantae; phylum Streptophyta; class Magnoliopsida; order Asterales; family Asteraceae; genus Lactuca; species Lactuca sativa. The sequence continues at coordinate 138,683,827 of NC_056628.2, read as the reverse complement.
CGGAATTTTAGTCGATGAACCAAGGAGATGAGAATAACATTTCATTGTGTTCATGTTGAAGTTCGCCATTAACGTACGGACAAAATTTGAGAAAACTTTGAATTTGAACAAAATCAAACAAATAAAACTTTTGATAATCACCAATCGAACACTCGAATTAGCAACTAGACCGCATAATCGACTCACAACAGTATATCTAAGATGAATTTCTGATGCAAAAGAGCGGAAAATTGAAATCTTGAACGAAGCTCAAAACTTTTGCGAAAATTCAGAAAAACCGATCAATTCTGTATGAATCCTGCTCTGATACCAAATGTAGTTGCAAAGAAATCGAGATTGAATAACAAGATCAGAGGAAAGTATGATTAATGAACACAAGATGTAAATATAATCTGTTTGACTCAAATTAGCTTTCAATCAGTATAGAGAGTTTAGACCAGGTTACATGAATTAGCAAAAGCGAAGTTCTTATCTACTCTAGTACATTTTCCTAGTTATAGGAAAGATGAAAGCGAACAAAAAATACAAGCGACTAAACACACTAGACTTCGTACATTAAGATGCCCTTGTAATAAGTTTACGAACTAACGAAGCTATCAATAAGATTCGACACCTCACAACTTAATTCGACCTCTACAATATTTACTTAAATAAAAAATGATATTTTATATAAATTTATAAATTGTATTATTATTAGATAAAGATAAAACAAAGTAGGTTGGTATGTTATCTAAACAATTAATTTGAACCAACGTATGTAATAAAAATAGTGGTTTTTAATATGAGAATTGCAAACTTACAAATTTTTAAGACATGTCATAAAAACTTGAGAAAGATCTTCAACCATACAATTATCAATTTGTTCATGACAGCATGATGTGAGAATAAGCAACCAATTATTTCATGTATAAGAAAAGGTAAATTATGTGATTAGTGGCATTCAAATTATTTAACTTATGACACATTAAAGATGTATAGTGAAGTATATATGTAAAGTAATTTTTTTATGCAAATGACATATGGTATGACGTCATGTGGAATAATAGTATAAAAAACCAAATGTCATAAACATAATTATTCAATGAAAATATAAGATGCAAAGCATTTAATAACATAATAAAGTCATATAAAATACTTAACATAAATATGAATTTGTCTTAAACAACATGAATACCATTGTGTTAAAACAAAACAAAATAATAACCAACATAAAATTCCAAATCAAAACAAATGAATTAAGCAACCAATCCATAAACAAACAATAAAAAATGCTACAATTAATAATTAAGACACAAAAATCTACATAAAAGTCTTCAAAATGAAATGTCAAATGATGATGGATGGCTTCAAATTATTCTAGCTTTTCCATTTTATGAATATTTAAGGTAGGAGAATGAATGCCATCTTTCGAAGAAAACTACTCAAAACACTCGGTGGTGGTAACAATCTCAATATGGTGCTTGGCTAGAGAGGTTGTTGGTGTGACAACTTCAACATCTACAACATGAAGATTGCACCATCAACCGAAAGAGATTTTTCTTATACAAAATACATATAAGAAACTATTAACAATATTATTTGGTTGACACATTTAAAAATCGTACTTAAATGAATTGATTTTTTTACCTTAATAGACTTGGTAACAAGAGTACCATTAGAATGAATAGTCTCTTGTTCATAAGCAGGCGACCATTTGAAAACCTCACCAACTATACTTTCATCATTAGTCAACTTATGAATAGTATAGGCAAGATAAATGTTTTCGAGATTGAACTTTGAGATCTGAATTTTAAAGACAAACTTCCTATTTGTAAAAGTGTTGAACTCATCAGAGATATGTTGATGTCCTTGATCCTAAATTACAATACAAGGAAACATTTGAACATTAAAAACAAAACCAATAAAAGAAAATTATAAGGTTAATTTGTAGTATCTAGACACTTATAACCAAATTCAAATAGTAGGTAAAGTATGAATATTGAATAACCACTATTTAACACAACAAATAATATCTTTAACATGTTGCTCAAACAATACGAAAGAAACAAACTCAGTTTCATCTTGAACACAAATTACGAACCTGACCCTAAAATTGAAAAAATAACACTTATAATGAAAATGATATAAAGATGGAAAATACGAAAATAAAAATAATAATAATGGCACAAGTATGTTACAAATGTAAAATAATGTACTTGTCGTAAACATCCAAAACTCCCTTGCAACCATCACACTTAAATGGTTCTGCGGGACTATCATCATCATTTTTGGTTACTTTTTTTAGAAATCATGGAAATAAAAAGAATACCAGTCCTCATCTAAATCAAAATCGATGATAGTAGCCATGATAGACAAACCAACTTCTTTTTTCATAAATTTTAAAAAACAAAAAATATTAAAATAATTTTTATATGTATGGGTTGTGTTCTGCATAATAAATTATTAAAATGAAGGTAAAGAATTAATATTGTTAAGTATACCTTGTTGTAATCGGGAATATCATCAATGTTTTGTATTGAAAAACAAAAATAATAATCATCTTCCTTGGCCACAACGGTATGGATGTTAAGATGTGTAGTATTAATAGAAGACTCATCATTCACATCCATATCAACAATACCACATATAAGCAAAAAAAATGAGGATGTTAAACAATAAAAATAATGATTGAGTAAGAATACAAAGAAAGAAAACATTAAGGTATAAATTATTAATAGAAGACATACATTTTTTTTAAATTTTGAAATGTGAGGAATATCATCATTAAAATGAAATCTCGACCCAAACAAATAGTTACCAGCTTGAGGCTAACCTGGAAATAATAATGGAAGTAATTGATTTTCTGTTAAAATGTTAATGTACTGAGATGGATATATATAATCACAAATTAAATATTTTTACCATCCCAAGTTTTGAGCTTTGCCCTTCGTAGAAGGATGATAACAATGGCGTTATTATTTTGATGTTCTGATATGTAAGTGTTCAACTTCAATGCAAAACCATCCCAAAAAACAACTTGCATTTTCATACCACTATAAATGAATGGTGGGTATTATATTAAGATAAATATAAAACATGACAAATAAATAAAAAATAAAGAAAAGGATATCACTTCGAAAAAAAGTTGTTATTGCTAAATAAGAAGTGCAAAAACTAAAGCTACACAATTGATTAATGTTAAAAAATGTTGAGAGATATTTTATTGAGATGGATGTTATCTTGTTAATGTGAGAATTTGTATTGTTTAAGGTGAACGATTCGTTCATTCTTAGTTTCTGTTGTGAAACAAGAATTTCATGTCGATTTATTTTATACTTCTAGATGCACTATGCCATGGTCTTTTATATAATCTAAACACATGTTATTCATGTATTGAACCATGTTATTGTTAGGTTAAGTGATACTAACAAAATTGGGAAAATGACTTAGGAGATGTAACCATCTGTTGGTTTTTGTAACATCCCAAAAATTGTACGGTAAAAATTTCGTTTTTAATTCAACCATAAACACCATTTAGTATTACTAGTCATTCCAAAATATATTAAGGTAGAAATAGTTATCAGAGTACAATCCCAAAATCATAAAGTTGCGGAAACATGGGTGAATGCACTGTAGTCACGTCAGACACTTCCCTTTTGTAGCGGAAGTACCTGAAACCATAAACAATAAACAGTAAGCACAAAGCTTAGTGAGTTCCCCAAAATACCACATATCATGCACATATACATATAACAACACGTGGATGTGTCAGGTCCGTATTAACCCTATATGGCAACATGTAGTTGTGTCGGGTCCGTATCAACCCCCGGATCTATATCAACCCATATGACAACAAGTAATTGTGCTGAATCCGTATCAACCCCTGAGTCCATAACGAATCTATATAACAACATCTAGTTGTGTCGGGTCTGTATTAACCCCCGCATATATAAAACATACAATCATACCATCAAGAGTTACAAAGATAATCACGTACATATAGACATATCAGCAAGTGTAAAAAAGACAACTACCATCCTACAACATAATCCAGTGAGTCGGCATTGGTGCCTTCGACCCATGAGTATAATGAAGAGACTCACCTGAATCAGAAAGCCAACTTCAGGTAGCTGCTCTCCAGCCAAAATACAGGTGCTCGGCACATCCTATCAACCCACACAAGGTAAACCCTACGTCTACCTTCTAAAAACTAGAATCTTGACCCAAAAGTCCAACCAAGTCAAAAGTCAACGGCCAAAGTCAAAGTCAACGGTCAGCATACCAACAGTTGACCCTCACATCGTGACCAGTCCTTGGTCATGTCGTGAGAATACACTAAGACAAATTTCAGCTCGAACTCACACCACTCAGCAACTCAGGCGAAACAACTCAAAAGCAGTCCTCACGACGTGATCCTTCCCTTGTTCACGTTGTGAGCTTCAAATGATCAAGTTTCAGTGGGGAAAAACCATTCTCACGTCGTGACAATCCCTATGTCACGTCGTGAGCATAGTCTGATGCCATATCCTAATGTTTTGAGCCCTTAAGCTATTAAGTCCTCGACCGCAACTCTTTCAGAAGCTAAAGATGACTTGAAAGGTTAATAAAAATGATTACTTTATGGACATGCATGTACTAAACCTACCTTAGATCAAAATAAGAAGAAATGGCCCCAAACTCATGCAAGATTCATAAATCACAACTAACCTTCATATCCAAAAGATACGATGGTCAAGGGACTCTTAGAGGCCATAAAGTTGCCAACTTTATGGATCTCCTCCATACAAACTTCCACAATCATGATGGAAAAGGGACAAGAACCTAGATCTAGTAACTTAAACTCATAAAGGTTGAATCTTGGTCACTTACAAATGTCCAGAATGTGCACAAGATGATGATGATGAAGCCTCCTTGATGGACCAACACTCTAGAACATCTTCTTCTTCTTCTAGCCACTAAAACACCAAGATGGATCCAAAACCACCAAGAGGGATATGGGTTAGGGTTTTCTGAGTTGGAGGGAGGTGGAGGTTGAGAATTGAACCCTAAAATCGAGTTAATTGGGCCTTAAATGCGTGGGAAACCCTAAAAGTTGGTGGGCTTGGGCTGCAGCGATCCTCACGTCGTGAGTTGTTATTGCTCACGTTATGAGCTCAGCATATATACAATTTCTTCATTTAATCGCTCCTCAAGTTGTGACCTTTCTATGTCTTACGTCGTGAGCCTTGGTTTTACCCAAAAACCATGCATTTGACTCCTTGAAACCCTGATTCGACTCTTCCAGGAAAATGGGTGTCACACCCCCGGACCAGACAGCGGAAACGTCCGAAGGCGGGTGACTTCATTGTGCAGTATCATAACAATTGAATATAAATGAAACAGAGCAATCCAAACATCATACATTGAGATAACAAACTTACATTGTTTACATATTGTATTTATTCTTCGAGTTACACAAAAGATACATAAGTAGAAAAGAATCCAAACTACAGCTAAATGGTCTTACATCAGCGTCCCTTGTTACCTGCTTACTAGATCCCTGAGAATACAAGTCGTTTTGAAAAGCATCAACTAAAAAGTTGGAGAGTTCATAAGTATTTTTGTATAAAATCGTTTACACTCGTTTAGAATCGTTCTCATTGTACTTTCAGAAAATCCGATATTTTCTATGAAATCGTTTGAAGTCTTGCCTTGAAAATCATGGATATACGTGTGTATGTCATCACTTTCTTTTATCCTTATAAGGAGTGATTTTGAAAAGTAGTGTGATTTGTAAAAGCGAGCTGTGTCCGAGAATAGTTCTTTTGAATAGTAACAATCAATCGTTTCAAAAAAAGCCCTTATTTTCAAAAAAGGAAATATGGTTGAAAATCTTGTTCCTCCTATCGAGTAAAATTGAGTGTGTGCGTTCTAGTTTATTGTCATCGAAATCGTAGAAAAATCGTTTTCCCCAGAAAATCCTATATTTTCTGCTATAAAAGAATCGTAAGTTCAACTTTCCAACTATATATATGTGTGGGCTAGTTTATTGTTATCAAAATCGTTTACAAATATTTTCTATAGAGTCCTACGCTTTTTAATTTGTAAAAATAGCAGTATTACGACTCTATACTTGTAGAAGAAAGAATCAACATGGCTATTGTGGACATTCTACACGATGACGAAGGACATTCAACACAACAAATGCGGACCATCACTTATCACGTGTGGGACAGTTTACACAACGTGCCAAAATTTATTTATGAGGTTTTCCTTACATAAATTTCTAGTTAATATAACATATTCTAGTTAGCCGTTATAACCATACTAATATGACGGAGCGTCTGTTTTGGCGTTTCTCAGGCGCCCTCGGTTTGGAAAAAGACATTTGTCACCCTAGACTGGCATGTTTAGCTGTAGCGAACAGCGAAGGTGCGAGGTGTCAACCCCGTATAGATCTATACACAAATTCCCGCTCTCCTTCCAGGAGACTTTGGCTATAACTCATTACAAGACTTAGACGTACACTAATATTTTTATATTTAGGTACTTTTGAGATTTGTCTGACTAGAATATTAACAACCTTTTGAGCAATCGTTAGAGATCCATTATTTCTTAGATAAATAATGAAATTCGTACTCTTTGAATAGAAATATCATTCTCGTTCCATATCGTTGATTGTGCTCGTTAACTGGGTGCTCGTGTTTCGTTTACTGAAAAATGAGTCATTTAGTCAAGAGAAAAAGTGTCAAGTTACAATTTGTATAAATTTATAACTGCCGATTATGACACATATTTTCTGTTTTATGACATATAGAACATTAGTTATGTTGTTGGAGGTTTTCTAATAGCGGTTTATGACATGCAAATATTTATGTCATAAAGGCTCTATTTGTGTAATTTCTTGACGCAACCTTTTATATTGAATATTTATAAAATACTCCCTGATAGTTTGCAAAACAGTCACAAGGTTCCTATTTTCGAAAATCACTAGAAATGGTGTCCACTTAGTAAAGTCCATTTTTATAACTTTTGTCTTTAGACATGAAAACATAGATAAAGGGGTTAAGTTGGACACACCAAATAGTTGGGAGGCTCTTTTGTACAAAGTACCCTCTGTTCTTTGTGAAATTTAGAAATCATTCGTTCATGAGTTTATTACTAAATAATAATTTAATAATATTTTCGCACACACATACAAACATATGTATATTAGCAATCATTTAAGAATCTAGGCAAGATTTGACTTGTACTCTCCCCCAAAAACATTAAAACGTTGAAAAGGTGGGGTATGAAGCTCACCTTGAGTTAGTTGAGGAGTTGTCTGTAGTTATGGAGTGAAGATTCCAAGCCTAAACTTTGGCTGAGATGAGGAACTTCCCTGGGAGGAAGGTTATCTTTATGGTGATTATCACATATTATTATGAATAAAATAATATGGATTCATCTTGAAATATTATAAACTATTAGATGAGTGGAGGAATTTACCTTACAATTTCCCACGAAGAAGTGGAGAAACTTCCTTTCAGTAAGATTCTTTGTTCTTGCTTTGGAGATGAGTGTGTGAGAGAAAATGAGAGGAGTGAGAGGAAATGGAAGGCCCAATCTTTCTTCTACTGTTGTTGTTTAAGAGTATAAGAAGAGGGAGGGAATCTTTGATGCATGGGATCTGGTGGTCCATGCATGGATATTTGGTGGGTAAAGCATGGAATACTGTGATTTGCATGGGGAAAGAGGATTTCATCAAATCACAAGGTCAACTTCCTTTTCCTTTTCTTGATTTAGGATAAGGTTTTCCTAAATCCCAAACATTTATTTTCATGATAAATATGCTTAAAATAATTAATTTTCGCATTAAATAAGGGTTTTAGGGGTCTTAGTTAAGAAAAACACAAGTTTGGTGGGATTCCCGACCTCAAAATACCTTAAAATGGTGAAAAAGTCCGAAAATGACCAAATTCTGGAGCTAAAAGGTGAATTCCGGAGCTACTTGACAATTTCCGAAGCTCTTCTTTAAATTCTGGAGTGGAGGGATAGGTATGCGAGGGTCCGAAGGGCATTTGTAGCAGTTCCGGAGACGACAGCCAAGTTCCGAAGACAATTCCTGACTTCCGGAGTCAGGTGCGAAGTGAGTAGTCCGGACCGAGGTGCGAGGCTATACCTTCTGAAGCAAGTCATGCTACAATCTGGAGTCAATCCTTTCGGAGTCCATTAGAAGATCCGAAGCAAAGGGTTCCGGGGTGAGAACCTTCTTGGTTCCTTAGGAGGTGTCCGGACTAAGAGGGTTCCGAACCAAGAGGTTCCTTTTGGGGTTTTCTCTTCCGGTTTTGAGCTGTTTTCGACTGAGGAAGATACTTAGGGAGATTTGGGATACGTGGAGAGATTTGGGAGAGATTTCACATATTTAGAGAGATTTGGGAGATATTTCACATGCTTGGATAGATTCACTATACTTGGAGAGATTTCGCATGCTTAGAGAGTTTTGGGAGAGATTCACTATTCTTGGAGAGATTTGGGAGAGATTCACTATACTTGGGGAGATTTTGTATACTTAAAGAGATTTGGGAGAGATTCACTATTATTGGAGAGATTTGGGAGAGATTCACTATTCTTGGAGAGATTTCGTATGCTTAGAGAGGTTTGGGAGAGATTCACTATTCTTGGAAAGATTTGGGAGAGATTCACTATACTTGGGGAGATTTTGCATACTTAAGGAGATTTGGGAGAGATTCACTATTTTTGGAGAGATTTGGGAGAGATTCACTATTCTTGGAGAGATTTCGCATACTTAGAGAGATTTGGGAGAGATTCACTATTCTTGGAGAGATTCACTATTCTTAGAGACATTTGGGAGAGATTCACTATACTTGGAAAGATTTCGCATACTTAGAGAGCTTTGGGAGAGATTCACTATTCTTGGAGAGATTTTCATTCTAACACTATATGGCTCCTTAGGAACTCATATTGAACACTTAGGTGTGTTAGCACAAGTCTCACAATAGTCCTTGCTTACTTGAGGATGAAATTTCCTAGCCAAAAAGGCTGGTTGTGACAACGGGTGTTACAGTTTTGTTCATATTTGATCTCTTTCCTTTTTTTGTATGCAATATATCATCCAACTTGTTGTTTGTGTTTACCATAACCCTTTTGACCGACTATCACATGTGATAGCAGATCAAAAGGGTTATGACTAACACAAACAGCAAGTTTAATGGTATATTACGTAAAAAAAATGACCAAATGTATAAATAAATAAAAAAATCAATAAATAGTTACCCTCCTGAAAATTCTAGGAATGTAACTTTTTTGGAATGCAAATTATGCCATTGAAAATTGGATTGTTGTTGCCCCTCTCTCTATTTGTGTATTGAAACATTAGGCTGATTACCATTAATTGGCATAGGAAGTATTCTGATGGACTAAATCCAATTGATGAATGGTTTAAGAAAGGAAAATCTGTGATATTTCTCAAGTTTTAGGTCAAAATTAGGTACTCTTCTATATCCTCGATGTATTTTGATTTGCTTATTCAACGATTGCCTATTTTTGCAAGTTGCACGTTATTGAAATTGAAATTTTGTCTACATAAGTAATCCAAAAACATAATATATTTATATTTTGATTTTATTAACTCCTTTTTTTTTTTTTTTTTTTTTTACGTAATACATCGTCCAAGTTAAGGTTTGATTTTCGTCATAATCCTTTTGACCTTTGTGGGTTTGATTTTCGTCATAACCCTTTTGGCCAGATTGTGGTAGCCGATCAAAAAGATAAGGTAAACACAAATAACAAGAAAAAAATCAAAATCTGAACAAAATAATTAGTCCGTATCCCTCTGAGTCATTTTCCACATAAATTCGAATCAAATACTATTTTGTTTAAGCCGAACCTATTTTTAATTACTTCTAATTTTTTTAACGTGGTTTTGCAAAAAAAAAAAAAAAAAAAAAAAAAAAAAAAAAAAAAAACGAAACACGAGAACTCAAAACGAAACTATACAAATAATTATTACAAAAAATATAATTTTCCTATTTCTGATTAAAATTTTTAATACAATTATTTGTAATAAATTAAACAAGGGCACTGCCTTTAACATATTCAGTAAAAGCCAAAGCCACCAAACCCAACATCGCAAACCGCCCATTCCAAAGCTCTGCATCTGAAGTCATCAGTCCACTCGACTTCGACTGCACACTCACCCCTTTAAACAACGGCACCAACGAAGCTAACGTCAACACGACGCTAGTCCCCACAAACACCGCAACTCCGCCGTTGCCGATCTGGGTAAACACGTCTTGACCGCTGCTCACTTCCACAGCCATCGCCGACACAAACCCTATCATCGCCAACCTTCCGTTGATCCTCTCCGGTGCAGGTCCACTAAACGCCAACACGTCAGAGAATTTCGTGCTGACCTTTGGAGCAGGTGGCGGAGGAGGAGGAATGTTGATCTGTGGTGGTGTTGGGGTGGTTGCTGATTTTGAAATCTCCGGTTCACCGCTTTGAGGTGTTTGTGACATGCATTTGACGGAGAAGGTGGGAGTTTTTTTGAGGAGTGTGATGGGAGTTGCCATGAAGATTGAAGAAGCTGCCATGTCGGAAAAGATGGTGGTACTTTTGAGGAAGGAGAGAAGGTTGTTGGTGATGGTGATTAAGGAGGAGGATGGAGTGTTTTATAAGGGAGGGGGGAGGGGTTAAAGACAAAGTAGTGGATATTTAGAGGGCCACGTTAGTGACATTTCACGTGGCCTTCGAAATGGCCGATGAAGGGTGATTGTGGTGAAAAAGGCCTCTACATCTACACTTGTTTCATTGATTGTTTGTGCCTTTGTGGTGGGGTATGTGGCCAATGGAAATTTGTAAGCTCATTTAGGGTTTTAAGTTTTGACCTGTTTCTGGAACTTTCGGTTTGTTATTTACTATACAAATTTTACTTGTGAATTTCTCACCCAACAAGAAATTTATTGCAATATAATTTCTCATGTTGACTTCATGAGCATTTGGAATATTTTAATGTGTTTATCATTAATATTATATCCCTATTTTATTTAATAATTAATAATTAGTTGGTTAATTACTAGCTTTTTACATATGTATCTACACCTGTGTATCTTGTACTCGTAGGGACGCACCTTCTTATGCCGGAGGGTGGGTACGGGAAGGTTTTTATTTTTTTTTTTATTATTTTTCTTTATCATTTTATCCTTTTTCCTACATTTTTTTTCTTAGTTAGAAACCAAGGTGTATGTGGGAAGGTTTTTTCACTATTTTTTAAGTAAAAATAATTGATTTTTATGGTTTATAATTTTGTAAAGGTGTATCACTCTTTTTTAAGTAAAAATAATTGATTTTATGATTTATAATTTTATAAATGAATAAGTAATATATATATATATATATATATATATATATATATATATATATATATATATATATATATATATATATATATATATATAATTAAAAATAAAAACCACTACATTAATTAATAGGAACGGAGCCAGGATTTAAGAATAAGGAAAGCCGACGTCGTAAAAATATATTCAAATATATCTTTTATCAAAATAATGTAAAAGAGTCTACAATCTTGAAAGAGAAAATGACTATAAAAATTCCTTTAAGGAGAAGTTATACCGATCATTGCAAAAATGACATTTCAAAAGTTTAGACCGACAATAAACGTTGATTTATAATTCTCCATTAGGTGTGAGACCCGTATGTTATACGAGTTTGATAAAACAAAAATTAAATATAAAAGTTCAAACAAATTTTATTCAAATTTGAAATTTTAGATTTGAAATTAAAATTTTAAAATTTAAATTTAAAAGGAAACATATTAAATACTATATGACTATTAATATTGTAATTTATTGGTTATTTTCAATTAAGGTAATTATTAATTGAGGTGTATATATGATGTGTTAATTAAGAAAATATTAAAAAATAAAAAATTGACAAATGGAAAAAACATTTAATCAAAAATACCAAAAAATGACATGTGTCCAAATTAATAAAAGAGTGATATGTGGCAAAATTATTTTTATTTTTTAGAGAGGATTAACATGCTAATATTAAAAATTTTCTCTAATTATACGTACATATGTTTCATTAAATGAATTGTACTCGTGATATAATCTATCACTAGGTGTAACACTCATGTATTACATGAGTTCATTTTAAAGAAAAACATATAAAATTTTAAACATTTGACAAGTTTGAATTTATAAGAAAACAATAGAAAAACATTTAATTATTAAAATTAAATTGTTTGTTTTTCTTTTAAATTAAACAAATAATTTAGATAAATAAATAAAGGAAACTAATGAAACTTTAATTTAGAAATTTTAAAATTAAAAGGAAGTCAATTAATAAAATTGATATGCATTTTATTATTATATTTATTGTAATTATTACATTTAAATATTATGTGAAAATTAATAAAATGAAAAAACCCCAAAATGACATGTGTAAAAAAAAATTAATTGAAAATAACCACAAAATGACATGTGGTCAAATCAATGAGAGTTTGACATGTGACAAAAAGTTCTTTATTTATTAGGAAAGATTATCATTATAAGAAACAAAATATTATTTATAATGATATAGTAACTCCGCCATTGTTAATTATAATAAAAATTACATAAAAACCTAAGATTTAAATAACTAGAAAAAAAAAACAAACAACACTCTTAGGGAAAATATTTTTGCATAATCCGCACCTTTTTTTTTCAAAACGAGCTCCGAAGCTAGTCCCGAAAGATGGTCGGTATTTTTCATCAATAACATCATCTCCTCCATTTCTTGTTTCTATGCGTTCTCCTTCTTTTTTTCTCCTTCTTTGTCTTTGTCGAATGCCAAAACTTTCAGCAAAATTAAGATTATATCGATCAAATATCTCCACCATTTTTCGCACTTGGTCCGCGTCCATGCTGAAATTCGATTCACCCCAAGAAGTCTCATTTCCCTTCATTTTTGCTTTGTCCCTACCTATCGGTCGGACAATTTCTTCTAGCTCGAGTGCGTCCTCGTCATTTAAATCTAGACCGACCCGAGCATCGGAGGAAGTTGTGTAACCACTAGAGCTCATTTTTGTTCGTTTTGATTGTTGTACTCGACGTATAAACTCTTGCTCGTATTTTTTCCACCTACGACTTTTAATCAATATTTTCCAACAATCGTGGCACTTGAATGACTTTCCCACTTCCTCTCGAAAAAATGCAAAACTTCCTGAAGTATTTCTTCATCTCCTTGGCTGCTTTTCCATTAGGTTTTTAGGTTGTTGTACACCCGCTCATTTTTGAAACGGCCCACGCTATTTCTCGAAACTTTGAATTCAATTGATGATTGGTACGATACTCGTCACTTTTTCCCATCTCCTTATGAAACCTCTCAAGAATGTGAAACCAAAAATGATCCTCAGGTTGTGCATTTTCCTGTCGCTGAATCATCTGAAATGTCAACCCAAGCTTTTACCCCAATTATCTCTTCTCGTTTAGTCCATGGTTGCGGCTTCTGTCGTCCCGGTTGTATGGAACCCTCTCTCACTTGTTGTTTTACTTTGTGGGGTTGGGGGTTGTGGGTTGAGTTTCCCGTACAATCTCTTCATCCGACTCATCGAAGATTTGGTATTGTTGTTGATATTGTGTTTGGGCTTAGGTTGGGTTTGGGTTTGAGATTGAAAGAGTGGGATTTGAGTTTGGGGTTGATTTGGCGAAAGTTGATCAGGAAAAACAACAAAGTTTAATAGCATATTTGGAGTAACATTTGGAACTTGCATCGGGTAAAATTGTCTAATATTTTGGTATTGTGATTGTAGTGAAGATTAAATGTGAGCATCGAGTTGTGGACGATAAACCCCTTGAGATGAATCGATATCAAAAATGTTTCGAGTTGGGGTGCTTAAATTTGAAACATTGGTTTTTTTCCTTCTATCGAAGTTTGGGGTTTGGTTGTATGGATTCCTTTTTTTGAAGAAAGTACAGAGAAATTCATAGAAGGAGGTGTGAGTTTGAAAGGTTAAAGTATGTGTATATTTATAGATGTTATAGAGGTAAAAACAAAATTATATATATATATATATATATATATATATATATATATATATATAAATTCATTGTTGTTTTTCAATAGTTGTATTGAAAAAAAAATTAATTTTGTTATTTATTTCAAACAGTTCGCTTGGGAAAAAAACCAGCCAATAGGAAGAAGAGAGAGAGAGAGAGTGCAGCAGCCTTCCCCCCCCCCCCCCCACCTCATTCCCGTAGGAAGCTTCCCTCACTGTCCGTGCGGTGTTCCGGTGAGCGGGAAAGGATCCCGTAACCCTTCACCCCAGCGCTCCGTCGAGTTTTATAGGGTAGAGTTATAAATAGTGGGACTTAGTATACATGGTAGTAGGAGGTCATGTCTGTCTCGTAAGATAGGCTAACAATCATAATGAATTCGATGTTGGGGGTAAAGGTCGTAGGAGTAGAACGGTGTCAAATCATTCATGTGGTGTGAGTTCTATATCAACTTTTTTTTTTCATCTTTTCTAACCCATGAAAAATAATTTTTTTTTTCAGTTAACTCAATCCACTTGTCACTCAATCCAACTTGGTAAATATCTTTTTAAAATACACTACTTTGATACAAAAAAAAAATCACATTTGACATGGAAAAAATACATCGTCATTTTATAGAATTTTATTGTTTAAGATATTACATATGAAAATTAAAATTTACTAGATACTAAAAGTGTCAGATATTGAGACCAATAACATGAAATAGAATATCATCTTCAATTTTGTTCCATGTATTACATGAATTTAAAATACAAAAAATAGAAATACATTTTATCCACATGGATAACATTGCTCTTGTCTCAATATATAGAGTTATTTGATTTGATAATTATGCTATCACAAATGGTTTCAAACATGTCGTGGCCAATTTAAATGTCAATAAATGGTAATAAATGTTGTAACATCCCGAAAATCAGGGGTAAAAATTTCGTTTTTATTATGCCCAAAACATTCATTAACCTTTAATCCGACATCTAGAAGAGTTTCAAAATAAAACAATTATCAGAGTTCATTCCTAAATATCACACATTGCGGAAAACATGGGTGTATGCGTTGCGATTAAGCCGAACCCTTTCCTTTCAAAATGGAATTACATGAAACCATAAAGCACAAAATGTAAGCACATAGCTTCTTGAGTTCCCCAAATACCACATACCAAACATACCGATTGAACCATAAATAACATTCATATCAACAAGCCATACTTAGCATACATATACTACAATCAGTAAAGGTGCTATGTGTCATCCATAGTCTTTCCATTATGTCACGAGCCGCCTCGTGGTCTTCCTTGTCAGGGCGGGGGCCAAAACCTGCGGTCTTACAAAAAAGTGCCATGAGCCACCTCCGAGTCTTCCATGCAAGCATCACAAAGACAACTAGCATACAATCTACACTAGTTAACTAGTTAACTACCACAGTTCAGATTCTGGTTTTGCATACAGTTTGCCAGGAGCCGCCTCCTGGTCTTTCATACAAACTGCCCAGGGTTATCCCCTGGGTCTTCCTATAATACATAAACCAAATGGGCCGACATTAGTGCCCTGACGACACCTCCGAGCTATCAGATCACAATAACACCCAACTAGCAATTGGGTTCCATTCTAAAGCCCACCTATCCATACTTTCCTCAGTAATCCTCTCGAATCCTCTAAGTCACTTCTTCAGCACAATGCACCAAAACTCACTAAACCGTACCACTAACCCACTAAAGCATATCCTAGGCTTTCCTAGGTTCCCGACCTCACCAAACCCTCAACTGCTAAAGGAATCCCACCAATGTCAACTAGCTTCCTCATTAATATAGCCACACGCAACAAAGATCAAATAATCCTTCGAGTAAAAGACTCAACCCCACACTATAAGAGGACTCATGACGTGAGCATGAAGCTCACGACGTGAGCCAGTGATGGATGGGTTCCAGAGTCGGGCTGTCAGAAGTCGATTCAGCGGATGGATAAGATCGAACTCACGATATGAGCTCTAAAAGTCCAACAGCTTAATGCGTTAAGCTACCTTCATCGAATCCAAGAGCTCCAAACTCAGCTATTGACCAAAATAAGACCCCGAAGGTTAAAGTTTCCAACTTTACCCCTAGGAACCACCTAAATGGGTCCAAACCCAAACCTTAGAATTAAAAGAGTGATAGCTTAATCATTAAGCACTTAATCAGCAAAGACAAAACCCCATAATGCAGATCTGAACCCATAAGGCTAGATGGCCATGTAAAGTTTCCAACTTTACGCTTAAGCATGACTAGGACGAGCACAAAATCTCAAAAACGGCTAAATGAAAGAATTAATGACTCTATGAAGCCCTTAAATCAATAAAGTTGGCACCTTTATGCCAAAAGAGCTCATATATACCTTAGATCTGAAATAATAATCGTTTGGGATGTCCTAATCCCCAAAATCCACCCAACCATGGCTAAAAAGCATTAACTCTAACCCAAGAAGAGATCTATGAAACAAACAGGCAAGGTGAGAACTTGATACCTCAAAAACTTGGCAAATGAGGCAGAGATTCTGGATCTAAGATTTCTTCTTCAAGGAAAGGAACTCCTAATTCCTTAGCTCCTTCAACTAGCACCAAAAATAAACTCTCAAGGCTCTCCCCAAGCTTTCACACTCAACAATGGAAGATAAGGCTCGATTTTAGGGTTTTTGGACAGAGGAGGCTGGTAAGGAGGCCAACCAAAGAACTTAAGGCCTTTAGATAGGGTACAACAACCTAAAAATTAGGGTTTTTCGATTAGCGTCCAACTCGCCGAGTTCCCTTCACCAACTCATTGAATTGGTTTATAAAAACGCTCATCCCAAAAGCCTCCAATACGTCGAGTTTCCCACGATCAACTCGCCGTGTTGGTCCCTAGAAAGGGAATTTATTTCCACAATTATTCTTGTAAATTCCAGATGTTACAACTCTCCCCCACTTAAATTAGATTTCATCCTCGAAATCATTCCCTAAAATCTCGTGTACCGAACTGATGATCCTGACTAAACTCCTTGAACCCCAAAAGACTAAGGAAGTCACCCCGCTTAGATAACCGCCCACCCATACCGATGACAAATCCAAAATAGAAGATCCCTAACCATTAAACTTGAACCTGGAAAACCCTGGACATTGCCGAACTCCATGACAGATAGCACCAGATAACACTGTCCCCATAAGGACTCATCTTCACAACCCCATAATACTACCACCTTCCCATAGCAACTGAAACCAACCCTAGCAGAACGAACCTTAATCCCTTGCAGAAAAACCCACCTTTACCTTTCCTGATACCTGAAATCTCAATTTGATTTGACTTCCTGGCTGATCACCCCCTCCCCCTCTCTGAACCACTATAAAACCAATATCTTAATGCTTTTAAAGGAACCAAAAAACAGATCATTTGCAGCTACAGAACACTTATACTCGACAATAGGCTCAGATAATCCTTTGAGTAGAAGATTCATCCCTGCAATGGTTAGACTCAGACGAGAACTGCGCAATAGAATCAAATCAACCACTCTGAGATTATTTAATCCACTACAAGCAACTTATTATATTCCCCGAACTACAAGAGACTCACACACGATGTAACATCCCAAGTCCAGGTATACCTTGTAAACCTTGATCTATTGAGCATTTGTCCATTTTGGCCTTATTAGAGAAAAGGTGGTAAACGAGTATTCGGGGCGTACTTGAGTGTACGCTCAGCATACTCCAATGCGTGTTAGTGATGTGGAGGCCACCTAGTACGCGCGACGTACCAGTGGGTACGCTGGGCATGCTAGGCCCATAATGAAACCCTAAATTTTAATGAGCTCACTATTTAAAGGACATGATGGCCTCATTCCTGGCCACCATTCCCAAACACCAACCCCTCCTAACCCTAAATCTCCGTCATTATAGCTGGAGAGTGCATTTGAGAGCTTGTTGGTGTAATCTTGTGTTCTTGAAGTAGAGAGGAAGCTTTAGAGAAGAAGGAGTGAGAGCCCCAGGAGTTGGATCTGAGCTTAGCTGTGAAGAAGGTTTCACATAAAGGTATAAATCTTCAAGCTTTCTCATTTGTTTGTTTGGTGCATTCATATGAATTACTTTAGGGTTTTTTCCCAAAAGATGGAGACTTTATGAGATAATGCACTCTAGAGGCCTTGATCTATCCCTTTTCAGTGTATTTTGTGGAGTAAAGTCATAAAAATCTAATCTTGGACATTAGGAGTAAGCCATGCATGAGTTATGAGTTTCATGAGGAAAGGGGATGGGAGTTTTCAGTGTTTGTGACCTATTTAGCCACGCAAAGGCTTAAAGTCACCAACTTTATGGATTAAGAGACATTAGGGAGTCCAGATCTGAATTATGAGCCAATGTATTAACTGTTTAAGACCAAAATTGTGAGGAGAGTGAAACTAGGATGTACGCTGGGCATAATCCCAGTACGCACAACGTAGAGGTCGAGTCTCCACGATGCCTGCATGGCAGCCGAGTATGCCCAACGTAGGGAGTTGGTACGCACAGCGTACTCCTTGCTGTTGGCTTTCGGTTGACTTTTAGGGTTTGGTCAACATGTGGTCTATTAAGCCCATGGAGGAGTAAAATGGTCTTTTACCCTTCTGTGAGTGTATGGAAGGGTTAGTTCAGCCTTGTGAGAGCCGTTATTAATTAGGGATAATTATTGTGTATATTAGGCGGAGGCTAAACCTGTGATTTGAGTTTGAGATTATCCGAGTTCTTAGGAGGTGAGTCTTCTCATTATACCTTACCTAGTGTGGTCATTATGTGTGACCAGAGGGTCTTATGTGCTTGCTTGAGTTATGTATTTCTGTGTGATATATACTGTGTACTATATTATGAGATACTTAGACCGGACCGGAGGGTCCAACGAACTATGAGACCGGAGGGTCCTCACTTAGACTAGACCGGAGGGTCCAACGAGTAGTGAGACCGGAGGGTTCTCACTTAGACCGGACCGGAGGGTCTGACGATTTGTAGGACTGGTGGGTCTCGCTAAGACACATTAACCGGAGGGTCTTACAGAGCGATAGCCTCGAGTGGCTAATTATGTGTGTGCATGGTATTTTGAGGAACTCACTAAGCTTTATGCTTACCGTGCTATGTGATATGTGTTTCAAGTACCTCCGAGGATCGCGGGAAGGCACCGACGTGATTGTACACACCTGTTCGAGATTATGTTGAGGATTCTAGGATTTGATTTTTCTTGTGGATTTATGTTGACTTGAGACACTTGTGATTTTATGAAATGAAATATATGAGTTTTTATGAGTTTTATAAATGAAAAAAAAATTGTTTGAAAAATTACATATTCACACACAAATTCCAAATGACTAGTACTACCCGAAAATACTGCCCAAAAATCACTAATACTGCCCAAAACAGCTTGTTGCCTCGTAGCTGCTTTTGAAACTCCACACAATCGCCCATCGCAACTTTTGAAAAAAAGCCTCACTGGCAATAACTACCCAAACCGTCTCGTCAATAATCTGATACTAGGTTGAACGTTACAGACCAACTATAGTCTTACCTCAAACCCGGTCTCCCACGACCTCCCATATCTTGATTCCAAACATGTTGTGTCCTTCCCATAGCCTTGCGAACTGATCCATCCTGGCCAAAATCATCCGAAGAAAACCGTGAGCAAATCACAAATTTGCCACACTCTCACCGCTGTATAGGGACTGGTGAATGCTACGGGCCACCCCTCTGTCTTACAACACTTCCCACACTATCTGATCGCTAGTGAATGCTACGTGCCACCCCACAGTCTTACAACATTTTTATACCAACTTCTAACTAGTGAATGCTACGGGCCACCCCTCAGTCTTACATCACTTCCACCCTTCCACAATCTGCCACAGTCTCAGTAGTCTGACAGAGATCCAGAAACTCTCGCACCAACTGTTGCACCTCAATCGCAGGAGAAAACTCAACTCAAAACTATAAATAACATTAATATCACTGAGTCTTACTTAGCATACATATACCCCAATTAGTAAAGGTGATATGTGCCATCCATAGTCTTGCCATTATGACATGAGCCGCCTTGTGGTCTTCCTTGTCAGGCCGGGGGCCAAAAACCTAGGTCTTACAGACAAGTGCCAGGATCCACCTTCGAGTCTTCCATGAAAGTGTCACAAAGACAAATAGTATAAAATCTACACTACTTAACTAGTCAACTGCTAGAGTTCAGACCCTGGTCTTGCATACAGTTTGCCAGGAGCCGCCTCCTGGTCTTTCATACAAACTGCCAAGGTTTATCCCCCAGGTCTTCCTATAATACATAAACCAAATGGGCCGTCATTATTGCCTTCAAACCATAGAAAAGTAAGGAGACTCACCTCGAACGCAGAAACTCACAGAAAGAAGTCCCTAGCTGCTGCCCTGATGAGACCTCCGAGCTATGAGATCAAAATAACACCTAATTAGCAATTGGGTTCCATTCTAAAGCCCTCCATCCATACTTGGGGGAAAATGACCATTTTAACCCTAACGCGTCATGAACCAAAACTGAGGCCCAAATTCCATTAACCAAAAAGTCCAAAACCAAAAGATCCGCAAAGGCCCAGTAATGGCCCAATTTTCCAAATTGGGACCAACCCCATATGGGCCTTATCCTAATCTCATAATTCCCTTAATTACAATTCAGATTACCTCAAGTACCCATTGGGACAAACTTGTTCAAAGACATAAATCGAAAGTCAAAGTCAACGGTCCAAGTTAACCCAACTCGTCGAGTTTCTCCATCAACTACACAAATCGGGGAAACCAAGTCAACTCGCCGAGTTCTCTCAAGAACCAACATCTTAATGCATTAAGGTACCTTCATCGAGTCCAAAGGCTCCAAAGCTCTGCTCTCGACCAAAATGAGATCAAGAAGGGTAAATTTTCCAACTTTACCCCTAGGAATCACCTAATGGGTCCAAACCCAAACCCTAAACTTAAAAGAGTGAAGGCTTAATCATTAATCACTTAATCATCAAAGATAAAACCCATAATGCAGATCTGTCCCCATAAGGCTAGATGGCCGTGTAAAGTTTCCAACTTTACACTTAAGCATGACTAGGAGGTGATCAAAAGCTCAAAAAGGGCTAACTGAAAGACTTAATGAATACATGAAGCCATTAAATCCATAAAGTTGGCACCTTTATGCCTAAAGAGCTCATGTAGACCTTATATCTATTATATATTTATATTAAGAAAATATACTCCAATGAAAGTTCAATACATATCGATTGAAGGCGAACGGGCAACAAGCAGCGCCGCTAGCCCTTATATCTGAAATAATAATTGCTTGGGACCTCCTAATCCCCAACATTCACCCAAAATGGCTAAAAATCATAAACTCTAACCCAAGAAGAGATCTAAGCAACAAATAAGCAAGGTAAGAACACGATTCCTCAAAAACTTGGCAAATGAGGCAGAGATTCTGGATCCAAGACTTCTTCTTCAAGCCAAGCAACTCCTAATTCCTTAGCTCCTTCAAAAAGCACCAAAAATGAACTCTCAAGGCTCTCCCCAAGCTTTCACACTCATAAATGGAAGACAAGGCTCAGTTTTAGGGTTTCTGGATAGAGGAGGCCGGTAAGGAGGCCAGCTAAAGAACTTAAGGTCTTTAAATAGGGTGTAACACCCTAAAAATTAGGGTTTCTCAGTCAGTGTCCAACTCGCCGATTTTCCTTCACCAACTCACCGAGTTGGTTCATAAAAACGTGTGTCCCAAAAACCTCCAACACATCGAGTTTCCCACCATCAACTCATCGTGTTTTTACTTAGGTAAGGGAATTTGTTTCCATAATTAATCTTCTAGATTCCGGGTGTTACAAATGTTGTTTTAAAGAAATTTAAATGAATATATTAATATTACAAACATTATGATTTGCCACCTTAATAAAAAGGGAAATTGGCTTATCAGGGTAATTACCTTTTCGTTTTGTTCACATATGTGTAACTTCATTTTTTTGTATGCATCGAGGTAACGAGCTTGTTGGAAGTGTTCATATATGACAATTACGTTCGGTTGTAACTTGCTACAACCAATTATAATGGTCACATGTGAACACTTACAAAAAGTTTGTTACCTAGATGTGTACTAAAAAAAGAGTTACCCCGATGTGAACAAAACAAAACAGTAATTACCCTGATAAGTCAATTTCCCTTGATAGTATTACACTTTTGAAAAAAAAATGTTATATATATATATATATATATATATATATATATATATATATATATATATATATATGTGAAGATATAAGAGAAAGAAGTCGGGCTCCCCAACCCGCCAAACACTAATTTAGCAGTCACAGAAGGAACTCGGAATGGTGGCTATAACACCTATTTTCTATAATAGTTTAACTAAAGAGCTAATAGGATCAAAGATGGGGTTTTAGGAGAAAAATCTATGCCTTGGTATGGTGCATGGATGACCACGACGTGACACATATTTTCGGGAACGCACATTTTGAAGAGCACCACGACATGACTAGAGGGTTGCCACGACGTTGTGAGTGCTGTAGCCCAAGCACATAATTTTTTTTTTTATATTTTCTCCCATATTTAATGGCCTTAACTCTAGGGTTAGCTCATTTCCCTCAGTCTCCATCCTCCTATTTCGAAACCCTAGCCCTATTTGAGTGATATTGATGAGTTCTTGGAGTTCTTGAAGTTTGAAGCCTTGGGTTGCACTTTGGGAAGGAAACGACAGTGTGTTTGCTAGTTTGAATGGTGTATCTACTTCAGATCTTGCATCTCCTATGTCTTGTGGATTTTGGGAAGGTATAAAGCTTCCACCTTTATCATCCTTTTCTCTCATATCATGCTTTGAAGTCCCTTGAAGGCATTTTCTTGGAGTTTTGGCCAACTCCAGAACTTTAGAATTGTTTGGTGACCATCTTTTGGTCTTGTTTGATGGAAAAAGCGTTAATTCATAGCTCCCTTTTCTCCATGCTCTAGTTTTGGTCATATTAAAGACTTAATAGACTTATGGTTTAAGATCCATTAATTCATCAAGAAGAATCAAATATGAAAGTTTGAGCTTAGATCTGTAAGCATTAAGCTCATAATGAAGAATATGACTTCCTGTGAATTTCCACGACGTGGCAATAGGCTTGCAACGACATGGTGATCCTAAGCTTCGTAACTATTTTGTATGGAAATTCCCAGGATGTGGCCAAGAGGTTACCACGTTGTGGTGATTGTTGACCCTAATTATTTAGTTAATGTCTGGAAAGAAACATGGGCGTTACATCGACTATTGACTTTTGACCAGTTTGACTTAGGGTCAAACTTGGAGGATTTGGATTATTGATTGAGGATTTATCTATTTTGGTGTTAATTGGTTCACATGATCGAGTAGTGAAATGTGTAAGAGTGTTGTTGTGCTTCTCCGGTTCTTCAGTTCAGGTGAGTTTCATAGTATGCCACATATCTCATTATATATCCTGTGCATGATAGGATGGAGATACTGTTAGAGTACAAATATGCTAGTTGGCTAGGATATGCATGTGCAGTTTAGAACACTTGGTGTCTGGGTATGCTATTCTTGTGAGGTCTTTCCTATTTATTGTATGATATTGTTATGAGTTATGTTTAGTTAGGGAAATTGGGGTAGGTCAATTATCATGATTATGCATGACTGACCAGATGATCACTTGATTGAGAAGTGATCAATGACAGGGTAACTAGGGAAGGATAGTTGCTAAGTGTATAAATATGCTAGTATCTGTTAAATGTTTATGTCACATGGTTAGGTGGTAATAATATCTTAGGTCTATCTAGTTTAAGTTGGATAGACTGATAACTCTTGATCTAAGGCTTGATTGTGATGTTCTTTTCTGATTGTTCGCTCTTAGGTGAGTCATATGTTCGATTATCTATCTGATCCTTGACTACATATGACTTTATGTAGGGATTGTTGGATATAGTGTCTAAGTCCATAACTATATTTGGTATGTACTTGACCCGACCCGTCATGGTCCATTTGGGTTGCACTTCACCCGAACAATTTATGGATAATCTTTTGAGAATAGTATAAGTTATGATTTATTAATATATTATAAGTTCTAATATATTAATATAAAACCATATTATTTAATTAGTATTGATCTATAATTAATCTAAAATTAATTTAGAGATCAAAAGTATTACTAATTAAATATGGGCTCTTATATTTATATAGTGTGGGCTAATGCTTATTTGGAATGGGCTAGGCTTGCTTGGAAAGTCCATGGATACTCCATGGAGCTTTAACCCATGGATCTCATGGAAATGAAAAGACATGGGTATTAGGGTTTACATGGATGTAACCCTAATCCACCACACTATATAAAGGAGGCTTTGGTTCTTGAAATCATACTAGTTGTGGTGAGTAAAGTAAGAGGGCCGATTTCAAGAAAGGTGGTTACTATTCTCTCAAAGTTCCAAGTTTGTAGTGATTTGTGATTTACATTTGAGGCATCCACACTATTGGTGCTAGGCTCTAAAACTCCAAGCAATCAACTACAACTACAAGGTAAGTAATTCTACTAGCTCTATTTGATTCAAGTTCCCCATGCCATGCTAGATAGGATAAGATCCTTGGAAAAATAATTATTTGCATGTATCTTAGTCAAACATAGATCCAAGGTTTCTAGGGTTGCATGTACACCATAGGAGTGTTAGAATGCTCAAAACCCATCAGGGATATTGTCACTGTAGCACATGAAACTTTTTACATTTGGCTAATTTGGTCATTAAAGTTTTTTTGGTACATTAGACCATTAAACTAGTATGTGACTTATTAATTTAGTCATTTTCCATACTTGTAAACGGTTTCCTGGTTGACATTTTATATATGTCAATTAATATATATTTTTTAGCTAATCCGATGCCACGTGAGATATGCCACATCAATAGATGATATACGAAGCTTTAAACAACTACAAGGTAAGTAATTCTACTAGCTCTATTTGATTCAAGTTCCCATGCCATGCTAGATAGGATAAGAACCTTGGAAAATAATTATTTGCATGTATATTAGTCAAACATAGATCCAAGGTTTCTAGGGTTGCATGTACACCATAGGAGTGTTAGAATGCTCAAAACCCATCAGGGATAATGTCACTGTAGCACATGAAACTTTTTACATTTGGCTAATTTGGTCATTAAAGTTTTTTGGGTACATTAGACCATTAAAATGGTATCTGACTTATTAATTTAGTCATTTCCATACTTGTAAACGGTTTCCTGGTTGACATTTTATATATGTCAATTAATATATCTTTTTTAGCTAATCTGATGCCATGTGAGATATGCCACATCAATAGATGATATACGAAGCTTTAAGCCTTTTGTCTTCAGCTATCGAACTTCACTCGTCTTCATTATTTAGTTTTAAAAGAAATTGATTTAGGTTTTGTGAAGCATTTTTGTGATCGAGCTGAAGAGCCAAAGAAGTCGCAAAAATGGCACAATCGGAACCTAATGGAGTGTTTGTGATGGTGGAACTCAACTACCAAGGGGTATTTAATCGAAATCCTTTCTCTTACACTGGTGGTGTGAAAACCATGTTCACTGATGTCGACTTTTCTTCTATGACTTATTCTGAGCTTGTGACCTTCTGTGAACATTTCATGCATGAAGAGTGTAAAAAGTTTTACTACTGTAAACCAGGCAATTCCCTGATGGAAGAGCTTAATCCCATTTTCAGATGATGTGGACTATGCT
Source organism: Lactuca sativa (assembly GCF_002870075.4). Taxonomy (NCBI): domain Eukaryota; kingdom Viridiplantae; phylum Streptophyta; class Magnoliopsida; order Asterales; family Asteraceae; genus Lactuca; species Lactuca sativa. Next base: position 138,658,103 of record NC_056628.2, on the reverse strand, counting down.
GCTTTTATTTTTGATGTTGATGGAACAGATGGTGTAATTTCGGTTTATGTGGATCATATTGGGGTTGGTGTTGGTGGGTGGTTTGATGATGAACATGAGCCTTGTATTGATAGACATTCAAACATTTTTGTTCAATACATATCGATTGAAGGCAAACGGGCAAAAAGCTGCGCCGCTAACATAGATGAAGATAACATAGATGAACTTAGGAATGTTGTCTTTGAATTTAATAAGGATGCAGTGCATATGAATAGGACATCAAATGATCCTTTCGTGAGTAAGTTGTGTGTTGATGATGAGGAGGATAACAACATTGTAGATGATGATAATGGGAGAGAAGTTGAACCTAACATCCAAACTATTTCCATATTTAATGAGCTATTACACTGGAAAAAACAAAAACCAATTCTAGGAATGAGATCTAAGGGTCCAGGGCAAGTAAAGTCAAGGTTGTGCAACTATGTTGTGGCTAATGGATATCAATTGTGTTTTGAAAAAATATGATAGGAAAAGACTTTTGGTGAGATGTAGCAAGGGTGCTTGCACATTTATATTATGGGCTTCTTGGATGAATGATGGAGAGACTTTCCAAATCAAGTCACAAAAAGCTTATCATAATTGTGCTAGGAACTTCAAGTTTGGATTATTGGTGACATATGCATGGATTGGGAGTCACTATACCAAAGAGATTGTACAAAGTCATAAAATGAGTGTAAGGAAGCTTAGGGTAAAGGTAATGACCAAGTTTAGTATCCAAGTTAGTATGGGCTAATGTAGGAGAACAAAGAAGTATGCATTAAATCTTGTTGAAGGTAGCCTTGTTGAACATTATGGTAAGCTATGGTAATATGTTGATGAGATTTTAAGGACAAATCCTAGGTCAACTGTGAAACTAGATGTGGAGGATGGTCCAGATGGAAAGAAATATTCTAGCAAGTTCTATGTTTGTTTTCAAGGAATTAAACAAGGTTGGATTAAAGGGTGTAGAAGGATAATGGGTCTTGATGGATGTTTTCTTAAAGGTGTTTGTAAGGGGGGATTGCTTTGTGTTATTGGGAGGGATGTAAATAACAAGATATATCCTATTGATTGGGCAATGGTTAGTGTGGAGAACAAGTAGAATTAAAAGTGGTTTTTAGAGCTTCTCATTAATAATCTAAACTTAAGTTTAGGCAATTGCTTCAGTTTAATGTCAGACCAACATAAGGTTAGTATTTTACATAGTAATTCATTTATATTTATTTTATACTATCTGATTTAAACCTTTTTATTAATACAAGGTTTGATAGAGGCTGTTAAAGAGTTTCTTCCATATGCACAGGCAGTGTGCTAGACATATTTTTCAAAATTTGCAGAAGAGATTCACTGGTGTCATATATCATACCTTGTTTTGGAGAGCATCTAAAACCACAAATGAGCATGCTTTTAAAGTTGTGATGAAGGAAATTGAGACATTAAACCCAGATGCCCATCAATATCTCATGGAGAAAGATCTTAAAACATGGTCAAGAGCTTACTTTCAAGCTGGAAGGTGTTGTGATGCAGTTGAAAATGATTTCTCTGAAAGTTTTAATGTTGTAATAGTGGATACCAGGAAGAAGCCCATAATAACCATGTTAGAGGAGTTAAGATTATACATGATGGACAAAATGTACAACATGAAATTAAAGGGACAACAATGGGGAAATAATATTTGTCCAGAGATAAGGGATAAGGTGAATTTGCTTAAAAAATTCAGAGGCATTATCAGGTACTACCTAGTGGATTAAACCAGTTCGAGGTAAGGGAGAAACAGATGCATATGAGGTGGACTTATAAAGGAAAACATGTTCATGTAGGTTGTGGCGGTTAAATGGATATGGATATGCTCATTCTGTAGCTACCATATCCAATCTTAATAGAGATGTAGAAGCCTATGTAGACAACATGTTTAACACCACCACAATTCGGAAGGCATACAATTACAGAATTTCCCCCATGAATGGCAGTGACATGTGGCCAGAGACAAATTATACTCCACCATTGCCTCTTATTAGTAGACGGATGCATGGTAGGCCAGCTACTAAGAAGAAGAAATCCACTACAAAGAATACAGGAACACACAGGGTTTCTAAGGATGGAAAGAAAATTAGATGTATTATATGCAAGGAGATGTGTCACAGTAAGGCCACTTGTCCATAGAGAAGGCCCCAAAAGTTAAATGTAAAGAAACAGAAGAAACAAAAAGTTTATGTGAAGAAAAATGCAGAACAGGTAAAACCATTTAAAATTTAAATTTATTTACATATGATTTGCCACTAACATAATTATATCATGCCATATAGGGTAGTACAAGTGAACCACAACAACAAGAAGAGGTTAAATGACTCCAATTGAGATGGATAATACTCAAAATGATATGCAAGTTACTTCTACTCATGTTGAATCCAGTAGTGCAAGGGATTTTAGTCAGTCTATGCAAGTTATTCCACCTAGAAGTTATGAAGGTGATGGGGGTGTTATGGGTGAGGAAGTTGAGGAGGGTGGTAATGTTCAAGATGATGAGGTTATTCCTAATGTCCAAGTTGTTGATAATGTTCAAATTTAGGAGGTTACTCCTATTATCTAGGTTCAACAGGTAAGGGTTAGACCAATTTCCAAGATTTTGAACAGGATAAGGAGAAGAAAGTCAAAGAGAATCTTCAAGTTGAAATTAGGCAAGAAAGTTGGTGGTGTTGATGATCCAGGAAATTCTAAGGGAAAAGCTCTTCTAATTTATTAGTGTTGATTTTTCCTTTGTGTTATTTAGATTTAAAGTATGTGTGTTAGGATGATGGTAATTTGGATTTTAAGTTTGTGTATTAGGATGATGGTAATTTGGATTTAAAGTATGTGTATTTGAATACATGTGATGTGATCATTTATGTATGCATGGTGGCTTTTTAAGTTAACTCATGACATAAAAGGGTATTTTGGTCATTTATGTATGCATGGTGCCATTTTAAGTTCACTCATAACATAAAAGGGTATTTTGGTCATTTATGTATGCATGGTGCCTTTTTAAGTTCACTCATGACATAAAAGGGTATTTTAGTCATTTATGTATGCGTGATGCTTTTTTAAGTTAACTCATGACATAAAAGGGTATTTTGGTCACTAATGAATGTATGTTGCCTTTGTAAGTAAATTGTTGACATGAAATGATATTTTACTCACTTATGAAAGTATGTTGCCTTTTTAAGTAAACTCATGACCAATGGGTTTGAATATTTATGCATGGAAAAATTTGGAATAATGTGCATGCATGTGAATTTGTTATATAGTCATGGATATGGTTCTATAATGGGTTCAAAGGTCCCATTTTTCCATTATAAAAATACCCATTGACTATTAACTACAAATGGTCCCCATACATATCATGTACTACCACATGGACCACTTTCTAATTTGTTCCCAATATAATAACATGCACAACAACCAATTAATTAAATATAATTATTGGGAATACATGCCATGCATATGTTTCAATAACATCATTATTTTCAATAACATCAACAATTGATTATACAAAATGCCCTATTCATTGATGATATCCTGGTCTATTCCAAGACCCAGGAGCTACATGAGGAGCACTTCAGGGAGGTATTGGAAACTTTGAGGAGGGAGAGACTTTTTGCAAAGTTCTCCAAGTGCGAGTTCTAGTTGCACGAGGTGCAGTTTCAAGGGCACCTTGTCAACCAAAACAGTATTCTGGTCGATCCGGCCAAGGTCGAGGCCGTGATGAGGTGGGAGGTACCGAGGTCTCCATCTAAGATTTGGAGTTTCCTTAGTTGGAAGGCTATTATCGGAGGTTCATTTAGGATTTCTCCAAGATAGCGGTTCCTCTAAATCGGTTGACGAAGAAGATTGTCACTTTTCGCTGGGCGCCCGACCAACATGCAACTTTTGAGACCCTAAGATAAAGATTGTGTGAGGCATCTATTTTGACCCTGCCGGAGGGTGTTGAAGATTTCATGGTTTATTATGATGCGTCGATCACAGGTTTAGGTGTAGTTCTGATGCAGAGGGGTCACGTGATCGCTTACGCTTCAAGGTAAGTGAAGCATCATGAGACGAATTATCCGATGCATGATTTAGAGTTGGGGCTATGGTTTTTGCCCTCAAGATTTGATGACATTACCTCTATGGGGCCCGCTGTACTATATAGACATATCACAAGAGCTTGAGGTATCTGATGGATCAGCCAAATATGAACATGAGGCAGTGCCAATGGTTGGATGTGGTGAAGGATTATGATTGTGAGATCCTTTACCATACGGGGAAGGATAATGTGGTGGCCGATGCTCTTAGCAGCAAGGCGATCGCGGCTCCGTTCAAGGATATTTGTTTCAGGATGACTGTGATCACTCCACTTTTAGAGTAGATTTGAGAGGCTCAGGTTGAGGTTGTGATGGGAAGAGTGAGCGCACAGTGAGTCAGGTGGCTTCCTTTTATTATGAAAACCAAGGGTTATTGAATCTCCATCGAAGAGTGTGGGTTCCGATTGGGCTGGTGTGCGTCAAGTTCTGATGGAGGAGGCACACAAATTGAGATTCTCCATTCATCCCACCACGACGAAGATGTATATTGATCTTCATCCTGATTATTGGTGGCCCTGTATGAAGCGGGATGTAGCTTGGTACGTGGAGAGATGCTTGACTTGAAGGAAAGTCAAGGCCGAGCATCAGTGGCCTCACGACAAGATGTAACCGTTAGATATCACTGTTTGAAAATGGGAGGAGATTACCATGGATTTCATTACGATGTTGCCTTAGAGTGAACATAGAGTGGATTCGATTTGGGTCATCGTGGATTGATTGACCAAGTTCACACATTTTATTCCGACTCAAGATAGTATCTCCTCAGAGAAGTTAGCTGAGGTATACATCAGGGAGGTAGTGGCACTTCATGGTGTGCCCGTTTTGTGGTTTTAGACAGGAACGTCCGGTTTACTTCCAGATTTTGGAAGAGGTTCCACGACGAGCTGGGTACTCATCTGCATTTCAGTACGACTTTCCACCCACATACTGATGGTCAGAGCGAGAGGACTATTCATACCTTGGAGGATATGCTTCGGGCGTGTGTTCTGGATTTTGGTGGGAGTTGGGATACATATATCCCTTTGGCGTAGTTTTTGATGGGTTTTGAGCACTACGTCAATCCTATGGTGTACATGCAAACCCTAAAGCTTTGGATCTAGTTTGTCTGATATACGTAATAATCATCCAAAGCTCATAAACCCTAACTCTAGTATACAATAATCAAAATTGACAAAAGGATAGATTTTAGATCTTACCTTGATTGTTATGTTGCAATAACAATCCGAATCCTTCTTGTAATTGACTTCTGAAAGCCTAGTGCCTCAAATGTTGCACCTCTAATGGAGTCACAAACACCATATGTAACAAGATGAACAAGGAGAGAGGGAGGAGGCACCAAAAACGTCCTAGGGTTTCTCTTATAAGGTTAGGGACGTTTTTGGCTTGCCAAGGGTTCCTTTTATACTTAGGCTATTAGGGTTTTGAATCAGGAAACCCTAATCTCACTGCTTACGCCTTAAGCAACCCATGGAGTTCCCTTGGAAAGCCCTTGGACGAAATCCATATGGGCTTCCCATAGATTTTGTCCAATCCGATTTCCATTAGGAATCCATAGCCCAATTTGCAACTATCATATAATTGCAATATCAGTCCCCTTTATTTAATTAATCTCTTTTAGCCACAAAATGAATTATTGACTAATATTAATTAAACAATATGATTTCTCTTTTAATATATTATTCATATAATATATTAATAAATCATAATTAATCCTTTTTCTCCTTAATTCATCCCATCAGTTGCTATGGTGAAGGCAACCCAAAAGGACCATGCTCACAATCGGGTCAAGTACATACCAAAATAGTTATGGTCTTAGACACCTAATCCAATAGTTTTTGTATAACAATAGTAATCACGCCAACATTAATCGACCTCCTTTTGAGATGCTCTATAGAAAGAAATGCAGTACCATGATATGTTGGGGTGAGGACGGTCAGCTACTAATGGGGAGTACCAAAGCGGTACTCAAGACTACCAAGTTGATTCAGCAGTTTGGAGTAGGCTCCAGACAGCTTAGAGCCGGAAGAAGAGCTATGCCGACAAGCACCAATCAGATTTAGAGTTTCAGGTTAGGGATATGGTCCCCCTGAACTTGTCACATTGGAAAGGTGTCATCCGATTCAGGAAGAAGAGCAAATTGGGCCCCAGGCACATCGGTCTCTTTAGGGTTTTGGCACGATGATCAATGTCGTTGTATCAGTCAAGAATAATCTCAAAACCACTAGATAGCTAGGGTAAGTAAGGGTCGAATCCGCAAGGAGTTTGTCGTCAAATTTTGTGTTAAAATAGTCAACGAAAAAAAACAAACTACTAGAAATTGTCACGAAAAAAAATTAAAGCAAAGATCAAACAAAAAGCTTGGAAATTTATTAATTAAAACGAAAATTTCAATGAGAAAACTAGAGTACTTCCGGTTCAGTTATGGATAGTTTAAATTCACACACTTTCTTCCCTTAAATCCTAATTCAATTACTTAGATACAATTGGGGTTTATTAACTTGTAATACATAGTTTGGGCACACTAAATTTTCATTTAACTAGTTGTCTTACTCCTTTATGCCTAAATGGATTAAGAACAATTAGTGGACTAGCTATAAAATATCATACAACTACCTATTACCGCATTAAGATTCAATATCATAAGTTGGAATAATATATGTTGATTCAGTCACTTGTCTTTATTCCTAAACTAAGTGAACTTGGAACAAATGATGAATTGACAATAGACTATCTTAATTATGACATCAAACAATTCATACAACCCAATTTCAATTATCATTACTAAAAGATCATCACATGAAGCATAAAACAACAATTGAATTAACTAAAATCAAGTAATAATCAATTATGTTCATCAAAAAGTCCTAAACATCCCCAGAAGTAACCCTAATGATTTAGCCTTCCATTGAGTTCATAAAACAAATAACTTGATTGAAATGAATAAAATGCATAATAGAATTCATAAACAAATGTAGAATCATCAAACAAATGTAGCCTAATGATTATCAAATTATAGAAAAAATAAACCTTGGGGAAGAAGAAATAATTCTGGAAAATAAAGAATTGATGAAGATTAACCAATGAAATGATCTTCACTTATAGCTTGATGATGAATTGAATTGAGTCTTGCTTTGAATCCGGATTTTAATGGAATGGATTTGTGTTTTCAAATGTTTCCAAGTGTTTTAGAAGCCTCAAAAACACATGAAAAACTCTGAAAATCGGAGGTGGTAACCCTAAAAACGAATTCATAGGCTCGTATTTATAGTGTGAGATAAAAAATAATGAAATTGGGGGATGTGGGATGTTGGACGTCCTAGCAGACATCTTAGATGTCGTGTATAACGCCCAGGCGTTCTTTGTACGTCCTTGCATGCCATCTGTCGTCCTTGAAATACACTAAAAAATGGCCAAAAACGTCAAACGTATTAGGAGACGTCTTAGACACGTTCTAGGACGTCCTGCCTTGTTTTCTAAACTTTCCGAAACACACCGTTCCAACACGGGACATCCCCAAAATGCCAAGATGTCCTAGGGGACATCTTTGACGCCATGTAAGACGCTGACGGGGGTTCTTCCTTCTTTTCTGCTTTGAAATAACGGCCAGATGCTGACCGTTTGATGTGGACGTCCTAGGGGATGTCTTAGACGCCTGGAGGCATCCTTCATCTTTCGTTTAAGTTTTGGTGGTCAAAACGACATAACTAGCAGAAACACAAAACACAAAAGTTGTAGAAAATCTTGTCTAGTTTCCAGAACTTCTTTACTCATGTCAATTAGAGCTGCGGAACTTCAGTTATGACCAAAACATTGAAGCATGGTCAGTTTTCCCAGCAACGTTTCTTCATTCCTTTAGCACTGTTTTACTTGCAGGTTCCGCCCACTTTTAGTACAATATATTGACCTGTATATGAAGTTCAACAACTCATCAAAGTAGTGCCATTCTTGGACAATTATACATCAATTCAACAGATTTATAACAATTTAGTACATTCATAAAATGGACTTATCAAACCTCCCCAACTTTATTCCAAACTCGTCCCGAGATTGGCCTGAAATAATCAGCGTAGTCTTTACTCTCTTATCCTAAGAAAAACTCAATGGAATCATGAATTCTGTACTTTTTATCACAACATTTCCAATAGCACAATATATTGATTATGGGGATTATTATTTTCTTATCCAGACTTTTAAACTCAAAACACATGTTATGCTTATTTTACTTTGTTGTTTGAAACCCTCCACTTTTTGAACCCTTTCCAATAATCACCCTCATGAGTAATCAGTTGAACTCATTGCCAAAGTCCCTTTTTTCAAGGTTCACTAACATAGTTAGCGCGGTCGGTAACACTTAATGGACCAACCCATACGCTCCCGCTATCGAGGGGTCACACATTATTTCACACAATGTCTTCAACTTGAACTTTTCTTCATATTTATCTTGATTTTGCATTCTTCAAGTTCTTTGATGGCTTCATCGGATTTGATCATTTTGGTATTTGACTTGAGCTTGAATATAGATACTTGGAAGTTCTTCAATGTCTTTTGATGCTTTTTTATTGTGTGAAAACAATAATAGTCCCCTCCCAACCCCAAAGGCGCAAGAGTAAGTAAGACCAAGTACTCAGAGCGTGATGACACATATTGTTCGGTTGGGTCCTCAATTGAAAGATCGTAGGCTCGAGCTAAAAACCGTCATTTTTCAAACACTTGGGTATTTCACATAACAATTTTTTAACTAAATATAAATATTCCCAAATCGGTTGAGCAATCCACAAAATCAATATTAAATAAATATTATGACTCAATTTACGAAACTCCTATCATTTTCCATTTTGATGAGTTACGTTCAAGATATAGAGATGCTACTAACTCATCACATATTTAATGGAACCAACCCAAGAGAGAGTAATAATAATAATGAGTTTAATAATAGTACATTCATCCCAAATAAAGACATGAAAAGCAAACGAAAAATAAAAATAAAAATAAAAAAAGTCTTCATCAAACAACCATAAAAATAAAAATCAAAAGAGGATCTCACCAAAGTTCAATGTGGGGGCGACTGTGGAGGATAACGTGGGTATGGTGGAGGATACCCAAAGATCGATCCAACTAAATCCTCAAAGCGAGTAGAGTCCTCTGTAGCTGGTGGTGGCTGATAATGCTCATGCTCGGATGGCGGTGGATAGTTGCTCAGATTCCCGGATCGGTAGAAGAACGGAGCTGGAGCTCGGTATCGATACTGTGGTTGATCAATGTCCATCGGTTCATACTGGACACGACTCTATGTGTAGGCAGCATCTGCATAGTACTCCTGTTGGTACAACTGACGAGTGGCAACACTATAAGTGTTGCTAGATGTAATGCCAATCTGTCGCATCTGCTCAGTAATATCAGCTAGTGTCGTATCGACACCCTTCAACCATATATCCGTTCTCCCCATCCAAGCCTGCACCTCCTGGTTATGCATGTTCTGCCTCCCCACAAAGTCCTCCCAAGCTGCCTGCATGTTCTATCCCCGACCTGCTGCTTATGCCTATTGCTGCTACTGATCCCCCTAAAAATCACCAACGAATGGCTCCTCATCCCCCACTCCGAGTGGTGCCGTGTATGTCGGATTTGTGGTAGAATCCCTCAGAATATGTCTCCCATTTTCAACATGAAATGAGATGTGTCTAAAAGAAGTAGCAAGGCAACATATGTCGATATCAGGGCAACATGGGGGGTAGTGACTCTGTGCTGGATATCAAAACAGGACCATATGTTGCACATAGCATTATATGCATAAGAGATAAAGATAGATCCTATCATCAATCCATATAATACATATAAGTCATGTGGCCTCACCGCCCTAGGATCACTATTCCTTGGGTTCACATTTTTCGTGATAATGTTATGTAATGCCTTTGCTAAAGGCACCAATTCGCGGAATCTGTCGTATGCCCTCGTCCCCTCATGGAACACTATACGGTATACTTCAGTCATACTAACCCCAGGGTTACCCCCTCGTGTCAATACATCTATACTCAGTCAGATGATTCTCAAGATAATGAAAATGACAGCCAGTATCTACATGAAACATGTCCCGAATACCCTGCACAGTTATCACTATATCATGAGTACGGACCGTCCCAATCAGCGGCAACTCCTCCGGCCTACCAGGCACCTCGACACGTCGAAGTTTCCTCATCCATTCCTGCACTATATCAACATAAATCTGCGTGGGATTGAAGTCTAGCACTCCACCCCATCCATAGCGATCAAACGTCTCCACAATATTATACCTAGTGAAGCTCGGTCGCTCCACCATGTACTCTACAATAAAACCCATATTCGGATGAGTTGCCTCATAAACTGTTGGACGAATGTCATCTAGATGCTCATGCAATGTCTGATACTGTGGGTTGAAAGCCACATGTACATTTGGCTCCGACTGTCTAGCTGGTTGTCTAGATGCACTGCTTGATGATGCTACCCTTGATCTCTTTGCTGGCATCTGCAAAATAATTCATACACAAAACCACAAAACAAAACTTGCCATTAAACATATCAAATGTCACAAAAATAAAACAAATAATTCAGTTGGCAAGTTGTTCCAAACAAAGTTAAAATAAATCCAGTCTAAATAAATAACCGTTTTAAGTCCTGTTATGTTTTTAGTAACTAAATATTTTTCAAAAATTTATCCAATCAGTAAAAACACAGTTAAACCAAAAGTTAACTTCAACTGACAAGTTCTAACTAAAACCAGAACAGAACTGTAACAGGCAAATATTCAGACTAACAATGCAATGTCAAAATTCAGTGTCATTCTGAAATTTTCTAAAAACTTGAATTTTTAATTCAAACACAAATATAAACATAAGAATGATTTTCCAACATTATATGTGCTTTTATTTATTATTATTATTTTTTAACAACTAACAACAAAAATTCAATTTTTAGAAATTTCTCGAATCAACACATGCAACTTGTTTGGAACATACTTCTAACAACTACAAACACTAATTCACAAGAATTCATACCAATATATATCATATTCTTCATCTTTTTCAAAATTTCAAACATATATGAACATACATGCAAAAATTCTGAAATTCAACTAAAAGATGGAGTTTTGAAGCATATACCTTGTTGAAATTGTGTTTCTAGTGAAGAAGAACCAAGAACTTGAAGTAAAATCTCAAAATAAGTCAAAATTTCGAAACCCTAGTTTTTGTGGGTTTTGAAATCGGCCCCAAATAAGTGATTAGAGTGTGTAAATCTTGCAATGTGATGTTTCTTACTTGATTTCTTGAAGATTGCAACAAAAACCACGAATTTTGGTTGAGTTTTGGCCAAGAAATCAAAGGAAATAAGCAAGAACAAGTGGGTTTTCGGCTATGGCAGTTTGGAGAAGAAAGATACCAACAATAATGCAGAAAACGGCATAAAACGGTTGAAAAACACGTCGACGTCCTAGCCGGCGTCTTAGACGCGTCCTAGGACGTCATACACATTAAGGGTATTTTTTTAATTTTCGCGAAGGGTTTTCATCGGGGGGAAAAGAAGTGACAGCCCGACGGCGTCTTAGACAACGTCTAAGACACCCCTAGGATGCCTGAGGCTATTTTTTTTTGCTGTTTTTTGAGTATTTTTCGAATATTATTTAATTTTAAACAAAAATTAAATACCCCCTCCCCAACTTTAAACCTTGGATTGTCCTCGATACGAAAAGAATTAAAACACACCAAAAGAAGAATAGAAGTAAAAACACACCAAACCACGGGTTGCCTCCCGAAAAGCGGTAAGTTTTATGTCTTCAGCCGGACGGTTTACCTCGACTAAGTTGTTTCTAAATATTGTGTTGCCTTGAGCGTTGTTTTCTCAACGAATGTTGTTTCACCATTTACCATTCGAATATAAGGTTTGAGTCTTTGTCCATTTACCTTGAATGGTTCACTGCCTTTCGTGTCCTTGATTTCAATAGATCCATGATCCGCCACATTTTTCACCACAAAAGGTCCATTCCATTTACTCCGAAGCTTTCTGAGGAAGAGTTTGAGACGAGAGTTGAATAGCCACACCAATTGTTCTTTAACGAATTGTTTTCGGACAATATGTCGGTCATGAAATGCCTTCGTCTTTTCTTTATAGATCCTTGAGCTTTCGTAAGCTTCTTTTCGAATCTCTTCCAATTCAACAATTTGGAGTTTCCTTTCTATACCTGCATCACTCAATTCAAAGTTAGCATTTTTTATGGCCCACATGGCACGGTGTTCTAACTCCACCGGGAGATGGCATGGCTTTCCATAAACAAGCCGATACGGAGACATTCCAATGGGCGTCGTATAGGTTGTTCGATATGCCCATAACACATCATCTAATCTTAATGACCAATCTTTTCGGTCGGGATGAACAGTCTTCTCCAAGATTCGTTTTATTTCCCTATTTGACACTTCTACTTGTCCATTTGTTTGTGGGTGATATGGAGTAGCTATCATATGTGTGACACTATAGTGTTTAAGTAACTTTGCAAAATGCCAATTTTTAAAATGGGAGCCCCCATCACTAATAATAGTTCGAGGGATTCCGTGTGTAGAAAATATGTTCTTTTTAACAAATTTACAAACAACACTATGGTCATTCGTGTGTGTATCCTCGGTTTCGAGCCATTTTGATACATAATCAACGGCTACAAGAATGTATAGATTGCCAAAAGAAGTGGGGAACAGACCCATGAAATCAATGCCCCATACATCAAAGATTTCAACTACTAAAATTGGGGTCATTGGCATCATGTCCCGTCTTGAGATCCCCCCAACTTGTTGGCAACGAATACAAGCTTTAACGAATGTATGTGCATCTTTAAAAATAGAGGGCCAGAAAAAACCGCTTTGTAGAACCCGATGCCCTGCCTTTTGGCACTAAAATGCCCTCCACATGTATATGAATGGCAGTGTCGAAGAATGTCTTCTTGCTCTGTATGTGGTACACATCTCCTATTCACTTGATCTGCTCCAATTTTGAAAATATATGGGTCCTCCCATATGTAGTATTTTGTTTGAGAGTGGAAGAACCTCATTTGTTGAGCATTCCAATACAATGGAGTTTCCCCTGTCGCAAAGTAATTAATTAAATTAGCAAACCATGGTATAGTTTTGACAACAAGACTATGCTCATCTGGAAAGTTTTCTTGAATAACTTTCGTTGAGTTATCATTATTAGTTATTCTATATAAATGATCCACCACAACATTTTCAGAACCCTTTTTGTCCTGAATTTCAAGATTAAACTCTTGAAGAAGAAGGATCCATCTTATGAGACGTGGTTTGGCATCCTTCTTTTCCAAGAGGTGGTGAATGGCACTATGGTCGGTAAAAATTACAACTTTAGATCCCCATATGTAAGATCTAAAATTTTCAAGTGCAAACACGACCGCAAGCAACTCTTTTTCGGTAGTAGTGTAATTCAATTGTGCATCCGAAATTTTTTTGCTCGCATAACAAATTGCAATGGGTTTTTTATTCACCCGTTGTCCCAAAATTGCCCCTACCGCGTAATCACTTGGATCACACATAATTTCAAAATGTAAAGTCCAATCGGGTGATTGCAAGATAGGAGCTTCAACAAGTTTGTTCTTTAATGTGGTAAAAGATTCAAGACATGCTTTATCAAAGGAAAATGGTGCATCTTTTAAAAGTAAATTACAAAGAGGTTTTGACATTGCACTAAAATCCTTGATAAATCTTCGATAAAAGCCGGCATGTACAAGAAAAGAACGGGCGCCTTTTACTGAAGTTGGTGGGAGAAGAGTAGAAATAATTTGTACTATGGCCCGGTCGACTTCAAAGCCATGCTCGGAGACAACATGGCCAAGTACAATTCCCTATTTTATCATGAAATGACTCTTCTCCCAACTTAAAACCAAATTAGAGTCAATACAACGTTTCAAAACTTTTTCTAATTGGTCTAAGCATGTCTCAAAAGATGATCCAAAAATAGAAAAATCATCCATGAAAATTTCTAATGCATCCCCCACCACGTCTAAAAAAATAGCCATCATACATCTTTAAAATGTGGCAGGGGCATTACACAAGCCGAATGGCATCCTTCGGAAAGCAAAGGTGCCATATGGACACGTGAATGTCATTTTGGATTGATACTCGGGGTGGATGGCAATTTGATTATACCCCGAGTATCCATCCAAAAAACAATAAAACTTTTTACCATACAATTTCTCAATTATTTGATCAATAAAAGGGAGAGGGAAATGGTCATTTGATGTTGCAGCATTGAGTTTGCGATAGTCGATGCAAACTCTCCATCTGGTGACCGATCTTGTTGAGATCTTCTCTCCATCTTCTGTATCTACCACTGTAACGCCCGACTTCTTTGGCACTGTCTGTGTCGGGCTCACCCAATCACTATCAAATATTGGGTAGATAATACCCGCATCAAGCCATTTCAACACCTCCTTTTTAACAACTTCTCGCAGATTCGGGTTGAGCCTTCGTTGTGCATCTCGGGATGGCTTTTCTCTAGCTTCAGTGATGATTCAATGCATACATGTGGCTGGAATAATTCCCTTCAAGTCTGCTATGGTCCATCCAATTGCTCCCTTGTACTTCGAAAGCACCTTCAGTAATGCTTCCTCCTGTGGACATGTCAAATCAAAAGATATGGTAATTGGTAAGTTCTCCTTAGATCCTAAAAAAGAGTATCTATGATGTGAAGGAAGAGTTTTGAGTTCAAGACTGGGTGGCTCCTCCAAAGATGGCTTAAGTGGGTCCGAAAAACTTGTTGGCAATTTTTCAACTTGATAACTCCATGGTGGCCTCTCTTGCTCAATAACATTTTCAAATGCCTCCTCAACCATCTTGATGTCATCCAACTCTAAAACTTCGTCCCTGTCATTAGAAAGAAAAAACTCCAATGGATCAGGGTGTAAGATTTTAAGAGTGAATTGATGCACTAAGTCATCAACCACATCCACATGATAACATTCATAATCTGATGGTGAGTTAGGAAACGTATTAAAAATATCAATTCTAAGTTTCCTATTTCCAAAAGAGATATCCATTGCACCCGTTCTACAATTAATTTGTGCATTTATTGCTGTCAATAACGGACGACCTAAAATAATAGAAGGTTGACTTTCTTTATAAGTGCTCACGGTGTCAAGCATAAGAAAATCAACTGGGTAATAGAAATCTCCCACCTTAATAATAACATCTGATAATATTCCCCAAGGAATTTTTGTTGACTTATCGGCCAATCGTAAAATAATATCAGTTTGTTCCAAAGTGCCTAAGTCATGTTGATCAAAAAAATTTCCCGGGATTATATTAACACTAGCTCCAAGATCAAGGAGCGCCTTTTTTATATTAATGTTACCTAGCGTAACAAAAATTAAAGGTGCTCCATGATCCTTAAGCTTGGGTGGAAGTTTATTTGATATTATCGAACTCGCATGCTTGACTAAATCAATCTTTTTAGGGAGGTATGCTTGGAGTTTGCGTTTTTGAACACACAAATCCTTCAAAAATTTAGCATAAGAAGGTACCTCCTTAATAAGTTTGACTAATGGGATATTTATTTTAACTTGACTAAATAGATCTCACATGTCTTCCATTTTTAGCCCTCGCTTCCCAAAAGGGAAGGATGCCGGCTTCTCTAAAGCCGAAGGGTATGGTGCGGTATTAACCTCCACACCATGCTCCCCAACTTTAGAGTCATTTTTAACCTTATCTTCTTTTTGTTTTTCGGATTTAAAATCTTTCTCAAACTCTTCTTTTTCATCAAAGATGACTTCAGTGTCACTGTCATTATCTAATGTAGAAGCACTTACCTTGTTGTCAACCTTTTTTCCACTACACAAGGTAATTACCTCGTTCACTTGATGCTCTTTTCGGGGTCTCTGGGTATGAGATGGGTTCACTGTTGTGGTGCTTGGAAACTTGCCATCTTCTCTTTTCCCAATTTGCTCCGCCAGTTGAGCAATTTGCTTCTCAATAGCAGCTATAGACTTGGAGTTAGTGTCGGTTTTCTGATATGTTTAGGTTATGAACTCCATGATTTTGTCCAACTTGTTGCCATCATTTTCCTCCTTCTTTGATGTTCCACCTTGGTTAAAGTTGGACTGCTGGAACTGTTTTGGCTGATTTTGGTTTTGGTAATTCCCTTGACGGTTGTTGTTGTTGAAAATCCCAATGTTGTTGTAGTTCCCGCCTTGGATGTAGTTCCGATTGAATGATCGTGGATTATTTTGGAATTGACCATAACCATGCACTTGATTGATTTCCTCTTGAATTCTCATGCACTCATCTGCAATGTGTCATGAATCTCCACAGCTTACACATATCTTCTGTCCCTGCGAAAAAACACACCTTTCTTTTTGCCTAGACTAGAGAGTAGTAAGTCAAAAATTTTATTTAAAGAATTAATATCAGATTTGACTTCATTTTTCCAGTTTTTTGTCTAGTCCAACTGAAGCAACAGATGAAACTGGATTGTCCCGTTTCTTAGCTGAGTAATTGGTTTTTGAACCATGACTCAACTACTCTAAGAATCGCCAAGCGTCTTCACTATCTTGTATCATAATAATGCCGCCGGACGAGGCATTAATCATGCTTTGATTGGCAGTATCGACTCCATCATAAAAGAAACCTACCAGTTGCCAACGGGGAAATTCATGATAGGGACATGAACGGAACAATTCCTTGAGGCGTTCAAATGCATCATGAAATTCTTCTTTGGGTTTTTGTGCAAAATCTTCTATGGCTTTTCTTATTTCCGTTGTTTTACTAGCTGGGTAAAACTCTTGCAAAAATTTAGTTTTTAATTGCTCCCAAGTAGTGATACTATGGGGGCAAGAGAAGTGAACCAATACTTAGCTTTTTCTTTTAAAGTGAACGGAAATAAGAGAAGTCTAAATGAATCTCTATTAGTTCCTCGCGGAGTATTCGCGTTAGCAATTGCAAGGAACTCATAGAGGTGATTGTATGGATCATTAGTTTTATGGCCTCTAAAGACGGGTAAGACACTAATTAGTTGTGGTCTTACTTCTACATGATGCTCATTTACTTCTGCGAAGAGTATGGGTGAAGCATCATCATACTCTCTCGGCTGAAAATGAGACGCCACAGATTGTCTATTAGGCTGCAGAAAGTAAAGATGAGGGAATTGATTACCTTCATTTTAGTATCCTCCATTCGCATTGTTGAATCCACCATTTGGATTCCTTCGATATTGATTCCCAAAGCCTTGATTTCCGAACCCATCATTGTAGTAATTGTTGCCACCATTAGGGAAATTCAGGTTGTTCCAGTTATTGTTTTAGTACCCGTTTCCACCCCGATTTCCTTGATTCCGCCTATTACCACCGTTGTGGTTATGATTCCAACCAAGTCCGTTGTAACTTCCATCGTCAAAATCCCAATCATCCTCGTTACCACCATTACCACCATTACCGAATTGAGGACCAACATTTCTAGGATTTTGGTTATGATTTCTAACATTACCACCAGTGTGGTTTCCTACATTGCCTCCCATATTCTATGCCCAATTTCCTCCGTTTCCACCATTTTGGCCACGGTTGTTTCTATTCAGTTATGGTTGCACTGGTTGGATGATTGGTGCACCGGCATTGTTGTTATTCCCATTGTTGTTGTTTGGGAATTGAGGAGCTGGTGGTGGAACTAGTGGTGGAGGATTGTTGGCTTCTTCCTCATGCCCTTCAACCACATCTTCCACGACAACATTATCTACACTCATAGTGTTGATGTTCCTTCTGGCGACCCGATTTGAGCGAGCTGTTCGTTCGATTTCCGGATCAAATGCAAGCGGTGAAGAGCGTCTGCTATGTCTTGTATGCATGCACCAGTGTGCCTGCACAACACAAATAAAACAAAATGTGAACTACAAACGAGAATTGAAAATGAAAGTAAAAGGCTATAACTACTTAAAAACAATAGCTCAAGCGCACAATCTCCCCGACAAAGGCGCCAAATTATGATTGATGTCGTTGTATCAATCAAAAATAACCTCAAAACCACTAGATAGCTAGGGTAAGTAAGGGTCGAATCTACAGGGAGTTTGTTGTCAAACTTTGTGTTAAAATAGTCAACGAAAAAAAGCTACTAGCAATTGTCACGAAAAAGAATTTAACGCAAAGATCAAACAAAAAGCATGGAAATTTATTAATTACAACGAAAATCTCAATGAGAAAACTAGAGTACTCCCGGTTCAGTTATGGACAGTTTAAATTCACACACTTTCTTCCCTTAAATCCTAATTCAATTACTTAGATACAATTGGGATTTATTAACTTGTAATACATAGTTTGGGCATACTAAATGTTCATTTAACTAGTTGTCTTACTCCTTTATGCCTCAATGGATTAAGAACAATTAGTGGACTAGCAATAAAATATCTTACAAGTACCTATTACCGCATTAAGATTCAATATCATAAGTTGGAATAATATATGTTGATTCAATCACTTGTCTTTATTCCTAAACTATGTGAACTTGGAACAAATGATGAATTGACAATAGACTATCTTAATTATGACATCAAACAATTCATACAACCCAATTTCAATTATCATTACCAAAAGATCATCACATGAAGCATAAAACAACAATTGAAATTAACTAGAATCAAGTAATAATCAAGTGTGTTCATCAAAAAGTCCTAAACATCCCCGGAAGTAACCCTAATGATTTAGCCTTCCATTGAGTTCATAAGACAAATAACTTGATTAAAATGAATAAAATCCATTATAGAATTCATAAACAAACGTAGAATCATCAAACAAATGTAGCCTAATGATTATCGAAGTGTAGAACAAATAAACCTTGGGGAAGAAGAAATAATTCTGGAAAATAAAGAATTGATGAAAATTAACCAATGAAATGATCTTCACTTATAGCTTGATGATGAATTGAATCGAATCTTGCTTTGAATCCGAATTTTAACCAACGAAATAGGCTCCTATTTATAGTGTGGGATAAAAAATAATGAAATTGGGCGATGTGGGACGTTGGACGTCCTAGGAGACATCTTAGACGTCGTGTATAACGCCCAAGCGATCTTTGTACGTCCTTGAAATATACTAAAAAATGGCCAAAAACGTCAAACGTCTTAGGAGACGTCTTAGATGCGTTCTAGGACGTCGTGCCTTGTTTTCTAAACTTTCCTAAACACACCGTTCCAACACGGGACGTCCCTAAAATGCCAAGACATCCTAGGGGACATCTTAGATTCCATGTTAGATGCTGACGGGGTTCTTCCTTCTTTTCTGCTCTGAAATAACGACCAGATGTTGGCTGTTTGACCTGGACGTCTTAGATGTCTGGAGGTGTCCTTCATCTTCTGTGCAAGTTTTGGTAGTCAAAACGACATAACTAGCAGAAGCACAAAACACGAAAGTTGTAGAAAATCTTGTCTAGTTTCCAGAACTTCTATACTCATGTCAATCGGAGCTCCAGAACTTGAGATTAGACCAAAACATTGAAGAATGGTCAATTTTCCCAGCAACGTTTCTTCATTCCTTTAACAATCCGTTTTACTTGTAGGTTCCACCCACTTTTAGTACAATATATTGACCTGCATATGAAGTTCAATAACTCAGCAATGTAGTGCCATTCTTGGACAATTATACATCAATTCAACAGATTTATGACAATTTAGTACATTCATAAAATGGACTTATCACACGGGTGGTTCGGGTTGCTTATCGCTTGTATCTTCCCGAGGATCTTAGTATGATCCATAGCATATTTCATGTCTCTCAGTTACAAAAATGTTTAATTGATGATTCCGTGGTGGTTCTATTAGAGGATATTTAAGTGGATGATCGCATGAATTATATCGAGAGACCGGTAACAATTCTTGACAGGAAGACGAAGCCTTGAGGTACAAGGTTGTTGAATTGGTGAAAGTTCAGTGGCAGCATCGAAAGGGTTCAGAATGGACGTGGGAGCCGGAGGACGAGATGAGAGAGCACTACCCAAAGTTGTTTGGAGCAGCATACTTCAAGGACAAATTCTGATTAAAGTGAATTGTAACATTCGTAATTTGGTAAGTTTCTTTCTAACCCCTTAATGCAAAATCCTTATCATTTTGGTCCATAGCTAGTACACAGGGCATACTCTATGAGTACGCTTATCATACTATCTATTTTCTGGACGCAAGATTCACCCACGTATGTGGGGCGTACGTAGAGTATGCATGACATACGTAGAGCAGGGGCAAACCCTAATTTTTAGGGTTTGCAGCCTACTTAAACATCTTAAACCACCTTTGGACATTTTATTGATCAGCCTCCATCACCCTATGTCACAATATCGAAACCCTAAGTGTATTTGGTCAGATTTGAGCTTGAAAGTGAGTTTGTTGGTGTTTTGTGGTGAAGAAGAAGAAAACGAGGAACACTTCGAGGTTTCTTGGGAGTAGCTTAATCTTGTAGATCTAGAGTTATCTTCACCTTAGCAAGCCTTTTGAGGTAAAAATCTCTCATCTGGATGGTCCTTTGTGCTAGATCCATTTTATGGTGATATTTATGCGTTTTTGGGTCTTTTAAGTCATATATGAAGTTATGGTCCACTCCAGAAGCTATGGATGTTAGATCTTCGCTGATTTGAGGTCCTTTGCCCATAAAAATGCAAACTTTATGTAAGATATTATTCCATGCAAGTGTTAAGAGTCTTATTAAGCTTCTTTTTTAGTGTTGGGCCCCATTAATTCATGCATGGGTGTAAAGTTGTCAACTTTACATAGTAAGTCGCCATTTAGAACCAGATCTGAGAGTTTAGCATGTTGGCTTAACCAATTAAGTTATTAATGGGTTGGGTTGATAATCTGGGGAGTACGTTGGGCATACCCAGTTGGTACGATGCACATACTTGCCCTGGAAGGAGTATGCTAAGCGTACAGTAGGTTGACTTTTGGTTTGACTTCCCTGGGTTTTGGCCATATTTTGGGTTTTTAAGATTTGGGCCTTGTTAGGTCATTAGAATTTTGACTTTGGGTCATGGATAGACTATGGACTTTCATGGGATTAGGTCCATGATGATTTTCAGCCCAATTTGGAAGTTGGGCCTTATTGGGCCTATGGATGCCATTTTGGAATTTAGCCCTTTTGAGCAATGGATTGGGCCTTGGTTTTGGGCCATGTAAGAAAAAGGGTAAAACAATCTTTTACCCTGGATATTGGAAAAGGAACTTAGATTGGTTATTATGGGTCGAGATCCAATTATTAATTGGATATTTATATTATGAGGTTAGCGCGAGGATCTTCCGGACCAACAGATTGAGATTTTATCCGAGTGATTTTGCAGCTTGAGGTGAGTTTCCTTACTAGTTGTATGTGTTACTCTTGCATGTGTTATGTGTTTATATGATTACCGGGCGGGGCGTAATGATTATATTGTATGCTATTTATCATTGTGATTTTTATGCATGTGTTTAAGTGATTTTTATGCATGTGCTTATATGTTATTTGTATACCGGGCGAGGCCCGATGCCAGAAAAATGTTGTGAAATTTGTTCCCAGAAAAACATGATAAATGTGTTATCAAATCATTTCCGAAGAAATGTATTTTATTTCTTTTAAAACTTTGGAATGTCATCGTCAATACAGAAACATAAGCATAAACAGACCTTACATTCATTTTAACTAGTGATCTACATCTCCTTAATCTCTCAGTGTAAAGTAGCTTCGTATCGACACCTGTCACACAAATAAACTTGAGTGGGTCAGGTTCAGAAACCTAGTGAGTACATATGTTTTTCAACCCACAATAGTATAATTATGTTTAGTCATTAAACAATCAACCCAATTATCCATCCCCATTATCTTCGTTATTTCTTAAGGATCTATCCTAAGAATCATTTATCATTCACTCATTCATTCCTAAGGATTTTCCTAAAGAATAGGCATAAAGTCCATCATTTTCCTACTGACACAGCTGTCAATGTTATCTAATGATATATGGTCCATTAGCATGGCCTACACTGCTCTAGCGCGCCATCTTGGCCTGGCGCGCTCCTGCCAGCCTCTCCTGGCATTCCCTTGACAACCTTGTTGGGGACTCCCTTGCCAGCCTTGCTGGGGAATCTCTTGCAGGCCCGACCTGACGCTCCCTTTCCTGGCGCACCCTTGCCGTCCTTTCCTGGTACGCGCCCGTCAGCCCCCCCCCCCCCCCATCGGCGCCTCCGGGCGGCCTTACCCAGCTCCTTGCTAGCTGGGCCTGAATTGGGTTGGCCCAAGGCCTGACCTAATTCCCCTTGACCTAGTTGTCCCCCTATAAATAGAATAGTGCCTCCTTCATGAAGGAGGACTCTTTCCTAGGTGGTTCTGCCACCATTAGGATCTTCCCCTTGGCTCAGCCGCCGCCCTATACTTTGGCCGGGTGGCTCAGCCGGCACCCGCCGCCGTCAACCACCATACAACACCACCAACACAAGGATGATCCTCTCTAGCTAAAGAGATCCATCTCAGATCTACCAAATGATCTAACTTGACCGTCGGAGCTCTCTCCCAGGGCACAGTCTTTGGGGCAGCTCTAACGGTCTTGTTTGTTGTGACCTCACAGATCTATCTCTGGTGCAGAAGCATCTCCTTAGAGCAGGTGGTCGGAGCCGATGTCGCATCATATGGCGCGCTAGAGCAGTCTAGGCCATGCTAATGGACCATATATCATCATTATCTATTAAGCATAGCTGCCAATATTATCATTTAGGAGCAGCTGCCAGAATTATGATATTTTCTATTAGGCACAACAGTCGATATTGTCCTTTGGGCGTAGCTGCCAGGGTTATGATGTTTTCTATTAGGCACATGCGACAACCTGGAATTTCTATCTTGTAAAGTCAATCAATTCAATCTAAAGTCAGACTTGTTTCTGTTACCTTTATGTTGTGTTAAGGGTATGTTTGAGAATTTCTAAGCCTAGTACACTCAAGGATTGTGAGTTAGGAAGTGTTAGCTTGAGTTCATTGAGTTGCAATCGAGCCGGAAACACCACCAAAAGGAGTTCACGGCCACATCTAGGTTCATGGCCGTGTACCCATCCTTGGCCGTGAACAAGTCTTATATATAAGGAGTTGGCTCATTTTTCTTCATTTCTTTAAACCCTAGCCGTGAACACCACTTCTCTCTCAACTATCTTCAACTGTGAACACTTCTAAAGGCTTCCAAAACATAAGTATCTCATCCATCATCTTGTTGTCCCTTAGAAACACTTGATTCCACCCATGAAACAAACACTTATTTGCAAGATCTTCAAGAGTTCACGACCGTGAACCCTTCATAGGGCCATGAACCCTTCATAGATGCATCATAGGACCGTGAAACCTTCATAAGATCAACCTTGGTCCGTGAACACATCATGCGTTCTATGGACATGTACCCTCCTAAGGCCGTGAACACCCCTTGTTTAGTCGTGAACACCTTTCAGCCAATCATTTGTGATGCTAACACTTCATTCAAAGTGTTTCCTAGTTCCTAAGGTTGTTTCCCTTACATTTTAGTTGTTATATATACTAATTGTATACATATATGTGTTATTATATGCTTAATAGGACCCGTTTGTGCTCGATACTTCACTTGGCATACTTATCATCCTATATCGATCTTTCATTCGAATCACTCACTACATATGAGTTCATACCCCTACAATACACTTTTAAATACCTTTTAAATGCTTTTATGGGGGATAACAAGTAGAACACAATTAAATTTTGTTAACCATTTACATGTGAAAACAACATCCAAAGGGATTTCTTATACTCAAAACTTGTTAAAACTCTTTTAAATCTTTTATAAACTTCTTTTATATCAAATCATATTCGTCTATCTGTTTACGTGTAAGTATGCTTTAACGGGCTTAGGACTACTGCGAGATACCTTAACTCCTGTTTCTTTGTTTGGTTGTGGGCTTAGGGTAGGATCACTAGTTCGAATGTCAGCAAAATCATAGTTATGCTTATTAAATACATATATGAATATTAAACCCATTTTTAAGTTACATACTTAAGTTAGTTGCTTATGTGAGTAATTGAGACTTTTCTGCAAATTAGTAACAGTCAAACAATCATACTAGTAAACTATAATAGGTATAGTTTAGAGTATTACTACTTACTATAACTAGAACAGATTGGAACATACATACTATAACTAGAACAGAAAGGAACATACATACTATAACTAGAACAAGATAACATTAATGTGAGCCACTACTTCATGGCATATCAATATACTTGTTGTGTCACGCTTTGTAACCAGAGTCTCTTGGAGGGAGAGCGTGAGTTTGTGTATAGATCTATACTGGATTGACCATCCTAAACCTTGTTGCTAGCTACAATGGGACCTACAGGTCTACAAGTGACAAATGTCATACCATTTCGATGTATTTTGATCGTTGTGTTTTATACAAGTCAATCAAGCATGGTTATAACCTCATCACGTTTTACCTTAATTAACAATTTGCTTTAAGGTAGTTAGTGCTTCAGTAGATATTTTATACAACACTACTGAATATCGTCATTTTTCCATCATATTCACACAGTGATATTCTCACGTAAGAAATGCATACTATTTTTCGTGTATAGAAAGTTTTAAAAAAATATGGAAAACCCACATTTATACTATTACAAGTACAAACATACATCTTACATCAATTTTTACGAGAAAACAAACATACAAAACAGTTGAGTCTTGGAAGAAGACTACTTTTCATTTTAGTAGAAAATATAGGATTTTCTTGGAAGCATACAAACATTTACATCTAAATACTTACAAACATTTTCATGAAACAGATGAAAATTTTTGACACTAATATACTTATGAACTCACCAGCTTAAATGTTGATCTACTCTTTCAAAATAACTTGTATTCTTAGGTCACCAGTAGACATGTATCGATGACCAGGTTTTGAGGAGACAGAGCGTATTCAAGACTCGTCTTTATTTTGATTATATATTTTTGGTGTCTTACAACTTTACAAAGAACACACATGTATAAATTCTATCATTAATTCAATGGATGATGTTGTTGCTTGTTTTACTATTATGCATTGTTATGATACTATACATGACGTCCTCCGCCCCTGAACGTTTCCGTCGTTCTGGTTTGGGGGTGTGACGGCACAGCTACCGATACTACACTTTGAGCACAGCTACTAGGATGTTTAGAGTACATGTATAAGATCGTTCATTTATCATATATATCAAGTAAACAGATAACATGCACACATAGCGCGTAATTTATATAAAATACTTCATATCAATGTGTAAGATGAAAGTAACTATGCACTCACTTTTCAAAGTGATAATTCCAAAGTCGAGAAACGCTTCACTTCTAACGATTCTATCTTCCTTCGACGAAACCTAACATTATTATCGCTAAGTTTTAGTCTAATCTTTATTGCAACTAATTATTAGTCTAGATTCATCATTAACTCAAAGTCTACTTTCATGATCTATCATGTAAAGAGCAACCAGGTAGGATCATATCAGAGGTAGGGTTCGTTTGGTATACGAAGTATACTATTTGGAAACCCCACTTTAAACACCTCACAAAATCACAGCCTAGACATTATCCCCATAAGTAGATCAATCAATATAACTACTTGGAATCATTGATAAATCTTGTTTATAAGTTCATAATAATGATAATAAACTCAAACATAAGTTATACTTAAAGTAGGGTAATCATAACTAACTTACCGTGGGTTTGGCTAGGAACCGGGCTATGCGGGGGTGGAACTTCTGAGCCGAAAGATCTTCTTCTCGGAGCACTTAGAAGTTGCTAGGGATTGGGAGGGAGAGATTAGGAGCGTTGAGAGAGAAAGAAGGGTGAAGGTGTGAAGAAAACGGATGATTTCCGCCTCTATTTATAGGCTATCTGGAGCCAATCCACGTCGTGGCCTTGCGTAGGCACCATGGCTTCGCTTGGTGCTGACACGTGGTGCTGGACGCAGGTAAAACAACCAATTTTCAAAAATTCATAACTTTTGCATACGAGCTCCATTTTTGACATTATTTATATCCACGCATAGGTATTGACATGATCTACAACTCTCCTTTTGACTCAAACAGCTAACTCTCGACCGATTTTAAATTTACTAGTATGAGAAGATTACATTGTTAATGACCGTGTAAAATTCATAACTTGTACATTCGAACTCCATTTTTAATGTCTTTTTATCGTTGAACTCCTATTAATGAGATATTCAATTTTCATTTAGGTTGTGTTGGCTAAAAATCGCTCGATCTGAAATTCGAATTCCGGGTTGTATACTACTTTGCGAAATCTTAGAAAAATCATAACTTCCTCATACGAAGTTAGATATTGACGTTCTTTTTATGCATGCTATCGGTTTAACCTATATTATAACTTTCATTTATATCTCTAAGGCTAAAAAGTAATTTATCAAAAATTCACTTTTTATGTTACGCGGTGTCGTGCCGGTTTTGCTGTAGAACTTCGTCGGGTCGTAACTTCTTCGTTATAACTCGGATTTCGGCGTTCTTTATATGTACGGAACCCTTGTGACATATACTATTACTAGGTTAAGATTATTTCTTCTAAATAAACTCCCATAAAAATGTCATTTTTGACGCTCAATATCTCTAATTGACTAGCCTGAATCTGCGGGCGTTACAGTTATCTCCTCCTTAGGATGATTACGTCCCAGAATAATCAACAAAATAGGGCTTGTATAATGAATCCTTATGTTATCTCTTCATATTAGGTAATAATCGTAACTTTTATGTTCCTTCGAATGAGTATCAAACTCTTGGACTTCTTGACCGCAGGAGGTACTCAATCTTGCACCCGTTCTTTATCCTATGTTGGACTTCCAATCGTAACCTTCGAGTTACAAAATCGATCCAAATCAGAGACTCCTACTTCTTGTTAAACATACTTATATTAAGAGAAGTTATTTGATTACCACAATAAACCGATGGGTCATGTTGTAATGACCTCTTATCGTATGATGCAACACTTAGACTTAGGTCTTTTAGAGTCAAACTATAGAACAAAATATACCTTCCTTCATGTTCTAATGTGATATAATCATATTCTAGCATGTAGCACTTCTAGCTACAAGCTTCTTACCTTAACAAAGGTTACGATACTTCTATTGATCGGTTCGATTATCTTTCACTTCAATCGTCTGGCTTAAGTCAGATGCAACATCGACCTTGGTTTTTTGAACCACGCAACATATTCATCTTAGTCGGACTCGATTTGATATGACCACTAGGGTTGGACTAACAATCATCTTCTTAGTCATTACCGAAACGATGGTGACGACAAACATGAACAAAAAAGAATCAATTACTAGTGCCTTGGTAACCTTGTGACTTTCCCTAATCCAAGTGCGAGTCCTGTGCTTCTGGTAGTATAGGCCTCTACTACCATTCACATATACTCATACTTGTCCCAAGTATTGTCTCGCAGTTTTCCAAGTCACCATACTTGAAAATCACATAACAACTTAACGCACCAGATAACAAAACCAAGGCTTATATTACTTCTTGAAATGATTACATGGATGTTAAAGTTCAACCTATAATATGCCTCTAATAGGCTACACCTCCTGATACTATCTGCATGGCTACTTCATAACTTGATCTTCGGGTATCAGTCCTCATTCTTGATTCCTTGCATTATCATCTGCTTCATTAAGGATCATATGGAATGTTTTTGCCTTCGGCTTTGGCGGTGCATTTTGCTTTGTAGCTCCTTCCCTCTTTGGGCAGTCCAGCTTGAATTCCCTTCTTCATTACATCCGTAATACACCCTTTTGTTGAATATACACTCATCGGCATAATGCCCAGACTTTCCACACTTGAAACAAGTCACCTTCTTGCCATATTTTCCAAAGTGTTTCTTCTTGCACTTATCACACCATCTTGCTTCACCTCCTCCTCCTTCAAACTTCTTCGAACCAGACTTCGAGCATTTTCTCCTCTCATTGGACATTGAAGATCCTTCAAACTTTCTCTTTCACCAACTTCGACGTTGTTGGTGGCCCTACTCTTGATCATTTCTTCAACAGACTTAGCAGCCCAGATAGTCGCCTCGATGGTAGGTGCCTGGCGTACTAGCACAACATATTCCCATGGTAGTCCCTTTGTATACTTATCGACTTTAGTTAGTTCGCCAGGGACGATGCGCAAAGAAAATTCCATCTTGTCGGTGAAGGCATTGCTGTATTCGTCAATAGGCATGATGCCCTTCTTCAATGTTAGGAATTGGTTCTCTAGCTCCAACAGATTTTGGGCCGAGCAAAACTTTCGTTTGAAATGCACTAGGAACTCTGCCCACGTCAGTTGCAGCAGCTCATTAGGACTCATGATCTTTCCCAAAGTGTTCCACTAGTGAACAACTCCACCCATCAACTGACGCACTGCATATATGGTTTTTAGCTTTCCTTTGAATCTACATGTTATGAAAGCCAAATCCATCTCCGAGATCCGGTCTGTAACTCCGATTTGGATCCTCTTTCCCAGTGAAAATCTATGGTTTGCAAGTTGTGAAATCCTTATACTTGCATCTATTTCTCTTGATCCCTTCCTCTTGGTTATTCCTCCTAACCACTGGCAGTTCAGCTTGACCAACGGTTCTACTGTAATTCCCTTCTCTAACTGTTCATCATTTAGTTCTAGTTATTCAATGAGCATGGTAGGTTCATCCCTATTAAGCAACATTTGCCTCATCTCCTCCCTTTGTTTGGCTATCATAGCCTGAATCATTGCTTGGACTCTTGCCATTGTGATTGGCTATGGTGTAGCTGCTACCTTTAGTGCACGTTAAATCATAGGCCGTTGATCAACATTTCCATTAGCGTCTCCTAATCCGCTTCGAGTTCTCAACATGTTGATCTATACACCAAATCAGACGTTTGATGTGTAATGATGATAATTAAGATAGGAAAGGTTTTATTTACGATCCACATGTAAATCTTCTTATCACTCCGAAAAGTTACATGCCAGTTCTAATACTGTAATTAAACATTTTGAAATCTAAACACATAAAGTTTCTGGATCCGGTGGGCAACATACCATATATCTGATCGAACAATAGCATCATAAAGTATCACAAATCATTTAGCACATAAAAGCATTTTAGGCATCCTCCCAAAATAAGATAGTGGCTGTGTCTATTCAGGTGTACTACCTAAAATATATTAGACACACAGATGCGGGCCCTAGTGTGGAGGATCGGGCCATTGCATTCCTAGAGGCCCACGATCGTGTGATTAAAGGGGCTTCACGGAAATGGCCATAACTTTGGCTACGAGTCTCCGTTTTGGGCCTACGACCAGTCAAGTCGAAGCTTGGAGCAAGGAGCACATCTAGATAAGTCCCCGAAAGGGACTTACCCATTTTGAGTCCAGAAATCGCTTTCTAAATGGAGTTATGAACAATTTTGTTATTTTTCCTTAATTTTTGGGTTTGTATTTCGCCCATGGACTTTTAGGGTTTCATTTTAATTTATGCTTTTTATTTAACTGTTTTTTATGTAATTTGGATGGTCGATCATCAATTTTATGAACTTTCAGTTTTCTCCCAAATTTTGTGCGTGTTAACCCAGTTTTTGAAGCCAATCCCACAGTATTCGTAGAATCAACGTGGTTTTGAAGAGATTGTCCTGGCTATTCTTTTAGAATCAACAGGTTCATTCTTGGTTATCTTTGTGTTTTTTTATGCGCAACATCACACACTCAACTCATAATCATCGCTTAGCATTCTAAGTTTAAGTCTAGAAATAAACCCTTATTCTTAGTTCTCTTAAACTAATGCTCTGATACCAATTGTGACATCCCCATTTTCACAGCCAGAAAAGACCGATTTGTTTATGCTTTATTTAAAAATGAGAGTACCCTTTTTATAAAAATGTTGCGGAATTTGTTCCCAGAAAAACATGATAAATGTGTTATCAAAGCATTTTCGAAGAAATGTATTTCATTTCTTTTTAAAACTTTAGGACGTCATCGTTAATACATAAATATAAGCATAAACAGACCTTCCATTCATTTACACTAGTGATTTACGTCTCCTTAATCTCTCAGTGTAAAGTAGCTTCGTATAGACACCTGTGATCCAAATAAACTTGAGTGGGTCATATTGGGAAACCTAGTGAGTACATAGGGTTTTCAACCCACAATAATATAATTATGTTTAATCATTAAAAAATTAACCCAATTATCCATCCCCATTATCTTCGTTATTTCTTAAGGATGTATCCTAAGAATCATTTATCATTAACTCATTCATTCCTAAGGATTTTCCTAAGGAATAGGCACGCAGTCCACCGTTTTCCTAATGACACAGTTGTCAACGTTATCTATTAAGCACAACTACCAACATTATCATTTAGACGCAACTACCAGAATTATAATATTCTCTATTAGGCGCAAGTGCTAATATTGTCCTTTGGGCGTAGCTGCCAGGATTATGATGTTCTCGATTAGGCGCAGTGTGACATCCCCAAAATCACAGTCAGAAAAGACCAGTTTCATTTATGTTTTTTTAAATAATTTCAGAGTAAATCCTTTTGATTTTAAATTGTTGCAGAATTTGTTCCAAAAAAAGCATGATAAAATAATATTTACCAAAGCATTTCATAACAAAATGTATTTTCATTATAAAATCAAAACTCGGGATGTCATGTTCCGATACAGACACAAAAGCATAAACTACAAAAGATAGACCATACAACAGTTACATATAATAACTGGTCTAATAAATAAAATAACTTGATGATTCATCCATCTTATGCCCTCGCGACACTACTAGTAATACAAATAAACTGAGTGGGTCAGGCTTGGGAGCCTGGTGAGCATATAGGGTTTTCAACTCGCAATAAATTATTATATTTACTTTTACCAACCAACAATAACCCGATTACCCATTCCCGTTATCCTCACTTTACGTCCCTAAAACAACATCTATCTCAAGGGACCTAATCTAGGATTTTCATCGGTACGGACATTACTGCTAAGGGTTTCCTCAACAGTAGATGTCCTAAAAGCAACCATGAGGGGGATAGAGTACACCGGTAAACACATCGTTCACAACACCTACAGGTTATGAGCCTGCTAGCGTTTGTAATGACTGTGTTTATGGGCTTGTCATTAATGTTGATATAATAGTCTAGGTTAATCTTTGTAACCCGTTTTGAAATAACAGAAGTGTATTATTTGAGTATTATGTGTTTTGTGCTTAATTGTGTGTCTTAATTTAATTAAGAATAAAAATAAGCGTCAAAATGAAATGTTAGATAAAGTCGATATCTATGGATAATGTTGTAGAAGTTTAAACGAGGTTTCCGAATATATAAAGAATGCCGAAATACAAGTTATAAAGAAGAAGTTATAACATGTCAAAGTTTCGCGACAGAACCGGTACGAAACAGCGAGACGTAAATAGTGAGTTTACATTAGAGCAATATTTGGACTTAGTGATCTAAAGGAATGTTGTAGAGTTCGTTAAACCGAGAGCATGCATAAAAAGAATGTGCAAATCTGACTTCGTATGAGGAAGTTATGATTTTTCGAAGTTTCGGTTTAGCAGTGTACAGCCCGAAGTTCGAATATGAAATTGAGCGATATTTAGCCGAAACAACCTAAACGAGAATCGAAGATCTCATCGATAGTAGTCCAACGGTGAAAAGACAGTCGAAAACAGACGTCAGATGAAGGAGTTATGAATTTCTAACGGAGTTTTCCTGTCCCGGCCTACTAAAAATAGTATATTATTAATATATTAAAAATAAAGTCAAAATAAGCCTACAAAGTCTAAATAACAGTTGTGGACCTTGTTTTTACCTACGCGTCGATATAAAGAACGTCGAAAACGGAGTTCGTATGCGAAAATTATGAATTTATGAAGTTCGGGGCGCGAAACCCCAAAACTGTCAAAGACCACGACGTGACATAGCTTCTGACGCCTTCTGGAGCCTGACAGAGCAAGTGGACGATGACGCATGCAATGACGACCAAGCCCACGACGTGGAAGAAGTGCCCACGACATGGAAAATGAGAAAACAGCCCTATAAATAGATTTGAAGGGGCAGCCGTTTGTGGTTGCCAAATCTCTTCTCTCTCACTCATCTTACCTCAATTTACATGCAAAGAAGTACCCCCGAAGCCCCGGTATCATCCCGACACCCGCAGCAAGTCCAGAAGCTCGAAGATCCCGCGAAGAAAAGAGTTTCCGAGCCGAAGCTCTGCCCATAAGAAGTCCGATGAGTGAAGTGAACCCAGTTTCACCGAAGAATACTACTCTTAGAGCTGTAGTGCTGTCCGAGCATCTTCTGATCAAGTGAGTGTGTAGTTACTTTCTTCTAACGCATAATTCTGAAGTATTTTATACAGAATACGTGTTATGTGTATATTTTGTTGTTATATGTGTGAATGTATATTCACTTTCTTCTATCTCTTAGATATGATTTATTCTCTATGAAATACGTGCGATGTGTATATGTCTCATCTATTGATTGGAATATGTATTGAATGAGAATGCTATATAGTTTTTAAACTATGTATAAAAATATATATTTTTATATGCTAATATGTTGGGTAGAACATGGGTAGATAGTTGATGTGTGATAAACAGATGAGAGGCCTCGATGTTGTTGTTGTTGATCTAGTTATTCAGCGGAGTATGGATAACGACCACAGACTCTTTCTAGTCAGTCCTGTGGAACGCTAGCAGGCTCATAACCTGTAGGTGTTGTGAACGATGTATTCACCGGTGTACTCTATCCCCCTCATGGTTGCCTTTAGGACATCTACTGTTGAGGAAACCCCTTTGCAGTAATGTCCGTCCCGCTGAAAATCCTTGATTAGGTCCCTTGAGATAGATATTGTTTTAGGGACGTAAAGTGAGGATAACGGGAATGGGTAATCGGGTTATTGTTGGTTGGTGAAATTAAATGTAATTATTTATTGCAGGTTGAAAACCCTATATGCTCACCAGGTTCCCAAGCCAGACCCACTCAGTTTATTTGTATTACAGGTATTGGCGTGATAGCATAAGTTGGATGACATATCAAGATCTTTTGATATTAGACCATTTGTTATATGTAACTGTTGTATGGTCTATCTTTTGTTGTTTATGCTTTTGGTCTGTTTATCTGAACATGACATCCCGAACATTGTTATATAATGAAAATGTATCTCTTAATGAAATGCTTTGATAAACTTTATTTTATCATATTTTGTTTTGGAAACAAATTCCGCAACTCTTTTAAATCAAAGGATTTACTCTGAAATTAGTGTAAAAGCATAAATTAAGACGGTCTTTTCTGGCCGTGATTTTGGGGATGTCACAGTTGGTATCAGAGCATTAGTTTAAGCGAACTAGGAATTTGTAGGATTTCTAGACTTAAAATTAGAATGCTAAGTGGAGATTGTGAGATGTGTGTCTATTATATTATAGACACGAGCACTAGTATATTTTAGGAAGCTGCCTAAAATGCTTTTATGTGCTAAATGTTATATGTTGCCATATATGATATTATTTGTTCGGATCTATGGTATACTGCCGACCGGATCTTGAAACCTTATGTGTGTAAGATTCTAAGCGTATGACGTCGGTATTAGAACTAACATGTAAATGTTTCGGAGTGATAAGGATGATTTAATTATCTATCATGGATGAGGATCGAATTTCACCTTATTCGGTGTGTAGATAAAAAATGGTAAGAACCAGGAGTGGCGTTGGAAATGCAGATGAAAACAGGAATCAACCACCAGTGATTGAGCAAATACCTGTTGTAGCAGCAGCACCAGAACCAATAACAATGGCTGGGGTGCAAGCCATGGTTCAGGCTATGTTAGCCGAATAAAGGGAAGAAATGCAACAAATGTTACATGAAAATAGGGATGAACCAATCATACCTATTGAGGAACCTGAACTGATTCCCAAACAATCGGAGGACGGAAACAATAGTCGCATTATGAGTCAAGTTGGGACTCAAGGAGAACGAAGGAACGACCCGGAAAGGAGAAACAACAAGGATGGGCGAATGTACAAGAATTTCTTGGGCGCCAAGCCGCCAAGTCTTTCTGGAAGCCTGAAGCCTGTTGAGATTATGGATTGGATCTCCGAAATGGAGATGGTATTTGAAAGTTGCGACTGTAGCAACAAAAAGAAGACTGTCTTTGCATTTAGACAACTGAAGACTGGTGTCTTGAGTTTTTGGAAGCTGTTGGCAGATACTATGCAATGAGGAGAAGCCCTGAAAATGTCATGGGAGGATTTCTTGGAACAACTAAGGGTGCAGTACTGTTCAAAGATAGATCTGATTGATTTGAACAATGATTTCCAAAACTTGAAGAAGGGGAGAATGAGCGTAGACGACTATCCTACTGCATTCACTGAGAAAATAAAGTTATTTTCGTACCTGGTGCCAACGGAACTCTCCAAGATTGAGAGGTTTGCTAATGGACTACCTACCGAATTAGGTCCGACAGTCAAGATGGCAACCACTCTGAAAAAAGTTGTTCGAGCAGCTAAGAATGTGGAGGCCCAACAGAAGGAAAAGGGTCTGGAAAGGATAGAGGTTGGTGAAAAGAGGAAGTTCGAAGGACCTTCAGGTCCAACAAGAAAAAAAAGTTCTCGAAGTCTAGTTCGAGAGGAGGAGGAGGCGAAGCAAAATGGTGCGACAAATGTAAGAAGAAGCATCATGGAAAATGTGAGGTAGTGGCCACATGTTTTAAATGTGGAAAGCCAGGGCACTATGCCAACGAATGCACTCTCACCAAGAAAGTTTGTTATGGTTGTGGTGAGGAGGGACACGTGTCTAGGGACTGCCCCAAAAAGGAGGCAGCAAGACCCAACATTCCGCCAAAGCCGAAGGCGAGAGCCTTCCAGATGACACTGGAAGCTGCTAAAGATGAAGCTGATGTCGCTTCAGGTACCTTTCTCGTTAACGAATTGCCTGCCCAAATTTTATTTGAGTCTGGAGCCAACTACTCCTTTATTTCACATGAATTTGGTAGAAAACTAGCTTTGCCTGTCGATAGACTAGATAATGCTTTATTAGTCGAAGTTGCTAGTGGCAAGTTTGTACCTGTTAGTCATCGTATGAAAAACATCTTAATTGATTTGAATGAGAATAAGTTTCACGAGAAATTATTGCCTATTGAACTTAAAGGTTTTGACATCGTGCTTGGAATGGATTGGCTTAGCGCCAATGAT
Source organism: Lactuca sativa (assembly GCF_002870075.4). NCBI lineage: Eukaryota > Viridiplantae > Streptophyta > Magnoliopsida > Asterales > Asteraceae > Lactuca > Lactuca sativa. The sequence goes on along the minus strand of NC_056628.2, from coordinate 138,622,773 downwards.
GCTGAGATATTGTGCAAGAAGAAGATAGTCAAAGTAAACCCACCTGGGAAAGAGTCGTTTATGGTGTATGGAGATAAATGCAGAGAAAATTCTGGAATCATTTCATTGATGAAAGCCAGAAAGTGTTTGGCCAAAGGATGTACATCGTATCTAGCATTCATGATCGACTCTAAGAAGGAGAAAAAGGAGATGCAGAGCATTCCTATCATGTGTGATTATCCGGAAGTATTTCCCGAAGATCTTCCTAGATTACCGCCTGATAGACAAGTGGAGTTCAGAATAGACTTGTTACCAGGGACGACACCAATAGCAAAGGCACCTTACCGATTAGCACCGACAGAGATGAAGGAGCTGATGATGCAACTTCAGGAGTTATTGGACAAAGGTTTCATTAGACCAAGTTCATCACCCTGGGGAGCTCCGGTGTTATTCATAAAGAAGAAAGATGGAAGTATGAGAATGTGCATCGTTTACAGAGATCTGAAAAAGGCAACAATAAAGAATAGATATATGTTGCCGAGGATTGATGACCTGTTTGATCAACTACAAGGTTCGAGCTATTTCTCAAAGATCGATCTTAGGTCAGGATATCATCACCTGAAAGTAAGAGAGCAGGATATAGAGAAGACTGCATTCAGAACACGATACGGACACTATGAGTTTTTGGTTATGTCGTTTGGACTAACCAATTCTCCAACAACATTCGTAGATTTAACGATCAGGGTTTCTAATCCGTTCCTTGATAAATCAGTGATAGTGTTTGTAGATGACATTCTGATTTATTCGAAAAGCCAAGAGGCGCATGGTAGATACTTGCGAGAAGTGTTAGAAGTCTAGAATAAGGAGAAGCTATATGCTAAGTTCTTCAAATGTGATTTTTGGATTCGAGAAGTCCAATTCTTGGGTCATGTGATCAACCAAGAAGGAATAATGGTTGATCCAGCAAAGATTGAAGCTGTAATGAACTGGGAACAACTGAAAAGTCCCACGGAGATCTGAAGCTTTTTGGGATTAGTCGGATATTACCGAAGGTTTATCCAAGGCTTTTCTTTGATCGCTACTCCATTAACAGCTTTGACCCACAAAGGAGCTACTTATGCTTGGAGTGATAAGCATAAAGAAGCATTCGAGAAGCTAAAGAAGAAACTATGCGAGGCACCGATACATTCTCTACTCGATGGAGTTGAAGACTTTGTTTTTATAGCGACGCGTCAGGTGTTGGGTTGGGTTGTATTTTGAACCAAAGGGAAAAGGTGTTCGCATATGCATTTCGACAGTTGAAAGAGCATGAAAAGAACTACCCGACTCATGACTTGGAGTTGGCGGCGGTAGTTTTCTCTCTAAAGATATGGAGACATTACCTCTATGGCACGAAGTGCCAACTTTTCACTGATCATAAGAGTCTCCAATATCTCTTTAATCAGAAGGAATTGAATATGAGGCAACGACGCTGGCTAGAGTTACTTAAGGACTATGACTGTGAGATACTTTACCACCCCAGCAAAGCAAATGTTGTTGCTAATGCTCTCAGTCGGAAAGTCAATCTTGAAAGGAAGAGGCCAAGAGCGTTGAGAATTGAAGTTGTCTCGACAATAATGGAAAGTATAAAGAAAGTTCAAGAGGAAGCTTCTGAGAAGAATGACCGAAAGGGAGAATGTTTGGGCAAAACGTTAGTGTTCGGTGTAAACAGTCATGCACTGAAGGTGTTCCAAGATCGGATTTAGATACCTAAGACAAGAGGAGTCAGAGAAATTCTGATGGAAGAAGCTTACAAAACCATGTACTTAATTCATCCCGGCGACACTAAGATGTATAGGGACCTGAAACCCTACAACTGTTGGCCGACGATGAAGCTTAATGTTGCAAAGTATGTTTCCAAGTGTGTGACTTGTGCGAGAGTCAAGACACAACATTAGAAACCATACGGGAGTTTAGAACCTTTGCCTGTGCCTATGGGTATTTGGGAAGACATTGCTATGGATTTTATCACTAAACTGCCCAAAATGAAAAGTGGTCACGACATGATTTGGGTGGTCGTTGATCGATTCACTAAGAGTGCGTATTTCATAGCATCCAATGAGAAATGGTCTATGGAAAAGCGTGCGAATTCTTATGTGAAGGAAGTTGTGAGGCTTCACGGTGTTCCGTTAACGATTTTGTCAGATCGTGACAGCCGCTTTACCTCGCGATTTTGGAGAAGTCTACAAGAGGAATTGGGTACCAAGTTGTGTTTGAGTACAACTTACCATCCACAGACTGATGCTCAGAGCGAACGAACAATACAAACACTTGAAGATATGATGAGAGCATGTACCCTGGAATTCTAAGGTAATTGGAATGAACATTTACCTTTTGTAGAATTTTCCTACAATAATAGTTTCCACTCGAGCATAAAGATGACACCTTATCAAGCTTTGTATGGAAAGAAGTGTCGTACGCCGTCTTGTTGGCTTGAGGCTGGAGAAAAGCAGTTTATGGGACTAGAGATAGTCCATCAAACTGCTGAAAAGTTGAAAATAATTAGGGAGAGAATGTTAGCAGCTCAAGATCGTCAAAAGAGCTATGCTGACAACAAGCGAAGACCGATGACTTTTGAAGTTGGAGATTCGGTTTTGCTTAAAGTCTCGCCGTCGAAGGGACTTATAAGATTTGGTAAAAGGGGAAGGTTGAGTCCAAGGTTTATTGGACCGTTTAAAGTTCTTTAGAGGATTGGGAACCAAGCTTACAAGCTCGAACTACCAGAAGAACTGAATGGAATTCATAAAAATTTCCATGTGTGTTATTTGATGAAGTTCACGAGAGAAGTTCCCGACATGATTCCACTTTTGGAGTTGAGAATCGATGAGAACAAAAGATTGATTGAAGAACCAGAGGCAATCTTTGACCGAAAGACTAAGAAGTTGCGACGCAATGTGGTTGAGTTTGTGCTTGTCCGATGGAAACACACGAATGGGCCAAATCTCACTTGGGAGACGGAGAGTGACATGATGAGTCGCTACCCACATTTGTTTGTTGATGTGTGATTCCGGGGACGGAATCATTCTAAGGTGGAGAGAATTGTAATGACGGTGTTTCTGGGGTTGTCATTAATGTTGATATAATAGTCTAGGTTAACCTTTGTAACCCGTTTTGAAATAATAGAAGTGTATTATTTGAGTATTATGTGTTTTTGTGCTTAATTGTATGTCTTAATTTAATTAAGAATAAAAATAAACGTCAAAATGAAATGTTAGATCAACCCAATATCTATGGATAATGTTGTAGTAGTTGAAACGAGGTTTCTGAATATATAAAGAATGCCGAAATCCGAGTTATAACGAAGAAGTTATGACTTGTCGAAGTTTCGCGACAGAACCGGTACGACACAGCGAGACGTAAATAGTGAGTTTACATTAGAAAAATATTTGGACTTAGCGATCTAAAGTAATGTTGTAGAGTTCGTTAAACTGAGAGCGTGCATAAAAAGAAGGCCCAAATCTGACTTCGTATGAGGAAGTTATGATTTTTCGAAGTTTTTGTTTAGCAGTGTATAGCCCGAAGTTCGAATACGAGATCGAGCGATATTTAGACGAAACAATCTAAACGAGAATCAAAGATCTCATCGATTGTACTCCAACGGTGAAAAGACAGTCGAAAATGGACGTCAGATGAAGGAGTTATGAATTTCTAACGGGGTTTTCCTGTCCCGGCCTACTAACAATAGTATATTATTAATATATTAAAAATAAAGTCAAAATTAGCATACAAAGTCTAAATGAAAGTTGTAGATCTTGTTTTTACCTACACGTCGATATAAAGAACGTCGAAAACGGAGTAAGTATGCGAAAGTTATGGATTTCTGAAGTTCGGGGTGCGAAACACCAAAACCGTCAGAGACCACGACGTGGCATGGCTTCTGACGCCTTCTGGAGCCTGGCAGAGCAAGTGGACGATGACGCATGCAATGACGACCAAGCTCACGACGTGGAAGAAGTGCCCACGACGTGGAAAATGAGAAAATAGCCCTATAAATAGATTTGAAGGGGCAACCGTTTGTGGTTGCCAAATCTCTTCTCTCTCACTCATATTACCTCGATTTACGTGAAAAAGTACCCCCGAAGCCCCGGTATCATCCCGACAACCGAAGCAAGTCCTGAAGCTCGAAGATCCCTCGAAGAAAAGAGTTTCCGAGCTGAAGCTCTGCCCGCAAGAAGCCTGGTGAGTGAAGTGAACCCAGTTTCACCGAAGAATACTACTCTTAGAGCTGTAGTGTTGTCCGATCATCTTCTGATCAAGTGAGTGTGTAGTTACTTTCTTCTAATGCATAATTATGAAGTATTTTATACAAAATACGTGTTATGTGTATATTTTTTGTTATATGTGTGAATGTATATTCACTTTCTTCTATCTCAGAGATATAATTTATTCTCTAGGAAATACGTGCTATGTGTATGTGTCTCATCTGTTGATTGGAATATGTATTGAATGAGAATGCTATACATGTTTTAAACTATGTATAAAAATATATATTTTTATCTACTAATATGTTGGGTAGAACATGGGTAGATAGTTGATGTGTGATAAACAAATGAGAGGCCTCGATGTTGTTGTTGTTGATCTAGTTATTCAGCGGAGTATGGATAACAACCACAGACTCTTTCTAGACAGTCCTGTGGAACGCTAGCTAGGTGTTGTGAACGATGTGTTCACCGGTGTACTCTATCCCCCTCATGGTTGCCTTTAGGACATCTACTATTGAGGTAACCCCTGTGCAGTGTCTGTCCCGATGAAAATCCTATATTAGATCCCTTGAGATAGATGTTGTTTTAGGGACGTAAAGTGAGGATAACGGGAATGGGTAATTGGGTTATTGTTGGTTGGTGAAATTAAATATAATTATTTATTTCGGGTTGAAAACCCTATATGCTCACCAGGCTCCCAAGCCTGACCCACTCAGTTTATTTGTATTATAGGTAGTGGCGCGAGAGCATAAGTTGGATGACTTATCAAGATCTTTTGATACTAGACCAATTGTTATATGTAACTGTTGTATGATCTATCTTTTGTTGTTTATATTTTTGGTCTGTTTATGGGAACATGACATCCCGAATATTGTTATATAATGAAGATGCATCTCTTGATGAAATGCTTTGAAAAACTTTATTTTATCATATTTTGTTTTGGGAACAAATTCCGCAACTCTTTTAAATCAAAGGATTTACTCTCAAATTATTTTAAAAGCATAAATTAAAACGGTCTTTTTTGGCCGTGATTTTGAGGATGTCACAGCGTTCCACATGACTGTCTCGAAAGAGTCTGTGGTCATTATCCATAGTCCGCTGAATAACTAGATCAACAGCAACATCGAGGCCTCTCATCTGTTTATCACACATCAACCATCTACCCATGGTCTACCCAACATATTAGTAGATAAAAATATATATTTTTATACTTAGTTTAAAACCTGTATAACATTCTCATTCAATACATATTCCAAACAACAGATGAGACAGATACACATAACACATATTTCATAGAGAATTAGTCATATGTACGAGATAGAAGAAAGTGAATATACATTCACACATATAACAACAAATATACACATAACACGTATTTCGTATAAAATACTTCGTAATTATGCATTAGATGAAAGTAACTACATACTCACTTGATCAGAAGATGATCGGACAACACTACGACTTGTAGAAGTAGTATTCTTCGGTAGATCTGGAAGATCTTCAAAAAAATTGGCTTCTTGCAGGCAGAGCTTCGGCTCGGGAACACTACTCCTCGGGATCTTCGGGGCTTCAGGACATGCTTCGGGGCTCGGGAATGATATCGGGGTTTCGGGGTATAATTTGTATGCAAAACGATGCAAAACGGGAGAGAGAGAAAATAAATTGAGCAAAAGCATTGGCTGCCCTCGCAAGCCCTTTTATAGAGGCTGAAGCCTCACATTACGCTGGGCGTAATGCTCAGTACGCGGGGTGTACACTTCGGATTCGTCACTGCATGCGTTATCGGAGCTCTTGAGTGTAAGGCGGGTCACACTTCGGTGTACGCTGGTCGTACTCAACTACGCTGGGCGTAGTGCGGACTAGATCGGTGTCTCCTTCGGATATACATCCGAATTAAAGATTAATTAATAAATGTTAATCATTTAAAAACTTCGGAAATTCATATCTTCTTCATATGAACTCCGTTTCGACTTTCTTTATATCCACGCGTAGGTGAGACTACGCTCTACAACTTTCGTTTAGACTCCGTCGGCTGATTTTGATATTATTTTTTTATTATTTATTTTTAGTAGGCCGGGACAGAAAAACCCCGTTATAAATTCATAACTTCTTCATCCGACGTCCGTTTTCATCTGTCTTTTTACCATTGCACTACCATTAACGAGATCTTCAATTCTCGTTTAGATTGTTTCGGCTAAAAACCGCTTGATCTCAAATCGAGTATTCGGGCTGCACACTGATAAGTTGAAACTTCGGAAAATCATAACTTCCTCATACGAAGTCAGATTTGGGCGATTTTTTTATGCACGCTCTCAATTTAACGAAATCTACAACATTCGTTTAGATCACTAGGGCTAAGTATCACTCTAACGTAAATTCACTTTTTACGTCATTCAGCGTCGTGCCGGTTTCTGTCGCGAAACTTCGACATATCATAACTTCTTCCTTATAACTCGGATTTCGGCATTCTATGTATATTCGGAAACCTCGTTTCAACTACTAGAGCATTATACATAAATATCGGCTTTATCTAACATTTAATTTTGACGCTTATTTTCATACTTAACTCAATTGAGACACACAATTAAGCACAAAACACATAATACTCAAATAATACACTTCTATTATTTCGAAACGGGTTACAATGGTTAACCTGGACTATTACATCAATATTAATGACAAGCCCAGAAACACAGGTGTTACATTTCTCTCCACCTTAGAATGATTCCGTCCTCGGAATCACACATCAACAAACAAATGCGGGTAGTGACTGATCATGTCACTCTCCGTCTCCCAGGTGAGATTTGGCCTATTCGTGTGTTTCCATCGGACAAGCACAAACTCGACCATCTTGCGTCCCAACTTCTTAGTCTTTCAGTGAACGATTGCCTCTGGTTCTTCAATCAACCTTTTGTTCTCATTGATTCTCAACTCCGAAAGTGGAATCATGTCGGGAAGTTCTCTAGTAAACTTCCTCAAATAACACACATGGAAAGTGTTATGAATACCATGCAGTTCTTCTGGCAATTCATTCTTGTAAGCTTGGTTCTCAATCCTCTCAAGAACTTTAAAAGGTCCAATAAACCTTGGACTAAACTTTGCCCATTTACAAAATCTTATAAGTCCCTTCCATGGCGAGACTTTAAGCAAAACCGAATTTCCAACTTCAAAAGTCATCGGTCTTCGCTATTTGTCAGCATAGCACTTTTGACGATCCTGAGCTACTAACATTCTTTCCTAAATTATTTTCAGGTTTTCAGCAATTTGATGAACCATCTCGGGTCCCATAAACTTCTTTTCTCCAGCCTCAAGCCAATAAGACGGCGTACGAAACTTCTGTCCATACAAAGCTTGACAAGGTGCCATCTTTAGGCTCTAGTGGAAACTATTATTGTAGGAAAATTTCATCAAAGGTAAATGTTCATCCCAAGTACCTTGGAATTCTAGGGTAGATGCTCTCAGCATATCTTCAAGTGTTTGTATCGTCCGTTCGCTCTGACCATCAGTCTGTGGATGGTAAGATGTACTCAAACACAACTTGCTACCCAATTCCTCTTGTAGACTTCTCCAAAATCGCGAGGTGAAATGGCTATCACGATATGACACAATCGTTAACGGAACACCGTGAAGCCTCACAACTTCCTTCACAAAAGAATTCGCACGCTTTTCCATAGACCATTTCTCATTGGATGCTATGAAATGCGCACTCTTAGTGAATCGATCAACGATCACCCAAATCATGTTGTGACCACTTTTCGTTCTGGGCAGTTTAGTGATAAAATCCATAGCAATGTCTTCCCACTTACCCATAGGCACAGGCAAAGGTTCTAAACTCCCATACGGTTTCTGATGTTGTGTCTTGACTCTCACACAAGTCACACACACGGCTACATACTTTTCAACATCAAGCTTCATCGTCGGCCGCCAGTAGTAGGGTTTTAGGTCCCTATACATTTTAGTACTACCGGGATGAATTGAGTACATGGACTTATGAGCTTCTTCCATCATAAGATCTCTGACTCCTCTTGTCTTAGGTATCCAAATCCGATCTTGGAACACCTTCAGTCCATGACTGTTTATACCGAACACCAACATTTTTCCCTAAAGTTCTTCTTTTCGATCATTCTTCACAAAAGCTTCCTCTTTAGCTTTCTTTATACTCTCCACAATTGTTGAGACAACTTCTATTCTCAACGCTCTTGGCCTTTTTCTTTCAAGATTGACTTCCCGACTGAGAACATCAGCAACAACATTAGCCTTACCAGGGTGGTAAAGTATCTCGCAGTCGTACATCCTTAAGTAATTCAAGCCAACTTCATTGCCTCATATTTAATTATTTCTGACTAAAGAGATATTGGAGACTCTTATGATCAGTGAAAAGTTGCACTTCGTGCCATAGAGGTAATGCCTCCATATTTTCAGAGCGAAAACTACCGTTTCCAACTCCAAATCATGAGTCGGGTAGTTCTTTTCATGCTCCTTCAACTGTCGAGATGCATATGCGATCACCTTTTCCCTTTGGGTTAAAACACAACCCAAGCCAACACCAGACGCATTGCTATAAACAGCGAAGTCTTCAACTCCATCGGGTAGAGAAAGAATCGCTGCCTCATATAGCTTCTTCTTTAGCCTCTCGAATTCTTCTTTATGCTTATCATTCCAAGCATAAGTAACTCCTTTGTGGGTGAACGCTGTTAATGGAGTAGCGATCGTAGAAAAGCCTTGGATAAACCTTCGGTAATATCTGGCTAATCCTAAAAAGCTTCGGATCTCCGTGGGACTTTTCGGTTGTTCCCACTTCATTACAGCTTCAATCTTTGCTGGATCAACCATTATCCCTTTTTAGTTGATCACGTGACCCAAGAATTGGACTTCTCGAATCCAGAAATCACATTTGGAGAAATTTGTATACAACTTCTCCTTCTTCAAGACTTCTAACACTTCTCGCAAGTGTATGCCATGCTCCTCTTCGCTTTTCAAATAAATCAGAATGTCATCTATGAACACTATCACAGATTTATCTAGGAACGGATTACAAACCATGATCATTAAATCCATGAATGATGCTGGAGCATTGGTTAGTCCAAATGATATAACCAAAAACTCTTAGTGTCCATATCGTGTTCTGAATGCAGTCTTCTCTATATCTGCTCTTTCACCTTCAGCTGATGATATCTTGACCTTTGGTCGATCTTTGAAAAATAACTTGAACCTTGTAGTTGATCGAACAAGTCATCAATCCTCAGCAACGGATATCTATTCTTTATTGTTGCCTTGTTCAGCTCTCTATAATCGATGCACATTCTCATACTTCCATCTTTCTTCTTCACGAATAACATCGGAGCTCCCCAGGGTGATAAACTAGGTCTAATTAAACCTTTGCCCAATAACTCCTGAAGTTGCATCATTAGCTCCTTCATCTCTGATGGTGCTAATCGATTAGGTGCTTTTGCTATAGGCGTCGTCCCTGGTAACAAGTCTATTATGAACTCCAAATTTCTATCAGGCGGTAATCCGGGAAGATCTTTGGGAAATACTTCCCGATAATCACATACGATAGGAATGCTTTGCATCACCTTTTTCTCCTTCTTAGAATCTATCACAAATGCCAAATATGATGTACATCCTTTGGCCAAACACTTTCTGGCTTTCATTAGATAAATGATTCTAGAATTTACTCTGCGTTTGTCCCCATACACCATAAATGACTCTTTCCCTGGCGGATTTACCTTTACAATCTTCTTCTTGCACAATATTTCGGCGTCATTGGCGCTAAGCCAATCCATTCCCAGCACGATGTCGAAATTGTTTAGTTCGATAGGCAATAATTCCTCATGGAACTTATTCCCATTCAAGTGAATTAAGATGTTTTTCATACGATGGCTAATAGGTAGAAATTTGCTACTAGCAACTTCGACTAATAAAGCATTATCTAGTCTATCGACAGGAGAAGCTAGTTTCTACCAAATTCATGCGAAATAAAGGAGTAGTTGGCTCCAGAATCAAATAAAATTTGGGCATGCAATTTGTTTACGAGAAAGGTACCTGAAGCGACATCAGCTTCATATTTTGCAGCTTCCAGTGTCATCTGGAATGCTCTCGCCTTCGGCTTTGGGGGAATATTGGGTTTTGATGCCTCCTTCTTCTTCGAACAATCTCTCGAGATGTGCCCCTCCTCACCATAGCCATAACAAACTTTCTTGGTGAGAGTGCATTCATTGGCATAGTGCCCTGGCTTTCCACATTTAAAACATGTGGCTACTACTTCACATTTTCCATGATGCTTCTTCTTACATTTGTCGTACCATTTGGCTTCTCTTCCTCCTCCTCCTCTCGAACTAGACTTCGAAAACTTGATTTTCTTGTTGGACCCTAAAGGTCCATCCAACTTCCTTTTCTCACCAACCTCTATTCTTTCCAGACCCTTTTCCTTCTGCTGGGTCTCCACATTCTTAGCCGCACAAACAACTATTTTTAGAGTAGTTGCCATCTTGACTATCGGGCAAAAGTCGGAAGGTAGTCCATTAGCGAACCTCTCAATCTTGGAGAGTTTCATTCGCACTAGGTATGGAAATAACCTCATTTTATCAGTGAATGCGATAGCATAGTCATTTATGCTCATCCTCCCCTTCTTTAAGTTTTGGAACTCATTGTTCAGATCAATCAGATCTATCTCTGAACACTACTGCGCCCTTAGTTGTTCTAAGAACTCCTCTCATGACATTTTCAGGGCTTCTCCTCATGACATAATATCTGCCAACAACTTCCACCAGCTCAAGACTCCGGTCTTCAGTTGTCTAACTGCAAAGACAGTCTTCTGTTTGTTGATACAGTCGCAACTTTCAAATACCATCTTCATTTCGGAGATCTAATCCATAATCTCAATGGGCTTTAGGTTCCCAGAAAGACTTGGCGGCTTGGCGCCCAAGAAATTCTTATACATTCTCCCATCCTTTTTGTTTCCCCTTTCCGGGTCGTTCCTTCGTTCTCCTTGACTCCCAACTTGACTCACAACGCGACTATTGTTTCCTTCCTCCGATTGTTCGGGAATCAGTTTGGGTTCCTCAATGGGTATGATTGGTTCGTCCCTATTTTCATGCAACATCTGTCGCATTTCTTCCTTTTGTTCGGCTAACATAGCCCGAATCATGGCTTGCACCCCAGCCAGAGTGATTTGCTCTGGTGCAGCAGTTTCAACAATTACTTGTTCAATTAGAGGCGGTTGATTCCTGTTCTTGTTTGCATTTCCATCACTGCTTCTTGTTCTTGCCATTCTTGATCAATACACCGAATAAGGTGAAATTTAGATCTTTATTCATGATAGATATTACGATCTTCCATATCACTCCGAAACGTTTACATGCTAGTTCTAATGTCGTAGACGTATGCTTAGAATCCTACACACATAAGGTTTCATGATCCGGTCGGCAACAGACCATAGATCCAAACAAATAATATCATATATGGCAACATATAACATTTAGCACCTAAGAGCATTTTAGGCAACTTCCTAAAATATACTAGTGCTCGTGTCCATAATATAACAGACACACTTCTCACAATCTCCACTTAGCATTCTAAGTTTAAGTCTAGAAATCTTACAAATTCCTAGTTCGCTTAAACTAATGCTCTGATACCCACTGTGACATCCCCAAAATCACGGCCATAAAAGACCAGTTTCATTTATGCTTTTTAAAATAATTTAAGAGTAAATCCTTTTGATTTAAAAGAGTTGCGAAATTTGTTCCCAAAAACAAAGTATGATAAAATAATATTTACCAAAGCATTTCATAAAGAAATGTATTTTCACTATAAAATCAAAACTCGAGATGTCATGTTCCGATACAGACACAAAAGCATAAACAACAAAAGATAGACCATACAATAGTTACATATAACAACTGGTCTAATAAACAAAATAACTTGATGATTCGTCCATCTTATGCCCTCGCGCCACTACCTGTAATACAAATAAACTGAGTGGGTCAGGCTTGGGAGCCTGGTGAGCATATAGTGTTTTCAACCCGCAATAAATAATTGTATTTACTTTTACCAACCAACAATAACCCGATTACTGTAACAGCCTGGAATTTCAGGTATTGTTATATTTATGATTTTGGGTGTTTTAAGAGGGGACTCGGCGAGTTGGAGCCTAGACTCGCCGAGTAGGATCGCGGATCTGGTTGCGGGTTCGCGACTGGACTCGACGAGTCCGGATATGGACTCGGCGAGTCTGCGCTATTTAGCGAAAACCCTAACCGTTCAGGTTTGGGACGTATATGAGGGACTTTATGGCCGTCATTGTTCACCCTAGTCCTCTGAGAGAAACCCTAATTCGATTGTGAGCGTCTGGAGCAAGGTTGAAGACCATTGTTGATTTTGGAAGTGTGGTTTTGCAAGGAAGAAGAGGCTTGGTTAAGGGAACAACAGGAAGAGCCACGTTCTGTGGATTGGGGACACAGAGAGCACGTTATTCAGGTAATATTTCGAGTTACATTCTTCTATGTTGATGTGTATATGGATTTAGGATTTATTGAACCCTTTTGTGGCTAGATTGAGTGTTACTTTAGTCCCCCAAACGATTGGAACCCTGTATTGAGATCTTTGGAAGTCCAGAATGTCCCATGCCTGAGCATTTCAGGAATCAATGGAGGTTTTGGATTGGAATCCTTATGCCTTAGGTCAAAATGTAAATTATGAGTCATGGGGTGTATTATGAGCACCGAAATGAGGACCTTACGTGATGAATCAGTCTAGGAAGACCAGACCTATGAATGGTCGGAGCAGTTCTGACCTTAGAAAGCAGTTTGAGCGGTTGCATGGCATGGACTTGCCGAGTCTGATGAACAGACTCGACGAGTAGCTTGAAGATTAACTGGGACTCGTCGAGTTGTTCTTCAGACTCGGCGAGTTGAGTCGGGGTGGCCCCGCGATTCTTCCAGGAGAAACTCGTCGAGTCAAGGAGGATACTCGACGAGTAGAAAGGGAATCTTAGAGAATTGGTGAGGACGTCTAGACTCGCCGAGTCACCCTAGCTCTCGCCGAGTCCGGTCAAGTTGACCGTTGACCGTTGACCAGAGTTGACCTATGTCTGACTTCTTAGGGATAGTCAAACTTAGAAGATAAAAGTGTTAATAAGAGATATATGATGTTATAGGGAGATTGTAGCTTGGCGGATCGAGCACGAGTGATTTCGAGATTTGCTAGCTTTCGATATTCACGAGGTGAGTCTTCTCACTATAATGTACCCGGAAGGGTTTGACTGTGTGACCGGAAGGTCAGATATGATATGTGATATGTGCGTTTTATGTGCTATGTATGATATATTTGATATGGGCCGGAAGGCATTATGTTATGGGCCGGAAGGCATTATGTTACGGGCCGGAAGGCGAATATGTTATGGGCCGGAAGGCGTTGTGTTGTGGACCGGAAAGTCGGCGTGGGTAGGACCGGAAGGTTTACCCAGCAGGGACGGAAGTCCCCTGAGACACATGGACCGGAAGGTCAGGGCCTGGAAAGGCGTATGTGCGTAAGTTGTATATTGGGGAACTCACTAAGCATTTATGCTTACAGTTGTTATGTATGTGTTTCAGGTACTAGCGAGGACCGTGGGAAGGCGCCGGCGTGATCTGTACACACTGAAGGATGTTTTGTGATCTTGGGATTTAGATGACTTGTATTTTTGACATGACCCTTGAAATGTTTATGCCTTGTTTTGAATAAAAACACTATATTTTGAAATGAAAATTTTGTCTGAAAATTTACGTTGTTACAATTACCCATTCCCGTTATCCTCACTTTACGTCCCTAAAACAACATCTATCTCAAGTAAGCGGTGGGTGAGAGTGGACACCCATTAAGTTGCCATTTTATAGGCAACAACCTTATAGCCCCCTTATAGACCGGCTTCGTGAATGAGGCCTACTAACGGTAAAACGACTTGATCTTATATATATATATATATATATATATATATATATATATATATATATATATATTAAACTTATAATATTATAAAGTATAAGTGTTGAATTTTAACATTTTAAATTCTAGGGGTTGGAACTAAAGTTAATTAGGTGACTTTACAAGTTCCAAAATTTGAGGGAAAGTTTTGTAACTTAACAAAACTCTTCAATCCATAACTTATGAGATTAATTGGTTCATTAAAATGAGTAAATCTTCATTTTATGTAACCTATGTGTTTCTTCAATGGACATTCAAAGATAAAACTTTTGGTAATTCATAACTTGAGGACAAATTATGGATTCCATTAAAACACATAATGATTAAGAATTAAAACTATCAAGAAGTTACACATAATTCCTATGATCATCTAAACTCATAAGAACATGAATATGAATATCAAATTTTCAAGAAAACATAAAATCATGGAATTTTGATATTAGTCATTATAAATGGATTAGAACAACCATTACACCATCTAAAACATGTTTAATAACACCCAAACAGTTTAGGGTAACGTTTCTAGTCCATTTCCAGCAGCAAAAGTCAAAAAACTGCATTCTGAGGCTCCTACTCGTCGAGTGCATGAACCTACTCGACGAGTAGGATGATTTTACACATGAACTCGGCAAGTCCCCCCATGGACTTGGCGATTTCAGCAGGCAGACAACAAAAAATCGACTTTTTTCACTATTTTGCATCAAATATCAAACAAGCAAGCCTAGTCTCTGATACCATCGAAGGGTTTTGAGCAATTCTAACACTCCTAAGTGTACATGCAACCCTAGAGAACCTTGGATCTATGTTTGTATAAGATACATGCAAATTACTTTTTTCCAAGGTTCATAAACCTATCTAGCATACATGGGGAACTTTATAATATAAAAGATAGCTAGAAACACATACCTTGTTGTTGTTATGATTCCTTGAAACCTTGAGAGCCTAGCACCCTAAGTGTGATTCCTCAAATGCTTCATACAACACCAAATGCTTTGGAACAACTTTGAGAGAACGTGTAACACTCAAAAAATCAGGCAAGCCCTCTTGTCACTATGTGTAGCCGATTTTAGGGAGTATGATGTTCTTTATATAGTGTGTCACATCTAGGGTTACGCCATGTAAACCCTAATGTGACATGACTCTTCATTTCCATTACCCATGGGTTTGTAACTCCCATGGAGCCTCCATGGAGCATCCAATGGGTTTAACCCTGATGGGTTTTAGCTATAAAAACATCCTATGTGCTCATAAAAACCCTAATGCTTGGATCTAGGTTTCTCTATTGTACATGCAACTCATCCAAGACTATAAACCCTATATCTAGTATATGATAATCAATATAACATATGAATTAGGGTTTACATCATACCTTGATTGTTATGTAGCAATAACAATCTCAAATCCTCCTTTATAATGACTTTAGAAAGCTTAGAGTCACAAATGTCACTCCTCTAATGGTTCACAAACACCAAGAGCAAGAGGATGAATAGGAGAAGAGAAGAAACACCCAAAAATGTGTAGAAACCCCTAGGAGTCAGTTGCCCACGTTTTTGGTGCCCAAGGGGTCCTTAAATAGTGAGGCTATTAGGGTTATCTAACAAGGAAAACCTAATTTGGATGCTTAAGCCCTAAGCAACCCATGGGCTCCTTCCTTAAAGGCCTAGGACGATTTCTAATGGGTTTCCCCATAGAATTTGTCTACTCCTTTAATATGGAGTCCATTAGCTCAATATTCACCTATCATACAATTGACAGTTCTAGTCCCTTAAGTTTAATTAATCTCTTTTAGTCATAAAATTAATTATCAATTAATTCTTGACTAATATTAATGAAACAATATGATTTCTCCTTTAATATATTATTCTCATATTATATTAATAAATCATATTTAATCCTTTCTCTCTATAATTCATCCTATCAAGTTGCTTTGGTGAAGACAACCCAAAAGGACCATACACCATCGGGTCAAGTACATACCAAAATAGTTTATGGACTTAGACACTAATCCAACAGTCTCCCACTTGGATAAGTCTAATAACTATTATGCGTATGACTTCAGATCCTGATCTGCAATCGTAGCTTTCTAAAGCCGCTGTCAACTCTGATCTTATCATATTCGCGTATCCTTTAGATAAGGGATCATATATTCCTCCATTCTAGATATCGTATAGACTGAGACATGGATCTAAAACATTCTCTCTGTCTATGTGTTGTTTCCCGAATTCAGATTTATGACGACTAACAATAGACTACAATTGAACACATCAATTTAGTCCCGGCTTGGCCAAGCGCTTAGGTGCCATCACTAAATAATCGAGGGGCCCACAGAAATCGTTTTTATCCTACTTTTGATAAAAGGAACGGATAAACTTTGACTCAATGTTCGATTGCACTTACTCACCGAATCACACACAACAATATGTTTTATAACACCAAGTTACTGGTGCGTTTACGTATTATCAATGTGCAACCAACTCGCAAGATACAACTCACACATCTCGGTTTCAAGAATATAAGATATTATCGTCTCACCAATCACTCGTGATAAAATCCATGAAGTGATCCAAGTGAGCGTGGGTTTAATGCAATGCTCAAATCATATTTATAAGCACTCATGAACGTTGCAGCAAACATTTGCTTATGTCTAATGCTCTTTAGACAATCCACACACCAATTCATGACAGTCTTCATTCATACCTACTTCCAACATATGAACGACTAGGGCCCGTTCGAATAATTTAACTGTTCTAAACCAATTTAAATTATTTAGGAAGTCAAAACATGCAAAGTGAAACACAAGAATAATACTAGTCCCATATGGCCTCAAACCTTGAGTATAAATAAAACACCTTTTATTATCACCATATCGATTACTCATTATTTCTTGTTTCGGGTAATAAACTTCTTACTTAAATTATTACAACACTTGTCCCATGCTCTTAGCATGCACACAGTGTTTATCTATGGTTCTTACTTTGTGAAATAGATCAAATGAACACATTTCCAATCATAATCATTTCATAACTCCCAATCCTTTTCACAAGTGAAAGAATATCAAATTCTTGCCACTTATGGAATATGTTAGATTCTAATATTTTATGCAATCATCCTTTCATAATGTCACTGCACCAAAGTCACAATGACTATTGCCAATGAATTACAAAGCTGTCTATTGGAGATTGTTACAAGACAATTCCTTAGATGTGATGTCTCTCACTCAAAGGACATTCCTTTGAACATCCTTTTGCATAAAATTTCTAATCTAGACATAGATTCTCAATATCCGACTCCCAATATGGAAACGTTTCCATATTTTCCATATGACAACTCATTCTTAATAGAATCTTTTCTATTCATAATAATGTCGATATGGTCTATTCAATACTATACTTCCAACTACTCATAAGTGACCAATCCTTGGCGAACTTTGGATTGTCCTTTGATAGTTGTTTAATTATCTTAGTCAAAACCTATTCTTGTCCTTTTCCCTCTAAATGCGCTAGACATTTGGAAAATTTTGGAATGGTCAAATATTATAGCATTTGCAATCGATCCTATACCCGAAGCGCATGGGACACGATGCATAAAGATTTGATACTTTATCAGTCTTCTGCCATAATATTTTATGTGCTATGTTCTCACAATTCGAACTATGAAGAGAAATGTCGTAATCATAATCGAAATTTAAGAATACTATGTATCCTTGACTAAAATAATTAACATTCCACAACCTAAGCCTTTAGTTTTGAAATGAAGCATAATATTCTCTCCCTTAATTATAGCAAAACAACCTTTTAACCATTGTGACTTTGCAAAGTATAACTCTTGTTTTCTATAATTAATATTGCTAACTTGCAATACTTGCCTTAATAATCACATAATCATAACATTTATGCTCCCACTATCATGATGATTATTATAAACATAACACTTATGCTCCCACTAGCTTTGACATGTATTTAGAAACAACTTAACTTTCAGAAGAACAATACCTATTGAATTTCTTAAGTTCATGTTTCTAATAACTAATGCTTTGATAATCCTTTATCTAAGCTTATACACCTTTCCCTTAGATAGCTCATATGTGTGTCTAAACAATTCAGACTAATTGCCAAATCTTACAATTCGAATCATGGAAAGGGATACTGTAACCATAATCGAATTCGAGAATCCAATTTTCACAATTACTATCTTCTTAAAATCTCTTTTAGTGAAAGCATTACCTCACAGTCATTTCCATGAAGGAGGGAATCTTATGACACTTAGATTTTAATAGTGTATGTGTTCCTATCCATGTGAATTTGTTAAAACCAAAGTTTATGACAAATTCAAACTTATATGGACCGAACTCTTAATCTTGATTTCTTGCCTTATGGTAACACGGCTGCCCACCATGTCTTCCAAGTAGTTAAGCAGCTCACCCTTTCCTATCAATGTACTTTCCATTGATCAAGGTCCTTGCCTTTTATGCATTCAAATGAGAACTCATAGAACTCACATGCATAATTAACTCGATTGGAACGGCACAGAAACAAGATAATGTCAACACGATAGGTTGTAAACCTCAACTCGTGTGCTAGTGATGATTGATAAGGTTTATTTTGATTTGTTATTGAAACCTTTTCAAGACCATTAAGACTCCCACTGACTCCTTGACATATAAGATTCTCTTGTCAATAAACATTTCTCGACAACCAAATATTCAAGAGTTAGTGTAGCTTTTATCAAGACAAAACACTTCACAAATTGGTCCTCGTTGGTCTTTGTCTAATCCAAGACATCACAACTTACGAATTTCAAATGTGCAAGAATAAGAAAACCCTTTTCCAAATTCTACATTTGATGATTGTCATAAACCTTCCTAATACTTGTCACTCTATGTCACAATCTTAACTCTAAGACTTGTTTGGAACGAAATACGATTGACTTCTTGATTTTAACCATTTCTTTAATTCTTGATTCCTCTTCTCAGACATACAATTGTACTAAGACTTACTTAGAGGATCAATTGAGATATGGTTCTTAATCATTAAGACATATCATAAAGCATAAAGATACTCTCCCTTCTTCTTAGAATAGAGAGACTTTTATCTTTCTGTCTACTTGATTCTTCTTATTCGTTATGCTATTGATTTAAACCTTTTTCAATCAATTCAGAATTACACTTAATCTTATAAGTATAATCATTTTTACTAAACCTCTAGTAAATCATGACGAATATCTTCGTTACTCTTGCGGTGGACTTGATCAACACACAACTTTGTGTACTCGATCTCCTAGTCCTTCACTTGACACTTTCTCAACGAATTAGTCTAATTTCCAAATATGAAATTTCTCATTCATCGTGCAAATAAGATGCATGATTCCAAGTTTCTGTCCAATTGAAACTTGGGCAATGAGAAACTCTCCCTATTTGGTAAATTCTTGACATTTCCACAATTATCATAATTAAGAATCACATCCATTCGTTGTAGAAATATGCAAACATCAATTTTTCATAACGATTTCATTGCAAGGAAATAAATAAATAAATGAGTCAAATCAAAATTTATTTTATTCATAAAAGCAGCGGAAAACATTTTTCCTTACAATGCAAAATTAACTGAAAAACTATGTAGTCTAATATTCCTAACAACTCTATCATAACTTTCTAAGCTCAAAATCTAATCTTCAAGTCCATGCGATCGAGATCCATTTCTTTGTGATTAGACTTATCTTGCTTTTCCATCAAGCTTCCTCTCTTTTCACTGATCCTGCAAAACATTCAAATGCAATCTTATCACATCATGTATTAAGAATCAACGAATAAGAACTTAATGGAGTTAGATAGTGGATTTTTACCTGAAGCACAACCATACTCTTTGACTCTCCCATCTTTTGGATTCTTCAGGCTCTTAGGGCAAACTTGTATCCAACGCCCTTTCTCTTGGCAGCAAACGCAGGTCGGTTCTCCTAGAACGTCCTCGAAAGCATGGTTGGTTGACTTTCCCAACAAAACCGCTCCATTGCTTTGCCAAATTATTTCTGATTCAGCAGCAATGAGCATGTAAGTTAGGTCAATGAGGTTATCGTCATGATCCATCATATAATACATTCTCTTGAACTCATTATATGATTCAGGGAGCGACTGCAGAACCCAGTTCACAGCCAACTTATCGGGGAATGACGCACCCAACATTATCTTCATGTTTCATTTCCAATAGGGCTTTAGTGACATTGAACCTTTCAATTCTTCGATCTTGTGGGTTAGGGAGAACAACGGGAGGAGGAGGATGAAGTGAAGCATGATCTCTTGTTCCTCGATCGAATCGTGGAACATCATCTTCATGTGGAAGGCTTGTTCCACGGGATTTGGGAAGACCATAGTTGTCGTACTTTGACATCTACAAAACGGGAGAAAGTAAATTCAAGTTAGTTGATTGATTGAGTCCTTAATAAATCACCCAAATGAGATATTAAGGCTAGGACCCAACACAATACGCTACAACCTAGAAAGGGATGCCGTAATCTAGTTGCAGAATATTTGAAGGTAAGTGAATGACGATTCACTAATTTCCACCATGAAAAACGAAAAAGAAATTTAAGTTTTAAATCTATGAAAACTCCTAGATCCTTTGAGATTCATTGAACATTTCAATGGCATGTTTAAATCTCGATATGCCCCTCTAGTTTGTGACTGGGATGCCGAGGATCACAAAGCGGGTGTGAATAACCATGCAAATCAATATGGTACCCTCACATGTTACAGTCACCTATTCGATGTGCCGGTAAACCACACACGCTCCACCTAACTATGACAAACATTGAGTCACCCTTTGCTACCTTTGCTTAGAACCATTTAGTGTGCCGACAAACCACACACGCTCCACTAACGTCTTCGCAATGGCACAAAGTGTAATTTCATGGAATTGCATCAATTCACTTTTTCCTAAGTAACTAAGATTGGGAATTGTGTAAAACATTTAGTTACTTATGTATTTCATTATACTTATAATGGAAGGTTCTGTCCTATCCTACCCGTTCGGCTAACGACCCTCCACCAGTCAAGAGTGCGGTGGGTAAGAGTGGATACCCATTCAATTGCCATTTTATAGGCAATTTCCTTAAACACCCCTTATAGACTAGCTTCGTGAATGAGGCCTACTAACGGTAAGACTGACTTTTACTCATACATATATATAATGTTAGACTTTTAATGTTATATATAGTATAGGGTGTATTTTACACTTTTAAAATATTAGGTGGTCAAATTTAACAATTATACTTTTAATTCAATTAAATTGTAAACCAAAAATTTATGGATTTATTAAACCTCTTTTAATTATACACCTTAATTAATTAATAAAACCATAAGGGTGTGATTTGAACTTTTCAAAACAATACTAGGGTTTTAGAATTTAACATTCCTAAATTAAACCTTTTAATCAACTTTTAAATTCCAAAACTTGAGGGCAAGTTTTGAAACATTTCAAAACATTAGGGTTTAGAATTTAAATGTACATCAAAATCAAACTTTTAATCAAAATTTAAATTCCAAAACTTGAGGGCAAGTTTTGAAACCTTTTCAAAACATTAGGGTTTCAACTATTTAAATTTCAAAACAAAACTTTTGAGTTCAAATTTGAACTATAAAACCTAAAGGGGAAATTGAAACTTTTCATAACACAAGGATCAAATAACAAATAATATAAATTAAACAATTAATCTTATCATTTTCTATATTTGACCTAATTTCAATTTCTTGCAAAATAAGTTACCCAATTAATACAAATAATCAAACTTTATCATATAAGGAAGTTATTATCTAATCAATTGGTAATTATCTTTTGTTTAATCAAGGATATACTCATAAATATGTTTAAAATCGGATTTTAATGATCTAAAACAGATAAGGCAAGTATCCATGAGTAAATCAGCAAGAAATCTCGAAGTCCCCTCTTTCTGACGCTCGAACTCGCCGAGTACCCCTATGGACCCGCCGAGTAGGGGCCTACTCGCCGAGTCCACAATGGGACTCGCCGAGTTCATTAGGCAGACTCACAAAATCGAATTTTTCAAGCATGAACAAATTAACAAGGCATCAATACAATAGAAACCAATCAAGGCTCTGATACCACTGATGGGTTTTAGCTATAAGAACATCCTATGTGCTCATACAAACCCTAATGCTTGGATCTAGTATATGATAATCAGTATAAGATATGAATTAGGGTTTAGATCATACCTTGATTGTTATGTAGCAATAACAATCTCAAATCCTCCTTTGTAATGACTTTAGAAAGCTTAGAGTCACAAATGTCACTCCTCTAATGGTTCACAAACACCAAGAGCAAGAGGATGAATAGGAGAAGAGAAGAAACACCCAAAAACGTGTAGAAACCCCTAGGATTCAGTTGCCTACGTTTTTGGTGCCCAAAGGGTCCTTAAATAGTGAGGCTATTAGGGTTATCTAACAAGGAAACCCTAATTTGGATGCTTAAGCCCTAAGTAACCCATGGGCTCCTTCCTTAAAGGCCTAGGACGATTTCTAATGGGTTTCCCCATAGAATTCATCCACTCCTTTAATATGGAGTCCATTAGCTCAATATTCAACTATCATACAATTGACAGTTCTAGTCCCTTAAGTTTAATTAATCTCTTTTAGTCACAAAATTAATTATCAATTAATTCTTGACTAATATTAATTAAACAATATGATTTCTCCTTTAATATAGTATTATCATAATATATTAATAAATCATATTTAATCCTTTCTCTTTATAATTCATCCTATCAAGTTGCTTTGGTGAAGGCAACCCAAAATGACCATACACCATCGGGTCAAGTACATACCAAAATAGTTTATGGACTTAGACAATAATCCAACAAACCCAACTTGATTATCAATGGAGCCCTTTAGTCCACTATATAAGTTATGGAGGATTTACATAATCAACTCATATATTTAATTAGTCACCATTTGATCACTTAATTAATTCTAGATTAATTCTTGATCAATACTAATTAAATAATACTATTAATATATTTGAACTTATAATATATTAATAAACCACAAGTGTTAATTCTCTCATATAGTCTATCCAAATGGATGATGCCATGCAACCCAAATGGACCATGCCGGGTCGGGTCAAGTACATACCAGAAATAGTTATGGACTTAGACACCTTATCCAACACAAAATATAGACATAACACGTATTTCATATAAAATACTTCGTAATTATGCGTTAGAAGAAAGTAACAACACACTCACTTGATTAGAAGATGAACAGATAGCACTACGACTTGTAGAAGTAGTATTCTTTGATAGATCTGGAAGATCTTCACAAAAATTGGCTTCTCGCGGGTAGAGCTTCGGCTCGGGAACTCTACTCCTCGGGATCTTCGGGGCTTCGGGACTTGCTTCGGGGCTCGGGAATGATACTGGGGATTCGGGGTATAAGTTGAACGCAAAACGATGGAAAACAAGAGAGAGAGAAAAGAAATTGAGCAAAAGGATTGGCTGCCCTCGCATGCCCTTTTATAGTGGCTGAAGCCTCGCATTACGCTAGGCGTAATGCTCAGTACGCGGGGCGTACGCTTCGGATTCGTCACTGCATGTGTCATCGGAGCACTCGAGTGCGAGGTGGGTCACGCTTCGGTGTACGCTGGGCATAGTGTGGATCAGGTCGGTGACTCCTTCGGATATACATTCGAATTAAAGATTAATTAATAAATATTAATCATATAAATCCTTCAGAAATTCATATCTTCTTCATATGAATTCCGTTTTCGACGTTCTTTATATCCATGCGTAGGTGAGACTACACTCTACAACTTTCGTTTAGACTCTGTCGGCTGATTTTGAATTTATTTTATTATTATTTATTTTTAGTAGGCCGGGATAGGAAAACTCTGTTATAAATTCATAACTTCTTCATCTGACGTCCGTTTTCATTTATCTTTTTACCGTTGCTCTACCATTGACGAGATCTTCGATTCTCGTTTAGATTGTTTCGACTAAAAACCGCTCGATCTCAAATCGAGTATTCGGGCTGCACACTGCTAAGTCGAAACTTCGGAAAATCATAACTTACTCATACGAAGTCAGATTTGGTCGATCTTTTTATGCACGCTATCGGTTTAACGAACTCTACAACTTTCGTTTAGATCACTAGGACTAAAGATAAATCTAACATAAATTCACTTTTTACGTCATTCATCGTCGTGCCGATTTATGTCGCGAAACTTCGACAGATCATAACTTCTTCGTTATAACTCGGATTTCAGCATTCTATATATATTCAGAAACCTCGTTTCAACTACTACAAAATTATCCATAGATATCAGCTTTATGTAACATTTAATTTTGATGCTTATTTTCATACTTAATTTAATTAAGACACACAATTAAGTACAAAACACATAATACTCAAATAATACACTTCTATTAT
Source organism: Lactuca sativa (assembly GCF_002870075.4). Lineage (NCBI taxonomy): Eukaryota > Viridiplantae > Streptophyta > Magnoliopsida > Asterales > Asteraceae > Lactuca > Lactuca sativa. The sequence goes on along the minus strand of NC_056628.2, from coordinate 138,598,158 downwards.
TTCGAAACAGGTTACAATGGTTAACCTACACTATTACATCAATATTAATGACAAGCCTAGAAACACATGCGTTACACGCAGCTGCCGATACTACCCTTTGAGCGCAGCTGCTATGATGTTTAGAGTACATCGTAGATCAAAACATCTACAGGTGGTGGCACGGCTGCCAATGCTCATCTATAGGGCACTAAGTCCATTGTTGTCAATGTTCACCTATAGGACACTATGTCTATAACTGCCAATGTTCCTCTATATCAACTTTCATCCCTTATCATTCATCTACCCATGTTTTACCCAATAGATTTTATAGATACAAAAAATATATATACAGTTTAAATCATTCAAAACATGTATAGGATCATTCATCTAGCATAGATATAAAGTAAACATATAATATGAACACATAGCATGTAATTTATATAATATACTTCATATCTATGTGTAAGATGAAAGTAACTATGCACTCACTTATCAAAGTGATAATTCCAAACTCGGGAAGCACTTTGCTTCTCATGATTCTATTTTCCTTCGATGAAACCTAGCATTATTATCGCTAAGTTTTAGTCTAATCTTTACGCACGACTAATTATTAGTCTAGATTCATCATTAACTCAAAGTCTACTTTCATGATCTATCAAGTAAGGAACAACCATGTAGGATCATATCGGAGGTAAGTTCCGTTTCGTATACGAAGTATACTGTTTTGAAATCCCACTTTAAACACCTCACTAAATCACAACCTATATATCATCCCCGTAAGTAGATCAATTAGTATAACGACTTGGAATCACTGATAAATCTTGTTTATAAGTTCATAATAACGATAATAAACTTAAACATAAGTATACTTAAAGTAGTGTAAGCATAACTCACTTCCTGGGGGTTTGGCTAGGAACCGGGCTCTGAGGGGGCGGAAATTTTGAGACGAAAACTCTTCTTCTCGGACCCTTTTGGCGCTCCGGGACTCGCCTCTAGCACTTAGAAGTTGCTAGGGATTAGGAGGGAGAGATTGGGAGTGTTGAGACAGAAAGAAGGGTGAAGGTGTGAAGGAAATGGATTATTTCCACCTCTATTTATAGGTTATCTGGGGAAATCAACATCATAGACTTATAATCCACGTCGTGGCCTTGTGTAGGCACTAAGGCTTCGCCTGGTGCTGACACGTGGCGCTGGACGCAGGTAAAACAACAAATTTTAAAAAATTCATAACTTTCGCATACGAGCTCCGTTTTTTACGTTCTTTATATCCACACATAGGTATTGACAAGATCTACAACTTTCCTTTAGATTGAATCGGCTAATTCTCAACCAATTTTAAATATAACAGTATGAAAATATTATTTTGTTAACGACCGTGTAAAATTCATAACTTCTGCATACAGACTCCGTTTTTAACTGTCTTTTTATCGTTGAACTCCTATTAATGAGATATTCAATTATAATTTAGGTTGTGTTGGCTAAAAATCACTCGATCTGACATTCGAATTCCAGGTTGTATACTCTGTGCGAAATCTTAGAAAAATCATCACTTCCTCATACAAAGTCAGATTTTGACGTTCTTTTTATGCATGCTCTCAATTTAATGTATAAAACAACTTTCATTTAGATCCCTAAGGCTAAAAAGTAATTTATCAAGATTTCACTTTTTACGTTACACGGTGCCGTGTTGGTTTTGTCGTAGAACTTCGAAAGGTCGTAACTTCTTCGTTATAACTCGGATTTTGGCGTTCTTTATATATAAGGAACCTTTGTGACATATAATATAACTTGGTTAAGATTGTTTCTTGTAAACAATCTCCCATCAAAAAGTCATTTTTGACGCACATTGTCTCTAAATTGACTAGCCCGAGTTTACGGGCGTTACACGGGATGATTGCAATGCACCCACCACGTCGTTCTGCATTTTTATATCTTGCTGATGTACATGGATGTTATTGATACACTTTGATGCACTATGATTTCTAAGATGTTGTTTGGATAATGGTTTTAATTAATTTAAAATTAAAAACTTTTAGTCTTAATTTTTGGGACGTTACATAAACTTTCTGGCAAAGTTGTTGCATACTAAAGTGATAAATAAATGGACAAATATTTTTTTTAACCAACTTGTAGAGTTACTAAGAGTTTCATTCCCGAAGAGCAACTTCACACTATGAAGCTAAGAATAAGTTGAGAAAGATAGGGTTTGATATCAATCCATCCATACTTGTAAATATGATTGTGCTTCGTTTTGGAAGGAGAATGATTCCATGTAAAATTGCCCGAATTTGTAATGCAAGCAAATGGGTGGACACAACAACAAAATGGGAAGAGAGTACCACAAAAAGCATTGTGGTAGTTTCCTTTGACTCAAGGCTTCGACGAATGTATAGTTCCAGATTCACTGGTAAATATATTAGTTGTCATAATACTGGATGCTCAATGGATGGTAAGATGCGTCATCCGGTTGACGAGAAGTCATGGAAATAATTTGATAAGAGATATCGAGAGTTTGCTAAAGAATATAGAAATATTCGTCTAGGTTCAGCTGCTGATGGCTTTAATCCGTTCAACAACTTTAATAATACTTATATTATTTGGATGGTTATATTTACTAACTACAATACACCACCATGGATATGTATGAAGGACTCTTCTTTCATGCTAACTTTGTTGATTCCTGGCCCTAGATCACCTACAAAGGACATTGATGTTTACTTGAGGCCTTTGGTGGCTGAGTTGAAAATGTTATGGGTTGAAGGAGTCCAAATGAGAGATGCATCAACCAAGGGACCATAGAATGGTGTACTGTCTTCTTCTTCTTGACTTTCTCTTTTGGCCATTGATCTGGTCGAATGACCGTATTTTTCAAGTCAATTCTTACTTCTTTTATGTATTTTCTTTTATCGTTCATCAGTGTAGTATTATACACACTCTCATTCATATTTTTCAAAACATGTAGAACATCAAAATTATGTTTTAGGTGGAGGGAAGACCAATACTCAAGCTCAAATAAGATACTTTGTTTCATCCGATTCAACTCTGCCTTTTTGCTTTCATGTTCATGCTTTCTTTTTTAGCCCCATGATTAGGATATTCCCCTGGAATATTATCAGAGAGACGAGCTACTTACTTTAATATAGTTACATTACTGAATTGTCTAAGACGCGGTCTTGTGTTAGGTGGACTATCAAACAATAGGCTATCCCTCTAGCTATGGTTCATATTCAAGAATCATCTATGACCAACATAATACATATTATCAGAGAGACGAGCTACTTACTTGTGACATCCCCAAAATCTCGGCCAGAAAAGACCGATTTCATTTATGCTTTTTAAAATAATTTTCAGAGTAAATCCTTTTAATTTTTAAAAGAGATGCGGAATTTGTTCCCAAAAACAAAACATGATAAAATAGATATTTATCAAAACATTTCATAAAGAAATATGATTTCATTTCATAATCAAAAGTCGGGATGTCATGTTCCGATACAGATCATAAAGCATAAACGATAGCATTACAAGTCTTTCAACAAATATATACATATACAGACTTGTAAACAAAACAACTTGATGTTCGCCCATCTTAAGCTCTTGCGCCACTTCCTGTAAAATAAATCAACTGAGTGGGTCAGGCTTGGGAGCCTGGTGAGCATATAGGGTTTTCAACCCACAATAAATAATTTAATTAATTATTATCATCCAACAATAACCCAGTTACCCATTCCCGTTATTCTCACTTTATGTCCCTAAAATAACTAACACAAGGGACCTAGTCAAAGAATATTTCATCGGGGCGACTACACATGCTTCGGGGGTTCCTCAGCAATATAAGTCAAATAAGGCAACCATGGGGGGGATGGAATACAGCGAATGAACACCCAAGTTCATTAACACCTACAGGTTATGAGCCTGCTAGCGTTCCACCGGACTGTCTAGAAAAGTCCGTGGTCGTCATCTAAATTCCGCTAGATGACTGGATCAAAACAACATCGAGGCCTCTCATCTGTTTATTACACACCAACTATCTACCCATATTCTACCCAACATATTAGTAGATAAAATATACATTTTTATACGTAGTTTCAAAACCTGTATAGCATGCTCAATCAAAACATTTTTCACATAACAGATGAGGCACACACACATAACACGTATTTCATTGAGAAATAATCAGATCTATAAGATAGAAGAGAGTGGGTATACATTCACATATATAACAACAAAATATATACACATAGCACGTATTTTTATATAAAATACTTCATAATATTGTGTTGGAATGAAAGTAACTACACACTCACTTGATCAGAAGATGATCGGGCAGCACTACGGCTTGCAGAAGAGGTGTTTCTCCGTAGATCTGGAAGATCTTCACAAAACCGGGCTCCTCGCAGGCAGCGTTTCGGCTCGGGAATAACGCTCTTCGGGATTCTCGGGGCTTCGGATCTTGCTTCGGGGCTCGGGAATATTACCGGGGCTTCGGGGTATAAACGGCACGCAAAACGAGGCAAAACTTAGAGAGAGAGAAGAGTTTGAACAAGAGAAAATGGCTGAATTCGAGTTCTATTTATAGGCTGCTAGGTCTGGGATTACGCGGGGCGTAATCTTAAATTACGCAGGGCGTACTCAGTACGCGGGGCGTACTCGGTTACGCGGGGTGTACTTTGACGTCACTGCATGCGTCGATCTGTGGCACTCGAGTATTGGTCAGACAAGTTGCATCCGACTGAGTACGCGGGGCGTACTCAATTACGCGGGGCGTAATTGACTTGTCGAACTTCTAAATTGCGTAACTTTCGCATACGAGCTCCGTTTTCGACGTTCTTTATATCCACGCGAAGGTCAGACCATACTCTACAACTTTCATTTAGACTCCGTCGGCTAATTTTGACTTTTATTTTTATTATTTATTTTTAGAAGGCCGGGACAGAAAAACTTCGTTATAAATTCATAACTTCTTCGTCTGACGTCCGTTCTCGCCTAAATTTTCATCGTTTCGCTACTAACAACGAGATCTTCGATTCTCATTTAGATTGTTTCGGCTAAAAACCGCTCGATCTCAAATCGAGTATTCGGGCTGCATACTGCCACGTCGAAACTTCAGAAAATCATAACTTCCTCATACGAAGTCAGATTTGGGCGTTCCTTTTATGCACGCTCTCGGTTTAACGAAATCTACGACTTTCATTTAGATTGTTAAGGCTAAATATCGCTCTATCTTAAATTCATATTTTTACGTCGCTCGGCGTCGTACCGGTTCTGTCTCGAAACTTCGACAGGTCATAACTTCTTCGTTATAACTCGGATTTTGGCATTTCTTATATCTCCGGAATCCTTGTTTCAACCACTACAACTTTATGCAAAGATATCGGGCGTATCTCACACTTTAATTTTGACGCTTATTTCATTCTTAATTCATTAAATTATAAAAATCAAGAAAATAAACACATAAATCACATAATTCACATAATTCACAAATAATACATTCTTATTATTTCAAGTTGAGTTACAAAGGTTAACCTAGACTATTACATTGCTAAAAATGGCAAGCCCAGAAACACAGGCGTTACAATTCTCTCCACCTTAGAATGATTCCGTCCCCGGAATCACACATCAACAAACAAATGCGGATAGCGACTCATCATGTCACTCTCCGTCTCCCAGGTGAGGTTTGGCCCATTCGTGTGTTTCCATCGGACAAGAACTAACTCGACCATCTTACGTCGCAACTTCTTAGTCTTTCGGTCAACGATTGCCTCTGGTTCTTCAATCAACCTTTTGTTCTCATCAATTCTCAACTCCGAAAGTGGAATCATGTCGGGAACTTCTCCCGTGAACTTCCTCAAATAACACACATGGAAAGTGTTATGAATTCCATTCAGTTCTTCTGGTAGTTCGAGCTTGTAAGCTTGGTTCCCAATCCTCTGAAGAACTTTAAACGGTCCAATAAACCTTGGACTTAACTTTCCCCTTTTACCAAATCTTATAAGTCCCTTCCACGGCGAGACTTTAAGCAAAACCGAATCCCCAACTTCAAAAGTCATCGGTCTTCGCTTTTTGTCAGCATAACTCTTTTGACGATCTTGAGCTGCTAACATTCTTTCCCTAATTATTTTCAACTTTTCAGCAGTCTGATGAACCATCTCCGGTCCCATAAACTGCTTTTCCCCAGCCTCAAGCCAACAAGACGGCGTACGACACTTCTGTCCATACAATGCTTGATAAGGTGCCATCTTTATGCTCGAGTGAAAACTATTATTATAGGAAAATTCTACCAAAGGCAAATGTTCATCCCAATTACCTAGGAATTCCAAGGTACACGCTCTCAGCATATCCTCAAGTGTTTGTATCGTTCTTTCACTCTGACCATCAGTCTGCGGATGGTAAGCTGTACTTAAACACAACTTGGTACCCAATTCCTCTTGTAGACTTTTCCAAAATCGTGAGGTGAAACGACTGTCACGATCCGACACAATCGTTAACGGAACACCGTGAAGCCTCACAATTTCCTTCACGTAAGAATTCGCAAGCTTTTCCATAGACCATTTCTCGTTGGCTACTATGAAATGCGCACTCTTAGTGAATCGATCAACGACCACCCAAATCATATCGTGACCATTCTTTGTTCTGGGCAGTTTAGTGACAAAATCCATGGCAATGTCTTCCCACTTACCCATAGGCACAGGTAAAGGTTCTAAACTCCCGTACGGTTTCTGATGTTGTGTCTTGACTCTCGCACAAGTCACACACTCGGCCACATACTTTGCAACATCAAGCTTCATCGTCGGCCACCAGTAGTAGGGTTTCAGGTCCCTATACATTTTAGGGCTACCGGGATGAATCGAATACATGGTCTTGTGAGCTTCTTCCATCAGAAGATCTCTAATTCCTCCTGACTTAGGTACCCAAATACGATCTTGGAATACCTTCAGTCCATGACCGTTCGTACCAAACACCAACGTTTTACCCAAACGTTCCTCCTTTCGGTCATTTTTCTCAGAAGCTTCCTCTTGAGCTTTCTTTATACTTTCCACAATAGTCGAGACAACTTCAATTCTCAACGCTCTTGGCCTCTTCCTTTCAAGATTGACCTTCCGACTGAGAGCATCAGCAACAACATTAGCTTTACCGGGGTGGTAAAGTATCTCGCAGTCGTAGTCTTTAAGTAATTCTAGCCAGCGTCGTTGCCTCATATTCAATTCCTTCTGATTAAAGAGGTATTGGAGACTCTTATGATCAGTGAAAAGTTTGCACTTCGTGCCATAGAGGTAATGCCTCCATATCTTCAGAGCGAAAACTACCGCTGCCAACTCCAAATCATGAGTCGGGTAGTTCTTTTCATGCTCTTTCAGTTGTCGAGACGCATATGCTATCACCTTTTCTCTTTGGGTTAAAACACAACCCAATCCAACCCCAGACGCATCGCTATAAACAGCGAAGTCTTCAACTCCATCGGGTAGAGAAAGTATCGGTGCCTCACATAGTTTCTTCTTTAGCTTCTCGAATGCTTCTTTATGCTTCTCACTCCAAGCATAAGCAGCTCCTTTGTGGGTCAAAGCTGTCAATGGAGTAGCAATCGAAGAAAAGCCTTGGATAAACCTTCGGTAATATCCGGCTAATCCTAAAAAGCTTCGGATCTCCGTGGGACTTTTCGGTTGTTCCCACTTCATTACAGCTTCAATCTTTGCTGGATCAACCATTATCCCTTCCTGGTTGACCACGTGACCCAAGAATTGGACTTCACGAATCCAAAAATCACATTTGGAGAACTTAGCATACAGCTTCTCCTTCTTCAAAACTTCTAACACTTCTCGCAAGTGTCTGCCATGCTCCTCCTGGCTTTTTGAGTAAATCAGAATGTCGTCGATGAACACTATCACGGATTTATCAAGGAACGGATTACAAACCCTATTCATTAAATCCATGAATGCTGCCGGAGCATTGGTTAGTCCAAACGACATAACCAAGAACTCGTAATGTCCATATCTAGTTCTGAACGCAGTCTTCTCTATATCCTGCTCTCTTACTTTCAGCTGATGATATCCTGACCTAAGATCGATCTTCGAGAAATAGCTCGAACCTTGCAATTGATCAAATAGGTCATCAATCCTTGGCAACGGATATCTATTCTTTATTGTTGCCTTGTTCAGCTCTCTATAATCAATGCACATTCTCATAGTTCCATCTTTCTTCTTCACGAATAACACTGGAGCTCCCCAGGGCGATGAACTAGGTCTAATGAAACCTTTGTCCAACAACTCTTGAAGTTGCATCATCAACTCCTTCATCTCCGTTGGTGCTAATCGATAAGGTGCTTTTGCTATTGGCGTGGTTCCTGGTAGCATGTCTATTCTGAACTCTACTTGTCTATCAGGTGGTAATCTAGGAAGATCTTTGGGAAATACTTCCGGATAATCACACACCACAGGAATACTCTGCATCACCTTCTTTTCCTTTTTAGCATCAACCATGAATGCTAAATATGATGTACATCCCTTGGTCAAGCACTTTCTGGCTTTCATTAGGGAAATGATTCCAGAATTCACTCGGCGTTTGTCCCCATACACCATAAACGATTCCTTTCCAGGCGGGTTTACTTTAACTATCTTCTTCTTGCATAAAATTTCGGCATCATTGGCGCTGAGCCAGTCCATTCCCAACACGATGTCGAAACCGTTAAGTTCGATAGGCAATAATTCCTCGCAGAACTTATTCCCATTCAAGTCAATTAAGATGTTTTTCATTCGATGGCTAACAGGTACAAACTTGCCACTAGCAACTTCGACTAATAAAGCATTATCTAGTCTATTAATAGGCAAAGCTAGTTTTCTACCAAATTCATGCGATATAAAGGATTAGTTGGCTCCAGAATCAAATAAAATTCGGGCAGGCAAATTGTTAACGAGAAAGGTACCTGAAGCAACATCAGCTTCATCCTTAGCAGCTTCCAGTGTCATCTAGAATGCTCTCGCCTTCGGCTTTGGTGGAATGTTGGGCTTAGCTGCCTCCTTCTTCTTCGGACAGTCTTTCAAAATATGCCCCTCTTCATTACAACCAAAACACATCCTTTTGTTGTTCGGACATTCATTGGCAAAATGTCCAACCTTTCCACACTTGTAGCAAGTTACATCCTCGCTACATTTCCCGAAATGCTTTTTCTTACACTTTTCACACCACTTCGCTTCCCCTCCTTTACCCCCACCAAACCTTTTCGAATCAGATTTCGAAAATTTGCTTTTCTTACCGGAACCAGATGTTCCCTCAAACTTCCTCTTCTCACCAACCTCAACCTTGTTGGTGGTTCTCCCCTTTATCATGTTCTCAACAGACTTGGTAGCCCAGATAGCTGCCTCTAAAGTATGTGCCTGACGTACTGGCACGTCATACTCCCATGGGAGTCCCTTCGCATACCGGTCCACCTTCGTCAGCTCGTCTGGAACGATACGCAAGGCAAACTCCATCTTATCGGTGAAGTTATTGGTGTATTCATCAACTGACATACTGCCCTTAGTCAATGTCAGGAACTTGTTCTCCAACTCCAACAGATTTTGAGCTGAGCAGAACTTGCGCTTAAACTGCACCAAGAACTCTGCCCATGACAATTGCAGTGGCTCATTAGGGCTCAAAGTCTTCCCTAGAGTGTTCCACCAACGAACGGCTCCACCTCGGAATTGACGCACGGCATAGATGGTTTGCAACTTACCTCTGCAGCCACACGTCATGAAGGCTAGCTCCATTTCGGAGATCCAATCCATAACCCCAATCGGATCCTCCTTTCCATTGAAGGTCGATGGTTTGCAAGTCAAAAAGTCCTTGTACTTGCATCCCATTCCATCATTCCTTCCATCGCGGTTATCTTGCCTAACTATCGGTGGGTTGGCTTGACCAACTGATCCACTGAAGTTTCCACCTTCCGAGTGCCCTTCATTTAATTCAAGCTCTTCCACACGAATCGACAGTTCTTCACGGTTTTGTTGAAGCAACCGTCTAGTTTCCTCCATCTGACGATCCAACATCGTCTGAATCATCAATTGCACACCAGCCATGGTTATTGGCTCAGGTGCTGCTGCTACAACAGGTCTTTGTTCAATCACTGGTGGTTGATTCCTGTTTTCATCAGCATTTCCAACTCCACTTCTTGTTCTCACCATTTTTGATCTACACACCGAATAAGGTGAAATTAGATCCTTATTCACGATTGATATTGAAATCATCCTTATCACTCCGAAACGTTTACATGCTAGTTCTAATATCGTAGACGTACGCTTAGAATCCTACACACATAAAGTTTCTAGATCCGGTCGGCAACAGACCATAGATCCGAACAAATAATATCATATATGGCAACACACAACATTTAGCACATAAAGCTTTTTAGGCAATATTCCTAAAATAAACTAGTGCTCGTGTCTAAAACATAACAGACACACATCTCAAAATTCTACTTAGCATTCTAAGTTTAAGTCTAGAAATCCTAAAAATTCCTAGTTCGCTTAAACTAATGCTCTGATACCAACTGTGACATCCCCAAAATCTCGGCCAGAAAAGACCGATTTCATTTATGCTTTTTAAAATAATTTTCAGAGTAAATCCTTTTAATTTTTAAAAGAGATGCGGAATTTGTTCCCAAAAACAAAACATGATAAAATAGATATTTATCAAAACATTTCATAAAGAAATATGATTTCATTTCATAATCAAAAGTCGGGATGTCATGTTCCGATACAGATCATAAAGCATAAACGATAGCATTACAAGTCTTTCAACAAATATATACATATACAGACTTGTAAACAAAACAACTTGATGTTCGCCCATCTTAAGCTCTTGCGCCACTTCCTGTAAAATAAATCAACTGAGTGGGTCAGGCTTGGGAGCCTGGTGAGCATATAGGGTTTTCAACCCACAATAAATAATTTAATTAATTATTATCATCCAACAATAACCCAGTTACCCATTCCCGTTATTCTCACTTTATGTCCCTAAAATAACTAACACAAGGGACCTAGTCAAAGAATATTTCATCGGGGCGACTACACATGCTTCGGGGGTTCCTCAGCAATATAAGTCAAATAAGGCAACCATGGGGGGGATGGAATACAGCGAATGAACACCCAAGTTCATTAACACCTACAGGTTATGAGCCTGCTAGCGTTCCACCGGACTGTCTAGAAAAGTCCGTGGTCGTCATCTAAATTCCGCTAGATGACTGGATCAAAACAACATCGAGGCCTCTCATCTGTTTATTACACACCAACTATCTACCCATATTCTACCCAACATATTAGTAGATAAAATATACATTTTTATACGTAGTTTCAAAACCTGTATAGCATGCTCAATCAAAACATTTTTCACATAACAGATGAGGCACACACACATAACACGTATTTCATTGAGAAATAATCAGATCTATAAGATAGAAGAGAGTGGGTATACATTCACATATATAACAACAAAATATATACACATAGCACGTATTTTTATATAAAATACTTCATAATATTGTGTTGGAATGAAAGTAACTACACACTCACTTGATCAGAAGATGATCGGGCAGCACTACGGCTTGCAGAAGAGGTGTTTCTCCGTAGATCTGGAAGATCTTCACAAAACCGGGCTCCTCGCAGGCAGCGTTTCGGCTCGGGAATAACGCTCTTCGGGATTCTCGGGGCTTCGGATCTTGCTTCGGGGCTCGGGAATATTACCGGGGCTTCGGGGTATAAACGGCACGCAAAACGAGGCAAAACTTAGAGAGAGAGAAGAGTTTGAACAAGAGAAAATGGCTGAATTCGAGTTCTATTTATAGGCTGCTGGGTCTGGGATTACGCGGGGCGTAATCTTAAATTACGCAGGGCGTACTCAGTACGCGGGGCGTACTCGGTTACGCGGGGTGTACTTTGACGTCACTGCATGCGTCGATCTGTGGCACTCGAGTATTGGTCAGACAAGTTGCATCCGACTGAGTACGCGGGGCGTACTCAATTACGCGGGGCGTAATTGACTTGTCGAACTTCTAAATTGCGTAACTTTCGCATACGAGCTCCGTTTTCGACGTTCTTTATATCCACGCGAAGGTCAGACCATACTCTACAACTTTTATTTAGACTCCGTCGGCTAATTTTGACTTTTATTTTTATTATTTATTTTTAGAAGGCCGGGACAGAAAAACTTCGTTATAAATTCATAACTTCTTCGTCTGACGTCCGTTCTCGCCTAAATTTTCATCGTTTCGCTACTAACAACGAGATCTTCGATTCTCATTTAGATTGTTTCGGCTAAAAACCGCTCGATCTCAAATCGAGTATTCGGGCTGCATACTGCCACGTCGAAACTTCAGAAAATCATAACTTCCTCATACGAAGTCAGATTTGGGCGTTCCTTTTATGCACGCTCTCGGTTTAACGAAATCTACGACTTTCATTTAGATTGTTAAGGCTAAATATCGCTCTATCTTAAATTCATATTTTTACGTCGCTCGGCGTCGTACCGGTTCTGTCTCGAAACTTCGACAGGTCATAACTTCTTCGTTATAACTCGGATTTTGGCATTTCTTATATCTCCGGAATCCTTGTTTCAACCACTACAACTTTATGCAAAGATATCGGGCGTATCTCACACTTTAATTTTGACGCTTATTTCATTCTTAATTCATTAAATTATAAAAATCAAGAAAATAAACACATAAATCACATAATTCACATAATTCACAAATAATACATTCTTATTATTTCAAGTTGAGTTACAAAGGTTAACCTAGACTATTACATTGCTAAAAATGGCAAGCCCAGAAACACAGGCGTTACAATTCTCTCCACCTTAGAATGATTCCGTCCCCGGAATCACACATCAACAAACAAATGCGGATAGCGACTCATCATGTCACTCTCCGTCTCCCAGGTGAGGTTTGGCCCATTCGTGTGTTTCCATCGGACAAGAACTAACTCGACCATCTTACGTCGCAACTTCTTAGTCTTTCGGTCAACGATTGCCTCTGGTTCTTCAATCAACCTTTTGTTCTCATCAATTCTCAACTCCGAAAGTGGAATCATGTCGGGAACTTCTCCCGTGAACTTCCTCAAATAACACACATGGAAAGTGTTATGAATTCCATTCAGTTCTTCTGGTAGTTCGAGCTTGTAAGCTTGGTTCCCAATCCTCTGAAGAACTTTAAACGGTCCAATAAACCTTGGACTTAACTTTCCCCTTTTACCAAATCTTATAAGTCCCTTCCACGGCGAGACTTTAAGCAAAACCGAATCCCCAACTTCAAAAGTCATCGGTCTTCGCTTTTTGTCAGCATAACTCTTTTGACGATCTTGAGCTGCTAACATTCTTTCCCTAATTATTTTCAACTTTTCAGCAGTCTGATGAACCATCTCCGGTCCCATAAACTGCTTTTCCCCAGCCTCAAGCCAACAAGACGGCGTACGACACTTCTGTCCATACAATGCTTGATAAGGTGCCATCTTTATGCTCGAGTGAAAACTATTATTATAGGAAAATTCTACCAAAGGCAAATGTTCATCCCAATTACCTAGGAATTCCAAGGTACACGCTCTCAGCATATCCTCAAGTGTTTGTATCGTTCTTTCACTCTGACCATCAGTCTGCGGATGGTAAGCTGTACTTAAACACAACTTGGTACCCAATTCCTCTTGTAGACTTTTCCAAAATCGTGAGGTGAAACGACTGTCACGATCCGACACAATCGTTAACGGAACACCGTGAAGCCTCACAATTTCCTTCACGTAAGAATTCGCAAGCTTTTCCATAGACCATTTCTCGTTGGCTACTATGAAATGCGCACTCTTAGTGAATCGATCAACGACCACCCAAATCATATCGTGACCATTCTTTGTTCTGGGCAGTTTAGTGACAAAATCCATGGCAATGTCTTCCCACTTACCCATAGGCACAGGTAAAGGTTCTAAACTCCCGTACGGTTTCTGATGTTGTGTCTTGACTCTCGCACAAGTCACACACTCGGCCACATACTTTGCAACATCAAGCTTCATCGTCGGCCACCAGTATTAGGGTTTCAGGTCCCTATACATTTTAGGGCTACCGGGATGAATCGAATACATGGTCTTGTGAGCTTCTTCCATCAGAAGATCTCTAATTCCTCCTGACTTAGGTACCCAAATACGATCTTGGAATACCTTCAGTCCATGACCGTTCGTACCAAACACCAACGTTTTACCCAAACGTTCCTCCTTTCGGTCATTTTTCTCAGAAGCTTCCTCTTGAGCTTTCTTTATACTTTCCACAATAGTCGAGACAACTTCAATTCTCAACGCTCTTGGCCTCTTCCTTTCAAGATTGACCTTCCGACTGAGAGCATCAGCAACAACATTAGCTTTACCGGGGTGGTAAAGTATCTCGCAGTCGTAGTCTTTAAGTAATTCTAGCCAGCGTCGTTGCCTCATATTCAATTCCTTCTGATTAAAGAGGTATTGGAGACTCTTATGATCAGTGAAAAGTTTGCACTTCGTGCCATAGAGGTAATGCCTCCATATCTTCAGAGCGAAAACTACCGCTGCCAACTCCAAATCATGAGTCGGGTAGTTCTTTTCATGCTCTTTCAGTTGTCGAGACGCATATGCTATCACCTTTTCTCTTTGGGTTAAAACACAACCCAATCCAACCCCAGACGCATCGCTATAAACAGCGAAGTCTTCAACTCCATCGGGTAGAGAAAGTATCGGTGCCTCACATAGTTTCTTCTTTAGCTTCTCGAATGCTTCTTTATGCTTCTCACTCCAAGCATAAGCAGCTCCTTTGTGGGTCAAAGCTGTCAATGGAGTAGCAATCGAAGAAAAGCCTTGGATAAACCTTCGGTAATATCCGGCTAATCCTAAAAAGCTTCGGATCTCCGTGGGACTTTTCGGTTGTTCCCACTTCATTACAGCTTCAATCTTTGCTGGATCAACCATTATCCCTTCCTGGTTGACCACGTGACCCAAGAATTGGACTTCACGAATCCAAAAATCACATTTGGAGAACTTAGCATACAGCTTCTCCTTCTTCAAAACTTCTAACACTTCTCGCAAGTGTCTGCCATGCTCCTCCTGGCTTTTTGAGTAAATCAGAATGTCGTCGATGAACACTATCACGGATTTATCAAGGAACGGATTACAAACCCTATTCATTAAATCCATGAATGCTGCCGGAGCATTGGTTAGTCCAAACGACATAACCAAGAACTCGTAATGTCCATATCTAGTTCTGAACGCAGTCTTCTCTATATCCTGCTCTCTTACTTTCAGCTGATGATATCCTGACCTAAGATCGATCTTCGAGAAATAGCTCGAACCTTGCAATTGATCAAATAGGTCATCAATCCTTGGCAACGGATATCTATTCTTTATTGTTGCCTTGTTCAGCTCTCTATAATCAATGCACATTCTCATAGTTCCATCTTTCTTCTTCACGAATAACACTGGAGCTCCCCAGGGCGATGAACTAGGTCTAATGAAACCTTTGTCCAACAACTCTTGAAGTTGCATCATCAACTCCTTCATCTCCGTTGGTGCTAATCGATAAGGTGCTTTTGCTATTGGCGTGGTTCCTGGTAGCATGTCTATTCTGAACTCTACTTGTCTATCAGGTGGTAATCTAGGAAGATCTTTGGGAAATACTTCCGGATAATCACACACCACAGGAATACTCTGCATCACCTTCTTTTCCTTTTTAGCATCAACCATGAATGCTAAATATGATGTACATCCCTTGGTCAAGCACTTTCTGGCTTTCATTAGGGAAATGATTCCAGAATTCACTCGGCGTTTGTCCCCATACACCATAAACGATTCCTTTCCAGGCGGGTTTACTTTAACTATCTTCTTCTTGCATAAAATTTCGGCATCATTGGCGCTGAGCCAGTCCATTCCCAACACGATGTCGAAACCGTTAAGTTCGATAGGCAATAATTCCTCGCAGAACTTATTCCCATTCAAGTCAATTAAGATGTTTTTCATTCGATGGCTAACAGGTACAAACTTGCCACTAGCAACTTCGACTAATAAAGCATTATCTAGTCTATTAATAGGCAAAGCTAGTTTTCTACCAAATTCATGCGATATAAAGGATTAGTTGGCTCCAGAATCAAATAAAATTCGGGCAGGCAAATTGTTAACGAGAAAGGTACCTGAAGCAACATCAGCTTCATCCTTAGCAGCTTCCAGTGTCATCTAGAATGCTCTCGCCTTCGGCTTTGGTGGAATGTTGGGCTTAGCTGCCTCCTTCTTCTTCGGACAGTCTTTCAAAATATGCCCCTCTTCATTACAACCAAAACACATCCTTTTGTTGTTCGGACATTCATTGGCAAAATGTCCAACCTTTCCACACTTGTAGCAAGTTACATCCTCGCTACATTTCCCGAAATGCTTTTTCTTACACTTTTCACACCACTTCGCTTCCCCTCCTTTACCCCCACCAAACCTTTTCGAATCAGATTTCGAAAATTTGCTTTTCTTACCGGAACCAGATGTTCCCTCAAACTTCCTCTTCTCACCAACCTCAACCTTGTTGGTGGTTCTCCCCTTTATCATGTTCTCAACAGACTTGGTAGCCCAGATAGCTGCCTCTAAAGTATGTGCCTGACGTACTGGCACGTCATACTCCCATGGGAGTCCCTTCGCATACCGGTCCACCTTCGTCAGCTCGTCTGGAACGATACGCAAGGCAAACTCCATCTTATCGGTGAAGTTATTGGTGTATTCATCAACTGACATACTGCCCTTAGTCAATGTCAGGAACTTGTTCTCCAACTCCAACAGATTTTGAGCTGAGCAGAACTTGCGCTTAAACTGCACCAAGAACTCTGCCCATGACAATTGCAGTGGCTCATTAGGGCTCAAAGTCTTCCCTAGAGTGTTCCACCAACGAACGGCTCCACCTCGGAATTGACGCACGGCATAGATGGTTTGCAACTTACCTCTGCAGCCACACGTCATGAAGGCTAGCTCCATTTCGGAGATCCAATCCATAACCCCAATCGGATCCTCCTTTCCATTGAAGGTCGATGGTTTGCAAGTCAAAAAGTCCTTGTACTTGCATCCCATTCCATCATTCCTTCCATCGCGGTTATCTTGCCTAACTATCGGTGGGTTGGCTTGACCAACTGATCCACTGAAGTTTCCACCTTCCGAGTGCCCTTCATTTAATTCAAGCTCTTCCACACGAATCGACAGTTCTTCACGGTTTTGTTGAAGCAACCGTCTAGTTTCCTCCATCTGACGATCCAACATCGTCTGAATCATCAATTGCACACCAGCCATGGTTATTGGCTCAGGTGCTGCTGCTACAACAGGTCTTTGTTCAATCACTGGTGGTTGATTCCTGTTTTCATCAGCATTTCCAACTCCACTTCTTGTTCTCACCATTTTTGATCTACACACCGAATAAGGTGAAATTAGATCCTTATTCACGATTGATATTGAAATCATCCTTATCACTCCGAAACGTTTACATGCTAGTTCTAATATCGTAGACGTACGCTTAGAATCCTACACACATAAAGTTTCTAGATCCGGTCGGCAACAGACCATAGATCCGAACAAATAATATCATATATGGCAACACACAACATTTAGCACATAAAGCTTTTTAGGCAATATTCCTAAAATAAACTAGTGCTCGTGTCTAAAACATAACAGACACACATCTCAAAATTCTACTTAGCATTCTAAGTTTAAGTCTAGAAATCCTAAAAATTCCTAGTTCGCTTAAACTAATGCTCTGATACCAACTGTGACATCCCCAAAATCTCGGCCAGAAAAGACCGATTTCATTTATGCTTTTTAAAATAATTTTCAGAGTAAATCCTTTTAATTTTTAAAAGAGATGCGGAATTTGTTCCCAAAAACAAAACATGATAAAATAGATATTTATCAAAACATTTCATAAAGAAATATGATTTCATTTCATAATCAAAAGTCGGGATGTCATGTTCCGATACAGATCATAAAGCATAAACGATAGCATTACAAGTCTTTCAACAAATATATACATATACAGACTTGTAAACAAAACAACTTGATGTTCGCCCATCTTAAGCTCTTGCGCCACTTCCTGTAAAATAAATCAACTGAGTGGGTCAGGCTTGGGAGCCTGGTGAGCATATAGGGTTTTCAACCCACAATAAATAATTTAATTAATTATTATCATCCAACAATAACCCAGTTACCCATTCCCGTTATTCTCACTTTATGTCCCTAAAATAACTAACACAAGGGACCTAGTCAAAGAATATTTCATCGGGGCGACTACACATGCTTCGGGGGTTCCTCAGCAATATAAGTCAAATAAGGCAACCATGGGGGGGATGGAATACAGCGAATGAACACCCAAGTTCATTAACACCTACAGGTTATGAGCCTGCTAGCGTTCCACCGGACTGTCTAGAAAAGTCCGTGGTCGTCATCTAAATTCCGCTAGATGACTGGATCAAAACAACATCGAGGCCTCTCATCTGTTTATTACACACCAACTATCTACCCATATTCTACCCAACATATTAGTAGATAAAATATACATTTTTATACGTAGTTTCAAAACCTGTATAGCATGCTCAATCAAAACATTTTTCACATAACAGATGAGGCACACACACATAACACGTATTTCATTGAGAAATAATCAGATCTATAAGATAGAAGAGAGTGGGTATACATTCACATATATAACAACAAAATATATACACATAGCACGTATTTTTATATAAAATACTTCATAATATTGTGTTGGAATGAAAGTAACTACACACTCACTTGATCAGAAGATGATCGGGCAGCACTACGGCTTGCAGAAGAGGTGTTTCTCCGTAGATCTGGAAGATCTTCACAAAACCGGGCTCCTCGCAGGCAGCGTTTCGGCTCGGGAATAACGCTCTTCGGGATTCTCGGGGCTTCGGATCTTGCTTCGGGGCTCGGGAATATTACCGGGGCTTCGGGGTATAAACGGCACGCAAAACGAGGCAAAACTTAGAGAGAGAGAAGAGTTTGAACAAGAGAAAATGGCTGAATTCGAGTTCTATTTATAGGCTGCTGGGTCTGGGATTACGCGGGGCGTAATCTTAAATTACGCAGGGCGTACTCAGTACGCGGGGCGTACTCGGTTACGCGGGGTGTACTTTGACGTCACTGCATGCGTCGATCTGTGGCACTCGAGTATTGGTCAGACAAGTTGCATCCGACTGAGTACGCGGGGCGTACTCAATTACGCGGGGCGTAATTGACTTGTCGAACTTCTAAATTGCGTAACTTTCGCATACGAGCTCCGTTTTCGACGTTCTTTATATCCACGCGAAGGTCAGACCATACTCTACAACTTTTATTTAGACTCCGTCGGCTAATTTTGACTTTTATTTTTATTATTTATTTTTAGAAGGCCGGGACAGAAAAACTTCGTTATAAATTCATAACTTCTTCGTCTGACGTCCGTTCTCGCCTAAATTTTCATCGTTTCGCTACTAACAACGAGATCTTCGATTCTCATTTAGATTGTTTCGGCTAAAAACCGCTCGATCTCAAATCGAGTATTCGGGCTGCATACTGCCACGTCGAAACTTCAGAAAATCATAACTTCCTCATACGAAGTCAGATTTGGGCGTTCCTTTTATGCACGCTCTCGGTTTAACGAAATCTACGACTTTCATTTAGATTGTTAAGGCTAAATATCGCTCTATCTTAAATTCATATTTTTACGTCGCTCGGCGTCGTACCGGTTCTGTCTCGAAACTTCGACAGGTCATAACTTCTTCGTTATAACTCGGATTTTGGCATTTCTTATATCTCCGGAATCCTTGTTTCAACCACTACAACTTTATGCAAAGATATCGGGCGTATCTCACACTTTAATTTTGACGCTTATTTCATTCTTAATTCATTAAATTATAAAAATCAAGAAAATAAACACATAAATCACATAATTCACATAATTCACAAATAATACATTCTTATTATTTCAAGTTGAGTTACAAAGGTTAACCTAGACTATTACATTGCTAAAAATGGCAAGCCCAGAAACACAGGCGTTACAATTCTCTCCACCTTAGAATGATTCCGTCCCCGGAATCACACATCAACAAACAAATGCGGATAGCGACTCATCATGTCACTCTCCGTCTCCCAGGTGAGGTTTGGCCCATTCGTGTGTTTCCATCGGACAAGAACTAACTCGACCATCTTACGTCGCAACTTCTTAGTCTTTCGGTCAACGATTGCCTCTGGTTCTTCAATCAACCTTTTGTTCTCATCAATTCTCAACTCCGAAAGTGGAATCATGTCGGGAACTTCTCCCGTGAACTTCCTCAAATAACACACATGGAAAGTGTTATGAATTCCATTCAGTTCTTCTGGTAGTTCGAGCTTGTAAGCTTGGTTCCCAATCCTCTGAAGAACTTTAAACGGTCCAATAAACCTTGGACTTAACTTTCCCCTTTTACCAAATCTTATAAGTCCCTTCCACGGCGAGACTTTAAGCAAAACCGAATCCCCAACTTCAAAAGTCATCGGTCTTCGCTTTTTGTCAGCATAACTCTTTTGACGATCTTGAGCTGCTAACATTCTTTCCCTAATTATTTTCAACTTTTCAGCAGTCTGATGAACCATCTCCGGTCCCATAAACTGCTTTTCCCCAGCCTCAAGCCAACAAGACGGCGTACGACACTTCTGTCCATACAATGCTTGATAAGGTGCCATCTTTATGCTCGAGTGAAAACTATTATTATAGGAAAATTCTACCAAAGGCAAATGTTCATCCCAATTACCTAGGAATTCCAAGGTACACGCTCTCAGCATATCCTCAAGTGTTTGTATCGTTCTTTCACTCTGACCATCAGTCTGCGGATGGTAAGCTGTACTTAAACACAACTTGGTACCCAATTCCTCTTGTAGACTTTTCCAAAATCGTGAGGTGAAACGACTGTCACGATCCGACACAATCGTTAACGGAACACCGTGAAGCCTCACAATTTCCTTCACGTAAGAATTCGCAAGCTTTTCCATAGACCATTTCTCGTTGGCTACTATGAAATGCGCACTCTTAGTGAATCGATCAACGACCACCCAAATCATATCGTGACCATTCTTTGTTCTGGGCAGTTTAGTGACAAAATCCATGGCAATGTCTTCCCACTTACCCATAGGCACAGGTAAAGGTTCTAAACTCCCGTACGGTTTCTGATGTTGTGTCTTGACTCTCGCACAAGTCACACACTCGGCCACATACTTTGCAACATCAAGCTTCATCGTCGGCCACCAGTAGTAGGGTTTCAGGTCCCTATACATTTTAGGGCTACCGGGATGAATCGAATACATGGTCTTGTGAGCTTCTTCCATCAGAAGATCTCTAATTCCTCCTGACTTAGGTACCCAAATACGATCTTGGAATACCTTCAGTCCATGACCGTTCGTACCAAACACCAACGTTTTACCCAAACGTTCCTCCTTTCGGTCATTTTTCTCAGAAGCTTCCTCTTGAGCTTTCTTTATACTTTCCACAATAGTCGAGACAACTTCAATTCTCAACGCTCTTGGCCTCTTCCTTTCAAGATTGACCTTCCGACTGAGAGCATCAGCAACAACATTAGCTTTACCGGGGTGGTAAAGTATCTCGCAGTCGTAGTCTTTAAGTAATTCTAGCCAGCGTCGTTGCCTCATATTCAATTCCTTCTGATTAAAGAGGTATTGGAGACTCTTATGATCAGTGAAAAGTTTGCACTTCGTGCCATAGAGGTAATGCCTCCATATCTTCAGAGCGAAAACTACCGCTGCCAACTCCAAATCATGAGTCGGGTAGTTCTTTTCATGCTCTTTCAGTTGTCGAGACGCATATGCTATCACCTTTTCTCTTTGGGTTAAAACACAACCCAATCCAACCCCAGACGCATCGCTATAAACAGCGAAGTCTTCAACTCCATCGGGTAGAGAAAGTATCGGTGCCTCACATAGTTTCTTCTTTAGCTTCTCGAATGCTTCTTTATGCTTCTCACTCCAAGCATAAGCAGCTCCTTTGTGGGTCAAAGCTGTCAATGGAGTAGCAATCGAAGAAAAGCCTTGGATAAACCTTCGGTAATATCCGGCTAATCCTAAAAAGCTTCGGATCTCCGTGGGACTTTTCGGTTGTTCCCACTTCATTACAGCTTCAATCTTTGCTGGATCAACCATTATCCCTTCCTGGTTGACCACGTGACCCAAGAATTGGACTTCACGAATCCAAAAATCACATTTGGAGAACTTAGCATACAGCTTCTCCTTCTTCAAAACTTCTAACACTTCTCGCAAGTGTCTGCCATGCTCCTCCTGGCTTTTTGAGTAAATCAGAATGTCGTCGATGAACACTATCACGGATTTATCAAGGAACGGATTACAAACCCTATTCATTAAATCCATGAATGCTGCCGGAGCATTGGTTAGTCCAAACGACATAACCAAGAACTCGTAATGTCCATATCTAGTTCTGAACGCAGTCTTCTCTATATCCTGCTCTCTTACTTTCAGCTGATGATATCCTGACCTAAGATCGATCTTCGAGAAATAGCTCGAACCTTGCAATTGATCAAATAGGTCATCAATCCTTGGCAACGGATATCTATTCTTTATTGTTGCCTTGTTCAGCTCTCTATAATCAATGCACATTCTCATAGTTCCATCTTTCTTCTTCACGAATAACACTGGAGCTCCCCAGGGCGATGAACTAGGTCTAATGAAACCTTTGTCCAACAACTCTTGAAGTTGCATCATCAACTCCTTCATCTCCGTTGGTGCTAATCGATAAGGTGCTTTTGCTATTGGCGTGGTTCCTGGTAGCATGTCTATTCTGAACTCTACTTGTCTATCAGGTGGTAATCTAGGAAGATCTTTGGGAAATACTTCCGGATAATCACACACCACAGGAATACTCTGCATCACCTTCTTTTCCTTTTTAGCATCAACCATGAATGCTAAATATGATGTACATCCCTTGGTCAAGCACTTTCTGGCTTTCATTAGGGAAATGATTCCAGAATTCACTCGGCGTTTGTCCCCATACACCATAAACGATTCCTTTCCAGGCGGGTTTACTTTAACTATCTTCTTCTTGCATAAAATTTCGGCATCATTGGCGCTGAGCCAGTCCATTCCCAACACGATGTCGAAACCGTTAAGTTCGATAGGCAATAATTCCTCGCAGAACTTATTCCCATTCAAGTCAATTAAGATGTTTTTCATTCGATGGCTAACAGGTACAAACTTGCCACTAGCAACTTCGACTGATAAAGCATTATCTAGTCTATTAATAGGCAAAGCTAGTTTTCTACCAAATTCATGCGATATAAAGGAGTAGTTGGCTCCAGAATCAAATAAAATTCGGGCAGGCAAATTGTTAACGAGAAAGGTACCTGAAGCAACATCAGCTTCATCCTTAGCAGCTTCCAGTGTCATCTGGAATGCTCTCGCCTTCGGCTTTGGTGGAATGTTGGGCTTAGCTGCCTCCTTCTTCTTCGGACAGTCTTTCAAAATATGCCCCTCTTCATTACAACCAAAACACATCCTTTTGTTGTTCGGACATTCATTGGCAAAATGTCCAACCTTTCCACACTTGTAGCAAGTTACATCCTCGCTACATTTCCCGAAATGCTTTTTCTTACACTTTTCACACCACTTCGCTTCCCCTCCTTTACCCCCACCAAACCTTTTCGAATCAGATTTCGAAAATTTGCTTTTCTTACCGGAACCAGATGTTCCCTCAAACTTCCTCTTCTCACCAACCTCAACCTTGTTGGTGGTTCTCCCCTTTATCATGTTCTCAACAGACTTGGCAGCCCAGATAGCTGCCTCTAAAGTATGTGCCTGACGTACTGGCACATCATACTCCCATGGGAGTCCCTTCGCATACCGGTCCACCTTCGTCAGCTCGTCTGGAACGATACGCAAGGCAAACTCCATCTTATCGGTGAAGTTATTGGTGTATTCATCAACTGACATACTGCCCTTAGTCAATGTCAGGAACTTGTTCTCCAACTCCAACAGATTTTGAGCTGAGCAGAACTTGCGCTTAAACTGCACCAAGAACTCTGCCCATGACAATTGCAGTGGCTCATTAGGGCTCAAAGTCTTCCCTAGAGTGTTCCACCAACGAACGGCTCCACCTCGGAATTGACGCACGGCATAGATGGTTTGCAACTTACCTCTGCAGCCACACGTCATGAAGGCTAGCTCCATTTCGGAGATCCAATCCATAACCCCAATCGGATCCTCCTTTCCATTGAAGGTCGATGGTTTGCAAGTCAAAAAGTCCTTGTACTTGCATCCCATTCCATCATTCCTTCCATCGCGGTTATCTTGCCTAACTATCGGTGGGTTGGCTTGACCAACTGATCCACTGAAGTTTCCACCTTCTGAGTGCCCTTCATTTAATTCAAGCTCTTCCACACGAATCGACAGTTCTTCACGGTTTTGTTGAAGCAACCGTCTAGTTTCCTCCATCTGACGATCCAACATCGTCTGAATCATCAATTGCACACCAGCCATGGTTATTGGCTCAGGTGCTGCTGCTACAACAGGTCTTTGTTCAATCACTGGTGGTTGATTCCTGTTTTCATCAGCATTTCCAACTCCACTTCTTGTTCTCACCATTTTTGATCTACACACCGAATAAGGTGAAATTAGATCCTTATTCACGATTGATATTGAAATCATCCTTATCACTCCGAAACGTTTACATGCTAGTTCTAATATCGTAGACGTACGCTTAGAATCCTACACACATAAAGTTTCTAGATCCGGTCGGCAACAGACCATAGATCCGAACAAATAATATCATATATGGCAACACACAACATTTAGCACATAAAGCTTTTTAGGCAATATTCCTAAAATAAACTAGTGCTCGTGTCTAAAACATAACAGACACACATCTCAAAATTCTACTTAGCATTCTAAGTTTAAGTCTAGAAATCCTAAAAATTCCTAGTTCGCTTAAACTAATGCTCTGATACCAACTGTGACATCCCCAAAATCTCGGCCAGAAAAGACCGATTTCATTTATGCTTTTTAAAATAATTTTCAGAGTAAATCCTTTTAATTTTTAAAAGAGATGCGGAATTTGTTCCCAAAAACAAAACATGATAAAATAGATATTTATCAAAACATTTCATAAAGAAATATGATTTCATTTCATAATCAAAAGTTGGGATGTCATGTTCCGATACAGATCATAAAGCATAAACGATAGCATTACAAGTCTTTCAACAAATATATACATATACAGACTTGTAAACAAAACAACTTGATGTTCGCCCATCTTAAGCTCTTGCGCCACTTCCTGTAAAATAAATCAACTGAGTGGGTCAGGCTTGGGAGCCTGGTGAGCATATAGGGTTTTCAACCCACAATAAATAATTTAATTAATTATTATCAACCAACAATAACCCAGTTACCCATTCCCGTTATTCTCACTTTATGTCCCTAAAATAACTAACACAAGGGACCTAGTCAAAGAATATTTCATCGGGGCGACTACACATGCTTCGGGGGTTCCTCAGCAATATAAGTCAAATAAGGCAACCATGGGGGGGATGGAATACAGCGAATGAACACCCAAGTTCATTAACACCTACAGGTTATGAGCCTGCTAGCGTTCCACCGGACTGTCTAGAAAAGTCCGTGGTCGTCATCTAAATTCCGCTAGATGACTGGATCAAAACAACATCGAGGCCTCTCATCTGTTTATTACACACCAACTATCTACCCATATTCTACCCAACATATTAGTAGATAAAATATACATTTTTATACGTAGTTTCAAAACCTGTATAGCATGCTCAATCAAAACATTTTTCACATAACAGATGAGGCACACACACATAACACGTATTTCATTGAGAAATAATCAGATCTATAAGATAGAAGAGAGTGGGTATACATTCACATATATAACAACAAAATATATACACATAGCACGTATTTTTATATAAAATACTTCATAATATTGTGTTGGAATGAAAGTAACTACACACTCACTTGATCAGAAGATGATCGGGCAGCACTACGGCTTGCAGAAGAGGTGTTTCTCCGTAGATCTGGAAGATCTTCACAAAACCGGGCTCCTCGCAGGCAGCGTTTCGGCTCGGGAATAACGCTCTTCGGGATTCTCGGGGCTTCGGATCTTGCTTCGGGGCTCGGGAATATTACCGGGGCTTCGGGGTATAAACGGCACGCAAAACGAGGCAAAACTTAGAGAGAGAGAAGAGTTTGAACAAGAGAAAATGGCTGAATTCGAGTTCTATTTATAGGCTGCTGGGTCTGGGATTACGCGGGGCGTAATCTTAAATTACGCAGGGCGTACTCAGTACGCGGGGCGTACTCGGTTACGCGGGGTGTACTTTGACGTCACTGCATGCGTCGATCTGTGGCACTCGAGTATTGGTCAGACAAGTTGCATCCGACTGAGTACGTGGGGCGTACTCAATTACGCGGGGTGTAATTGACTTGTCGAACTTCTAAATTGCGTAACTTTCGCATAAGAGCTCCGTTTTCGACGTTCTTTATATCCACGCGAAGGTCAGACCATACTCTACAACTTTCATTTAGACTCCGTCGGCTAATTTTGACTTTTATTTTTATTATTTATTTTTAGAAGGCCGGGACAGAAAAACTTCGTTATAAATTCATAACTTCTTCGTCTGACGTCCGTTCTCGCCTAAATTTTCATCGTTTCGCTACTAACAACGAGATCTTCGATTCTCATTTAGATTGTTTCGGCTAAAAACTGCTCGATCTCAAATCGAGTATTCGGGCTGCATACTGCCACGTCGAAACTTCAGAAAATCATAACTTCCTCATACGAAGTCAGATTTGGGCGTTCCTTTTATGCACGCTCTCGGTTTAACGAAATCTACGACTTTCATTTAGATTGTTAAGGCTAAATATCACTCTATCTTAAATTCATATTTTTACGTCGCTCGGCGTCGTACCGGTTCTGTCTCGAAACTTCGACATGTCATAACTTCTTCGTTATAACTCGGATTTTGGCATTTCTTATATCTCTGGAATCCTTGTTTCAACCACTACAACTTTATGCAAAGATATCGGGCGTATCTCACACTTTAATTTTGACACTTATTTCATTCTTAATTCATTAAATTATAAAAATCAAGAAAATAAACACATAAATCACATAATTCACATAATTCACAAATAATACATTCTTATTATTTCAAGTTGAGTTACAAAGGTTAACCTAGACTATTACATTGCTAAAAATGGCAAGCCCAGAAACACAGACGTTACATTACTTTAATATAGTTAAATTACTAAATCGTCTAGGATACGGTCTTGTATCGGGTGGACCATCAAACAATAGACTCTCCCTCCATCTATGGTTCATATTCAAGAATTGTCTATGACCAACATAATACATATTGTCGGTGTTCGTTTTGTTGTGAGTATTCGTGATCTCTGACACACTACTAAAAATAGTGGTGTTGTTAAATTTGGAGAAGTGAATGGTTTTGAGCATTCTAACACTCCTATGTGTACATGCAACCCTAAATATCTTGGATCTATGTTTTCTCTATTATACATGCAAATATTAATATTCCAAGGTATTATCCTAACTAGCATACAAAATATTGATTCATGAGGAATAATACAAGTTAGAAGACATTCCTTTTGGTGTAGCTTGATTCCACGGAGCTTAAGAGCCTAGTTCCCCAAGTGTGACACCTCAGATGGTTCACACAACACCAAATACACTTAGAATAACTTGAGAGAAATTAGACACTTCATGAAATCGGCTAGCCCTCACCATTCCTTTATAGCTCTTTTTTTGGGAAGAATAAGATACTTATATAGTGTGTCACAATTAGGGTTACACCATGTAAACCCTAATTTTCATGGCTTTTCATTTCCATGATCCATGGGTACAAACACACCATGGAGCATCCTATGGGTTTTAGCCCAACTTGATAATCCATGGGGCATTAGCCCACTATACAAGTATGGATGATTTACACAATCAACCCATATATTTAATTAGTCTCCATTTGATCACTTAATTAGTTCCAAATTAATTCTTGATCAATACTAATTAAATAATCTTATTAATATATTAGAACTTATAATATATTAATAAACCTTAAGTGTTATTCTCTCATTTTAGTCTATCCAAATGCATGATGTCATGCAACCCAAATGGACCATGCCAATTGGGTCAAGTACATACCAAATATAGTTATGGAATTAGACACTAATCCAACAAGAAGATGGTAGACCATTCTATGGACAATTAGAGGAGATCCTAGATTCGCATTATTTATATGGTAACTCAATTTTACTCTGTCGTGGTAAATGGTTCAATGTGTCATTACGTAATGGATGTTTAAAGACTATAAATAATATGGTCGTTATAGATACCAGTCATGGATGGTATGTCAATAAAAGAAGGTATGATGATCAATAATACATCTTATCCACACAAGCTAAACAAGTGTTTTATCTCAAAGATCATACTCAAAACAATAAACGGATATTTGTGGAAGAGGTTCATCATCAAAACTTTAGGATCATCCAAGTATCAGTGTTGTTAATGAGATAGATGTCGTGAACAAAACTCGATCAACTGATTTTACCTTGTTTGTAAACTTAAGCACCTTGCCTATGCAGATGACTTTAGGTGAAGTTGGTAAATCAAGTGTGGTTGCTATGAGGAATGTTGCTCCTACTATAAATAATCACGATTTCATTAATGTCACAACTAGCATTTTTGCTAGAAAACTCTATTCTCGTGTAATCATTCAACTAGTGTAAAACATATACTTTAAGTAAATATCACGCAATGCTCATTTAAATTCACCTCTCATGTTCAACAAAGAGTTTGAAAACCCTAAGAATCCCGATTTAAGTCCATATTGGACTAGGATTTCCTTATTGGGCCTAATGGACCAATGAGGTTCCAATTTAACTATTTTGGGCTTAGGACCCTTAAATGGGCACTAATTGGACCCACTTCCGTGAAACTTAGCATTTTGGGCCATTTTGGGTCCAAAATAAATTGGTTTATCCTTAATGGGCCTTATTAGGCCATTAATGAATTAATTAGCCGTAATGGGCCATAAACACCCTTTCTTCTTTCGAAATGGGCCGTGAACACACCTAAAGGCCCAATGGGCCGAAAGCCTCTTTCTATGGGCCTCATAAACTCGAACCAAATCAAAAAGAGGCCAAAGCCCCTCCATTCTTTCTTTTTCTCGGCCCATTAGATATGTACATTCATATACATGTAAAAAAAGGAAAATAAGAGAATTACCATGCATTGACACATGATAATTACATGGTGGTTCTCCAAGCTAATTACCCATTAAGCAAATACAAAGCTTATACTCCTAAGTATCCATCACATCTTCTCTTTCCCCCTTCTTCTTCTACTCACGGCCGAGAGGCAAACCACACACACACACACACACACACTCTTTCAAATCCTCTCCAAACACTCTCAAAGATCATCCTCCTTTCTCCAAGGATCTCAAAATTTTGCTTGAGTTTTAAGGATCTTCATCAAGCATTTTCAATCTTTGGTAAGTTGTTATCAAACACAAACATCTCCTTTTATTTTAACATCAAAAAATTCCTTGTTACATAGCTTTATTCCATGGTCAGACTCTTGGAAACTTCTTAAGCTCGAAATCTACTCAAGGAGCTTGCTAGAGCAAAAAATCACATCAACTTCTTCCATTTCTTCTTCAAAACCGAAACATCGAAGCAAAGGTGAGTTCTTACCCCCTTGTTTTTGGTTTTCATATTAGTTTTGGGGGAGAATACAAGTAAAATGTGTAGATCTATGTGTTATATGCATGTCGTGTGTGATTTCTTAGTCTATTTTGTAAAAAATATGTTAGATCTTAGCATGTCTCGACATCTTAAGCAACATTAAGTAAAAAACCCATGAACTAAGACACCTTATACATCATATTATCAAGTTAAAAGTGTTTATATGTTTAAGATACAAAAATTTAAAGCAAAAACGTTGTTAAGAGTCAAAATTGTCAAGAAAACAAAAGATAAGGGCAAAAAGTGGTTTTTAAAGGACCAAACAGGTTCTACTTGTATATAAAGGGATTTTTATGATAAACATGCTTTCCAAAGGGCCAAAAACGTAAGTTTTAGCTTAATGGGCTGAATATTTGGGCCTCACGGTTTTGGGCCCAAATTTGCAAAAAAATGGAAGTTTTGGGATTAAAAATGTTATTTGACCAAAGTTTGAGTCATAAATGTAAATAAACCATATTTAGGGGAAAAAATAACATATATTTCTAAATTGGACCAAAAATGTAACTTTTATAAAAATTGGGTCAAAAGTGTCATTTTTACAAACAAGAGTCTGAAAGTGTAATATTCTACGAAACTGGGCCATAAATATCAAAATATAATTTTTTGGACTAGATCCGTAAATTTCTAAACATTTGGGGCGAAATTACAAATTTTTATAAATTATGGACTAAAGTGTTAATTTTTACAAAACTTTGGGCCTTAATTCAAAATTTTAGGCTTCTTGGCCAAGAACGTCGTTTATACAAAAAGAGGACTTTTATATTTAATTCGGTAAACATCGAGCTAAAGCAAACCACAAAATAATAACGAATTGACGAAATACATTGATAGCAATTTTATTGGACCTAATATTCACATTACATGG
Source organism: Lactuca sativa (assembly GCF_002870075.4). NCBI lineage: Eukaryota > Viridiplantae > Streptophyta > Magnoliopsida > Asterales > Asteraceae > Lactuca > Lactuca sativa. The sequence continues at coordinate 138,567,495 of NC_056628.2, read as the reverse complement.
CCAATGGGCCTTAAGGGCCCATTCAAGTATATATTGAGCCCAATATTTTCCATGACCTGTTTATTGGGCCTTGCGACCCATTTACATGTTAATTTGGGCCTGAGCTATAGGTTACATGTTTGTTGGGCCTTGGTGGTCCACTTACATGCCTATTGGGTCTAAATTACCTTCTTACATGTCATTGGACCTTTGTGGTCCATTTACATGCTAGTTGGGCTTGGACTGAAATTCACATGCTTAGTAGATCGTAACTATACCTTTACATAATTCTTGAAGTTCGTATACTTATATATATATATATATATATATATATATATATATATATATATATATATATATATATATATATATATATATATATACCTTTGGATTTGAAAACATACAACATTCACGTAAACATTAAACATGGTATGAAAAGTTGAGAATCTAGTGAGACATGTCGGTTGACACCTCTGAGTGTACAATCGTAGTCTGTAGTTATAACCAGAGTTTCCTGGAGGGAGAGCGGGAGTTTGTGTATAGATCTATATGGGGTGACCCCCCACGCCTTAGTTGTTGGCTACAACTAGACTAGGCCAGTCTAGGGTGACAAAACCTTGAGCAAATACAGGCGTTTGGAAAATGCCAAGACAGCCAACCTAGTCATTATCATGCATGGTTATAACAACTCATATAGAGATCCAATACCAATTTAACATTTCGAAGATTAACCCTTCGATTTTGTCAATACGAAACAACTTAATTAATGATACAAGAACCTTGACATTATTATAAATCAGGAAATATCGGATTTTCTGGGTAAAGACTATTATTCAATTATCACTTACTTACAATACAAAGAAATTTAAACTGAAATCATATATGTTACTGCTATGAAATTCACACATGAATTTATACTTGATTTTCACATCATTTTCAGACATTTTACAGAAAATATCGGATTTTCTGGGTTTTTACAAAAGATGCAAAGACTTTTATTCAAACATACTTATGAACTCACCAACATTATATATGTTGACCATTTTTCAAAATAACTTGTATTCTCAGGTAATTGTTAAGCAGGAAGATTTTCAAGTGTGTATGGATTTATTTTGTGTCACATCACCTATCTTACTATTAATACTTTGAATTTATGTAATCTTTAACAATGTACTTGATGTGAACAATGCTGGTTGTAATATGTAATGTTAGTGATGAATGTGTTATGTTTCATGTATATCCATTGTGATGATAATTCAATTGTTAGTCACAGGAGCCCCTAGACGTTTCCACCGTCTGGGTCGGGGGTGTGACAGGTTGGTATCAAAGCAATGTTTATAGTGAACTAGCATATCTAACCATACATGATATGCAACTATAAACACAATGGGACTAAATAACTGTGAACAAAACAAAAATTTCATACTTATATGCGCATATTAGGATAATAACCTAACAATATTTAATAAAAGCTTTTGGAGGATATTGAACATTATAATTAAACATGGGCAGTTATGTAGTCCTATTAGGGATAAATATAGCCTGATCAACTATATTTATTCAGAATATGACCAAATTGTGTTTGGGAGTAATCATAGCGGGAAATGAATCCAAAAGCCTACCTCACTCTCCAACAACTCTAGGGAAACCAAACCTAAATAATTAAAATATACTATAGGAATAATCAAAACATGACTTATTCATACGCCCTCATGCAGTCACCATGGACGACGCTCAGCAAGGAGTCCATTTTTATCAATCCCTAGTGGCACATGGGATGCTTGAGGAGAATCCCGAGGAGGAACAAGGAGGAGCCCCTACCATTGGGCCCGACGAGTACACTAATACAGACTATGAGTTTGATAGGACTGACGAAGACATGGAGGAGGATGGGGACAAAAATGAAGCCCCCGTCGAACCACCTACCAATGAGGCACACCAGGACCACCCTGGTCCACTAGGGAACCCCGTTGATGAGGATCGGTCTCTGGAAGCGGAGGTTGCCACACTTCGACAACAACTATTTGCTATGGAGGCACGAGCCATGCAAACTGAGTAGGAAAAAGATGAGGTCATCGGAGAGATGACCGAGATGGATCAGTTATTAGCATAACATTTTGGGATATGATTTCACCACCACCATTAGGCACTTCTCAGTATGATCAGGACCAGTAGTATCTCTTAATACTATTAGGTTTCCCTTATGTGTACTATGCTATGTACTATCGACTCTATGTTTAAGTGATCACACTGCTCATAGGGTTGTAATGCTGCCATATTTTATATTTCCCTATGTACTGTATGCCTTCTGGCAAATGTTCATGTATCAAAACAATTAGTATTAATGAAAATGCTTTACGTTTTATCATGATGTTGTCATCTGCTATGTGTTTTACTTCCCTATTTTATGTTAATGTATGAAATTACTTAAATACACACTCGATACACCTAGCCTAGGGGATTCCAAACTCGCAAAACAATAGTCACTCTACATCTTTCCGTTCCATGACAGAAAGATGCCTCAAAGGCCCAATCGTGGAAACAACGCAACACCAAACCCGCCGAAAATAATCTCGGTTGCATTCCAGGCAACATTGTCTGTTGCGGTCACTACAACACTTGTGCAGATTCGCAATGGAAACAATAGAGAAGGCAACCGACAGGGAAACGGAAGCACAAATCAAGGAACAATCCATGGAGCCACACGAACATGCACCTACAAGGACTTCACCAATGCCAAACCTCGAACCTTTAATGGGACAGGAGGCGTAATAGCCCTGAAGCGATGGATCGAGAAAGTAGAATCCATTTTTGAAATCTGTGGGTGCCCAGATGAGTGTAAGGTCATGTTCGCAACCTGCAAATTCATTGATCAAGCCATCTCCTGGTGGAATGGGCATGTAGAGGCCATGACACTCCCGGTAGCGAACGCGATGCTCTGGGAAGAGCTTAAGGAAATGATGTTGGCAGAATACTGTCTTGGAGGTGAAATTCAGAAGATGGAACAAGAGTTGTGGAACCTCACAGTTCAAAACTCCAATATAACCGCATACATATCTAGGTTTAGTGAGCTATCTCTTTTGTGTCCCGGAATGATCACCTTAGAAGGGAAAAAGATTGATAGGTTTATCTAGGGATTGACTGCACCTATCTAAGGGAATGTTATTGCAGCAAAACCCTGAGATGTTTGATAGCGCCAAGAGACTGGACAAGAAATCGTATGATCATGGAAATAAGAAGCGTGCCAAAACAGTGGAAGCGGAGGTTAAGAAGGAAGAAGAGAGAAAGAAAGGGATAAACAACAAGAGAAATGGAAAACATAACTCAGAATCATCTAAGAAGCAACAAACTGTGACTGTCCATGCTGTAACTCAAGCTACCACCACACCCCATGCTCCAGCCTCATCCACGCCAAATGCTCCAAAGCAGTATTCAGGAAATCTCGCCAAGTGTAACAAATGCAACTTCCACCATCATGGGGAATACAGAGAGATGATTTGCGCAAGGTTCAACCAGAAACGCCATACAACAAAGTATTGCAGGACTCAGCTTCAACAAAACCAGATGCCAAAAAACAACAACAACAACAACACCAACAACAACAACAATAACAACAACACCAATGTTGGGGCCAATTATACCTGTTACGTATGTGGGAAAACCGGGAATTTCAGGAGAAATTTCCCCAACGCAAACAATCAAGGGGCAGGAGCAGCAGGGAGAGTGTTGACAATGGGTTAGGATGAAGCAGTGTAGGACCCAGCTGTTATCATCGGTACGTTCCTACTTAACAACTCGTATGCATGCATCTTATTTGATAGTGGGGCGGAGCGAAGTTTCGTTAGTAATAAATTCAAATACTTTCTAAATCAACAACCCCAGAAGCTCAACGAATCCTTCACGGTGGAAATGGATAATGGGAACACTGAAACAACCAAAGATATCTATATAGGATGTACGTTAACACTAAACAACCACTTTTTCCAAATAAATTTGATGCCAGTAAATATTAGGAGTTTTGATGTCATCATCGGCATGGATTGGTTAAGCCCCCATCATGCCGATATTATGTGTCACGAGAAGGTCATTCACTTTCATCTTTCTAATCACGAAACCCTAATAATCTACGGAGATAAACCCGGTGCAAACCTTTACCTTATCTCGTGTATCAAGGCACAAAAGTGTCTACAAAAGAAGAACTACACATTCCTTGCTCATGTGGTGGATAATACCAAAGAGGAAGCGAACATTCAAAACATCCCAGTGGCATGTGACTTCCCGGATGTGTTTCTAGAAGAGCTTCCAGGAATACCCCCAGAACGACAAATCGAATTCTGAATCGACCTAGTGCCTAGAGCCACTTCAATAGCCAAATCACCCTATAGGTTGGCTCCCGCTGAAATGCATGAATTGTCAAGCCAACTAAGTGAACTCTTGAATAAAGGATTCATAAGACCAAGCTTCTCTCCATGGGGAGCTCCGATTCTTTTCGTTAAAAAGAAAGACGAATCCTTCAGGATGTGCATTGATTATAGGGAACTAAATAAGCTCACCATCAAAAACCGGTATCCACTTCCACGAATCGATGATCTATTTGACCAGCTTCAAGGGGCTAGTTACTTTTCAAAGATAGATCTAAGATCCAGTTATCATCAACTCAAGGTCCGAGATGAGGACATTCCTAAGTCTGCTTTCCAAACCCGTTACGGTTATTACGAATTCGTCGTGATGCCCTTCGGTCTAACAAATGCCCCCACTGCATTTATGGACCTCATGAATCGAGTCTTCCGCCCATTCCTTGACAAATTCCTGATCGTTTTCATCGATGATATCCTCATATACTCTCGAAGCAAAGAAGAGCATAGTCAACATCTCCAACAGATCTTGAAGACCCTTCGAGCTGAAAAGTTGTATACGAAACTCTCCAAGTGTGAGTTCTGGCTCCGCAGTGTAAACTTTCCAAGCCATGTAGTTAGTTAGGAAGGAATACACATGGATCTTTCAAAGATCAAAGCAATCAAAAACTGGGAAATTCCAACAACGCCAACATAAATTCGCCAATTTTTGGGTCTTGTGGGCTACTACCGAAGATTCATTCAGAACTTTTCTAAGATAGCCAAACCCCTCACCACATTGACACAGAAAGGCGTACCTTTCAACTGGACTGAGAAGCAAGAGATCGCCTTCCAAACCTTGAAGCAAGCCCTCTGTAGTGCTCCATTGTTATCCTTACCGAAGGGAATTAAAGACTTCATAATTTACTATGATGCTTCGAATCATGGTTTAGGTTGTGTCCTTATGCAACGCGGGAAGGTAATTGCATATGCATCTAGAAAATTGAAAACACATGAAGTAAATTATACTACTCAACATCTCGAATTGGGGGAGGTGGTCTTCTCCTTGAAAATTTGGAGGCACTACCTATATGGTACCAAGTGCACCATCTTTACAGACCACAAGAGCCTCCAGCACATTCTAAATCAAAAGGAACTAAACATGAGGCAGTGGAGATGGGTTGAGCTGTTAAATGATTATGAGTGTGAGATCAAATATCATCCAGGCAAGGCTAACGTGGTAGCCGATGCCTTGATCCAAAAGGAGTATTCAAGTCGTCGTGTGAAAACTCTATCAATCACCATCCAATCTCATCTAGCCTCACAGATCAAGGAAGACCAATTGGAACCATTGAAGCCAGAGAATGTCGCTAGTGACTCACTACGTGGAATGGAGAAGGTGCTCGAAGTTAAAGACGATGGAACTCACTACTTCATGAATAGAATCTGGGTTCCCAAATTTAAGGGATTCAAAGAAGTAGTCATGCATGAAGCCCACAAGACGCGATATTCTATTCATCCGGCGTCAGATAAGGTGTATTTGGATATCAAGCAACAATATTGGTGGCCTAATATGAAGGCAGAGATAGCCACTTTCGTGGGCAAGTGTTTTACTTGTGCCAAAGTGAAAGTGGAATACCAAAAGCCCTCGGGACTACTGCAACAACCAGTGATACCCAAGTGGAAATCGGAGAGGATTACCATGGACTTTGTGACAAAATTGCCAAAGATAGCAGACGGATTGGATGCTATTTGGGTAATCGTGGATAGATTAACAAAATCCGCTCATTTCCTACCAATAAAAGAATCTTACAAGATGGAAAAGCTGACCCGAATCTACATCAAGGAGGTTGTGAGACTCCATGGAGTGCCAATATCTATTATCTCAAATCGATATAGCAGATTCACTTCAAGTTTCTGGCAATATCTTCAGAAGGCAATGGGAACACAGCTAGATATGAGCACTGCCTACCACCCACAGACGGATGGTCAGAGTGAGTGCACCATCCAGACACTCGAGGATATGCTCCGATTCTTAAAACATCACCATGTGACCCAGTCACATCATGTATCAGGAATCTCAGAATAGAAACTTAACAGAGTTAGATAGTGGACTTTACATGAAGTAGAGTCAAACTTATTGACTTTAACATCTTTAGGTAAATTTGGCAGCTTCGCAACCAATCCCCCTTCCTTTGGCAATATAAACATATGGACCCTTTGATAATGGTACACGGGACTATCACAGACTTAGCTTTTCTCTTTACCATTTTGGTCAACCCAGTTGACTATGGCTGATCCCTTTCCACTGGGAAGAGAGAGCTTTACTAGATATCCAATGTTATCATTGTCAATGTCCATAAAGTTTTAGGAAGTTGATCTTATCAAATAGATAAGATCATTAAGGGTCTTGTCATAGTCTGTTTCATAGGTGTCCCAAAGGAACTCACTATGTGACTTAGAAAGTGATTGAACCACCAACTTTCTCAAGACTTTGACACCCAACTCTCCCGGCTTGTCAATATGTGACTACATCTCCAAGATGTGATCACACCTAGACCTTGCCTTGCCAATAGGGCCTGAGTGACCTTAAACTTTTCAAGAACTTGTGGGTTAGGAAGAATAATTTGAAGAGGTGAAAGAAGTATGATTTCCGAGGAACATCATCTTCATTTAGGAAAGCTTGTTTCAAGAGATTTGGGAAGATCATAACTGTCTAAACCAGACATCTTTTGGGAGATATTCAAGATAGCTGATCTTAAGTCCTTAATATGACACCCAATATGAAATATTAAGGCTAGGACCCAACAAACTATTTTATAACTTAGAAGAGGCATGCCTTAATCCAAGCTATAAAATATTTGAAGGTAGGTGAATGACGATTCACCAATTTCCACCAAGATAAACGAAATGTATTATTAGGTTATAATTGGTTTTGAAACTCCTAGATCTTTTTGAGATTCATTGAACTGTTCAATGGCATGTTTCAATCTCGAGTGTGCCCTTCAGGTTTTGTGACTGGGATGCCGAGGATCACAAAACAAGGTGTGAAGTAACCATGCAAATTACTTGGTACCCTTAATTTTTTACCCCTCAATCGATGTGCCGGTTAACCACACACGCTCCATCGATACTATAATAAACATTAAGTTACCCTTTGCCTACCTTGTTAAATACGAGTTAGTGTGTGGTTAACCACACACGCTCCACTAACCGACTTAAACAAAGTGCAAAGTGTAATTTTATGGATTAGCACCTTATTCACATTTTCCTAAGTAACTAAGATTGGGTATTTATAAAAGGTTTAGTTACTTAGTATTTATCATTAATACTTTTAATGAAGGGATAATTATAGTCTTGTCAAACTCGTTCGGCTAACGACCCTCCACCAGTCAAGCAAGCGGTGGGTGAGAGTGGACACCCATTAAGTTGCCATTTTATAGGCAACAACCTTATACCCACCTTATAGACCGGCTTCGTGAATGAGGCGTACTAGCGGTAAGACTGACTTTACTCTTATACATATATACATATATATATATATATATATATATATATATATATATATATATATATATTATTAACTTATAATATTATAAAGTATAAGGGTTGAATTTTAACTTTTAAAATTCTAAGGGCTAACTTGGAATTAAAGTATTTATAAGAGAAAACTTTACAAATTCCAAAACTTGAGGGCAAGTTTTGAAACTATTCAAAACTAATTAATTTCATAACTTATGTGTTTAAAGTAGTTTTAATCCAAAAACTCTTCAAGTTCCATAACTTGAGGACAAGTTATGGAAGACTTTAAACTAATAAAAGAATTAACTTTTCTTTATCTTATAACTTATGGAATTAATTAAGGTTACACTTTTTTTTTATTATTTAATGAAGAGACTCTTGGTCCTCCATAACTTGAGGACAAATTATGGAGTCATAACACCATTTAATTAGAACTAGAGTCTTCATTTTGTAACCATTGCCAACTTTTATGAGTTTTATGAAACTTAAATGTGACTTTTCATATAACTTGAGGACAAGTTACAAAAACACATTTTAGAATCAACTCTTAGATTAATTTGGATTGAAAACAACTATTTCACTCAACTTTCTATTAATCTAAGCAACTCATAAGAACAAGATAATTCAAATCAAACTTTTTCATGTAATTAGTCTAAACCTTAAACTAATACAAAACATGAATCTATTGACAATTATCTTTGGAATTGGATTAGCATGAACATTACCACATCAAAAACAAGTTTATAAGTCCAAAAACATCTTAGGGTAATGTTCCTAGTCCAATTCCAGCCAAAAAAGTTGAATTTATGCTGTCTGGGGGTCCAACTCGTCGAGTGCACGAACCAAATCGGCGAGTTGGATGCTTTTTGCCTTGGACTCGGCGAGTCCATACATGGACTCGGCGAGTCTTCTGGGCAGACATCGTCAAAACTCGATTTTCCAGCTTCTTTTGCAAGTATAACAAGAAAACAAGCCTAGTCTCTGATACCACTGTTGGGTTATGAGCATTCTAACACTCCTAAGTGTACATGCAACCCTAAATACCTTGGATCTATGTTTTCTCTATTATACATGCAAATAAAAACTTCCAAGGTATTATCCTAATCTAGCATACAAAACAATGAATGTAACAAGATAGAATACATACTTCTTTGATGTAGAAAGTCTTCATGAAGCTTGAGTGTCTAGTGCCCCAAGTGTGACACCTCAAATGGTTCACACAACACCAAATACACTTGGAATAACTTGAGAGAAATCTACACTACATGAAATCGGCTAGCCCTTCTCTAGAATGATTCTAGTGGCCGATTTTGGTCAATAATAAGATCTTTATATAGTGTTACAATTAGGGTAAACCCTAATTGTCATGACTTTCCATTTCCTTGGATCCATGGGTTCAAATACACCATGGAGCATCCATGGACCATCCTATGGGTTTTAGCCCAACTTGATTATCCATGGAGCATTAGCCCACTATATAAGTATGGATGATTTACACAATCAACCCATATATTTAATTAGTCTTCTTTTGATCACTTAATTAATCCTAGATTAATTCTTGATCAATACTAATTAAATAATCTTATTATTCTTATTATTAATATACTAGAACTTATAATATATTAATAACCATAAGTGTCTTATTTCTCTCATTATAGTCTATCCAAGTGCATGATGCCATGCAACCCAAATGGACCATGCCGGATCGGGTCAAGTCTTACCAATTATAGTTATAAACTTAGACATTAATCCAACACTAAAACACCTTATACATCATATTATCAAGTTAAAAGTGTTTATATGTTTAAGATACAAAAATTTAAAGCAAAAACCTTGTTAAGGGTCAAAACTGTCAAGAAAACAAAAGATAAGGGAAAAAAGTGACATTTACGGTTTTTAAAGGACCAAACAGGTCCTGTTTGTATAAAAAGGGATTTTTATGATAAACATGCTTTCCAAAGGGCCAAAAACGTAAATTTTAGCCTAATGGGCTGAATATTTGGGCCTCACGGTTTTGGGGCCAAATTTGCGAAAAAATGGAAGTTTTGGGATTAAAAATGTTATTTGACCAAAGTTTTAGTCATAAATGTAAATAAACCAAATTTAGGGGTAAAAATAACATATATTTCTAAATTGGACCAAAAATGTAACTTTTATAAAAACTGGGTCAAAAGTGTCATTTTTACAAACAAGGGTCTGAAAATGTAATATTCTGCGAAACTGGGCCATAAATGTCAAAATATAATTTTTTGGACTAGATCCGTAAATTTCTAAACATTTGGGGCAAAATTACAAATTTTTATACATTATGGACTAAAGTGTTAATTTTTACAAAACTTTGGGCCTTAATTCAAAATTTTAGTCTTATTGGCCAAGAACGTCGTTTATACAAAAAGGGGACTTTTATATTTAATTCGGTAAACATCGAGCTAAAGCAAACCATGAAATAATAACGAATTGACGAAATACATCGATAATAATTTTATTGGACCTAATATTCACATTACATGGCCAATGGGCCTTAAGGGCCCATTCAAGTATATATTGAGCCCAATATTTTCAATGACCTGTTTATTGGGCCTTGCGACCCATTTACATGTTAATTTGGGCCTGAGCTATAGGTTACATGTTTGTTGGGCCTTGGTGGTCCACTTACATGCCTATTGGGTCTAAATTACCTTCTTACATGTCATTGGACCTTTGTGGTCCATTTACATGCTAGTTGGGCTTGGACTGAAATTCACATGCTTAGTAGATTGTAACTATACCTTTACATAATTCTTGAAGTTCGTTAGGCGTGGCAATCGTGTTGTGTTCGAGTTGGCGTGTCGCGGGTTGGCGGGTTGGCGGGTCAAAATATGCCAACCCAATGACGACCCATTTAAATATACAGGTCACGGGTTGGCGGGTTTGGAACTTAAACCTATATATGACCCACCAACCCATTTATTTATACGGGTTGACAAGTTGGCGGGTTCGTGGGTCAGATTTGGGTTCGTGGGTCTAAATTTTAGATATTTAAGTCTTAAACATCCAAATGAAAATTAAAAACATTCATAGAAACATGTTACAGACTTAGTCTTATAGGTTACGACTTATGACCTTAGACCATCCACCACGAGTAATAATGTCAAAACAATCAAATGGTCTATGAATAAATGGTATATATTATATAATACATATTAAATATTAATACTTGATACATAAATACATTTAAAAATATAATAATTTTTTTATTAAGAATATAAACGGGTTGGCGGGTCAACCCGTTTATTTTTTGAGAAACCCATATATGACCCGTTTAATAAACGGGTTGGTGGGTTGACGGGTTAGCGGGTTGGCGGGTTGAAAAACTCAACCCAAACCCATTTATTTCATGTCGTGTCGCGTATCGTGTCAACAATTGCCAGCCCTAAAGTTCGTATACTTATATATATACCTTTGGATTTGAAAACATACAACATTCACGTAAACATTAAACATGGTATGAAAAGTTGAGAATCTAGTGAGACATGTCGGTTGACACCTCTGAGTGTACAATCGTAGTCTGTAGTTATAACCAGAGTTTCCTGGAGGGAGAGCGGGAGTTTGTGTATAGATCTATATGGGGTGACCCCCCACGCCTTAGTTGTTCGCTACAACTAGACTAGGCCAGTCTTGGGCGACAAAACCTTGAGCAAATACCGACGTTTGGAAAATGCCAAGAAAGACAACCTAGTCATTATCATACATGGTTATAACTGCTCATATAGAGATCCAATACCAATTTGACATTTCGAAGATTAACCCTTCGATTGTGTCAATACGAAACAACTTAATTAATGATACAAGAACCTCGACATTATTATAAATCAGGAAATACTCAGATTTTCTAGGGAAATACTATTATTCATTTATCACTTACTTAAAATACAAAGAAATTTAAACTGAAATCATATATGTTATTGCTATGAAATTCACACATGCATTTATACTTGATTTTCACATCATTTTAAGACATTTTACAGAAAATATCAGATTTTCTAGGTTTTTACAAAAGATGCAAAGACTTTTATTCACACATACTTATGAACTCACCAACATTATATATGTTGACCGTTTTTCAAAATAACTGGTATTCTCAGGTAATCGTTAAGCAGGAAGATTTTCAAGTGTATCGATTTATTTTGTGTAACATCACCTATCTTACTATTAATACTTTGAATTTATGTAATCTTTAACAATGTACTTGCTGTGAACAATGCTGGTTGTAATATGTAATGTTGGTGATGAATGTGTAATGTTTCATGTATATTCATTGTGATGATAATTCAATTGTTAGTCACACGAGCCCCCAGACGTTTCCGTCGTCTGGTTCAGGGGTGTGACAATTAACGATGACGATGATGGTGGTGATACGTACTCTTTAGAAGAAGAAATAAATAACAAAGACTATGATAACGATGATGATGTTATATTGTTCTAGTGATGATTCTCATTGATGGTATGTTACGGTTATTATATATCCTGATTGTTTATAATATGTGTTAAGTTTTTAAATTTTGCCTATTTATAAGTAGCTTTATTATAGATTTTGAATGTTTATAATATTTGTTAAATAAATGGCAGAAGTCATGAGGTAACATGGAGGAGACAGTGGTGATAGAGCCCCACACATGGTCACACATGGTTTACCATCGGGTTGCCAATCATGTAAGTTACATGAAAATATTAAGTATTGGATTTAAATTTCTAAATTTCCAATTCTATGTGTAAATGTAACAAAAGTGAAGAATGTGAATGTACATGGCAGATGGAGAAACTTAAAATTGTACGATGAGTATGAAGATAAAGGTAGTAATCCTTTGGTTGTGAGCCTTGATACCTCCAGGAGGACGTATCGATTCGTGCGGGACAACAGACACTTATTTGTTAGATTGATCTCAAATCTGGTGGGATCAGAGGTACTGTTGCATTATCATTCTTGGCGCCATGTTTCTACCAAGTACGAAGATAATTTATATCTCGAGCTAGAAGTAAGTATATACAAAATATTTTATATGTATTGAATTTTACACTTATTAAATATTTCTTATTACTAATCAAATATGTATTTTTTGCAGACTTATTTTGATCCCGATATGCACTAGGGCACAGAGTTGTGGGAACCCGTTCGAGCGGGTACCCAAGATAGTATGCAAAAAGCTTATCGAGATTGCAAGCATGACATGGAAAATCATTTTGAAAAAGCTGGTGGATATGCGGATGTGGAAAGGACAAAAAAACATCCACAGATTGATTGGTCTGCCAAAGCTTAGAATAAGACGATTGGCATGTTGTTTTTTACTGATGAATATATACACACATCGGCCAAAAATAAAGTTACTAGGTCGAATTAAACTTCCGGACACAAGTTCTCATGGATGTAGGTCGTATGCTCAACGACGTCATTTAAAAGTAATAAAGTATATTAGTATTATTTAAAAATGTTACTATCACTCGTATAAATATATTTATTGTTTTTTACATATTACAGGAAAAACTAGGACTGAAGCCGCAACATATTGAGGGTTGGAGACAAATGCGCTACAAAGAAGGCTAGGGTTGGTGTACAAGTCGAGCACAACAAGATTAGGTAAGTCATAAGCGAAATTAATACGTTAGTTAAATATGTTATTATTATTAATTATAGTTTATGTCTAAGGTATATTATTATTATTTTAATGTTTAAGTTTAGTTGTTTGTTTTAATTATCGTATGTTTATTATCTTGTTTATTTTAGAAGAAGATTCAAGATAAATACGAGAAAATGCAAAGCGGGGTCGGGTAAGGTGAAGAAGTAGATGAGGAAGAATGGCTTGCACGTGCCCTCAGGACGAGACAAGGGCAGGCTCGCGTAGTGGGTAGGAGACCAGTCACCAACTTCGGTCTAATTCCAAATAAATGTGCTTCAACTTCCACATCTTTCCAATCTCAATCCCAATCTAATGCACAACAAATGCAAGAATACTTGCAACAATATAATGCATCATTGGCGACATGTATTCCGAACTCCCAACCTGTAATGCCCCAGTTTTCAGGCATTTTCAAATTCATCTCTTGGCTTTAGAGTATACCATTTTGGTCCTTGTTTTGGAAGGAAGTGGTCGCAAGAAGCCCTATTGGAAAAATCGTAATTTTGGGAGAAGGAGTGGTACGCTAAGCGTACATGTGCATACGCTAAGCATACTAGGGTGTACCCTAGTATGTTGGGCGTACTCATATGTACGATGGGTGTACTCTTGTTAGAAAAAACCCTAAGTTTTAGGGTTTGTGGGGTATTTAATCACCTTTATAGATCATTTAGCCTCATCTTTTCAGCCTCCACACCCTTGAGTCATTTTTGGCAACCCTAACCCAATAAGAGAGTGTTTTGAGCTAAAAGTGTGTTCTTTGTGTTCTTAAGGAAGAAGGAGTTGCATCAAGGAGATTAGTAGTTGAAGCAAGCTTGTGGATCTTGGATCATCATCTTCTTGGGAAGCTCCAGAAGGTAAAAAGTTTCTACCTTTATGCTTTGTTTGCTTGGATCTCATTTTGGTAGCATTATGATGTTCTTTTTGTCCCAAAAGTCCCATTGTTATGCATGTTTGGTTTTGGTCATTTTGGGCTGTCCTTTCAGACCCTAAGAGGGGTTCTAAGCCATAAAAGTGAGATCACCTTAGCTAGTTTTTCTCCATACTTCTTGTAGAAAGTATTAATCCATTAAGACCTTTCATTAAGGACTTTTTGGACGTGGAAATTCATAAAGTTGGGAATTTTATGGCCATAGTATGGCTCTGGACCTTGGATCTGAAGTATGAGCTCAAATGCTAAGCCATTAAGCAGTTATGAAGAAATTGAGTTTTAAGAGGGTACGCCCCGCGTAGGGAGGTGTACGCCCCGCATACCCAATCTGCCACCCCAATGGTGGATTCTACGCAGCCTCATGTACGCTAAGTGTGCCTTTGGAGTACTCCCCGCGTATGCGGTACTATTGGGCCTTCATTTTTGGCTCCGGTTTTGGGCTCGGATTGTCTTGGGCCATGTTAGGCCATCTAGATTTTATGGTTTGGGCTTTTGTTTTGATGGACTTTCTTAGCTGAAGGCCCAAGAAAGGAATTGGGCCCAATTTGGAAAATTGGGCCATATTTGGGCCTTAGAAGTCTATTTTGGATTTTGGGCCATTAACCATTTAGTTGGGCCTTGGCTTCGGGCCAAGCTTAAGAAGGATAAAAAGGTCTTTTACCCTAATTTTCACTCATAACGTGAGTCAGGGGCTAAAGGTTGATGGGTAGACCTGGCAATGAAGTGGGTTTTGACCCTAATCCGATCCAAACTCGTAAGAATTATATGGGTTTGGAGTGTAGTTTTTGATTCGTTTACCCGTTAACGATCCATTCCCACTAGCCCTTTTATTAAATGGGTCAGGTATGGATCATCACCGATCCGCTCCATTTATAACTCGCCCCATATAAATTTAGAATTATATATTTATATTTTATACTTCTTAACGTTTAATTTTAATACCAATCAAAAGTCCAAAATGCAAAGGCCAAAGAAAAAAAATGCTTTTACATAGGAATCGATAATTCAGATTCTAAACTTATAGATTTCTATCAAGAATCATAATGTCATTTAATTTATTTGCATCAAGAAATCATCATATCCATTTCTAATTCAATAAATCAATTTTTAACATGAAAAAAGATGGCAATTGCAATTCGCTATCACTACAACCAACAGTCATAAATCAATTCAAAGTTGTTGCAATAGTGATTTTTAATTCCGATTGAAATTCTTCGAGTATGTAATGTCCTTTTCTAAATCAATTTTTTTTATTTAAAAAAATGTTATTTTAAGTATTAAGATATAGTATACAGTTTCTTATTTAAGAAATTTTATTTTAGGAGTTTATTAAAATGTGTTTGATTATTTAAAAAAACTTTGGGTTATGGGGCGGGCTTGAATATTCGTTGATTCGGCGGATAAAGGTATGGGTCTGATTATTTAAAACCCTGTGGGTTACGGAGCGGGTTTGGATCGGATTTTGAAATTTGTTAAAAGGGTTTGGATCAAGGCTGATTCGCTCCAAACCCGCTCCATTGCCAGGTCTATTGATGGGTTGTCATTGTAGTATTTGATAGCACGTGGATCATAGTGGTTCTGTAGTCAGAAATTATTCATGGGATCAGCTGTGATGGGGTGTTGTCTTGATATTGGCGGTTCGGGGATCTGGCAGCCATCAACCATGGATCGTCTTTATGTTCAGCAGTGCGATGTGATTTTTCCTCACTATATTTACGAGTCGAAGGCACCAATGCCGGTGTATTGGTTTGTTATCCTACAATTCACTAATATTCTGAGTATGGAATAGATCTGCATGAGTATGCTAGTTGCCGATATGTTAGTATGGTAGATCTATAGGAGTACCTATGATTATGTGTGCATGATTATCTGTATATGTTGGTTATTTGTCGACATATTGTGTTGGGTTGAGGTTGTACTGCTTCGTTCTGTAGCCAACAAACCCTGGAGCATTCCATATATGAGCTAAGAGCTGATTAGGGCATGCCATACGCATACTAAGGGCTCAGGTGCATTCAAGATACGAGCTGAGGACCCGATTGGTATGCCAGACTCGTACTAAGGGGTTGAGGGTATCGGAGAAATCCAGATATGAGTTGAGTCTCGGATGGGGCATGCCAGACTCATACTGGGGGATTAGTAGCATTCCAGATATGATCTGAGGACCAGTTGGTATGCTAGACTCTTACTGAGGGCTTGTCACACCCCAAAACCAAGAACCGCGGAAACGTTCTGGGGCGGAGGACGTCATGTACAATATCACAACAATGAAAAGTAGTAAACAAGCAGCAACATCATCCATTGCATTAATAATATAATTATTATACAACTGTGTTCTGTCAAATTTTGATAAACACTAAGGCATAAATCAAAATGAAAGATGAGTCTTGAACGAGCTCCATCTTCTCTAAACCTTGCATCGGTACCTGTCTATGTTTGACCTGAGGATACAAGTAATTTTGAAAGCGAGTATCAACTTTGAAGCTGGTGAGATCATAAGTATTTTAGTGTCTTAATTTGTATGTAAGAATTTGTATGTAAGAATTTGTAAGTATTGAAAATGTATGTAAATCGTAAGTATTGAAAATGTATGTAAAACAACTGTAAACGTTTGAAAAACTCTAGAAATCCCTATGATTCCTACTACTATAACAGGGAGTCTTCTACCAAGACTTAACTGATCTATATGTAGAAAGAAATGACGTCCGGCTGTAGCAAGCAGCAAGGTGTAGGATAGTCAATAGCTTACTAGTAATTTAACTGGTACGTATGAACATGGCTATATACTGTAACATCCCCCTCTGGCACATATCACAATATTTTCCGCCTTGGGCCACTCGGCACGAGGACTTCCCAGGGGGTCACCCATCCTGGTACTACTCCCGCCCGAGCACGCTTAACTGCAGAGTTCTTATGGGATCTACTGCCCTCACGTTTTCAAACTCGTTGTGATAGGGAAGGTATCCACACCCCTTATAAGGAATGCTTAGTTCTCCTTCCCAGCCGATGTGGGATCAAATCTAACCCACTTTCACCCCCCATTATAGGGTTCGACGTCCTCGTCGAACACATCGAACTGTGCGCTGGCTCTGATACCATTTGTAACATTCCCCTCTGGCACGTATCACAATATTGTTCGTCTTGGGCCACTCGGCACGAGGACTTCCCAGGGGGTCACCCATCCTGGTACTACTCGCGCCCAAGCACGCTTAACTGCAGAGTTCCTATGGGATCTGCTTCCCTCACGGTTTTCAAACGCGTTGTGATAGGGAAGGTATCCACACCCCTTATAAGGAATGCTTAGTTCTCCTTCCCAGTCGATCAACGACAGTCCGACCAAGGAGTTCTCTATGTCAAAAGGTGTCAGACAGGGAGATCCACTCTCCCCATTTCTTTTTATCATTGTGATTGAAGGATTAAATCAGGCGATGAAGACAGTTGTGGAAAAAGGAATCTTCGAAGGCATCAAATTTTCACAATCTAATCAATGTTTGTCTCATTTATTCTATGCAGATGACACACTGTTTATAGGCTAATGGTCAAGGCGAAATATTGCAAACTTGGCCCGGATATTAAGGTGCTTCTGTGTATCATCGGGGCTAAAGGTGAACTTTAGGAAATCGAAGGTGTATGGGATAGGAGCTACCCACATGGAAGTAATAAATTGGGCAGCTCCTCTTGGATGTGAACCTTCATCCATCCCATTCAATTATCTAGGAATTTTGGTTGGAGAGACTATGAATCTAAGGAAAGTGATATGTGCATATTTAGTTCATATTAAGTGTAGATTTTTATTCATTTATTAGCTAAATTATTGCATTTCATGGACAAAAGGTACTTAAAAGTGTTTGAATTATGTTTTCAGTCCAAAAGTGAAGCTCGGAAGCAAAAGGAAGCAGGAGAAGCGGTTGAGAGCTCGGGAATCGAACAAAGAAGAAAAACACTAAAAACAACACATACTCGGTGAGTAGGGTCAACTACTCGGCGAGCCCAAGCGAATATTCGAGAAGATAAAGACTCGGAGACCTAGAGACTTATCGCATACGGGGACTTAGAGATGGGCTCGACGAGTCGGCATCTGACTCGACGAGTCGTTTTGCATATATAAAGATAACTTCTGAGAACGATGGGGAGGAATTCTGGAACGATTCTGGAGAGGTTAGCTGCGATTGAAGAGTCAGAAAAAACCTAGAGGACGAAGATACAAGCTAGAATCCAATTCCGAAGGAGATTTGAGGCAAATTTCATCATTCTACTTAATTTTTTATTTTTCATAATGGTTAAACAATTAAAATCTGTTTGTTTGCTGTAATTTACTTCAATCATGAGCTAAAACTCTTAAACTTCTGTTTGGGGATACAAAATTGATACTATGGTTTGATTATTGGTAGGATTAATTTAAAGTTAGTGATTTTTGTTATTTTAGCTTGCTAAAGAACCTTGTGTGTGAATGATAATTAATTTTCTATTAATAGGAAGGTAATTGAATAGCATGAACATCTATTGATTATCAACCTCATATGCTATGTGACCACTTTGTCATATGTCTAGGATTAATGAACATGAAACTAGAATTAATAAGAAAATTGAGTAAATTCATGTGTGAGCTTGTGATGACCATCAACAAAAAGTTAATTAAATGACCAAATTAGTTAACTATTGCAAGTCTAAATTAACCCGAATAAATAACCTAGTGAATTGAATTAAATTAGACAACCGGCCACTGTTTAAGTTATTTTATTTGCTAAGGATTAGTGTAGTGAACGCAAATCTAATCACTTGAATCGGTAACCAACAAAAGAGTTAATCCATTGCACCATTACCTTGATATCAACCATAGGATCAATTGAGTTGAACTAAACAGAAGTTCCTTCCCATTATTGAATCTAGTTAATTCTTTGTTTTTCTAAGTTTTAGAATAAGTAATAGTTAGTAAGTTTCTAGTCTTGAAAAACTAGAGAAAACCTCCTACTTATTAATTAATTTAGATAGAATTAGTTTTTAGTTTTAATTTGCCGTTCCCTGTGTTCGATACCCTACTTATTTAATTATACCACAATTGATAGGTCCACTGCCTTTGTGTGTTTATTTTAAAATTAAAAGTAGGTTTAAAACTAAGTGAGTTTGCACACATCAAGTTTTTGGCGCCGTTGCTGGGGAACGGTTCTAAAATTAACGTTAAATTCTAATTTAATCGATCATTTGTGTGGGATTTATCTTACACAAAGTTATTTAAAAGGTAATTTAGTAAGTAGTATAAGTTTTAATAAAAATCCGTTTTTAAAGTAACTAGAAAAATTTTTCTATGTTTTGACCAGACTCGCCTAGTGCACTCGTGCCGACTCGGCGAGTACATCGCTGATTCACAGTTTTAATTTTTATTTATTTTTTGTTCTTTTTACGCGTTTTTTGTTTTGTTTACAGTTGTTTCATGACCTGAGGATCTGATACACCTCTGGTCCCTCCTCTTGAAGACCCGGAATCCGCACTAAGGAGGAGCAAAGGCAAAACCGTTGGAGAATCCGCTTCTTCAAAGAACTTACCACTCAAAAACCTCAAGTCCGTTTTCAGCAAGACAAGGAGCAGCAAATCAGGAGCATCCAGTGCCTCTTTGACAATCAGAGACCCAATTCAAGAAGACATCGAGTACGAGACCGAGGAAGAAGAAGAACCCACATACGAGCAAGAATCCGAGTTTGAAGACGATTTAGCTATCGCTATGGCTAATATCGATGAAGTCCCCATGGGGTAATGGAAGAAAAGGATGCGCGATGACACCGGCTCGGGACTTGTGCAACCCGCAATTCCCGCAACCACTACGTTCGAACTAAAAGGCCATATTCTCGCTCAACTCAAGGAGATTCCTTTTTATGGGAAGGACCACGAAGACGCCTACAAGCACTTGGATGAAGTAAATGATGTGGCTGACTACTTCAATGTACCAAATATGCCTCGCGAGACCCAACTACTTCGCATGCTTCCAGTCACGTTCAAGGGTGATGCAAAGGATTGGCTCAAGTCACTTCCTCCCGGATCGGTCACCACATGGGCCAAGATGAAAGAAGAGTTCATAGACCACTTTTGCCCGCCCTCCAAAATAGCTAAACTAAAGAAAGCCATTGCCAACTTCGAGCAACAACCCGGAGAATCTCTTTATGAAGCTTGGGAAAGGTACAAGAGCTTGCTTAGAAATTGCCCACACCATGACCTCAATATCCAACAAGAGGTCTCCATTTTCTATGATGGAGTCAATGTCACCACAAGGCAATTGCTCGATTCACAAGGCCCGCTCACGAAGAAGGCGCCCCCGGTAATCAAGGAGTTAATTGAAGAATTCTCTAAGCATTCTAGAGAATACCACAATCCAAGAAATGAAGTAAGTCGGGGGGTAGTGAACTCGGCAAATGATAGCATGGCGGCGATGATAGCTAAGCTCGATAGTCTAGATAGAAGGATGACAAAAATGGATCAAACAATCCATGCTATTCATGTTGGATGTGAGAATTGTAGAGGGCCCCATCTCACAAAGGATTGTGATTTGGATGAAAATGGAAACAAGAAGGCTCAAGTGTTCTACTCAAGTGGCGATAGATACGACGAGAATTGGGGGAAACCGAAGAAGGAATGGCTCCCATACGAAGAATACAAGAAGGATAAGGAGGAGAAATACAAGCAGAAGGAGAGGGTATTTTATCAAAAGGAAGAACCGGTAATGGAAAAGAAAGCCGATTTAGAAGAATTGTTCACTAGATTCATAGCCGTGTCCGAAAAGAGACACAATGATCACGATGCTGCAATACACGAGACCAGAAATATGCTAAGGAATGAGCAGGCATCCATTCTCAACATTGAGAAACAGCTGGGACAACTTTCACATCAAGTGAACGAAAGAAGACCGGGTCAACTTCCAAGTAACACCGAAAACAATCCGAGAATGGAGAATGTGAGTGCAGTAACTTCCAGCAATGAAGAAATTTTCACACATGCACAGAGGATCTCCAATAGGAAGACAGAAAAGGCAGAAGAGTCGGCTCCAGCTAAGCCCGACAAGACTCGCCGAGTCCCTCTAATGGACTCGACGAGTCCATGCGTTAATGACAAAACCGTCATTCCCTTAAAGCCATATAATCCCCCTTTGCCATTCCCAATCAAAGCCATGCCAGTTGAAAAAGTTGAAGCTTATTGAGCTTTTATGGAGCATGTTAAATCCCTACAAGTCAATGTGCCATTTGTAGAAACGATGCTTAAAACACCCAAGTACTTCAACTTACTAAAGGGTCTCTTTGCTGCTAGGAAATATTTGGCTGAAGTCACGGAAATAATATTGAGTGAGTTACTCGAAAAGAAGGGCGATCCGGGGAGTATCATAATTCCGTGCCAATTTGGAAATGCATTTGTCACTCAAGCGTTGACCGACTCAGGTGCAAGCATTAACCTAATGTCTTTCTCTTTCTTCAAGAAACTGAATTTATCGGAGCCAAGGCCGGTAAACATGAAGATCCATTTGGCAGACAAGACAACAATTCATCCAAGAGGCGTTTGTGAGGATCTTCTTATTAAAATCGACAAGTTCATATTTCCAGTAGACTTTGTGGTGCTTGATATGGAAGAAGACCCCGAAATTCCGATTATTTTGGGGAGGTCATTTTTAAACACCGCATGTGCTTTAATTGATGTATGCGAGTCTACACTAACATTAAGGGTAGGAGACGAGTCAGCAATATTTAGAGCTTTACCAGAAGCCAAGCAAGAAGAGGAAGGAAAAGAAGATATCTCATTTATCGATTTGGATGATGAGATACTACAAAAAGAACTTGCACTTTTGCAAGAAGAAGATCCAAGCAAGCTTTTGCTACCTTCTGGAGAGGATGGAGATGTTAACAAGGACTTGGAGGAGATAGAAAAGCTACTGGAAGGAGCCGACTCGGAAAACACAGTGGAAATGGTGAAATATGATCTGACTCACCGAGTCACTTTCCTAGACCCGACGAGTCCAGTCGAAATTGCCAACAACTTGGACGACTTAGATCTACTTGTTGCTAGTTCTCTGCATATGCTAGACTTGGATATCTTTCCTCATTCTTTAGAAGAACAAACAGCAGAAGGAGAAATGGACACGGAAGTTCAACACGTCCATATAACATGTCTTGATACAATTTGTAACACTCATGTTTCTATCCTAGGCATTTATATTGAGTTGATAGTCTAGGTTAACCTTTGTAACTCATTTTGAAGAAATGAAAAGGAATTATGTGAATATTATATGAATTATGTGTTTTATGCTTAATTATTAGGGCTTAATTAGTTAAGAATAAAAATAAGCGTCAAAATTAAAGTGGGAGATAAGCCCGATATCTTTACATAAATTTGTAGTGGTCGAAACAAGGATTTCGGGGATATAAAGAATACCAAAATCCGAGTTATAACGAAGAAGTTATGACATGTCGAAGTTTCGCGACAAAACCGGCACGGTGCTGAATGTTGTAAAAAGTGAGTTTTCGATAAACTACTTTTTAGCCTTAGTAATCTAAATGAAAGTCGTAGTAGTCGTTAAACTGAGAAGTTCGATAAAAGGAACGCCCAAATCTGACTTCGTATGAGGAAGTTATGATTTTTCGAAGTTTCAGCTTAGCAGTAGACAGCTAAAAAACTCGAATTTTAGATCGAGCGATTTTTAGCCGACACAACCTAAACGAGAATTGAAGGTCTCGTCATTAGGAGCACAACGGTAAAAATTCTGATGAAAACGGACGTCGGATGAAGAAGTTATGAATTTTTAACGGATTTCCTGTCCCGGTCTGTTAAAAATAATAATATAAAATTTAAATTCAAAATTAGCCGACGAAGTCTAAACGGAAGTTGTAGAGCGTAATTTTAGCTACGCGTGCATATAAAGAACGTCAAAAACGGAGCTCATATGCGAAAGTTGTGGATTTTAGAAGTTTTGGCGCGAAAATCGAGAAAATTCACATAGTCACGAGTTGCCACGTCACCCTCGCTGAAAAAGTGCCACGTGTCCTGCTGAGTCATCCGAGCTGATGAGTCACCCGAGCTGCTGAGTCATCCGAGCACATGGCCTTATCCGAAGTGGTCCACTGAGAAGGTGACACGTACCCTCATGCACGAGACCGAGCCCTCGCAACATGCCACGAACCCTCTACTTCGGACCCTAGACCTCGGTCCAATCACAAGCTGCCAGTGAGCCCCTCACAGGTGCGAGCCATGCGCAGCCACGTGCGAGGCTTCCCTGCGAGCCTTCGGATCTGCGACGCGTGTCCTCTTTCTATCCGTTGGATCAGAAGCCTCGCCCCTATAAATAGAAGGGTGCGAGACCTCCCAGGTAACTTTGAAATTTTGCCATATTTAACCCCTAAACCCATATTTTCTTCATCTTAACATCCCGCAAAGCCCCGGTATCGATTGTAAAGCCCGGAATACTCCACGAAGTGCCCGTGAAGCCCGGAAAATTTATCTTTTCGGTTTCAAACCCCGACTTTTGCAGAGCCCAGTTTCTCAATAAAACTCCCGGTTTTATTAGAAACGATCGTTTTAGGAAATGAATTGTTGCCCGATGTTCATCAAAATATGTGAGTGTGTAGTTACTTTCAATTTACACATAGATATGAAGTATTTACCTTGAAATACGTGTTATGTGTAAATATAGTAATTGTTTAACTAAGGTGACTATTGATTTGATGTTTTATACAAGTTTCAAACTGTATATTCTTTTTATCTACAAAATATGTTGGGTAGAACATGGGTAGATGAAATAGTTGATGTGTGTTAAAAAGGTGAGAGGCCTCGATGTTGTTGTTGTTGTTGTTGTAGTCATCTAGCGGAGTATAGATGACGACCACAGACTTTCTAGACAGTCCAGTGGAACACTAGCAGGTTCGCAACTTGTAAGTGTTGATGAATTAAATGTTCATTGTCGTACTCCATCCCCCTCATGGTTGCCTTAAGGATATGTATGGCTGAGGAAACCCCTTAGCAGTAGTGTCCATCCCGATGATAATCCTTAGGCTAGGTCCCTTGTGATAGGTGTTTAGGGACGTAAAGTGAGGACAACGGGAATGGGTAATAAGGGTTATTGTTGATTGGTGAACTTAATAAGTATATTATTATTGTGGGTTGAAACCCCTATATGCTCACCAGACTCCCAAGCCTGACCCACTCAGTTTTTATGATTACAGGTAGTGGACCCTGAGCATAGTCGGAGGACGACGAGAGATTTTTTGGATTATAGGCCAGTAGTTGTAAATAACTGTTGAAAGGCTTATAATGTCTTGTTTATGCTTTTGATCTGTATCGGAACATGAAATCCCGAGGTTTTGATATATATGGAAAATATATACCTTCTTAATGAAGGATTTTGATAAACTTTTATCATATGTTGTTTGGGGACCAATTCCGCAACATCTTTTAAAAAGATTTCTCTGATTTTATTTTAAAAAGCATAAATTAAATCGGTATTTTCTGGCCGAGAAATTAGGGGATGTCACAATTGGTATCAGAGCCAGGGCATGGGTCGATGTGTTCGACGGGGACGTCGAACCCTATAATGGGGGGTGAAAGTGGGTTAGATCTGATCCCACATCGGCTGGGAAGGAGATCTAAGCATTCCTTATAAGGGGTGTGGATACATTCCCTAGCACAACGCGTTTTAAAGCCGTGAGGGCAGCAAATCCCATAAGAACTCTGTAGTTAAGCGTGCTCGGGCGGGAGTAGTACCAGGACGGGTGACCCCCTGGGAAGTCCTCGTGCCGAGTGGCCCAAAGCGGATAATATTGTGATACGTGCAAGAGGGGGATGTTAAATATACCCTTGCTACCCAAGGGCATTGGCTGAGCTGGAAGGACTTTTATGACTATATACGTACACATGATATATAATTAATATTTAAACAACCTTCGGACGGGTACCTGATATCCCACCAGACCACATCCAAATCGAGGAAAAGGAAATAGGGTGGATAGCCTTCCTAAGTCCTTTCAACATTTATTATATAACTATGCATATATAGGCATCCAATTTATAATATAAAAACATAAAATAAGTTTTGTAAAACCTTTGAACATAATTATTATCTAAGAAAAGATCGACTTGATGTCAATCTATAAAACGGTTTTGAAGGCATGGGTTTGACAAAATAGTTTAGTATAAAGAAACATTTGTTTGAAACACAATTGTAAATAAGTTTGAATTGAAACATACAGAATAAAAGGTACAGTGTAATAAGGAGTTTTAAACACATAAGGTGTTTATGAAAAACATTTGAAGGAAACGGTTTGGTAAAACGGCTAATGAGTAGCTAATCATTTGAATGCTGCTTATTAATCACCTGTGATTGATATAATAATTAGCATAATTCTACTTGTATCCCCCCCATAAAACATTTAAAAATAGTTAAAACATTGATTAAGAGGTATGAACTCACATGTTGTGGGTGATACGGATGAACTGAAGAGGTAGGACTGCTAGGTGTCAAGTGAAGACTTTAGACACACACAATGGTCCTAATTACATATGAAGACATATGTATATAAACAATTAGTGATTATAACACTAATTAAACATGTATAAACATCCTAATGTGAGGAAAACACTTTGGTCAAGTGCTAGGAGGCTAATGGGTTGCAACAAAGGAGTGCAAGACCTCTTATGGGAGTTTATGGTCAAAAGACCATATGTGTTGGAGTTTACGGCCTAGGGGAGTAAACTCTTGGCCGTAAACTCTCTATAGGGTCACTAAATGAAGCCTAACATTATTACAACTTAAGTGGTGAAGTGCTTCTAGGCTTAAACAAGTGTTTGGGCTTCCTTTTAACTCCTTTGAGGAGTTCACGCGCCATGGACCATATCCCATGGAGATTACGGCCGTAATCTCCCTTAGGAGGGTGTTTGTGGTGTTTTCAAGTCCCTAATTTATCTAAGAATGAAGCAAGGAAATTGTCCAAGGCTTTAGGAGAGTTTATAGCACCATTTGGCACCATTGTTTGGAGTTCACGACCCTAGAACTTCTTGGGCCGTGAACACCTTACTCTTGGTGTTCTAAAGGTGTTTGCTAGTCCTAAACTCATCTAGGTACATGTCTAAATTAGTCTCTTGGCTTAAGGAAGGCTTTTAGGGCATTTTGGCACATAAAAATGGAGTTCACGGACGAAGAACTTCCTTGGCCGTGAACTCACTTCTAGCCATGATTCTTAATTGTTTTGTGGTCTTAAACATGTAATGGTAGCTTCTAGGTTCATTCCCAAGGCTTTGAGGGACATTGGGCACACTTTTGGCCCTTAAAAAGGAGTTTACTCTCCAAGTGTTCTTGGGCGGTAAACTCCCAAATCTTGGGGTTTTGATCCGATTTTGATGTTATAAAAAACAATCTAAGCTATATAATACAACTAGATAGAAGTACTCACGATTTGGGATAAAAACCTGAAGATCCGTGAGAGAGAATTTGGCTTTTCTCTAGTTGGAAATGTAACTAATGAATGAATATGGCTCAGATTTCTATATATAGTCCTGAGATTTTTGGCAGAAAATATTTTTATTCCGGAATTGAACCCTAATATCCTAGAGTTTTGGAATAACAGTGTTGCACAAAACCCTAGTGCATCCACTCTCCTGATATCTCCTTAAGTGTAAATCCTGAAAAACTGTCAAACTTATGCCCAAAGTCTGGAATTTCATTGTAACTGTTCTAACTTCTATTGGATTGATATGGTTTGTTCAGAATGGAAATTTCAGGTTGTCACAGGGCTGAACATTGGTATTCTAGTCCGATGACTGATTGAGTTGGGAGCAAGCCTGACATAAGTTGTGAGCCCCAGGGGCAAGTCTGACTTATGTTGTGGGCTCAAGAGCAAACCAGATATGAGTTGTGGGCCCAATAGGCAAGCCAGATTCATATTATAGGCTCAGGGGTAATCCAGTCTTTTAGTTGTGGACCTAGTACATGTTGTCGTTATTTATGTGCTATCTGTTTGTGCGGTGGTATTTTGGAGGAACTCACTAAGATTCTTGCTTACGATTTGTTTATGGTTTCAGTTTCTTCAAATGATTCATGGCAAGGCAAAGGCGTGACCGTACGCATCCTCGGTTTTAGAACAAAGTGGATCTTGGGAGACTCTAATTTTAAATCATGTTTTTGTAAACACTTTTGTTAATAAATGGGTTGTTTTGAAAAGTTCATATTTGTTAAAATTTTTGGGATGTTACACAACCACCACCGTTTGCTAGTTTTCTATTCAATTCCAACACAGAAGGAAGTACATCACAAGGAAATACCTCTCAACAAAATGTGAACCCGAGAGGATGGAAGAAGAAGAAGAAGAAAAAAAAAAGAATATAATGATGTTTATGTTTTGTGTTATTTTGAACAATGTTAACTACTTATTTTATCTAATTCGGTATGTAATATTAAACTTGAATTTGATGTTTTGAATTTAAACAATGGTACCCAGTTATTGTATCTTATTTGATATATGCTGCAAAATGTTTGGATTTGTTAAAAATGCACGAATGGTAAATGTACAAAATCTGTAAAAACTAAAAAAAAAAAAAAAAAAAAAAAAAAAAAACACCCAGTGGCTATCCTAACGACTAGTCGCCACTATAGGTATTTGATTGATATTTGTGGAAAACATGTGGCGACAAAATGGCGTCGCTATAGGTGGCACCTGTCCCGACGACATGTCGTCGCCACAAGTAATTAATAAAACTTTATTTTTTTTCTCGAAAATCATTCCAGACGGTACTTGTACCAACGTCATGTCGTCGGTATATGGGGTACCTATCCCGACGACACCTATGCCGACGACTTTTTTGACCTATCCTGACTTGTCTGTGACGACTTGTCGTCGGTACACGGTTAGAAAATGTCGTCGCTTAATGAACCATCATCCCCATCTAAAGAGATTCCAGAAAATGTCGTCGGTATAGGAGCTTGGATTGATTAATTTAAAAAGTTGTCTAAAAAGGATGACCAATATAACCCCCTTTAATCCAAAGTCACATATATCTCCACAAATTCCTTGGTCATCAGATGAGGAAAATGATGATATGTCTAAGGGGGGAGATATTTTACTTTATGAGTACAACCCCAAAGTATTTAATGAAGATTAAGTGATGTTCTTAGTTCATGTGGAGCATCAGGATGTTCTAATGCTAAGGTTGTGGGGAGTGGTTATATCCAAAACACCTTCTAACTCAGCGCCACATAGGTAGTTTACCATTCCACAATCAACCCATTAGGTTGTGGAAATGGTGTTTACCGGTGGGTTGGTAGTGAAGGGACAAAAAGGAGGAGAGAAAATATGAGGGACCAGATTCTAAACCAATCGAATGCATCGTCTTCATGGAGACTCCATAGCCAAGCCATCGGGCAGTGTTCACGCATGACTTGGATGTCCATTCAGCATCATGCGTCTTCTTCTACCTCCACTTTGGATAGCCTAAGGAACAACCTATAAATTTCACCAAGTCATCCACCATTATCGAGGTGTCTTCTCATTTAGCCAATGAAGTACGTGCACTAGCAATAGCCAAAACTAACAAGGGTAGGGGAAGAAAATGACTTCAGGCTCGTGATAAATAGACTCAAACTAAAAAGGAAATCTGCAAGGCAATGAAAAATATGAATCTAATTGAGGGTGAAAATAAAGAAGCCTTAAAATCCCGATACCTAATAGTTTTTGAATTTGTGTTAAAAAATAAAGAAGTTTTGAGAGGATATGCAAAATACTTGAAATCGGAAAGATGACCAATGGTTTGTTGTCGAATCAAGAAGACACTTAGTTTTACTTGAAACAATTGAGCTGAGAAAAAAGATCTGGTGTTAGACAAAAAATATGAAAAATGATATCCTTCTAAATAAATCCCTAAATGTTAATAAACATGCTTATAGTACAAGGTAGGTAGCCATACAATCTAACGATGCTTCTGAGTGTAAAATCTTGAGAGACTTATGAGAGTATGACTATACTGAGTAGAAATAAGCTCTTGATAGTCACGTACTATCATATCCAAAAAGCATGCCATAAGGACTGAGTTTCATTAACACATAAAAGTATCACCAGGGGACCTTTCAAAAGGAGAAACGAAAAGATGATCCATAAAGAAGGAACCACTTAGTTTATTGAAAAAAGTCTCCTATTTCATGTAAGTGGTGGGCTCAACAAAAGTTTTTCAACTACACTATTGAGCTCCAAGAGTTTCAGTTTATGGAATCCCCAATTAATATTGACATAAAGATGCATATGGTAGAATGTGCTTTTAAAGAACTACTCAACTAGACATTGTTGAATCCAAACATTTAAATAGAATGAAGAATCAATACAGAGGTGAATCCAAACATTTAAATAGAATGAAGAATCAATACAGAGGTGAATCCCTCACCAAGAACTACCATTACCTTATTAGTCAAGAATTGACAAAGGGCAAAAAAGGATAAATGCAAACACATTTGTTCATATCTAGCTAGGAATAGATACTTCAAGAGAATAAGTCTTGAATAACCTCATAAACGATCATATCTTCAAGTAAGCTTGTATATACATTATTTTGTATACTTTTCTCAGAAAATAAAAAGTTCCAAAAATATCAAAAAAAAATGTTAATATATTAGGAAAAGAAAAACTACAAAAAGACCCTTATAAAATATCACTTGGGACCGTAACATATACAAGGCCTTTGAGTGGGGTGGATGCACCCCACTTGACATTAATCCTTAACTAAATTCCATATAGTAAATTTGGAAGTGTGCTTAGTTATCAATTAATGGATCCCAACATAATAGTAATCTTATACTCATGCACAGTACTGCTTGGGACATAATTCATTTTGTATATATATTCTTTTGAATACATTATTTTGCTTTTAGAGATTATTACTCTGATATCAATCTCAATCTTGT
Organism: Lactuca sativa; assembly: GCF_002870075.4. Lineage (NCBI taxonomy): Eukaryota > Viridiplantae > Streptophyta > Magnoliopsida > Asterales > Asteraceae > Lactuca > Lactuca sativa. Next base: position 138,537,168 of record NC_056628.2, on the reverse strand, counting down.
ATACAGTTGATGATAAAATTAGATTTCAAACCAATAAGAATTAGACTGGCTTTTAGTAAATGCTTTGAATGATTCGGTGATCGTTTTGTGAGCATTAGTCATTTGTCACTTTTGTTTGAAATTGAGCTCTATAATGTTTTTGAATTTTGGATACTTGTCATCTTAAATTAGCTAATTGACTAGGCTGGACTAAGTCACTTATTCAGTCTGAATTAATGAAGATCACCTCAGTTCAACATTCAAAGAGGAAGTTGTGAAACTAGGATTTCAATACCTTAATTTGTAGACTTTGACTCTTATATTGCTAATCTAAGTTCATTCCTCTAAAATTTATCTTAGTACGTTGTTTGTTTATTTTTATAAAGAGAATTTTATATTGAAAGATACCACAACATCGTTCAATTTGATTGATATTATATTTGTTTTATACTATATTATCAAAAAACATGCTTTTTATGATTTGAACTATGTATGGTAAATCGATAAACATAAATATTCAAAACAATATACATTTGTCTATCTTAGATGTAATTCTGTAATAGAAAAGTTTATGATACATTATCTAGACAAGGGCACTGCCTTTAACATATTCAGTAAAAGCCAAAGCCACCAGACCCAACATCGCAACCCGCCCATTCCAAAGCTCTGCATCTGATGTCATCAGTCCACTCGACTTCGACTGCACGCTCACTCCTTTAAACAACGGCACCAACGACGCCAACGTCAACACCACACTTGTCCCGACAAACACCGCAACACCGCCGTTGCCGATCTGGGTGAACACGTCTTGACCGCTGCTCAGTTCCACAGCCATCGCCGACACAAACCCTATCATGGCTAACCTTCCGTTGATCCTCTCCGGTGCAGGTCCACTAAACGCCAACACGTCAGAGAACTTCGTGCTGACCTTTGGAGCAGGTGGCGGAGGAGGAGGAATGTTGATCTGTGGTGGTGTTGGGGTGGTTGCTGGTTTTGAAACCCCCGGTTCACCGCTTTGAGGTGTTTGTGACATACATTTGACGGAGAAGGTGGGAGTTTTCTTGAGGAGTGTGATGGGAGTTGCCATGAAGATTGAAGAAGCAGCCATGTCGGAAAAGATGGGGATACTTTTGATGGAGGAGAGAAGGTAGTTGGTGATGGTGGTAAAGGAGGAGGATGGAGGGTTTTATATGAGAGGGGGGAAAGGTTAAAGACAAAGTAGTGGATATTTATAGGGCCACGTTAGTGACATTTCACGTGGCCTTCGAAATGGCCGATGAAGGGTGATTGTGGTGAAAAAGGCCTCTACATCTACATTTGTTTCTTTGATTATTTGTGCCTTTGTGGTGGGGTATGTTGACGATTGAAATTTGTACGCTCTTTTAGGGTTTAAGTTTTAACTTGTTTCTGAACTTTCAATATGTAAATCATTTAGAGAAAATATAGGCTATAGACGAAAAAAGGGGGAAATTTAAAAATTTAGACACAAAAAAAAAATTCCAGCTATAGACATGCATTCCGCGGAGGACCCTCCGCGGACCTCCGCGGAATGAAGTCATCTCTGCGAAGTGGTCGAACAATAGGTTGTTAGCCTTTTTAATCATGCTCCGCGGAATGGGTCTCTGCGGAGAGAGTAATGCCTCCGTGGAATGGGTGGTTGGAGCGGATTTTGAAGAGTTTTTTGATACAAAAGTTTCTTTTTCATATGTTTGTTTTATTTTGGTCGATAGATCAGTTCGTTTTCATTTGATTTTCAAAACCAAATATGAGTTTTGTTATTTTATGTACTGGAGGTTTTTTGCAGATAAGTAATGCGATTAACACCTACGTTAGACCAAAGTTAAACAACTTGGGTTTACTGCCTCCGCCTAATTTTGATTTTCGAATATTGTTTGATTTGGTCAAAAGTAAGGCTAAGGTGTTCAATAGTAATATATCATTGTCATTTCAACACCCGGTTCATGGGTATGTGATGAATATTTTAGATGAAGCAGATGTTAATCAACTCAGAAATGTAATTTCTGAAACGAAGGAGATTGTGCATTTGTATTTAGAGGTGTTTCAGGGATTGGTCGAACAGACAGAAGCAGCTGAGAAAGTTGTACCATACAATGTTGATAACATTGTATCTGATAATGTTGAAGATTGTCCAGAAGAAGAAACGGTGGCACTGAATACGGTTGAAGAAAAAAATTTATATGGGTTTAGAAGATTGACTAACAAAACTTTCTCAGACAGTGAAGAGTCAAATGAAGGATGGTCAGAAGATGAGTTCACATACGGGAAAAAAGCTTCAGACATTTTTTACGGTATGTCTCCCATACCTGATTGTCCTGATCCTATTGTTGAACCCGGACCATTTCACAGTTTAGGTCCAAATGATGATATGTTTGTTCGTCAAACATATGACAACAAACAACAACTAATTTTTGCATTGATTCTTAAAGCAACAAGAGAAAAGTTTCAGTTTAAGACCAAACATTCTAACAAAAATCGTTATGAGGTATATTGTGAAATTGAGAACTGTAGTTGGCGTTTGTATGCAAAACGCCTTGATCTCACTGATGAATTTGAAATCAGGACTTTCAACAACGTGTACACATGTTCGTCATTACAGATACACCCTAATCATAAGCATGCTAATAAAAAAGTCATGGGTACTATATTGCATGAGATTATAGGAAAAACTCGTTCCAAGGTTTGGAGGCCTAATGAAATATCAAGGGATTTGAATGCTTTGCTGGAAATCAACGTAGATTACAAACAAGCTTGGCGTGCAAAACAATATGCTATGAAACTGTTGTTGGGATCCTCTGAAGAATGTTTTGCCAAACTTCCTATTTATTTTCACAATTTGAAGAGGCATAATCCCGATACAGTTGCGTATATTCAAACAGATTCTGAAGATTGTTTCGAGTGTTGTTTTTATGCCATTGGGAGCACGGTAAATACAAAAAACTTGTTGTTATTTAATATATAATTTTTGTAAACAAATTATAGAGTGTTTATGTGTTCCATTTTTATATATTGCAGATACGAGCGTTCAAAAGTTTTTGTCGTAAAGTTATAATTATGGATGGTGCCCATTTGAAGGGTGCTTTTAAGGGAACCATATTGCATGGAGTAGCTATGGATGGGAACAACCAGATACTGCCCCTTACGCACGGAATATGAAAAAAAAAAGTGGTCTTACGTGGACATGGTTTCTTGAAAAGTTGTATGAATGTGTTAGTGATTGTCAAGAATTGACTTTTGTAACTGATAGGGCCGATACAATTCGCGTTAGTATTGAAAATGTTTTTCCACATGCTCATCATGGCTTGTGTGCTTTTCATATACTAGGTGTAACGTCTGTGTTTCTGGGCTTGCCATTTTTAGCAATGTAATAGTCTAGGTTAACCTTTGTAATGCAATCTGAAATAATAAAAATGTATTATTTGTGAATTATGTGAATTATGTGTGTGTTTTCTTAATTATAATTTAATTGAATTAAGAATAAAAATAAGCATCAAAATGAAGTGTAAAATAAACTCGATATCTTTGGATAATGTTGTAGTAGTTGAAACGAGGTTTCAGAATATATATAGAACGCCCAAATTTGACTTCGTATGAGGAAGTTATGATTTTCTGAAGTTTCGACTTGGCAGTATGCAGCCCAAATACTCGATTTGAGATCGAGCGGTTTTTAGCCGAAACAATCTAAATGAGAATTGAAGATCTCGTTGTTAGTAGCGAAACGATAAAAAGTTAGGCGAGAACGGACGTCGGACAAAGAAGTTATGAATTTATAACGAAGTTTTCCTGTCCCGGCCTACTAAAAATAAATAATAAAAATAAAAGTCAAAATTAGCCGATGGAGTCTAAATGAAAGTTGTAGAGTATGGTCTGACCTACGCGTGGATATAAAGAACGTCGAAAACAGAGCTCGTATGCGAAAGTTACGCAATTTAGAAGTTTGATGAGTCAAATTACGTCCAGCATACTCAGAGGGGTGCAACTTGTCTGACCAATACTCGAGTGCCACCAATTGACGCACGCAGTGACGTCAAAGTACGCCCAACGTAACCTAATTACGCCCAGTGTATTGAGTACGCCCAGCGTACCTGGAAATTACGCCCAACGTAATCCCAGACCCAACAGCCAATAAATAGAATGCGAGATCAACCATTTTCTCTTGTTCAAACTCTTTCTTCTCTCTAGTTTTTGCCTCGATTTGCGTGCCAATCATACCCCGAAGTCCCGGTATTATTCCCGAGCCCCGAAGCAAGATCCGAAGTCCCGAGAATCCCGAGAAGTGAGATTTCAGAGCCGAAGACCTGCCCGCGAGGAGCCCGGTTTATGTGAAGATCTTCCAGATCTACGGAGAAACACTACTTCTACAAGTCGTAGTGTTGCCCGATCATCTTCTGATCAAGTGAGTGTGTAGTCATTTTCTTCTAACACATTATTATGAAGTATTTTATACGAAATACGTGTTACGTGTATACTTTGTTGACTATATGTGTGGATGTATATTCACTTTCTTCTATCTCATAGATCTGATTTATTCTCTATGAAATACATGTTATGTGTGTGTACCTCATCTGTTATGTGGAAAAATGTATTGATCGAGCATGCTATACAGGTTTTAAACTTTGTATAAAAATGTATATTTTTATCTACTAATATGTTGGGTAGAACATGGGTAGATAATTGGTGTGTAATAAACAGATGAGAGGCCTTGATGTTGGTGTTATTCTAGTCATTCAACAGAGTATGGATGACGACCACGGACTATTTTAGACAGTCCTATGGAACACTAGCAGGCTCATAACCTGTAGGTGTTGTGAACGACGTGTTCACCGGTGTACTCTATCCCCCTCATGGTTGCCTTTAGGATATTTATTGCTAAGGAAGCCCCTTTGCGGTAATGTCCGTCATGATGAAAATCCTAGATTAGGTCCCTTATAATAGATGTTGTTTTAGGGACGTAAAGTGAGGAAAACGGGAATGGGTAATCGGGTTATTGTTGATTGTTTAATTAAATATAATTATTTATTGTGGGTTGAAAACCCTATATGCTCACCAGGCTCCCAAGCTTGACCCACTCAGTTTACTTGTATTACAGGAAGTGGCGCAAGGGCATAAGATGGATGAATCATCAAGTTGTTTTGTTTACAAGTCTGCATATGTATAATATTTGTTGAATGACTAGTAATGTTATCGTTTATGCTTTATGGTCTGTATCGTAACATGACATCCCGATTTTGATTATGAAATGAAATTATATTTCTTTATGAAATATTTTGATAAAAGATCTATTTTATCATGTTTTGTTTTTGGGAACAAATTCCGCATCTCTTTTAAAATCAAAAGGATTTACTTTGAAATTATTTTAAAAAGCATAAATGAAATCGGTCTTTTGTGGCCGAGATTTTGGGGATGTCACAGTTGGTATCAGAGCATTAGTTTAAGCGAACTAGGAATTTGTAGGATTTCTGGACTTAAACTTAGAATGCTAAGTGAAGGTCGTTAGATGTGTGTCTGTTATATTTCAGACACGAGCACTAGTTTATTTTAGGAAGTTGCCTAAAATGCTTTTATGTGCTAAATGTTATATGTTGCCATATATGATATTATTTGTTCGGATCTATGGTTTGTCGCCGACCGGATCTGGAAACCTTATGTGTGTAGGATTCTAAGCGTATGTCTACATTATTAGAACTAACATGTAATCGTTTCGAAGTAATAAGGATGATTTGAATATCTATTGTGAATGAGGATCTAATTTCACCTTATTCAGTGTATAGATAAAAAATGGTGAGAACAAGAAGCGGAGTTGGAAATGCTGATGAAAACAGGAATCAACCACCAGTGATTGAGCAAATACCCGTCGTAGCAGTAGCACCTGAGCCGATAACAATGGCTGGTGTACAAATGATGATTCAAACGATGTTGGATCGTCAAATGGAAGAAACAAGACGTCTGCTTAGGAAGAATCGTGAAGAACCGTCAATTCAAGTGGAAGAGCCCGAGGAGAATGGAGGGCAGTCTGAAGGAGGAAACTTTAGTGGGATCGTTGGTCAAGACGACCAACCGGTGGTTAGACACAACAACCAGAATGGAGGAAATGATGGTCGTGGGTGCAAGTATAAGGATTTCATGGCATCCAAACCACCATGTCTATCCGGAAGCTCGATGCCGGTACAAGTTATGGACTGGATCTCCGAAATGGAGACTATGTTTGAAAGTTGTGAATGCAGCAACAGGCAGAAGACCGCTCTTGCGATCCCTCTGCTAAAATCTGGCGTGTTGAGTTGGTGGAAGCTGTTAGCTGACTCTATGCCCAAGGGAGAAGCAAGCAAAATGTCTTGGGAAGACTTTGTGGAACAACTAAAACTACAATACTACTCCGAGTAGGACCTTCTGGAAATCAGTAATGAGTTTCAGAATTTGAAGAAAAGGAAATTGAGCGTTACTGAATACGCTGCTAGTTCCACAGAAAAGATGAAGTTTATCCCATATTTGGTACCAACAGAACTCTCTAAGGTCAACAAGTTTGCCCATGGACTACCAGCGGACTATGGTCTAATGGTTAAGCAAGCAACCACATTGAAAGCCGCCATCTGGGCTGCTAGAAATGTTGAGACCCAGATCAGGGAAAAAGGTCTGGAAAGGTCAGAGGTTGGTGAAAAGAGGAAATTTGAGGGATCTTCAGGGTCCAGCAAGAAAAGTAAATTCTCGAAATCTGGTTCGAGAGGAAGTGGAGGAAAGGTATAGGCGAAATGCTGCGATAAATGCAAGAAAAAGCATCATGGGAAGTGCGGCGGGGAAGCCACATGCTTCAAATGTGGAAAGTCAGGGCATTATGCTAACGACTGCACCCTCACCAAGAATGTTTGTTATGGTTGTGGTGAGGAAGGGCACATATCAAGAGATTGTCCGAAGAAGAAGGAGGCAACAAAACCCAACATTTCGCCAAAGCCGAAGGCGAGAGCATTCCAGATGACACTGGAAGCTGCTAAAGATGAAGCTGATGTCGTTCAGGTACCTTTCTCGTAAACAAATCGTCTGCCCAAATTTTATTTGATTCTGGAGCCAACTACTCCTTTATATCGCATGAATTTGGTAGAAAACTACTCCTTTATATCGAACTTAACAGTTTCGACATCATTTTGGGAATGGATTGGCTTAGCGCCAATGATGCCGAAATTTTATGCAAGAAGAAAATAGTGAAAGTGAACCCACCTGGGAAGGAATCGTTTATGGTGTATGGAGATAAACGCAGAGTGAATTCTAGAATCATTTCTCTAATGAAAGCCAGAAAATGTTTGACCAAGGGGTGTACATCATATTTAGCATTCGTGATCGATGCTAAGAAGGAAAAAAAGGTGATGCAGAATATTCCTGTCGTATGTGATTATCCGGAAGTATTTCCCGAAGATCTTCCTGGATTACCTTCTGATCGACAAGTAGAATTTCGTATCGACTTGTTGCCGGGAACGACGCCTATAGCAAAAGCACCTTACCGACTAGCACCGATGGAGATGAAGGAGCGGATGATGCAACTTCAGGAGTTATTGGACAAAGGTTTCATAAGACCTAGTTCATCGGCCTGGGGAGCTCCGATGTTATTCGTCAAAAGAAATATGGAAGTATGAGGATGTGCATCGATTACAGAGAACTGAACAAGGCAACAATAAAGAATAGATATTCGTTGCCGAGGATTGATGACCTGTTCGATCAACTACAAGGTTCAAGTTATTTTTCAAAAATCGACCTGAGGTCAGGATATCATCAGCTAAAAGTAAGAGAGCAGGATATAGAGAAGACTGCATTCAGAACATGATATGGGCACTACGAGTTTTTGGTTATGTCGTTTGGACTAACCAATGCTCCAGCAGCATTCATGGATTTAATGAACAGGGTTTGTAATCCATTCCTAGATAAATCTGTGATAGTGTTCATAGATGACATTTTGATTTATTCGAAAATCCAAGAGGAGCATGGCAGACACTTGCGAGAAGTGTTAGAAGTTTTAAAGAAGGATAAGTTGTATGCAAAGTTCTCCAGATGTGATTTTTGGATTCGAGAAGTACAATTCTTGGGTCACGTGGTCAACCAAGAAGGGATAATGGTTGATCCAGCGAAGATCGAAGCTGTGATGAAGTGGGAACAACCGAAAAGTCCCACGGAGATTCGAAGCTTTTTGGGATTAGCCGGATATTATTGAAGGTTTATCCAAGGCTTTTCTTCGATCGCTAGTCCATTAAGAGCTTTGACCCACAAAGGAGTTGTTTATGCTTGGAATGATAAGCACAAAGAAGCTTTCGAGTTGCTAAAGAAGAGGCTATGTGAGGCACCGATTCTATCTCTACCTGATGGGGTTGAAGACTTCGCTGTTTATGGCGATGCGTCTGGGGTTGGATTGGGTTGTGTTTTGACCCAAAGAGATAAGGTGATCGCATATGCGTCTCGACAGCTGAAAGAGCATGAAAAGAACTACCCGACTCATGATTTGGAGTTGGCAGCGGTAGTTTTCGCTCTGAAGATATGGAGGCATTACCTCTATGGCACGAAGTGCAAACTTTTCACTGATCATAAGAGTCTCCAATATCTCTTTAGTCAGAAGGAATTGAATATGAGGCAACGACGCTGGCTAGAGTTACTTAAAGACTACAACTGTGAGATACTTTACCACCCCAGTAAAGCAAATGTTGTTGCTGATGCTCTCAGTCGGAAAGTCAATCTTGAAAGGAAAAGGCCAAGAGTGTTGAGAATAGAAGTTGTCTCGACAATTGTGGAAAGTATAAAGAAAGCTTAAGATGAAGCTTCTGAGAAGAATGACCGAAAGGAGGAATGTTTGGCCAAAACGTTGGTGTTCGGTATAAACAGTCATGGACTGAAGGTGTTCCAAGATCGGATTTGGATACCTAAGTCAAGAGGAATAAGAGATCTTCTGATAGAAGAAGCTCACAAAACCATGTACTCCATTCATCCCGGTAGCACAAAAATGTATAGGGACCTGAAACCCCATTACTGGTGGCCGACGATGAAGCTCGACATTGCGAAGTATGTGGCGGAGTGTGTGACATGTGCAAGAGTCAAGGCACAACATCAGAAACCATACGGGAGTTTAGAACCTTTACCTGTACCTATGGGTAAATGGGAAGACATTGCTATGGATTTTGTCAGTAAACTGCCCAGAACAAAAAGTGGTCACGACATGATTTTGGTGGTCGTTGATCGATTCACTAAGAGTGCGCATTTCATAGCAGCCAATGAGAAATGGTCTATGGAAAAGCTTGCGAATTCTTACGTGAAGGAAATTGTGAGGCTTTACGGTGTTCCGCTAACGATTGTGTCGGATCGTGATAGCCGTTTCACCTCAAGATTTTGGAAAAGTCTACAAGAGGAATTGGGTACCAAGTTGTGTTTAAGTACAACTTACCATCTGCAGACTGATGGTCAGAGCGAACGGACGATACAAACACTTGAAGATATGCTAAGAGCATGTACCTTAGAATTCCAAGGTAACTGGGATGAACATTTACCATTGGTAGACTTTTCCTTTAATAATAGTTTCCACTCGAGCATTAAGATGGCACCTTATCAAGCTTTGTACGGACAGAAGTGTCGTACGCAGTCTTGTTGGCTTGAGGCTGGGGAAAAGCAGTTTATGGGACCAGAGATGGTTCATCAAACCGCTGAAAAGTTGAAAATAATTAGGGAAAGATTGTTAGCCGCTCACGACCGTCAAAAGAGCTATGCTGACAAAAAGCGAAGACCGATGACTTTTGAAGTTGGAGATTCGGTTTTGCTTAAAGTCTCGCCGTGGAAGGGACTTATAAGATGTGGTAAAAGGGGAAAGTTAAGTCCAAGGTTTATTGGACCGTTTAAAGTTCTTCAGAGAATTAGGAACCAAGCTTACAAGCTCGAACTACTCGAAGAACTGAATGGAATTCATAACACTTTTCATATGTGTTACTTGAGGAAGTTCACGGGAGAAGTTCCCGACATGATTCCACTTTCAGAGTTAATAATTGATGAAAACAAAAGATTGATTGAAGAACCAGAAGCAATCGTTGACCGGAAGACTAAGAAATTGCGACGTAAGATGGTTGAGTTAGTGCTTGTCCGTTGGAAACACACGAATGGGTCGTATCTCACCTGGGAGACGGAGAGTGACATGATGGGTCGCTATCCGCATTTATTTGTTGATGTGTGATTCCAGGGACGGAATCATTCTAAGGTGGAGAAAATTGTAACGCCCGTGATTATGGGCTTGCCATTTTTAGCAATGTAATAGTCTAGGTTAACCTTTGTAACCCAATCTGAAATAATAAAAATGTATTATTTGTGAATTATGTGAATTATGTGTGTGTTTTCTTAATTATTATAATTTAATTGAATTAAGAATAAAAATTAGCGTCAAAATGAAGTGTAAAATAAACTCGATATCTTTGGATAATGTTGTAGTAGTTGAAACTAGGTTTCTAAATATATATAGAACGCCCAAATCTGACTTCGTATGAGGAAGTTATGATTTTCTGAAGTTTCGACTTGGCAGTATGCAGCCCGAATACTCGATTTGAGATCGAGCGGTTTTTAGCCAGAACAATCTAAACGAGAATCGAATATCTCGTTGTTAGTAGTGAAACGATGAAAAGTTAGGCGAGAACGGACGTCGAACGAAGAAGTTATGAATTTATAACGAAGTTTTCCTGTCCCGGCCTACTAAAAATAAATAATAAAAATAAAAGTAAAAATTGAGTCTAAATGAAAGTTGTAGAGTATGGTCTAACCTACGCGTTGATATAAAGAACGTCGAAAACGGAGCTCGTATGCCAAAGTTACGCAATTTAGAAGTTTGACGAGTCAAATTACGCCCAGCGTAATTTGAGTACGCCCAGCGTACTCAGAGGGGTGCAACTTGTCTGACCAATACTCGAGTGCCACCAATTGACGCATGCAGTGACGTCAAAGTACGCCCAACGTAACCTAATTACGCCCAGTGTACTTAGTACGCCCAGCGTACCTGGAAATTACGCCCGGCATAATCCTAGACCCAGCAGCCTATAAATAGAATGCGAGATCAACCATTTTCTCTAGTTCAAACTCTTTCTTCTCTCTAGTTTTTGCCTCGATTTGCTTGCCAATCATACCCCGAAGCCCCAATATTATTCGCGAGCCCCGAAGCAAGATCCGAAGTCCCGAGAATCCCGAGAAGTGAGATTTCAGAGCCGAAGACCTGCCCGCGAGGAGCCCGGTTTATGTGAAGATCTTCCAGATCTACGGAGAAACACTACTTCTACAAGTCGTAGTGTTGCCCGATCATCTTCTGATCAAGTGAGTGTGTAGTCATTTTCTTCTAACACATTATTATGAAGTATTTTATACGAAATACGTGTTACGTGTATACTTTGTTGACTATATGTGTGGATGTATATTCACTTTCTTCTATCTCATAGATCTGATTTATTCTCTATGAAATACGTGTTATGTGTGTGTACCTCATCTGTTATGTGGAAAAATGTATTGATCGAGCATGCTATACAGGTTTTAAACTTTGTATAAAAATGTATATCTTTATCTACTAATATGTTGGGTAGAACATGGATAGATAATTGGTGTGTAATAAACAGATGAGAGGCCTCGATGTTGTTGGTGTTATTCTAGTCATTCAGCAGAGTATGGATGACGACCACGGACTATTCTAGACAGTCCTGTGGAACACTAGTAGGCTCATAACCTGTAGGTCTTGTGAACGACGTGTTCACCGGTGAACTATATCCCCCTCATGGTTGCCTTTAGGATATTTATTGCTAAGGAAGCCCCTTTGCAGTAATGTTTGTCCCGATGAAACTCCTAGATTAGGTCCCTTATAATAGATGTTGTTTTAGGGACGTAAAGTAAGGAAAACGGGAATGGGTAATCGGGTTATTGTTGATTGTTGAATTAAATATAATTATTTATTGTGGGTTGAAAACCCTATATGCTCACCAGGCTCCCAAGCCTGACCCACTCAGTTTACTTGTATTACAGGAAGTGGCGTAAGGGCATAAGATGGATGAATCATCAAGTTGTTTTGTTTACAAGTCTGCATATGTATAATATTTGTTGAATGACTTGTAATGTTATCGTTTATGCTTTATGGTCTGTATCGGAACATGACATCCCGGTTTTGATTATGAAATGAAATTATATTTCTTTATGAAATGTTTTGATAAAAGATCTATTTTATCATGTTTTGTTTTTGGGAACAAATTCCGCATCTCTTTTAAAATCAAAAGGATTTACTCTGAAATTATTTTAAAAAGCATCAATGAAATCGGTCTTTTCTGGCCAAGATTTTGGGGATGTCACACTAGGAAACATAGTACACAAGTTTGGGAAAAATGATAAAACAAAAGGGTTGTTTTGGAGGCTTGTGAAAGCTTACAAAAGAAATGTTTTTGAAGAATTGTGGTATATATTTAGTTCTACTAGGCCGCAAGTAGCAGCGTATCTAAGTGAAATTCCCTGTGTTAAATGGACTAGAGCATATTCGCCATCGAAACGTTACGATTACATGACCTCGAACAGTGCAGAGTTCATGAATGCTTTATCTGTAGATGCAAGGAAGATGCCTATAATACCCCTTCTTGAGTTCTTCCGACGTCTTTCACAGGAATGGTGTTACAAGCGTCGCATCGAAGGAGGTATGAATTTTATTTTGTCTTTAATTAGGTCGAATAATTAGTTAATTATATATATCTTCTTTATAGGGAAACGTTCAACAGTGCTAACCGAGTGGGCTGAAAAAGTAGTTAGTAAAAATGAAGAGCGTACGACAGGATGGTCCATTTCTGGTGTTTCAGATGCATTTTATGAAGTTCATGATTTCAAACATGGTGGCATAGTTGATCTGAGGCAAGAGACTTGTACATGCAAATATTGGGAAGGAACTGGGTTGCCTTGTGGTCATGTGATAATGGTCTTGAAGCACTTGAACAAAACTAACTTCGGACATCTGCCTATAGATGCTTACAAAATGGAAACATACCGAAGTACGTATGAGGAGCCGGTTTACCCCCTTCCAGAACCATGTGATTGGGAGATTCCTGCTGAGATGATGGTTGTGAAACCCCCGATAATGGATACATGTCAAGCTGGTAGACCGAGAAACAGAAATCGTATTCCGTCACAAGGTGAGGAACCTATAATAAGAGGTGTAGTAGATGTGATAGTACAACACATAATGCAGCGACTTGTCCTGCATTGGTCCCAAAGAAACAAAAAAGGCTAGAAAAACTAGTACGACATCAGGTAGTAACACAAAAGGAAAAGGGAAAGGGACAGAAGGGACTCAGGAGACGCTAGAGACGCACGGGACACAAGAGACGCGTTGGACGAGTGGGACGCAGAGAGAAGACTATTGTTCAACGTTTGATTTGAATGATTGATGTTGTATTTATAATTAATTATGTTTTGTTTTAGAGGACATTAATTTGTCTACTTTGAGCTGGTGTGTTTATTTTAAAGATGATGGGTAATATTATGATTATATTACTGCATAATTACTAGTAGAATGATAACTAATACTCAAAGTTAATACATTCAACAAACTAGAAACATATAGTAAACGTACAACAATGGTAATTAACTTAAGGGAATTGCAAAGGATACTTTTCTTTCTCCATTGTTATATAGTCGTCCCTTATTCTTATTTTATCTTCCATACGGTCCTTTTGCCTATAAAGTTCTATCATTTCTGCATCCTTGTCAGCAAGCCATTTTTCAGACAGTTTGAGATTCTTCATAGTTTTTTTATCCATTCCTCATGATCTTTGATTTTTTTTTGTAATCGTCATCCTTTCCTCAACATCTTTGCACTCCGCCGCAATGAGGTCACGTCGTTCAGTGAGAGCCCGAGACGAGTCTTTATCTTTTTTTTTGTTGTTCTTCAGCCCATTGTAGTTGTTGCAAAGTATCCTCCGACATATATGACTCTCTTAAATTTGGTGATGGTGCAAGAAAAGGGTCGATCGGATCACAATAGAAACAATCAACTTCGTTGCACGAGCAAATATACAAAGATGAAGATGAAGTCATTTTAAATTTAAAAAAAAAATTATAACTCTATACGAAAAATCCGACGACCATCCATGACTATATATAGTCCCTTCCACTCTGCAGAGAGCTGTTGTTAGTCCGTAGAGGTTTTTGTCAGTCCGCGTTACTGCGTTTGTCAGTTCGCATAGTTTTTTTGTCTAGTCGTTGTCATGCATACATATTACAATTATGAAAATACAATTATTTATTTAAAGGTAAACATTTTTTTTATTAAAAAGTAAAGAATGCCAACAAACCATTACAAGTACGGTTAACATAGAACTGAATAAAAACTAATATTCGTTGTGATCCATACAATAAAGTTCAATTGAATTGGCGTGGAGGTAAGACCACAACACTTTCGACTGGTTTTTCCCAATGCCTAAGGGTTGGAATAGGATAGACCGTCTCAGTTTGATAAGCATTTCGATACACCGCTGTACTTAACTTTAAATTTACCATTTGATGGATTTCTGCAATTTCGAGTCTGTGTAGTGAAGCTATAGCATGCTCACAAGGTATACCGCATTTTTGCCATTTACCGCAACTACAAATACCACGGTCTAGTTGTACATATTCGGTTGTTGAATACTTAGTCACTTCATATCTATCGCCAACAATATGCGTAATCCTACAACCATCCGAGTGGATAAATCTTTTATGAATCACCTTAAGTGCATAAGGGGTTAGAAGATTATGGATATCCCCTGTGAAATCAACTGAATCAATAAAAAAAATTATAAGGTCATAACGTATAATAAACATATCAATTCACCGTTTTAATGATGTCATAACTTATAATTACCTCCAAAAACAGCACGTCGAAGATAAACTTCTTACATCGAGTCATGAACCATTTCAATGATTGTTGTTATTGGAAACTCATGCGTGTTTGTTTTAAACCAATTGAAAACATCGGGAATGTCAATGAATTTAACATTGAAACTTACTCTTGGAAAACAAGCCCGTACCCATTTTGCAATGGGAATATTGTCAAGCCAATGAAGATCATTCCCATTTACCTCATTTTTTAAATTGTTCAAACATGCATAAAATTGAGATAAATTATATGCTTTACACGTCTTACAGAACCACTGTTCTACGACTGTATTGGTTCCGATGGAAGCGCGTATTTTCTTGGCTATATTTTTACAACAATAGCCATGATATGAATCAGGGTAGACTCTGTGGACTGCAAAGTCCATAGAATCAGACATATGGCTTATGAAACCAAATTATGTATTGTCACCTAAACAGTCTTTAAGCCTCCTTATGAACCATAACCATGAATTGTCACAATTTATGGTTCCCAAGGCAAACACTATGAGAAGGGGTTCATGATTTCCATCTAAAGCAAAAGCAATGTACATGGATGTTACATATGCCCCAATTAGAGGTACTTGACCAACGAATATGATTGATATCATAGACGTGAGAAATGTACGAATCTGTAAGTCAACATAAGAATATTAGGCATATACCAACTTGAAATAACTAAATATTTATTTACTATAAGGGATTACATACCACGCATCCCAATGCCACGAAACAAATTTGGAAACGATTGTACCGATCCTTCGTAATGTACGTGAAGGTGGTAGGATTGCTTCTTTGCAGCTTATGGAAAAAAGTCGGTAGGCTGGAGAAACTTTTCCTTAATACCTGATTGACTGAACTCATTTTCACAACTTTCGACACCTTGTAAATTTTCGTCATGGTTGTCAAAATTTATAAGGAATTAGTATACATTATTCCGCAGAACTTACTTGTCAGTCCGCGTAAATGTGTTGTCATTACGCGTAGCTTATTTGTCAGTCCGCGTAAGCTGTTTGTCAGATAATGTTTTTTGAATGTATGGTTTTGTAACATTTGTTGGTCAAATATTTTTTTTTAAAATAAAGGATAAATACCATATTACATTTAAATAAAGAAATACAAGAACAATACAAAATGCAGTTCTACTTAAAAAAACGGTACATTTTTCAAAAGATTCCAAGGGGCTTCAAACTCGAAACTCTGTCCGTTGCTAATGGATTTGTATTCTTCTTTAGACACCTCCAAGATCTCTTCCTCAGTATCATTGACATGATCATCTTCAATCTTATTATAAAGATCGTTTAATAACACAACTTCCGTTTTCAATTCATACCATTTTGTAGCTATATCAAGCGTGTTGCGATGGTTTTGTATGGTGGTTTCAGCGTCAGTGTTGAAGGTATTCGTTAGTTGGGAGAAAAACATTATATCCTCCAAACTGGTGTTCTCTTTGACATTAATATATGCACGAGCTAGAAGGAAATACTCGTTAGCGGTCCATTGGTTTGAACCCATTGTAAAACATACAAAGCACATGAACTAAAATACCTTAGATGAAGTGATACATTGTTGTTTGTCGTTTTATATAGACTTGTTAGTCCGCGTTACTGCGTTCTCAATCCGCGTTACGGGGTTGTTAGTCCGTGTTACTTCGTTGTCAGTCCGCGTTACTGACTTGTGAGTCCGCAAAGCCAATGATCACTCCGCGTTACTGACTTGTCAATCCGTGTTTCTGTCTTGTCAGTCCGCAAAACTGTTTTGTCTAGTAATTGTTAGTCCGTGTTACTGACTCATCAGTCCGCGTTAAGAAACTTTTGATATATATTAATCGTTTTCAGTCCGTGTTACTGACTCGTAAGACCGCGTTACTGACTCGTTAGTCCGCGTTAAGAAACTTTTTATATATGTTAATCGTTGTCAGTCCGCGTTACTGACTCGTAAGTCCGCGTTACTGACTCGTCAGTCCGCATTAAGAAACTATTTATATATATTAATCGTTGTCAGTCCACGTTACTGGCTCGTAAGTCCGCGTTACTGGCTCGTCAGTCCGCGTTACTGACATATCTTTGTATAACATATGTTTGTACATATATTAAACGTAGTGTCTATACGAAATTCAATTCTTTAGTTGATAGTAGATCAATTAAGAAATGGCGTCCAATGTACCAAGTTCTTCGAATGCAACAAATCCATCTAATGCAGCCTCTCCAACAAATTGTACATCTCCATGGACGCCAACAGAGTTGTTGGTCCTAATACAAAGTTGGATTACCATTTACGAGGGTCTACCAGTGATGGCTCCCCTGAATTGCCTTGTAGGTGATGAATGGTCCCGCCTCATAGCTTTGTTCAACTATCAAGTCGGGCAAGGACACGAACGACTAAAACCTGCTATTGTTAGTAAATGGATGGATTTAAAGTTTAAGGTCACATGGTTCAATCGATGCTACAATCCTGAGAAAATGCGACGCTCTCAAGCAGATAATGAAGAACTTCTTGAAGATGTGAATGGATATTACCTATGCAAGTTTGATGGACATGATTTCGAGTATACGGACGTTTGGAATCTGGTAAAAGATAAAGTTTTTTTCAAGTAGATGAGTATTTTATTTCCAATGTTTTATCTAATGTTTGTTAGTCGTAAGAAACCTTATTTTTATGTAGACGACTCTATTGTAATGTATTCATGTTATTTGTAATGTTTATTTTGTTTGAATGTATGGTTTTGTAACATTTTTTGGTGAATTATGTTTAAAAAATATAAAAGATAATTACAAGATTACATACTACCAGAAGTGACACGATTACATACTAGAAACAAGTATTTAATATTAATATATATACAAAGTTCCTAATATCAACTTATATAGTATCCCAAATAACATTTGCCATCTTATTTCTATAGAGAAATGCAGCTTCTCTACATGTCCTTGAAATCGCCACTGGTACCCCCAGAAACAATCATTTCCATAAACATGCATACAAATACTCCACAATCCCCTCTTTCAAGACTATATTCTTGTTGTGGGGCGTCTACAACATCAACAAACTCGACCTTTGCTTTGTCTCTGTGTCCAATGGGGGAAATGGCTCCAGTAATCAATGGCATCCAACTCTGAGATAATACTATCTCCAAAACTTTTGAATTCTCCATTAGTGTTGTATGTTGAGAAGTAACCCGCAACTTGTGCTGAATCAAAAATTTCTACTTTCCAGGTATCTAAATGTAGAACCACCAAAAACCAATGGGTATGCACAACATTTATTACAGATATAACCTGCAAAAAAAATATAAATTAAATACTAGTAATTTCAGTAATATTATATATATAAAATAATAATTATTAAACTTAACTAACCGTATCCACATCCTCCCATTTAGGACAACCTCTAAAACCATATGCTACATTCCTAAATAAATATGATTTTCCGGGTTCCAAATTGATTCCTTGAGGATATAGAGTCCACCGAGCGTTCGTCGGCCGCCTTTCCATCAACAAGGATCTCCATATAGCAATAACATAACAACAATACCCGGATTTCCATCCGATGGAGGGTCGGCCTTGGTGCCGTAGACCCTGTCAGTATAGTGAGGATAACTCAACTGTCACTGCCGACTGAAGAATAAGATCACGCTGCTCCAACCACCAGCACGAACTCCGCCACTGATCATTACCAAAAACCAAATCAATAAATACCAATAATTACCAAAATACCCCCGGAAGTCAACTGGTCAACCCTTGGTTAAAGTCCAAGTCCTCAGTCAAGGTCAACCTTCCTGGTTGACCCTACTCGCCGAGTCAACTCGTTGACTCTTCGAGTTCCCATACTCAAAACTCTCATATTACGACTCAACTCGTCGAGTTGCCCCAAGACTCGCCGAGTCCAACAAACTCTGAGTCCCTTCATGCTCAACTCACCGAGTCATCCTTCGACTCACCGATTCACGACTTAACCAGAAAAGGTTAGGACTCCTCGACCAGACTCGCCGAGTCCAAGAACAGACTCGTTGAGCCCAAGGCAATCTTCAATAGACTCGTCGAGTTGTTCTTCCAACTCGTCGAGTTCTTGCCTATCTTCATCCAACTCGTCGAGTACACCCATGTGACTCGCCGAGTTACTACGCGATTCATTCCAAATCTTTTGTCCGACTCGTCAAGTCATCTCCCAGACTCGCCGAGTCCATACGTAATACCTTCATTCAGATGATCACAGGCCAAACTATTGCTTTCAATACATAGATCTGGACTCCTAGGGCAAGATCTACATGTAAAGTTTCCAACTTTACGTGCATGCAAGGCTCAACAAGCTCTACTCAAGCTAAAGTGAAGTTTTAAGGCAAGGACACTCTCAATCAAGCCCCAAAGCTATCACTTTCCAGATTCATGAGTCAGGACCAGTCTAGATCTGTAGTAGCAACCACAGATCTAAACCCAATACTCGAAAAGAGGCTCATATATGATAAATTGGCCCTAAAACTTCATTCATGAACCATCTAAACACAACAAAGTCAAGGCAACAACTTTTTACCTTGATGCTGATGCCAAGAAGCAAGGAAATCAGATCCACTTCGCTCCTCTATGATCCCACCAACTCTTGCTTCAAGTATCCTTCTTCTTCAAGCTCCAAAACACACTTAAATCCCTCTCACTCTCAATTTAGGGTTTGAAATCGATGTGGAAAGTTTCTGGACATCAGAGGGAGTCCTAAAGAGGCTGGGGTGGGACTTAAGGTTCCTTATATAGGGTGCAAACCCCATGAATTAGGGTTTCTCACTCCAGCACTGACTCGTCGAGTCTAGCTGCCTACTCGCCGAGTCAGTCACTTAGCACATGGCCAAATCACGACTCGACTCGCCGAGTCGATCTTCCTTAATTACACCAAGAACCCTGAACTTGCACTTCTGAACTTGGGGTGTTACAAGTTTAGTGACAGCTTTGTGGCAGTTTGTAACTGTTAATATGACAGTTTTCGGACAAGGAGTCATATCCCTTTTTGGTCATTTGAATCTGGTACACACAAGAATCATAACCTTTTCATTCTCTATTGTTGTCACTAAATTTTATCCAATTGAGATTTTGATTGTACCACCGAAATACTTCAATTTGAAAGTGTATCATGACTTTCAGTGGAATCCAAGCAATCGAAATAACCCGTTTTTCTAACATTAGGAAGGGTCATTTTTCCAACATATGATAGTGCTAGGCCAAAAGACCTTTGGTTTAATTGAATATCCTTATTAATTTATCTTGATTAATGTTCTTAGACATCAAAAGATCCCTACATTTGAGGTAATGGATTTCTAACACCCTATGGTTGTTATTGTTGAATAGAATTAGTTCTAATTGGATTCTTCTTTGATGATTAACAAGGGTGTGTGGGGGTTTGGATCAGTTATAAGACAAAACCAATGTAACACTCCAAAAATCATAAAAATTTAAAAAAAAAAAAAAATTCCAACCATTAACCAACATTGTTTACAAAAAGATTCATTGCTTCAAAAGTATTATTCACAATCAGAGTTTTTCCTAAGTCTCAATAACACAAAACAGGAAGATGTGCATGATCACACCTTCACCGTCCTGCGATCATCACAAGTACCTGAAACGATAAACTGAAATTGTAAGCCAAAGCTTAGTGAGTTCCTCCAAAGTACCATCATGCAACATATAAAACACCTAGATTGGCATGTTGGGCCCACAACCTCCCGGCTGGGTTACTCTGGCTCACAACCTCCCGGTTAGATTCTCATGGTCTGTTGACTGACGACACAAAGTAGTAGTCTCAACCCTAACGTAACATGTTGACATATAACATATAATATACATACAATAGACATATGATTATACAACCAATAATCACAGGTAGCCCTATAGATCTACATGTCTAACGTATATCAATAACTATCATATAATCATACAGATCTATCGCATACTCAACAAATCATCAATCAGTACCTAACAGGATATCAATCCATTGGGTCGGCCTTGGTGCCTTTGGCCTATAAGTACAGTGAGGAAAACTCACCTCTGAGTAAGAAGACAAGCTGAATAAATCTCTTCCCCGAAAACCGACTCTACTCAACAACTATTATCCAAAAATATTGCCCGACTTAAATTACTACCAAATTATCCAAAATATCCTTTGGTCAAAATAGGTCAAACTCCACAAACTAGCCAAGTCAACCTAGTCGGAAGGTTATGGACCCAGTATGTAGTATGCAAGGCAATCCAACGGGGAGGTTGTGGGCCAAGGTAATCCAAATGGGAGGTTGTGGACCCATTTTGTTAATCTATGTATTTTAAATGTTGCATTATGGTACTTTGGGGGAACTCACTAAGCTTCGGCTTACAGTTTCTGTTTATTGTTTCAGGTACTTCTGATGATCGCGGGAAGGCGAAGGCATGATCGTGCACATCTTCCTGCTTTGTATTATTGGGTCTTGGGAAAAACTATTATTTTGAATAATACTTTTGAAGCAATGACTCTTTTTGTAAACAATGTTGGTTAATGGTTGAAATTTTTAATTTTTAATTTTCTATGATATTTGGAGTGTTACAAGTTGGTATTAGAGCCTTGGTTTGAGCGAATTGGATGAACATTCGTGTGAATCCAAACTCAAACTAGGGAGCTGTAAAAGTTTTTTTAATGGTTTTCAAAAGTAACCAAAGAATGATGATATGTGTACGATCAGCCGGAGTAAGAAAGTATACCCCAAGTTAACCACACTATTATTTGATATGTTTTTCACGATAGAACAATATGCTAGTGGTAGGCTAGGGATCTTCAGGAATTACATGATAGAATTTCTTGATATATGATGCTTGATACCCTAAGATTACTTCTTATATAGAATTGGCATCATTATTGTAGTTGCTTAGTGTATGCATCATAGTTGTACATAACTAAGATTCTATAGCTTGAGAATTTTTGGTTTAGCTTTATTTCGAACAAGGAGTTATATCCCTTTTTGGGTATTTGAATATGGTACACACAAGAATCGTAACCTTTTAATTCTCTGTTGTTGTCACTAAATTTTATCCAATAGAGATTTTGATTGTACCATCGAAATACTTCAATTTGAAGTGTGTCATGACTTTCAGAGTTTTCACCAAGACCCAATAACACAAAACAGGAAGATGTGCATGACCACACCTTCATCGTACCGCGATCATCAGAAGTACCTGAAAATAAACTGAAACTATAACACAAAGTTTAGTGAGTTCCACCAAAGTACCATCATGCAACATATAAAATACACAGATTAGCATATTGTGTCCACAACCTCCTGGTTGAATTACCCTAGCCCACAACATCCCAATTGGATTGACATGGTCTGTTGACTGACGACACAAAGCAGTAGTCTCAACCCCAATGTAACATGTCGGCATATAACATATAATATATATACAACATACAGATGATTATACAACCAATAATCATAGGTAGCCCTATAGATCTACCAGTCTAACGTATATCATAACTATCATATAATCATTCAGATCTATCGCATACTCAACATATCTTCAATCAGTATAGACAGGATATCAATTCGTTGGGTCGGCCTTGGTGCCTTCGACCCGTAAGTACAGTGAGGAAAACTCACCTCTCAGTCTGAACATAAGCTGAATAAATCTCTTCCCTGACAACCGGCTCTACTCGACACCTATTATCCCAAAATATTGGTCGACTTAAATAACTACCAACTTATCCAAAATATCCTTGGGTCAAAATAGGCCAAACTCCACAAACCATCTAAGTCAACCCAGTCGGTAGGTAGTGGACCCAGTATGTGGTATGCAGGGCAATCCAACAGGGAGGTTGTGAGCCAAGGTAATCCAACTGGGAGGTTATGGACCCAACATGTTAATCTATGTATTTTATATGTTCCATGATGGTACTTTGGAGGAACTCACTAAGCTTTGGCTTACAATTTCAGTTTATTGTTTTAGGTACTTCGGATGATCGTAGGAAGGAGAAGGCGTGATCGTGCACATCTTCCTATTTTGTGTTATTAGGTCTTAGGAAAAACTATGATTTTGAATAATACTTTTGAAGCAATGACTCTTTTTGTAAAAAATGTTGGTTAATGGTTGAAATTTAAAATTTTTAATTTTCTATGATATTTGGAGTGTTACAAGTTTGTAACAGAGCCTCGGTTTGAGAGAACTGGATGAACATTCGTGTGAATCCAAACTCAAACTAGGAAGCTGTAAAGTTTTCTTTTAATGGTTTTCAAAAATTGTTTTCAAAAGTAACCAAGGAATGATGCGATGTGTATGATCAGCCAGAGCAAGAAAATTTACCCAAAGTTACCCACACGGTTACTTGATATGTTTTTCATGATATAACATCATGCTAGTGGTAGGATAGGGATCTTCAGGAATTACATGAAAGGATTTCCTGATATAGGATGCTTGATACCCTAGGATTACTTCTTATATATAATTAGCGTCATTATTGTAGTTGCTTAGTGTATGCATCGTAGTTGTACATAACTAAGATTGTATAGCTTGAGAATTTTTGTTTAGCTTTATTTCATTTTCTTGTTTGATGAAGGGCTTAGGGTAGAATCAAGTATTTTACTATCTATATGTAACATTCGGAATGTAGGTATTTACCCTTTTAACCCTTGGAATGAAACTTATTTGTAAAGGAGGTCCCTACGTACATTGGGCGTGATGGGTTTGAGCCAAAAGAACACCCTATGTGCTCCTGCAAACCCTAATGCTTGGATCTAGGTTTCTCTAATTGTACATGCATTCATCCAAGACTTTCAAACCCTAGATCTAGTGTATATAATCGAAATTAACATAGCAAAGTAGATCTAGATGTTTACCTTGTTGTTGATTGAAGATCTTGAAGCCTTGAAAACTTTAGCACCTTAAGTGTTGTGCCTCTAATGAATCACAAACACCAATAGCAATTGGAGGAAGCAAGAGAGAGAGGGGAGAGGAGAATTTCAGCTCTAGGACTTCTAGGGTTCAAGTGGCCGAAATTCCCATGCCCAATGGTCCTTTATATAGGTGTATGAATTAGGGTTTCAGTCATTATCCTTATCTGGTTACTTAGCCACCAAGCAGCCTATAAGATAATTCTAGAATCCCTATCATGGACGAATTCTTAAGGCATTATCCCCAGAATTTGTCCACCCTATCCATTAAGGTTTCCTTGCCTAACTTTGTAACTATCACATAATTACAGTTCAGCCCCTTAAGTTCAATTAACTTCTTTTGATCACAAAACTAATGTTTAATTAATTATTGACCAACGTTAATTAAACAAACATGATTTCTCCTTTAATATATAAATCTTATAATATATTAATAAACCATAATCACCTCTTTCTATATTATTCCTCCAATCAAGTTGCTTTGGTGAAGGCAACCTAAAAGGACCATGCATAACTGGGTCAAATACATACCAAATATAGTTATGGACTTGGACACTAATCCAACATTCCCCTACTTGGATAAGTCTAATAACCATTATTGTAAAAATCATGACTAGGTCCCGATTAATCTCCGATTAATCCCTAGGCATTACTCAACCAACTAGATGGCACCTAGCGATTAATCCATGCATAAATAATGAGTAAAACTGTATAAAACGATGAAATTTAAACATTTTTAAGAAGTTTTATCTCAATAGAAACTATTTCAAGCATGATTAATGTTGTATTAAACATATCAACCTATTTTGTTATGATATTAGTGGTACTTACGGACTTTGATATGATATTAGTCATATTCAATTTTTTAAAATTCAACAAATTATCAATTAATGGTCTCCATTAATCCCCCGATTAATCTCCGCCTACCCGATTAATCTCTTAACCCCAGTCCACCGACTAGCTAACGTCGAGAATTTTTTACAACCTTGATAATAACTATAAATGCAAATGCAACTTCTGGATTCGATTAGCAATCACAGTTCTCAAAACTCTTGATCTTATCAGTAACTTGTCCTTAAGATAAGGGATCGTATAATCCTTTGTTCTAGATATCATGCGGACAATTACATGGAACATAGTCATACTTATTATCCAACAGTTTGTTTCTTAATCTCTGATTCATTTGACATAGAACGTAATTGAACACATCAATTCAGTCCTGACCGGGCCCGACACATAAGTCAAATCAAATCATCAAGGGGTCCTGATATCACTTTTAACCTATTAGGATAAAAGGAACAGATGAACTTAGACTTATATGCATTTACTATCCACTAATCAAATCATACACAACAATGCGTTTTATAACATCAAGTTACTGATGTGTTTACGCATTATCAATGCACAACCAATTAGAAAACAATAAACCATATATCTATGTTTTAAGACCATATGATATATTATCGTCTTGCGATCACTCATGATGAATTCCATGAAGTGATTCCAGCAAGCATGGGTTTATTCCAATGCTCAAAACTTTTCATAAGCACTCATGAATGTTGTAGCAAACTTTTGCTATGTCTAATACACTTTAGACAATCTACACACCAATTCATGACAGTCTTCATTCATACCTAGTTCCAACATATGAACAACTGTAGACCATTTAAATAATTCTTATTATTCAGGAAGTCAAAACATGCAAAATGAAACAATAGGTAAACAATTAACATAAGATAGTAACATTACTAATAAATAATACTCTTTTATTTAATCATCAGATGTTAATTATAATTTATCTATTACACGTTTCCAAACTATCTAATCTAAACTAATATCGTCCTTCAGCCCGATGCTCCTAGCATGCTGCAAGTGCTTAACCCTGCTCAGTCCCTTCGTAAGCAGATCTGATGGGTTATCTTCTGACGATACGCACTTCACTACGAGGAGTCCTTTTTCCATCTGATATCGAATAAAGTGATATTTTCTGTCAATATGTTGAGATCTGCCGTGATCCCTCAGTTCCTTGGTCAAGGCAACCGCTCCTTCATTATCACAGAAAATCTCAATAGGCTCCTGTATGGTCGGCACAACTCCAAGGTCTCCAATGAAGTTCTTCAACCATATTGCCTCATTTGACGCTTCGCTTGCTTCAATGTACTATGATTCACATGTTGAGTCAGCTACGGTCTCTTGCTTGGAACTTTTCCAAGTCACTGCTCCACCATTTAGGGTAAAGACCCAGCCCGACTGCGAACGGTAGTTGTCCCTGTCGGTCTGAAAACTGGCGTCACTATACCCTCGCACCTTTAAGTCATCACTCCCACCGAGGACTAGAAACCATTCCTTGGTCCTTCGATGGTACTTAAGAATATTCTTGATTGCGGTCCAATGTGCTTTTCTAGGGTTCCCTAGATATCTAATGACCATGCTCAAAGCGAAGGCCACATCAGGGCGAGTACAAGTCATAGCGTACATGATCGAGCCAACTGCGGAAGCGTAAGGTACTTAGCTCATTTCTGCTATCTCGACTTCAGTACTCGGACTTTGAGTCGTACTCAACTTCGCATTACTTTGGATTGGTAACTCTGCCTTCTTTGAATTCTCCATACTAAAACGTGTCGCACCCCAAAACCAAGAACGGCGGAAACGTTGTGGGGCGGAGGACGTCATGTAAAGTATCACAACACAGTAAATGTAAATAAGCAAACAGCATCATCCATTGCATTAAATATATAATTTTAATACAAGCGTGTTCTGTACAGTTTTAGACACCAAAATATAATGTAAATCAAAATAATAAGATGAGTCTTGAATGCGCTCCATCTTCTCAAAAGCTGGCCTAAGTACCTGTCTATTGATGACCTGAGAATACAAGTTATTTTGAAAGAGTTTATCAGCATTAAGCTGGTGAGTTCATAAGTATTTTAGTGTCGATGTTTGTTATCAAAACGTTTGAACGTGTCTCAAGTGTAAGTTTGTAAAATGTATGTAAGTGTTTGTAAAAGTTTGAATCTCTCAGAAAAACCTATATTTTCTATTAAAGTAGCCTTCTACCAAGGCTTAACTGTTTTGTATGCTCGTTTGTTGTAAAAGTGTGTAATTTCCCAAGTGTAACTATTATTTAACAAAATATAGTTTGTACATTAATGTTTAAGTGAAATAATCACTAAATATATGTAATAGGTAAATCATTGTAGTACTGTAGTGTTGTATTATAGGAACTATTGTTGTACTAACTACCTTAAACCGGATTTATATTAAGGTATCATGTGACTAATTGCACCATACTATCGACTGGTAACAACAACATACGAATGGTTGTAATAACGGAATGACGTTTGGCACCCGCAGACCTGCAGGTCCGGCTGTAGCTAGCAGCAAGGTGTAGGATAGTCAATCCAGTATAGATCTATACGCAAACTCACGCTCTCCCTTCAAGAGACTCTGGCTACAACTCGGGCCATGGCATTTAAGTCATGCCCCGATTCATATCACAATAATGAACGTATTCTAGTATGTGTAATGTAATGAACTGTTCTAGTATAGTTGTATATGTTCTTCCTCTAGTATAGTTGTATATGTTCTCTTTCTAGTATAGTTGTATATGTTCTTCCTCTAGTATAGTTGTATATGTTCTTCCTCTAGTATAGTTGTATATGTTCTTCCTCTAGTATAGTTGTATACGTACTCGTAGTAATAAGTATTGACTCATGAATGAACTGACTCATTGATCTAGAAATTGTAGTAGTATGATCCTGTGTTACCCCGATGGTAACTTACTAATGATGCACTGATAAGTATGAATAAAGGAGTACTTTTATGTCTATATATGTACATTTGATATATAATTAATATTGAAACGTCCTTCGGATGGTTACCCGAAATCCCACCAGACCACATCCAAATCGAGAAAAAGGAAATAGGGCGGATGACCTTCCTAAACCCTTTAAACATTGCTTATATATCTATACATATATGGGCATGCGGTTTATAAGAAGTATAACAAAGTTTAAATAAAAGTATTTGATGAGTAAAAGAGTTTGTAAAACAGTTTGAAGTAAAACAGTTTGATAAACAGTTTAAACAGTGATAAGATCATTGGTTTTCTAGTTATTAATCACATATGATTAATGTAATCACATGTGATTGATGCAATAACTATAAGCATTTAACTTGTATCCCCCCCCCTCATAAAAGTATTTAAAACATTGAAAAGTACTTCAAAGGTTAATTAAAGGGGTATGAACTCACTTGTGGTGAGTGGTTTGGATTGTAGTGTCGGATACCGTGCTAGGTGGCAAACGGAGACTTGTTCACACGCACGAGCCTAGTTATCATATAATGAGCATATATATAACTAATTAGCCAAATAATAACTTAATGAAATAAGTTGGGACACTTAGGAACATGTAAACACCTTGTATAAGTGTTATAGGTCCTAATGGTTGCATCTAAGTTGTTATGGGACAAGCTAAAGGGGTTTAAAGCTTCCAAGGACTTTGTATAAGAGTTTACTACCCAATAAACCCCACACAAGGAGTTTACGGTCGTAAAACCTTGAGTTTACGGCCGTGAACTCCAATCTTGGTGGTAATGGGTGTTTTAAAGTGCTAAATGATTTCTAGAATAAGCCTAGTTTGGTGGTTTAATCCTTTGGGTAGTTTAGGGCATAGATAACACTCCTTTGAGGAGTTTACGGCCAAAAGGCCATATCCCTTAGAGTTTACGGCCGTAAACTCTCATGGGATGGATGTTTTAATTCTTTCAAGTCTCAAACACAAGTAGAATACTTTCGAGGCATTTGATTTATGCTAAGGGGGGCCCTAGGCACACTTTGGTGCCCTTAATTGGTGTTTACGGCCCAAGAGCATTTCTTGGCCGTAAACTCCCTTTTAGGGGTTTTTTTGATGTGTTAATGTCCCCATATTAGCTAGAAGTAATTTAGGGTTAAAGTCTAAAGCCTTTGGGAGTGATTAGGGCACATTTAAGCCCTTGTATTTGGTGTTTACGGTCCAAGAAACTCTTGGGCCGAAAACTCCTAAAGCTATGTGTTCTGGATTGTTTTCTTGTCTCAAATGATCCTACATATTATCCTAAGCTAGTTACCTAACAAGGAAATGGGACTAGATAGCCTTAAAGCTTTATTTTCGAGTTTACTCCCCAAGAACGTTCTTGGGCGGTAAACTCCCGGATCTCACATATTTGACATGTAATCTATGTTATTAAGCATATAACAAGCATTATAAAACAACTAAAGAAGTGTACTCACGATTTGGGATGAAAACCCGAAGATCTGTGAGAGAGAAAATGGCTTTTCTCTAGTTGGAAGTGTGAATAATGAATGAATTTAGTTCAGAAATCTATTTATAGTCCTGAAATATTTTGGCAGAAAATATTTTTATTCCGGAATTGGACTCTAACATTATGAAGTTTTGAAATGCTCAAGTTTCACAAACCCATGAGCATCCACTCTCCTGATATCTCCTTAAACGTAAACCCTAATGTACACAAATTTATTTAGAAAAGTCTGAAATTCATTGAAATTGGACTAGCTTCTATTGAATAGCTAATGTTCGTACAAAATGGAAATTTCGGGTTGTCACAAAACGTTTTAGTACCTTCTTCCTAAAGATCATTTTGCACCAGACCATCTTACGACCTAGTACATTGTCAACCAAATTCCAAACTTGGTTGTCATACTTGGACAGAATCTCACTGTCCGTCGCCTCTTTCCACTTTGCAGACTCTGGGCCTGCAATGGCTTCCTTATAGCTGTTAAGTTCATCCAAATTTATTAGTATAATATCACTAATATACGTATCCCCTTCTGTAGTAATATGAAAGCCATATAACTGGGGTTGAAACCTAACTCTTTCGGAACGTCTAAGAGGTAAGGACTCGTCAATCGGTTCAACCGGAGTTTCCTCCTCGGGTAAGCCCCGGTGTTGGAGGTTCCTTCATCGCTCAACTCTTGAATCTCTTCAAGATCGATTTGCCTCCTACTGTCCCCTAGGCTTATGAGTTCTCGCTCACGGAAAACCCCTCTCCTCGCAATGAAGGCAACGTTCTCACTCGGACTATAGAAGAGATATCCAAAGGTCTTTTGTGGGTAGCTGGTGAAAATACACCACTCACTACGAGGTTCGAGCTTGTCGTGAGTCTCTCGTCTTACGAAAGCCTCGCAACCCCCAAACCTTGATATGTGCTAACGAGGAAGCTTTCCCTGTCTACATCTCGTGAGGTGTTTTGGCAACCTTCTTCGTAGGGAATAAGTTAAGGATATGGGCGGCAGTCTCTAAGGCATACCCCCAGAATGAGATAGGTAGTGAAGCACGAATCATCATGGAATGAACCATGTCCAACAAGGTTCGATTACGCCTCTCAGCCACACCATTTAACTGCGGTGTCCTAGGTGACGTCAATTGTGAAACGATTCCGCATTCCTTGAGATAGTCATGGAATTCAAGACTTAGGTACTCTCCTCCTCGATCGGATCGAAGCATCTTGATATTCCTGCCCAAATGATTCTCCACTTCTTCTTTAAACACTTTGAACCTTTCAAAGGTTACCGACTTGTGCTTGATTAAGTAGATATACCCATATCTGTTATAATCATCGGTAAAAGTCACATAGAAGTGGCTTGCATCTTTTGTGGTAATCTAAAGGGCCCACACACATCGGTGTGTATGAGATCCAATAAACCCTCACCCCTTTCACAAGTGCCCACACACATCGGTCATCTTTCCAAGTAAACAAGACTCACACACGTCATCATCCCTAAGGTCGAATGACTCCAACACTCCATCCTTTTAGAGTTGGGCTATGCGTTTCTTGTTGACATGTCCAAGACGACAATGCCACAAGCATGCTTTATCTATATTGTTGGAAGAATCAACACACAATACATCATTTCCTAAGTTATCTACAACCATCACAGTTTCATATATTACATTACAAGGCAATGCTTCAAAATATAAAACACTATTAAGATAAGCATAAATAGAACCCTTTTCATTATCAAATGAATATCTAAATCCTTGCCTATATAAACCATGAAATGAAATGATGTTTCTTGCCATATCTGGCGAATAGCAGCAATTGTTTAAATCAAAACCTAATCCATTACTAAGCATTAAGGAATATATATACTCCAATATTGGTGGCAGGCGACAATCTTTTGTTTCGCATTATTAGGTTTATTCTTCCATGCTCCACATCCCTATTTCTTCTTAGTCCCTGCAAATCAGAACATATGTGAAAACCACATCCTGTATCAATAACCCAAGAAATAGCATGCGATGAATCATTAGATTTAATAGTGTAAATACCTGCGAAGGATGGCT
The DNA here is from genome assembly GCF_002870075.4 of Lactuca sativa. NCBI lineage: Eukaryota > Viridiplantae > Streptophyta > Magnoliopsida > Asterales > Asteraceae > Lactuca > Lactuca sativa. Next base: position 138,506,061 of record NC_056628.2, on the reverse strand, counting down.
TGATCGTCCCATCCTAGATAGCTTGCAGATATTCTGGGCGGCTTCTCTTCCAATGCCCTATTTTGTGGCAGTGGTGGCACTCTGGCTCATTAGGGTTAGAGTTGGGTTTAGCAGAACCAGCCTTGGTTCCACTAGAAGAGGTAACATCTTGGGACTTTCCCTTGTGGTGGATATTTGAGGGAGCCTTCCTTTTCTTACCCTTCCCTTGCCCTTTTTCCAAGACAAGGGCAGCAGTGGGAGTTGGAGTTGATGCAACATACTTATCCTTGAAATTGCTCTCAACAGTTCTTAGCAAGCCGTGAAGCTTGCTCAAGGTGACCTCTTCCTTATTCATGTGGTAGTCATGCGGAACTGGTTGTAGCAGGGAGGTAAGGAGTGAAGGATAATGTCGATTGCCATCTCTTCATCAAAGTTAACTTTCAACTTTAGCAGGTGATCAACATATCTCTGCATCTTTTGCAGATGGGCGGTAAGGGACTCTCCATTACCCATTCTGGTAGTGATCATCGAAGTGATGATCTCATACCTTTCTTGCCTTGCACTTTGGTGGTACCGGTCCAACAAGTTTTGATGAATTTCATAGGGATACATGTCCTCATAGGACTTTTGGAGTTCTGCAGTTATGGTCGCTAGCATGATGCAATGGACTTTCGTGGCATCACGCTCATGAGCCTTAAAGGTGGCGATCTCTTCAGTAGTAGCAGTGTTGAGGTTGATTTCCTTCAGCTTCTTATCAAGGACATACTCTTTGTCCTCGTAACGAGTGACCATTCGGATGTTGCGAATCCAATCATTGAAATTGGACTCGTCAAAGATCACTCTCCCACACAAGTTCATGAGTGAGAACGATCCGGAAGCATTGTTGTTGTTCGACATCTGAAAAGGAAAAAGAACAAAGTTTGATTAGAAATGAATCCCTAATGAAACACCTAAATGAGAAATTAGGGCTAGGATCCAACAACATTATTTACATATTAGAAGAGGGGTGTCGTAATCTAACATGCAAATAATTTGAAGGTAAGTGAATGACGATTCACTAATTCTCCACCATGAAAAACGAAAAAGAGATTAAGTTTTAAATGTATTGAAAACTCCTAGATATTTTGAGATTCATTGAACTTTTCAATGGCATGTATAAATCTTGATATGCCCCTCTAGTTTGTGACTGGGATGCTGAGGATCACAAAGTGGGTATGAATAACCATGCAAATATACATGGTGCCCTCATTGTTACAGTCACCTATTCGATGTGCTGGTTAACCACACATGCTCCATCGAACAATGAGAAACAATGAGTCACCCTTTACCACCTTTTCTTAGAACCGAATTAGTGTGCCAGTTAACCACACACGCTCCACTAACGTCTTAGCACGGGTACAAAATGTAATTTAATGGAATTGCATCAATTTCACTTTTGCCTAAAGTAATTAAGATTGGGAATTTTGTAAAACATTTAGTTACTTTTATAATTCATTATACTTATTCATGAGAAAGGGTTGCCCTATCTTACCCGTTCGGCTAACGACCCTCCACCAATCAAGGATGTGGTGGGTGAGAGTGGACACCCATTAAATGGCCATTTTATAGGTCATAACCTTATACCTCCTTCTAGATCGGCTTCGTGAATGAGGCCTACTAACAGTAAGACTAGCGTTTAAGTTATATATATATATATATATATATATATATATATATATATATATATATATATATATATATATATATATTAATCTTATAATATTGTAAAGTATAAGGTTGAATTTTAAACTTGTAAAATTCTAGGGTTTGAAATTTAAATAGTTTAAATTAAACTTTTAATCACAAATTTAAATTTCAAAACTTGAGGACAAGTTTTGAACTTTTCAAAACATAAAGGATCAAATAGCAAATAATTTAAATTAAACAATTAATTTAATGATTATCTAAATTTGACCTAATCAATTTTATTCATAAGATAATTCAACAAATAATTTAAATAATCAATTATTATCATATAAGGAATTTATTATTCAAATAAATGGAAATTATCTTTTGTTTTGGAAAGGATAAACATAAAGCAGTAATAAAATTCAGATTTTATTAGTCAAAAACGATTTAGGTAATTATCATTAAGCAAAACAACAAGAAATCCCGAAAATCTATGTCTGACGCTCCGACTCGTTGAGTGCCCTTATGGACTCGTCGAGTTCATCCTACTCGTCGAGCCCACATTGGGACTCATCGAGTTCGTCAGGCAGAGAACACAAAATCACGATTTTCAAGAGAGGATGAACAAGCAAGGCATCAATACAATAGAAACCAAACAAAAGCTCTGATACCACTGATAGGTTTGAGCCAAAAGAACATCCTATGTGCTCATGCAAACCCTAATGCTTGGATCTAGGTTTCTCTAATTGTACGTGCATTCATCCAAGACTTTCAAACCCTAGATCTAGTGTATATAATTGAAATTAACTTAGCAAAGTATATCAAGATGCTTACCTCGTTGTTGATTGAAGATCTTGAAGCCTTGACAACTTTAGCACCTCAAGTGTTGTGCCTCTAATTAATAACAAACACCAATAGCAATTAGAGGAAGCAAGAGAGGGAAGAGGAGAATTTCGGCTCTAGGACTTCTAGGGTTCAAGTTGCCGAAATTCCCATGACCAAGGGTCCTTTATATAGGTTTAGGAATTAGGGTTTCATTCATTATTCTTATATGGTTACTTAGCCACCAAGCAGCCCATAAGATAATTCTAGAATCCCTATCATGGGCGAATTCTTAAGGCTATATCCCTAGAATTCATCCACCCTATCCATTAGGGTTTCCTTGCCTAACTTTGTAACTATCACATAATTACAGTTCAGCCCCTTAAGTTCAATTAACTTCTTTTGATCACAAAACTAATGTTTAATTAACTCTTGACCAATGTTAATTAATCAAACATGATTTCTCTTTTAATATATAAATCTTATAATATATTAATAAACCATAATCACCTCTTTCTATATAATTCCTCTAGTCAAGTTGCTTCGGTGAAGGCAACCTAAAAGGACCATGCACAACCTGGTCAAATACATACCAAATATAGTTATGGACTTAAACACTAATCCAACAGGGCGTACATACGTGTACGCTTAGCGTACTAGGGTGGTTTAGATGCGTACATGCACCATGTATGCGAGGAGTACGTGGCATATGACAAAAACCCTAATTTTTGCGCATGAACCCTATTTTAACACTCTTATGACATTTGGACCTAACCCTACATAGCTTTTATTGCCTCTTATCGTCCCTAAACCCTAGTTTGCAAGTGAGTGTGATTCTTGAGCTTAAAAGTGATTTTGGTGGCTATTTTAATGTGTGTGTAAGAAGGAGAAGGTTGTGATCAACTCTTAGACGTGTTTGAGCTTCTAGATCCTGCATCTACTTCATCTTGGAAAACTTTTGGAGGTAAAAAGTCCAGAACTTGCTTATCCTTTCGCTAGTTTGAGTTAGGGTTTGGTAATAAGTCCATTTTTGGTCCATGGATCCTCTTTTGTAAGTTTGAACAACTCCAGAGATTATAAATGTTAGATCCTAGTTCCTTTGGCATGTTAAAAGCATAAAAATGCTAACTTGATGGTTGTTATGGCACCATGCATGAGTTTAAGATCTTAAAGGGAGTCTTAATGGATAAAATCAGGTGTTGGGTTCCCATATGGCATGTAAACACATAAAGTTACCATCTTTATGCCCTAGGACCTTTAAGATGACCAAGATCTGGAATCGGACGAAATGGCTTCATGAATTAAGCACTTAATGGCTTTTTGTGCAAAGTAGCTTGTACGTTGGGCATACTAGCTTGTACACTACGCTAACCGCCAAAGAACCCAGTATGCTAAGCGTACTGATGATGTACGTTGGGCGTACGCTTCCAATGAGTTTTGGGCTTTTGTTGGGCCTTTAAGCTATTTGGGCTCTACTTAGACTTGGGCCTGGATCTATTATAGTATTTGGGCCTTTGAACTTGTTGTTGGACCATAAGTGGCATGGCTAGGCCTTTTGGGCCTTATGCCCCTTTTTGGATCTTGGATGTTAGGCCCATTAAAGGAAAAAGACTTTGGGCCTTATTGGAGGAGTTTGTACTTAGGGTTTTGGCCTAGGCCTTGAGTTTGTGACTTAATTCTAATTAGGTTAACTTGTGTATATTCAGTGTCAGATATCTAGAGCGTTAGCCGAGCAGTATTTTTATCAGCAGTCTGAGGTGAGTCTTCTCACTATATCAATGGGTCGAAGGCACCAATGGCGGCCCATTGCCTGACATGTGGATTGATAGTTTTTATGCAATTCATTATGTGAAGACCACGGGGGTAGCCTGTGGCACTTATATGAAGACCATGGGGGTAGCGCACGACACTTGGATATTAGAGCATGGGGGTAGCCCATGGCATTCCAGGTAAAGACCAATGGGGTAGCACATGGCACTTGGATATCCGACCTTGGGGGTATCCCATGGCATTCTAGGTAAATACCATGGGGTAGCCCATGGCATTCCAAGTAAAGACCATGGGGTTGTCCATGGCAATCTTATGTATGTGGCGTGGTATTCTGTGGTTATATGTTATGTTGTATTTTGGGAACTCGCTAAGTTTTTGCTTACAGTTTATTTAGGTGTTTTCAGGTACTTTCGGTACTAAGGGGAAGGGCCTAGCTAGATGGCGCAACATTCACTCCCAAGAATTTCCTCATTTATTGATATTGATACTCTGATATTTTGATATGAAATGATGTAATGGATTTTAAGAAACAAATTATGATTGTAATTTCTATTTTTTTTTAAATGAAAATTTTTATCTGGATTTTTGGGCTTTTACAAGTTGGTATCATAGCCTTGGTTTGAGGAATTCGGGCACACTATGTGTCACAACTCAAACTGAGGAAATGGTAAACCTTTTTAAAAAAAGAAACAAAAGTCAAGTTTTTCTTAAACCGGTTTTCTTAAGTAAAAAGGGAGAGCGCAATGCGCGAAATCAGCCAAGCTCAAGTAAGTGTTTCCAAAAATTTAACCATGCTTATGAATTGCAACTAGTATGTTAATGTGTGAAATGCATGCTAGAATAGGGCTAAGGATACCTTTAGGTGTTATGAGAATTGTCTGATTTGTGAGATGCCTTGTAGCCTAGGAGAGTTCAATGCTATGAATATAATGCTTGGAATCGATGTTGACGTTGTTATTTGCTAAGTGTATGCTTTCAAAGTTGTATATGTTTAGGATTTTATAGCCCTAGAACGATGGATTCTGCCTTACTTCTTGTTCCTTGTTTGGTTGTGGTCTTAGGGTAGAAACTTTATTTGACAGTCTCTATGATTCTATTAATGTATAACTTGCATGCATAAGGCAACATGCGGTGTTGATTGAGGTTTCTGGTTCTATGAGGATTGAGAAATCCCCGAAGATTCTAAGATATGTGTATGTGCTGTGTTTCGTAGGTCATGTTTTATCTATGGTTTGGTGAATTGGAGGTATCAGGTATGGCCTTGGGGGAATGTACAGGTAGGTGTGGAAGGTAGTATTTGGTCCGTACTACTAAAAGCACAAGACTTGTACCCGAGACAAGGACATACCTGAAGGCTTTAAGGAGTCCAGTGGGGAGAAATCCCTTTGAACTTCCTTATCAATTTCTTTCTATGTTGTATTTTCAGTTGAAGATTATGATGGCTACGCGAGGAGGTTCAGGTTCGAGATCGGGTTCAGTACCGTCAAGGAGGGGATCATGGAGGATATGGAGGAGCGGATTGTTCTTTCCGATCTGAGATCACTGTGGGTCAGATTGGGGCTCGAACTCCCTCATTACGGGAGTTCAAGGCGTGCAGAGTGCCTGCGGATCAAATCACTTTTGTTAACATATGGGTTGTTTTGAAAGGTTTAGATTTGTTGAAATTTTTGTGACGTTACTAGTTGGTATCAGAGCCTTGGTTTGAGTGAATGGGAGGAAAACTCGTGTGAATCCGGTCTCAAACTAAGGAAAAGGTGTTTTAAAAAAAGTAATTTTCAAAGTAAAGGTTTTAAAAATAACTTTCAAACTAAAGAGGATACGATGTGTATGATCAGTCGGAGCTAGTAAGTAGACCCCAAATTACCACACTTTATTTGATCTTGTGAAATATTAGAATAGCATGGTAGTGATAGGCTAGGGATCTTCAGGAATTGCATGACAAAGTTGCATGATTATATGATGTCTGATAGCCTAGGGTTCTTCCTTAAATGAAATTGACATCATCTACTACAGTTACTTAGTGTATACATCATAGTTGTACATAACTAAGATTCTATAGCCTGAGAATGTTTGGTTTGGCCTTATTTCATGTTCTTGTTTGATGAAGGGCTTAGAGTAGGATCAGATATTCGACTGTCTATAGGATCCAGTGTTATGTACGGCTAGCATACACGAGTGTTGTAGGGTTGGTGGAAGTTTCATGAGTGGGTGCAGTGTATAGCGGGTAAGCACGAGGAATGATTAACCACTCTGGGGAGAGTGAGAGCAGGGTGAAGGCGCACTCGTGGTGCGAGGAGTTTGAGATCGAGGATTTTCTATGAGGATATGTCTGATTTTGTTGCGTTTTAGTCGCAGTCGGCTTCTCTACCCGAATGTTGCTTGCTTTGTGCTTTGTGGGACCCATGTTGATGGGAGTTAACCATCAAGTGAATATAATAAAATTACATGCTATGAAGGTTAAATAATCTTAGAATGAAGGACTCAAACCTATTGTGCAGCTCTCGTTTGAGTCCAATCGTTGTAGGGCTAAGCCCTTTATTCGAAGGATTATTTAAGCTTGGTTGTGTGTAATTGTATTCATGAAGTGGTTAGCTGGCATTGGTAGGGGTTTATCAGCAGTTGATGGCAGAGGGAGTGTAGGTGAGTATTTTAGCGTGGTTGCTTCATTGTTAAGCAAGTTTCAGGAGTATTTTATGACTAGGACTTAAAAGACTTGGGATGATTCTTGAGGAAAGTATGGATAGGTATGGAAGGTAGTATTGGGCCAGTACTACTTGAAGCACAGGATCCATAATCTAATCAAGGAAGGTTTTGGGGATTCTAAGGGTTGGTCGGTGAAGATAGCATGGTTGGATACCATGATTCGCGGCAGTGTTTATGTTCCTGTTAATATTTTGCTTGTGGATGCTCCGACATGCGGATGGATATGGTAAGTGTTTTGAGCCCCAGTGGCGTTAGTGATTTTGTTTGTTTGGTGCAGACCTAGGGAGCTTTTTTGTTTGAGGCCTCGGGGGTTTTGCTTGAGGTCGGGTATTCGAGTCGCGGGACTCGTGAAGGGGACGATGATTAAGATTGACTTGGGTTTTACAGTTGGAAGTGGTTGATTGTTGGTTTGGAACGTCATTATCAATGGCTAGGGTTATGCCCTTTCATTTTTTCCGAGTTCGGGGAAGGAGTGAAGAGGCTCGTAACTTCCAGGGTTAGGAAGGGAGTATATCCTCAATATGGTTTGATTTATGATTTGGTTTTAGCGCTAGTGAATGGTAGTTTAAGCCCTAAGTGGAGGAGAATCGGGATTCTCAGGTTGAGTATTTTTAGCTGTTGAGGGATTTCCCAGTTTGTTGTTGGATTACTATTTTCATATTAGTTGGGCAGACGTTGGTCGATGGATCTTTCCATGAGTGGGTATGTTCAGTTCTATGTGGTCTTGATTCTCTGGACTAAGTGTTAAAGTGTCCTCGACCACTGGTTGTGGGGTTCATCAATCAATAAAAGTTCACTTGGAAGTTTAATTGTGTCAGTCGAGATGTAGTGGTCAGGCTGATCTGTTATCAAGCTTAGTATGATCTATGTCCATTGGGGCTTCAAGTGTGTTTACCCTCAATGGTGGAGTGGGAACCTATTTCATAGCAGACTCAGGTTTAGGCAACTTTCGAGATCCGTGGAAGTCTTCTCGAGCTAGTTGTGTAGCGATGGAATCCGTTCAGTCTCAATCAAGTATGGGATCTTGTTTCAACCGATAATGCGGATGTTTTTTGTAATTGATTGAGGTATTATTCCGATTATCTCTGGCATTCCTGCTCTATCTGGATGAGATTATGGGTTTCTTAAGTATGTGTATGGAGGTAGTTCATGTAAGTTGGGCAAAATAGCATTAGAGCACTTGGTTCGAATCATGTGCATGGTTCTTTTGGGTTTTAGCCTTCGAATCGGGCCAAGGGTGCAGCCAATTTCCTATTCGCGGGTCTCATACGACCATATAGTAACTTTGAAGTATGCTTAGTTATCAATTAATGGATCCAAAGATAATAGTAATCTTATACTCATGCATAGTACTTCTTGGGGCATAATTCATATATATATATATATATATATATATATATATATATATATATATATATTCTTTTAAATATATTATTTTTCTTTGGGAGATTGTTACTATAATATCAATCTCAATCTTGTATAGATTTGATGATAACATTAGATTTCAACCTAACAAGAAATAGACTAGCTTTTAATAAGTGCTTAAGGCTAATCGGAGTGGGAGGACTAACTCACACATCTTGCTGATGTGTCCGGCCTAAGGACACGTGAACACCACCACCCCTAAGGCCGGTGGTTTGGGTGTAATGTGGGTGCAAAGACGGATGAAGACGACGGATAAGAAAGCAAGAACAATAACGGTCATTTATTTGACCCTTTTTTTCCCTTTTCCTTTGTATCCATCGAAGTAAAAGAAAAAAAATGGTATTGAGCAATGACCTGTGAAGAAGACCATTCATATTTGCTTTAACTAAAGTTACAAATTTGGTCTCTAAAATTATGTCTTTTAATCTTATTATACCCTCTTACTTTTCTTTGAATTAAGTTAAACCCTCAACTATATATACTATATATGTTTATTTAATTTTGAAAATTAATATATGTTTAGTTGATTTTTTAATTAGTAAAATGATTACTTAAGTTAGTAATTATGTTTTTTATTTAATCTAATGTAAAAAAAATGAAAATATAAATGACACGGAGTGGTAATTGTTTCCAATGTTTAGAAGGTGATGGAGTTGACATATCACTGACTTTGCAGCGTTTTTCCGGTGGTTTGAATGTGACCACTCCTCATAGCCTAAATTGATTCGGTGATCATTTTGTGAGCATTAGTCATTTTTCAGTTTTCTTTGAAATTGAGCCATGTAGTTTATTTGAATTTTGGATACTTGTCAACTTAAATTGGCTAATTGACTAGGCTGGACTTAGCCACATATTCAGTCTGAATTAATGATCACCTTCAACATTCAAAGAGGAAGTTGTGAAACTAGGATGTCAATATCTTTGTAGACTTTGACTCTTATATTGCTAATCTAGGTTCATTCCTCAAAAAATTATCTTAGTATGTTGTTTGTTTATTTTTGTAAAAAGAATTTTATATTGAAAGATACCACAATCGTTCGATTTGATTGATCATATTTGTTTTATACTATATTATCAAAAAAACATGATTTTCATGATTTGAACTATGTATGGTAAATCGATACACATAAATATTCAAAAGAATATACATTTGCCTATCTTAGATGTAATTCTGTAATAGAAAAGTTTATGCTACATTATCTAGACAAGGGCACTGCCTTTAACATATTCAGTAAAAGCCAAAGCCACCAGACCCAACATCGCAACCCGCCCATTCCAAAGCTCTGCATCTGATGTCATCAGTCCACTCGACTTCGACTGCACGCTCACTCCTTTAAACAACGGCACCAACGACGCCAACGTCAACACCACACTTGTCCCGACAAACACCGCAACACCGCCGTTGCCGATCTGGGTGAACACGTCTTGACCGCTGCTCAGTTCCACAGCCATCGCCGACACAAACCCTATCATGGCTAACCTTCCGTTGATCCTCTCCGGTGCAGGTCCACTAAACGCCAACACGTCAGAGAACTTCGTGCTGACCTTTGGAGCAGGTGGCGGAGGAGGAGGAATGTTGATCTGTGGTAGTGTTGGGGTGGTTGCTGGTTTTGAAACCTCCGGTTCACCGCTTTGAGGTGTTTGTGACATACATTTGACGGAGAAGGTGGGAGTTTTCTTGAGGAGTGTGATGGGAGTTGCCATGAAGATTGAAGAAGTAGCCATGTCGGAAAAGATGGTGGTACTTTTGAGGGAGGAGAGAAGGTTGTTGGTGATGGTGATTAAGGAGGAGGATGGAGTGTTTTATAAGGGAGGGGGGAGGGGTTAAAGACAAAGTAGTGGATATTTAGAGGGCCACGTTAGTGACATTTCACGTGGCCTTCGAAATGGCCGATGAAGGGTGATTGTGGTGAAAAAGGCCTCTACATCTACACTTGTTTCATTGATTGTTTGTGCCTTTGTGGTGGGGTATGTCGACGATTGAAATTTGTGTGGTCTTTTAGGGTTTTAAGTTTTAACTTGTGTCTGGAACTTTCGATTTTGTAAATCATTTATGCATTGTATTCCTCACCTGACAACAAACTTATTGCAATATAATTTCTCTCATGTTGAAACCTTATTTGATTTTTAAGATTTTTTTATTAGTTAATTTGCATTGTTTTTTGAAAAAGTAAATTGTGAATAGTTTATTATAAATTGACTTTTAATAAAAGTGTTTATAGGGTGTCTAAGGGGTGTCAATTTAGCAACACCCTTTTAATATTTATCATTGATGTTCTATTTGTATTTTATATTAAATAATTAATAGTTAGTTAGTAGTTATTAGTTTTTTACATGTGTATCTATTAGGACCGAAAAGGTTAGTTACAAGTAGGGGTCTCGGTCTACATGGCAGGGCCGGCCCTGAGATATTGAAGACCATGTGCGATTTAACAAAAAATAGGCTCTAAAATTTGAAAGATCTCAAAATTTAAGCAAAAAAAAAATTATAGTTTAATTTTCTATTGCAAATACATAAAATTAAAATTTCATTCAAAATAATACAAAAAAAAATTAGCTTCTACTTGAAAACAGTCATCCTCCTAATATTCGTTGAAATAAACTTTTTCAATAGCATCTTCATAAGTAACTTTATCCAACATATTACGCTCAATCGTCATCAAAACCAATCCATTAAGTCGTTCTTGAGTCATTGTAAATCTTAAGTAGGACTTCAGAATCTTCAATTTTGGAAAACTCTGTTCTGCAGATGCAACAGTAACAAGAATAGTCAACATAATTTTATATGTAATAGATGTAATAGGAAAACAATCAACACGTTTTAAAAAATTTAGAATATCAATTGCTGTCAATTTTTCCTTAGGCAAGAGATGTAAAAGTAATTTTAATTCAACATATAAGTCATTTCCATCAATATCCGATTGCTCATCTTTCTTGAGTGAAGTTTCAAGAGACATACAACAAGACTTTAATGTTATATCATCTAATGAAAGCAATTTTTCTGAATTAAATAAAAAGCCAAATATTTTATCATATTATTGATATAGTTCAAACCTTGTAGTTAAAGAACTAATTGCTTGATCAACAATATAAATAAAATATTTAACTCTAAATTTCTCTTGGGCGGATTGTGAAAAACTACAAGAAGTGTCGTTTGAAATCTCATCAAAATGTTTTTTTATTTTAGGTTCACGTTTTTTAGGAAATATTGGATCGATCCCCATTTCTAAGGCAATATCTTTTGCGGTTTGTAAAGCATTTAAAAACCCATTTTCTTTATATTCCTTAAAATACGAAATTAACCCCATTATTTTTTCCATAGCAACATCAATAAACATATCTTTTGATTGCAATTGTTTGCTAATTAAATTAATAGTGTTTAACATTTCATACCAAATTACTAATGCCAATATAAACTCAAAGTTGTCAAGTTCATTTTTTGCTAAGGATTTAGCTTCACTTGTTATTTTTGGATCATTATCATTTTTGGCTACTTGAAGTAAAGCTTTTTGTATATGAAATCTTATAGCTTTAACACTATCAACACGACTCTCCCAACGAGTGGATGACAACGATTTAGGAGTTACCCCTTTCACATTATCTTTTAAAATTTGTCATCTCTTAGTGGGATTTGCAAAAATTGTATAGATACGTTGTATTGTTCCAAAAAAAACCTTTAGCTTTACCACAAGTATTAGCCATATCACATAAAGTTAAGTTCAAACTATGACAACCACAAGGAGTATAAAAAGCCCTTGAATTTATATCTAAAAGCTTTTTTTGGACTCCTTGATGTTTTCCTTTCATATTTGATCCATTATCATAACCTTGTCCACGTACATTATTAATGTCAAGATCAAGCAAATTCAATTCATTTTGTAAAACATCATAGAGTCCTTGGCCGGTTGTATCATTTACATCTAAAAACCCTAAAAAAGACTCTTCAATGCAAACAACATTTGACAAGACATCTACACATCTTAAAATAATAGTCATTTGCTCTTGGTAACTTATATCAGGAGTACAATCAAGTATTATAGAAAAATATTTTGCATTTTTTATCTTTTTAATAATCATAGACTTTATTTCTGAAGAAAGCAAAAGTATTAATTCATTTTGTATCCTATGCCCAAGATAATGTTTATGGATACCAATTTCATTTGTAATACGTTGTATATGGTTATAAGAAACCATGTCAAATTCAGCCAACATTTCAAATAAGCCTAAAAAATTTTCATTGTTATCTTCATACAATTTCTCGTTAGTACCACGAAAAGCTAGATTATGTTTAGCAAGAAATTTCACAATAGAAATAATTCTCAACAAAACTTGTCTCTAATGAACTTTTTCTTTTTCTAATTGTTTTTGAGCCGCATTATCAATAGTTTCATTTTTTTGTAATCTTAAACGCAAATCATACCAAGTATTTATAGTTTTAACATGTTTCATACTAGTTTCATACTCTTTAATTCTAGTGTTAAGATGTATCCAATCCCTAAAACCCTCATTTGCTAATTGACCCTTCCGACACCCTTTTCGAAATATTTTACAACAAAAACAAAAAATTTTATCAATTTCTTTAGAATAAACAAGCCAATCTCTATCACATTTTCCCCCATTTGGTAAAGTTTTAGTATAATATGTTGCAGAAAATCTTCTTAAATATTTATCTTTAGGACCTTTTGTAAGAGACAAATCTCTTTTAGGACCTTTCAACACTAAAATATTTATCATACTAGAATCAAGAGCATCCCGATTTCTTGGATCAAATATATCAAAAGTGTGAAAATCAACATTATCATCAACAACAACATTAGGATTATCATTAAAATCAACTTTATCACTAACATTAACATTAACATTAGCATTAACATCAACATCAACATTATCATTAACATCAACATCAACATCAACATCAACATTATCATTTTATCAAGATTAGCTTCATTAACATTTTGTGTTTCATTTTTCGTAAAGTTTTGTGTTTTTTTTGTTATAAACTTATCCATAGATCCTGCTTGAGTTTTATTATCTTCTTCAATTTTTTGTTTTTTCTTACGTTTTTCATATCCAGATGCATATTTTTTTATTTTAGGAGGCATAATAAGTTATAGAAAAGAAAGAAACGACCTTATTTATGACTTCCAATTTATAGATTCCTTCTTGGTTCAGATTTTCCACACTTCAAATCACCAAAAGAATGTAACAAAACTGCAAAGAAAAAAAATCAGAATATGCTTCTAAAGAAATCACAAAATCTGCAATGATATCATATAAGAAATCCAAAAATTACCTTATTATCATCGACACTTCAAATCAAAAAAACAAGAATATGATTCTAAGGAAATCAGAAAATTTGCAATCTGAAATGATGAGATCATAAATTCATAATTACTTCTTAGTTCTTACAAATTCGAAATTATCATAAACAAAAAAACATAAAAAGTAGAAATCTGAATTAGAATTTACCTCAATTCCTTGTTCCTTCTAAGTTCAAATTTTTGAAAACTGATATCACTGTTGATTGTTCATCCTGATTTAGTAATTTGGAATTAAAGAAAATGAAAAAAGAAGAACCGATAAGAAATCTGAAATTATCAAATTACTCAATTAGAAAAAACAAACCCATGAAACAATAAACTAAAGTTTAATTTTAGTATTATACCTTTGATTTCGAAACTCAAACTGTAAGACTGTAAGACTGTAAGATTTTGAAGCTTCTTATTTCGAATTTTGATTGTTCTGAATTCTGATATTGAACCTTCTGATTTCGAAATTTGATGGCTTTGAATTTCTTCTTTTGAATCTTCTAAAATTGTTGGTAATCTTTGTAAAAACTGATCAGTGAAGAAGAAGATAAAGAAGGAAGAAATAAGAAGTGAAGGTAAATTGATGGAATAGAATGAATGATAAATGAATGTAAATTGATGTTACCGTTCCAGCAATGATGATTCCTATTATCCATGCGTGCGTTACCAATGAAGAAACCGAAGAGTTCTCTTTTTCCCGAAAATTGAGTTCCTGCTCCCTCTTGCCTGCTTCCTGCATTCGTTAACTGAGTATATAGATGGATATAACCTAAATTTTTTGGGCCAAATGAACATACCCTATTAAAGAATGAAAAAAAATGGGCCCTCTGATTTTTTGGGCCATGTTCAAAGGCACTGGATGAACTTGCTTTGGGCCGGCTCTGTTACATGGTAATTGTAGCAGGAGGCCATATCCGTCAAGGATGAAAGGCTAAGCTAATAATCGGAATGGTGGAGCAAGAAGGTTCAAGGTCAAAATAAAGAAACTCCTTTTAAAGAATTTCTATTAAGTAGTGACAATTGGGAAAGAAGAGAGGTCAAAGAAATATTTACAAGGTGACAAGAAATTGGAAGAAGAAAGCAATAACTAAAGCAAAGGTTATGACATATGAAAAGTAAAGAGAGGAAATTGTATATACAAGTTTGCCAAATCCAAAAAGAATTGCAAAATGGACTTGGGGACACATGTATTATATTGAGGATGACAGCGGTCTGTCTCTAATAAAAAATATGTATATTAAGAGGAAGAGTAAATTACACGAATGGTCCCTATGGTTTGGGCTAATTTGTACGTATGGTCTCTAACTTATTAGTTACTTAACGATGCTACTTTGTTGGTGAGGGATTCCAATATTAAGGACATTTATGTGTGTTAACTGCTCCAACATGAGTTTCTATGTATGAATATTAAAAAACAAACTGAAAAGTAAGGAAGTGAAGATTGATTTAAGGGAGATGGGGAAATAGAGAGTTGTTGGTCTATACCAAATCGATATTATTGTGTGGTGGTCATTGGGGGAGGATGATGTGTGATGTGGCTAGAGAACCTTCTTAATTGTATCTCAAAGTCGACCGACCAATATATTAGAGGAGTTTTTTTTTTTTTTTTTTTTTTGGAACAGCATAAAATTTTATAAAAACTAGCAGGAAGCAAGGAAAAATAGCATTACATAAGAGTGCAAGCTAAAATAGGATTACGAAGCTCATAGACCCAAATGATTTTAGCTTTTCTACTCCTATTAGCAATCCAAAAATACGACTTATTGACCACACAAAATTCAAAATTTTATCAAAGGAGTACCGAATAGATATTGTTATATCGTTACTCCCAAAATTTATTAGTGAGTTAAGGATGACCTTGGGAATAAATTTTTACGATATATAAACAAGTAATCTATCAGTTTTATTAAATCTATGTTAATACTAGATTTTGTGACATCTAATTTTTTTACATCATTTGATTTTTACAAGTATTAGGAAACTTTTTCTCTTTGCTTTGTATGTTAAATATGTGGTTCTTGTTTGTCAAGCTGACTAAGTCAATTTAGTGACGGTTTTGTGGCAGTTTGTAAATGTCAATATGATAGTTTTCAGATAAGGAGTTATATCCCTTTTTGGTTATTTAAATCTGGTACACACAAGAATCATAACATTTTCATTCTCTGTTTGTCACTGAATTTTATCCAATTGATATTTTGATTGTACCATCAAAATAATTCAATTTGAAAGTGTATCATGACTTTCAATGGTATCCAAGCAATCAAAATAACCCGTTTTTCTAACATTAGGAAGGGTCACTTTTCCAACATATGATAGTGCTAGGCCAAAAGACCTGTGTTTTAATTGAATATCATTGTAACAACCCAAAAATCAGGGGTAACAATTTCATTTTTAATATAACCCAAACATAGATATCATTTATTCCAATCATTCCAAAACATTGTTAATTAAAACATTTCATTCATTGTGGAAAGCATGGGTGTGTACGCTGCGGTCAAGCTGAGCCCTTCCTTTCCTAAAGTTAAATATCTGAAACCATAAACAAAACTGTAAGCACGAAGCTTAGTGAATTCCCCAGAGC
This sequence comes from Lactuca sativa, assembly GCF_002870075.4. Classification (NCBI taxonomy): domain Eukaryota; kingdom Viridiplantae; phylum Streptophyta; class Magnoliopsida; order Asterales; family Asteraceae; genus Lactuca; species Lactuca sativa. The sequence goes on along the minus strand of NC_056628.2, from coordinate 138,489,804 downwards.
ATACCTCATACAATCCACATAATCTCATAATATTTATTAGTTATATTAGCTACATATCCACATAAGTCATATCAATCATATAAGCCATGAATATAAACATATAAGGATGTCGTGGGCTCGTCCCCAGGGTCTTACTCCAGGATGTCATGGGCTCCCCACATGGTCTTACACCTAAATGCCACGGGCTCTCCCATGGTCTTTAATAGGAAAGCCATGGGCTCTCCACATGGTCTTACATCTGGTTACCATGGGCTCTCCCATGGTCTTTAGTAAGAAAGTTATGGGCTCTCCGCATGGTCTTACATCCAGGTGCCATGGGCTCTCCCATGGGCTTTCATGCAAGTATCACAAAGACAACTAGCATACCACATACCACATAGTCAGCTAGTATATCACTTAATCACTAGCATACCACATATACGTGCATACCAAACATATCAATAGTGAATCTACATTAACACTAAAACATAGTAAGAAAGCCATAGGCTCTCCACATGGTCTTACATCCAGGTGCCATGGGCTCTCCCATGGTCTTCCATACAAGCATACCACATATACCACTAGCATACTTCCTATGACATAACCAGCTAACATGCCACATAATACAACTTTAGCTAGTGTATCACATAACATAAAATGGGCTGACATTGGTGCCTTCGACCCGTTGGTATGGTGAGGAGACTCACTTCGCATTGCTCAAGTTCCACGGGTAAAATCTTAGCTGCTGGTTGATAGGTTCCTAAACTATCAACATCAAAACGACACCCAATTAATAATTGGGTTCCAATACATAACCATAATTCCATGGTTAGGGTAAAAGACTATTTTACCCCTGACTTAGCTTTATTCAACTCCAAGGCCCAATCCAAAAGCCCAAAAGTCAAACTATGGACCAAAGCCCAACATATGGCCTAATTTTCCAAATTGGACCCAAACCTCTACATGGGCTTATCTTAAGGCCCAACCATTTAATCCAGTCTCATAATCATCAAGGCCTAATTATGGCCCAATTTTCCAAATTGGGCCCAAGCCTTTCCAACGGGCCTTATCCTAAAGACCAATAATTTCCTTAGTCCATAAATATGTTCCCAATTGGCCCACAAAGGCCCACAACAACTCAGTCCAATAAGTGACCTAATAAGAACCCAAACCCAATTAGGGTTTTTCACATAAAATGACGATTAGGGTTAAGTGTTCCTACTTAACCTGTTAAGGACTTAATCTATTAAGGATTTAATTGTAAAGTCATGATTTTTCGCGAAAAAATTTCATTTATTTTTAAAATCTTTTAACGGAAAATGCAACGGAAGAGTGTACACATTATTTATTTTAAAAACATTTCAAACCACCAAGTTACGTTCAATTTAAAACCAAAATATCAAAAGTATTTAATTGTAGTGGAAGCATAAGTATCAAAAAATAAATAACGTTTCCAAGTGGCATCTTTATTCTAAGGATAAACTACCAAAAAATGACCCCATCTCACCAAGCGAAGCTCTTAAGCTACCTGTACCAATCATAAAGGCACAAAGCAAAGAAACAAGTGTCAACAAATGCTTCGTGAGCCAATAAGAGTTTGTACACAATCAAAGGGAAAACATACCATCCCTTAACGGGTCAATCATTCATATTTTAATCATATAAACAAAATTCACATACCAATCAATAATCAATCATATTTCACATAAAATTCAATCATTCAACTTTGTATCATCCATTCACATATCATTCATTTATGTAACATCAATTGTATTTCATGCATAATCATATCGTAATCGTATATCATCATATAAAAAAAAATGTATCATAATCGTATAGGCATAGGTAGTCTCGTAGTAATACCTAACCCAAAAGGAAAACCCGTTCGCTACTTGTGTGTCTGGACAACCAAGTGCTTTAGGTGGTTCGTGACTCCCACCTGCCACACCGACCCCAAGACTCCACTTTCACTACTCCGACTATGTAATGTACAAGTACATCGCGGTGCCGTTCTGGTGTTGGTACAAGCAGTGGCATTCGTCCGCCACCTCCCAACACCTACGTGATGTCTGTACAAGCCTCGTTCGAATGGCCAACATCACTCCAATCCGCAAACACCGAAGTGTACGCGTACAATGTGTCGCACGGGCATCTAGAAAGACCGATCAACTCGTAAATGGATTAATCTCTTTTCCTAGAAGGTATTTCTCAACTAACGAGGCTCGAATGTATCTGGATAGGGTTTCATGCTAAGTGTTAGGTCCTACCCTTGCCCTCTATGCATAACCCCACATAATCGATCGTAAATCAAGTACAAGCATACAATATTCGTATTATCATAACCAAGATTCATAACATCTCCCTATCTAATAAACAAAACCTGTTTGAAACGTGTCCTAACAAAAATTCACTTTCTTGCCAATGTTAAATCCCATTTTTACCCCTGCTTGGTTTCACGTAGCATTACATACGGAAATTAGATATGGAAATATGGCAATTTGAATGTGGAATTTGGAATATGGATGGAAATCGAATGGAATATTGAATCAATTTCGTTATATGCCCGATTAAGAGCATCTTTTTATTGTATCAATATCAATCATATCAATTACATTTAAATTTGATTATTAGGTCGATTTGATCTTATTATGTTCAATATATACTTGAAGCATACAAATATGAATCATTCTTTACAGCATCATCTTCCAACAATCAAGCATCATCCATACTTCAGTTATTAGATATTCAATCAGCGGCTTCAATCATTCGGTAAGTTTCTTCTTCTCAATTCTGCTTCTCATTGTGTATATGTAATCCCCTGCTTCTCAATGTCTGTGTTAATTGCAAAAGAACGATCAAAAACTTATTTGACAATCATAATTCGTCTGAATATGGTTCTGTTCATCTATCGCTCCCCTTTCTTAGTCGAGAGATACCATCGCAAATTACCAATCGCAGGCGGCATGCCCTCTCTCTCTCTCTCTACCCCCATCGCAATCTGCTTTACTGCTTACGTTGCTTCTTCGAGTCTATCCCATTGAACTATTGAAGGTACGCCTGCGATTGGTAAATAATCAGATTTATATGAATTAGGACTTAGGCCACATTAACGTTGTATGTTATTGTTTTACTTATAATTACCGATTTTATCACTGAGGCTGTCAAATTCTATGTTTTTTGTTTTTCTGAACCTGATATGCTTGATATATCATAATCTGTAAATCTGTAAAATATGGAGAATGTATTTTCATCTTTTTATCTAATTCTCTGTTTTTTGTTTTTTCTGAACCTGATATGCTTGAATCACTGAGGTTGTCCCTGTTTGTTTTTCATCTTTTTATCTGCCTACTACTCCAGGGACATATTGGTAATTTTTACATCAGGGGTATATAGTTTATTTGAATATGTTTGAATGTTTTATAATACTTTATTGCATTATTCAGAATCTTTTTATCCACCTACTACTACAGGGACATAATTGTAATTATGTTTGTCTTTATATGTTCTGTGTAATTTTGTTCCATTATTTTTTCTTAATATGTTATGTCTTTCTGTGTAATTTTGTTCTATTTTAGTTCTGAACCTGATATGCTTGATATTTCATAATCTGTAACTATGGAATTGGAAGTCAATTCATCAACATCATCCTCCCTAATAGTATCCTTTCCATCAATGCTTATCTTTATATAACATAATAAACATTAGTTCCAATAGTTACAAAGTAAAATAACAGAAGGAAAGAAAAATGTATTCCAACAGTACAGTACAAAAAAAAAAATTATATGTGCAACAAAATTCGAAAATATTACATATAATGGCATTGTACTTTTATTTTTCATGTTATAAGTAAGTTCAATGGACGAAAATGCCCTGTTTGTTTTTCATCTTTTTATCCGCCTACAACTCCAGGGACATATTGGTAATTTTCACAGCAGCGGTATATAGTTTGTTTGAATATGTTTGAATGTTTTATAATAATTTATTGTATTATTCAGAATCTTTTTATCCGCCTACTACTCCAGGGACATAATTGTAATTATGTTTGTCTTTATATTTTTTGTGTAATTTTGTTCCATTATTTTTTCTTAATATGTTATGTCTTTCTATTATAGTGACAATGGCAGATAGAAATGTCACTTTGATCAAAGACTTAGACAACATGAGGGATGATTAAACACTAAAAGTGTGTATTATCCGGCTGTGGAGATCATTATCCAAAGTTAACCCTAGTATTGTCAAAGCACTTGAAATGATATTAATGGATGAGATGGTAAAATATCCTATTCTAATTACATTATTCAAAATTATTTTTTTTTGTTTATTTGCTCATTCCAATAATATTATTTAAAATCATTCATGGTCAAATAATTGATTCAATGTTGACCAATTTATATAAATTAATATACAATTGTTTCGCAATATATATAATATTCTTACGATATGTGAATAGGGTACAAAAATCCGAGCAAGTGTCTACCCAAGAGATACACTTTTAAAACTGAAAGAAGATAAAGCAATTTACATCCGATCCCCCACTATAGCTCCAAACAGATACATTTTTAAAATAAGTGATGTACTCTCCAAGTTAAACTTGCATGGACGAAAAACTGTTAATGATTGTCTAACTTTTTAGTCCAAAACAACATATGACTTTTGTTGTGTATCGTTTGAAAGCATTATTTCTGCAACAGCTACATCTAATAACTCAATTGGTAAATGTTTCCCCTATTTAATTGCATCTTATATTTAATTCTTTAATTTTACATCATTTTGACATATTGTATTATCATTTTGTAGATGTTATTGGTGAAGTTGTTTCGTTAGGAAAGCTTGATTCCCGTGATGTCAGCAAATCCAAACATCGGCTAACTTTACAAATCATAACTTTTCTTATATTATATCTTATATTATTATTATTATTATTATTATTATTATTATTATTATTATTATTATATATTAAATTGATTAGGTTACAACTGCCATATGTAATTTTATTATTATATTATCATTTAACCCGTACTGTTTTTGCAGAGGTTTGCAGGTTAACGTCACATTGTTTGGAGATATTGCATACCAATTGATTTCTTATCTTGAAGCACATAAAGAAGTTGGTCGTGTGGTTGTTATTTTGCAGTTTGCAAGACTTAATGTCTATAACGGTACATTTCTTATAAAAGGACCCCTTTGTTATTTTAGGCTTTTATATTGCTCATTATTTTAACTATTTTAACAGTTATTATAAACACACACCGATGTTCATAAATGTTGATCTTCCCGAAATTGTTACATTCACAGATAGGTAACAATCTATTTTAATAATTCATTGTTTTTTTTGTTTCTTTTTAATAATTTTACTAATTTCATAATTAATCTATCAAATAAAAAAAACAACATGGTTGGATTACGAGGAATTCAAAATCCTTCTTCTTCTTTGACCGTTGATAGCTCTCAATCATGCAATGAATATGATGACTTTTTGACAAATCACAACGTTAAAAATGTTGTCGATTTGCTAGAACCACAAGAGGTATGTGAATAATTTAGTTTTTTTTAATGTGATTTTGTTATCTATTATTCGTTTATTATAATATTATAATTGTATTTTTTTTTATGATTCTTTTTGTATTTTATATTTTTTAAGGTCGGGAAATATATCATTGTTGGTACCATTTATGGTATCCGACAAGATATTGATTGGTATTATGATGCGTGTTCAAAATGTGGAAGGAAGGTTGAACCAAGAAACGTTTTCAGCGGTCCAGATAGTGGTGATGCAAGTGTGGTTGTTGAATGTTATAATTCTAAGTGTAAAAAAAGGAGATATCTTCAGTTCCAAGGTTTTTAAAATTTAACAATAGTTCACCCACAAATTAAATACATTAACAAACATTACACATTAAACATATTTAATATTTAATATGATATTTATGTCGTACTTTTTTGTAGGTATAAAATACCTATTCGTGTCCAAGATGAATCTGGAACAATCACACTCACTATGTTTGATAGAGATGCTTATAAACTCGTCAAAAAACGTGCAAGTGAACCCATAGAGAAAATCAAACAGACATACTATAAATATATTATTTGTTTTATTAAATTCTATTATCTATTTGATTTTATCTATATTAATGTGCTTTTAACCATAATAATATTACATAACTCATTCTTTCCAGGCTGGTGATGATCCGAGATTGTATCCTTATGACCTCAACTGTCTGGTGCATAAAAAGATGGCATTCGTGTTAGATGTTAATAGTTTTAACGTATCCAATAACTACAATCGTTTTGGGATACTTGGCTATACGCTTGATAGTAACATTATCAATGTTTTGGAAAAAAAGTTAGCTGTTGAGGTATTTATATACATATATTTTTATGTTTTTTGAAAATTAATTAATTATTATGATGCATACTTTTATTTAATGATCGTCACTAATTAATTGTAAATCTTGATGGAACAAAAATTTAATCCCACAAATGATAATACATATTTAAACTTTTGAAGCAGGGAGGTAATTCTACAAATGCTGACGATACAAAATCGCATCTCACGAAGCATCTCATGAAACAAAGTCATTAAAGGTTATAATATAAATCCACATTTTTTAATTTTATATAAATTCCTTTTATAAATTATTTTTTTGTTAATTTGTTAATATTATCGTACTAACGCTGTTTCGGGTTTTTGCTTTAAGGACGCGATATAACAAACCAGTGATAATTTGACCCCTTCCATGCATGACAAATAGAAGCTACAAGTCCGTTCAAGTTTAATTCGCCCACAATGGTAAAAAAGCGAAACGTTGGAGATAGCATTGATATTGATGAGTATGATAATGTGAATTCGTCGACAAAAATACCTCGCTTGAATTCCAGGGTGGATGGAAACACAGGTCTATTAATACCAAAGCTTGAAAAGTAATTTTAGATTGTCCTTTTTATGCACCAACAATATTCTTGAATTATTTTTTTTGGGGATTTTGTTTGACAGTTTTGCTCTTCGTGGTGTTCAGTATTCAAACATTGATAGTTCTTGGTTTCTTTACGCTGCTAATCTCTATCTTAAGTAAAAAACTGCTTTTTGGGTTATGCCTGTAATTAGATTAATCTTCTTTTAATATATGTGTGTCTATTGATAGTGTAAAAGAAGGAAACCATTATGTTTTTAAAGATTTTTTTTACCAATATATTTGCAATAAAATTCAAAAAAATTAAAAAATATACCATTCTACTTTTCATTTTCGTGTTATAAGTATATTTGCTCTATAAAAAAGATGTCTCAAATATGAATAAATTCAATAAAATCCTGTTGAAAATAATACTCATTTTTTGTACATGGACATATTGGTAATTTTCACAATAAAATGGTATATCGGTGAATGCATTCTTGGGAATGTGCTTGTATATTATTTGAGGTAATGTATGAAACAAAAATTGTAATGAAGCTGTCAAATGAGATTTGTCATGATATTGAACACGCAACAGGAAGAAACAATGCATTAGATGTCAATTTTGCCCTTTGTCAATTCTTTTGTTCATCTCTACAATTTCAATCATTTAAATTCCATTAAAATTGTTTATTGATTGTTATAATATTGAACACGCAACAGGAGGAAACAATGCATGACATATTAACTAATCATTCTCTAGTTACAAAGGGTAGAATGGTAATTAGAACAACCTGTTCAAAATAATGCTCATTTTTTTATAGTGACATATTGGTAATTTTCACAACAGGGGTATATAGTTTGTGACTTTATGTGTTTTTCTCTTACAAAGGGTAGAATAGTACCGGATCATTGATATGGATCCAGATCATTCACAACTTAATCATATCTTCCCGTTTCTTAAGCACTACAAAGTACAAAACAGTACCGGAAACAAAATTTATATATCCTAAGGACGAAAATGCCCTCGCCACGGGATTCCTTGTGATGTAATAAATCTAGCCTAAAAGAAGAAAAATGTGTTTACCCTTAAAGCACATACCACTAAGATGTAATCCCATGAACCTCTGCAAACTCTTAGGTTTTTTATACAGTTATACCTGTTTAAAACACATAGTTTTTTACTAAAAGGTAGCGGTTAAGAAAAATATTTACTATAATATAGTACTTTTAAAATTATTTCCCATTTAATTGTACTTAAATAAAATAAATGAAATCATGTTAATTGTCTTTTGATGCTCACATTACTTGCAAAACCATTTGGCAACCCTTAGCACCGCTGCAAACCCCTACTGTGCATGAGTGCGCATACATCCATTGAACCTACCACAACCACATTTTCCCTGCTTCAACGATTGAAGTCTACTGGTTTTTTATTTTTTTCATAACAAGCATTGCCAGTAATACCTAGTCTACATGTTGTGTTGTGCAGTGTTTACACCTATGACACGATCACCGTCCGACATCGTCAACTCCAAAACACTGCTGAAATTCTCCCCAAACCACACTGCGGATGAACCTCTACATCCGCCTTGCCACCGACTAACCCATTCATAACCCTCGGTATCATCTGTTAAACAACCCCTCCCCCCTCCAAATTTCCAAGTTATATGACATTGATTGAACGACCAATGTTTGAAACAAATATATACGAGAAATGTTTTGGCACAAGATCTATGAACGTGGTGCATTTCCAACAATTTCCTTTTCGATTTCCAAATTGTTTGGTTGTATTCATATTCCAATGAGCAAACCAAGTTCGCAGCCGGAAGAATCTAAATCTGTCAATATATTTAATTCGTGTTTGGTTGTTTTTATTTATGACCGTTTATGTTTGTTTTCATTTTCTAGCGAGCAAACAAGCGAAAGAGAAATCTTTTTATAATGTTTTGAAATTATCTTGTTGGCCATCATTTTCCAGCGACAAATGCGAGAAAAATGAGCGGTGGGGAGGCGCATAATTAATTTCTTATATTTTTGGTATAAAAGGGATAGGTCCACATGAATTTTAAAATTTTACAATCTTTTAGTAAATAAATTTAAAAGTACCGTAGATATGTAAATACTTTTAAAAAACACAATGCTCTTGTACAAAACTCTAAAACACATACCACTATTTCAGGTATTATAAGTCTAAATTACTTCAAATAAATCAGAAAAATAAAAATGGTTATGTTATTACAGTTTTTTATAGTGAAATTATAAACTTCAAAAAATCAGTATTCTGCAATTAATTAGTATTCTACAAATGTAAAATACCGTTTTTGTTATTTTATTGTTTCACGTAGTAATCGATGTGGAATATGGAAATTTGAAATTGAATATTGAATCCAATATGGAATCCATATAACTCCCTATTTTAATTACCGATTTTTATCTTTGCTACCAGTTGTACACATTAACTCAAAATCATTTCTTACCCGATTAAGAGCATGTTATTATGGTATCCATATCAATCACATCGATTACATTTAATTTTGATTATTATGTCGATTTGATCATATTATTGTCAATATATATTTCAAAAATATGATAATCAATATTTCTTTACAGCATTATGTTTTCAAGTTTCTGAATCATGGACTAATTATTTATCGGATATTCAATCTTAGACTTCAATCTCGATTTCAGTTTCTTCTTCTCAATTCTGCTTCTTAATTTATTTATAGCATCGTGTTTCCAAGGTTCTTTACAGCATTGTCTTCCAACAATCAAGCATCATCGACACTTCAGTTATTGGAGTCTGTGTCAACGACTTCAATCCTTCGGTAAGTTTCTGCTTCTCAATTCTGCTTCTCATTGTGTATATGTAAGCCCCTGCTTCTCAATGTCTGTGTTAATCGCAAAATTGAAAGTTATTTATGCTTCTTAATGTGTATGCGTGTGTGTGACACTTTAACTGATACCTTATTCGTATTTCACTATGAGATATTGTCCTAAATAACAACGATCAAAAGAACGATCAAAAACTTATTTGACAATCATAATTCCTCTTAATATGGTTCTGTTCATCAATCGCTCCCCTTTCTCGGTCGAGAGATACCATCACAAATTACCAATCGCAGGCGGCAGGCCCTCTCTCTCTCTCTCTCACCGCAATCTGGTTTACTGCTTACGTTGCTTCTTCGCAAAATTGAAACTATATCATCGCAAAATTGAAATTTTTTATTCTTTTGGAGATAATACCATCGCAAAATTATATCAATGTTTATTGTTTTGGTTCATATTTTTACTGTGTTTGTCCAAAATTGAAACCTTTGTCCATTTTGGTTCATGTTTACCAATACAATTTTGTCATTTTGAACGTAAGGCAGCAGGTAGAGAAAATTCACCTTTGTATGTTAATTAATCATTCCCAAGTTACAAATGGTAGAATGGTAATTAGAACAAATTTTTTTTTCTATTAAATTGGTTCACCAAGTAAAAAAATTGGTTCAGGTCATGTTTATAGGCCAGATTCATTGACGGATTACACAAAGAAACCTAAAAGTACCGTCAAACTCATAGGCCAGATTCATTGACGGATTACACAAAGAAACCTAAAAGTACCGTCAAACTCATACGAATAGAAATGTAATTTTGATTATTTTTATTTTTTTAGTTCGGGGGTATTTCTGTCATGTTTTATAGAAATAAATTTTTTTTCTGTTTTTTGTGTTATATTTTCTCTGCTTAGGTATTACGTGATTGTATTTTGTATTACTTGATTGATTGGTCCCATTTTGAATTAAGGGGCATTTCTGTCATGTTTTACTATAATTATATTTTTTTGTCATTGATCTGAACCGGTTTAAACCAAAAACATATTAACTAAAGCCATTTGTAGACTAATTTCTTTAGTATTGGGAGTAGAGTATCTATGCATGTAGTTAAGGTGTTTGCCTTATTTTTTATAAACTATAAGGTGGAGGTAGTTATCATTTTTCATTTTAGCTATTTCTCATGTATACCTATTTGCATATAATTTATAGTGACTACATTCATGTTACTGATTTTGATAACCCAATGATGGTTTGTTTAAAGGGTGTGGCTCGTTTTTTAATTTTACCCAATATTTTGTAGTTTTTCTCTTATTTTACTTATTATGTCATTATATTTGCATTAGATAAAAAAAACATATACCTGAACTTACTTGATCGAGACATATTTCTATTAAGTAAAAGATAAAAACACCTTGGTAATTATAGAACTCTAACATCAAATATGAATAAATAGGTTAAGCGGTGTGGTTTTATGCAATTTAAATAGGTGTGTCTTGTAGAAGGGGCATTTCTGTCAATTGCATATTTCACGCCTCTTCATTAAAAGGAAAAGTATATATGTATGTCGATCCATTATCCACTGTTATAATGTATCATGAGGTTTGTTAATTGTTATAAGTATGTTTAAAGGACGAAAATGCCCTCGCCACATATATCTCATATCTTACATATTACATATACAAAATTAATGTGTTACGGGTATATTGGTAAACTTATTTATGGTTGTAAATGATTTTTTAAGAGGCATGTGGAAAAACTGATTGTTTTAATTACCAGTATACCATCTATAGAACTATTTTAAGGATTTTATAATTTTTGTTTTTATTATTAGTACTCCAGGGACATAATGGTAATTTGCGCTCAACCACATTGACAATTAATACATTTCGTGTTATTTTAGTCATTCATGAGTGCAACTATATAAATTTATATTTCAGTTTCTCTTTGTTCTTCTCATTATTAGTACTCTAGGGACATAATGGTAAATTCTTTGTCTTTATATTTTTTGTATGTACTTTTATGCTTTTGTTGTTCAAAAATATTGTATGTGTGTTTCTGGTTTATTTTCTTAGTTTGAATATACTTTTTATCTTGATATATTCAACTTATTTTGAAGAAAAATTAATATTGATAATACATAATTGATATGTGTATTTTTATATATATTTTTATGCATTATATCTTAATATTTTGGCCTTTATTATTCTCTTTTAGAACGAAAAAGTACTCACAATGCTTTAAATTATGATTTGCAGCTATTCGTTGTCGATAAAGCACAAAAGAAAAGACTGAAGCAGAAATCGGGCTTAGAGGCTAAAAGAAAGGAAAATGTTGGAGGAACGATTATGCCCCACGTAATTTACTTGTACGCCAAGCGTAATGGCTAAGACGAGTTACGCCCAGCGTAATTCTTGTGTACGCCCCGCGTAATGGCTGGCATCGGATAACTCCAATCGCGTATAAATCCTTAGTACGCCCAGCGTAATCCGACTTACGCCCAGCATACGTAAGTCAGTTACAAAGGTTATAAAAGTCGATTATCAGCTAACCAGAAGGGGGGATTCGACTTCCAACCTAATTTAGTCGATATTAAACTTCTTTTAAGCCGTTTTGAGGGTCTAGAAGGTGGTCGGAAGGCCGTTAAGCTAACGGGAGCGAAGATCGGAAGGGTTGGAGAGCGGATACATGTCGGTAATCATATGGGTTGTTAACGTGACCATGTTTAGCATTCCATTGTGTTACTATTCTGTATTTAGTTTCTGATTTGGGTGTAAAAACCTTTTACTTTGCGTTTATGATTGAATGAAACCTTGATTATTAGACTAATTGCTATATTGAATTGTTTGTTTATGTTTAATTTATCTTGCCAAGCTTGTTAAAAGATCCTTACGTATTAATGATAATTATTTGCTGTTAATTGTTACGTAAATTGAGTTGTATGAACATCTGCTTGATTGCTTGTCGCTTATGATTTTGATGACCATCGAGATTAGAAGTCTAGGATTAACGAATGTAAAACTAGGATTAACTTGGGAATAAGTAAGTTAATGTGTGAGCCTTGTTTGATGACCATCAACAAGAGGTTAAATTGAATTAGTAATTTGATTAACTATATTTACAAGTCTTGCTTGATACGAACTGAACACTAGGAAGCATGTTAGTTTAATCAACTGATCATTGTTTGAATTAACTTGTTTGCTAAAGGATTAGTTATAGTGAACACGAATCTAATCATTTTAGGAATCGGTGAACATGAATAAATGAAGTTGTGTATACAATTGTCTATGTTTTTTAAGGCGTAATTTATCTAAACCAAAGTACCTGAAGAGATTTTCTTTCCTGTTAGTTTATCGAAAGTTGTTAATTAATTGTCAGTTTGAGATTTATTAAACTATTTCTTTATTCTTTTCATGTGACCTGTAACCTATAATCAAATATTTTAAATTAATTCACCACCGTTCCCTGTGATCGACACCCGACTTACCTAAGCTATACTGTAATCTGACTAGGTACACTGCCTATAAGTGCATAGTTAGTGTAAGTTTGTTAGGTTATAAATATTAAAATTAGTGGGTACTTTTGTGCACATCAAGTTTTTGGCGCTGTTGCCGGGAACAGCTTGTCATTAATTTAGTTTTTTTGATTATTCGTTATTTGTTTTTAGTTAGTTTTTATTTTTAGTTTGGTTTTCGTTGATATCATTTCACTTGTCGGGAAGGTTCTTGTTGTTAATTGCAGGAATTTGGGATTGTACACATTGCTTGACTTTACTTTTTGCATGGGTTTCGAGAATCCAAGCGATTAGGAAATTCTTGACCTGGTTGGCTTACTACTTTGTTGATTTGTCCAACTCAATCCATGAGGCGTAGTATAGTAAGGCGTATTGTGGTGGTTAAGTGGAAGACCGAACTCTTGCTGTTCTTGACTAGTTAGGTCACTTCTTGTTCCGCTTTTAGTTAAAGGTGCAAAGAAAACAAAGGAAATATTCTAACGGGTCCCGAAAGTGGGTGTTTTCGCAAACCAATTCTTGCGTGCAAAGGTTTTTAATCAACCATTGTTGTTTGATCTTGACAAAGATAAGTGATTATGACGTCTCATTTTTTTTACTCATCGGAAAGTCATCAGTTGCTGAAGAAATTAAAAAGAAAAATAATTAAGTTTTTAGTCCCTTAATTAAATAGTTAAAAGAAAAGAAATTTCAGTTAAAGAAAAGGAATACTTCATTACGCCCAGCGTAATTTTAATTACGCCAAGCGTAATAAACCCCGGATCGCGGATGGACTTTTCATGGAGTTGGAGTTACGCCCAGCGTAACCTTGTTTTACGCCCAGCGTAAATCGGTGACCAGGTTATATCTTTTGACCCTTGACTTTTTTGTTACTTTTTCAAAATCCTTTCCTTCGCACACACGAACTGTGACGGCAAGCTCTCCCAAGGATTTTCAATTTTGCTTCTTTTCTTGTAAAATTCAGCACACAGGTAAGTTTTTCGGTTACTCAATGTTTTGGATTTGTGTTTAAATCGATGGAATAAGCTGCAAAATGCCTTTGTTCGAAATCTAGGGTTTATAGGGTTCTTGAATTAGGGCCGATTTCATAATTGTATGTTTTGATTAGGACTTAAAAAGACCGATTTCCATCAATGGACTAAACCCTAGTACCTAATTTGGTCTTAATCCCGTGATAGACCCATCATTTTGAGCTCGGGGACGGACGCTAAGCGTAACCCTGTTGACTTCGATTCTTGACTGCCCCAATGAAGTTTTTCTTTTGTAGTGCTTTCTAATCTTGATAAGATAAGGAACGAACAGGAGAATGGTTCATATTTTTTAGAGTGGTCCCGTTTTTCTACTGTCTTGGACCACGAAGCTCGATATGCCCCATGTGTTTGCCCTGCTGTGTTTATTGCTTGCAGTTGGTTAATTTGAAATTTTTTGATATGGGTTATAACTTTAGCACAAGAAAAGGAAGCAGAACACATATTCGTGGAACCTGGACGTACGCCCAGCGTACAGTCCATATCCAGCACCATTTTTTTTTGGTTTAAAATTTTTTTAATGCTGTTATATTTTGTTTGGTTTTGTGTTTATGTGTGCAGATTATGGCCCGAAGAACTCAAAGGACCAACCCACCCGAGGATGTGACCGATCACCGTTTCTTACAATTTCCGCAAACTCTGAACGATGCAACCCGGGCACGATATGTCAACAGTTTGAGTTTGCTGCTCACCAAGGAGATCGACATAGCACCATCATTCGACTGGGAATTGGCGACCTGGACTGGACTTGCTACACTGATCCAGGATTTTTTTGCAATACACGCACTCGGACGCGATTGGAGTGGAATTGTTCGTATGGCAGGGGTGGGCACGATTGTTCAGGATCCAGGAGCCTGTTTATCGGGAATTTTTGTTGGAGTTTTACGCTACAGTTTCCTATGATCCTAGGAAGGCACCCGATGATAGGACAACTTTTGCCTTTAGACTGGGGGGTGTGAGTCGGGAGTGCAGTGTCATAGAGCTTGCGACCTGAGTGGGTATATACACAGCAGATGAGACAAGGAGTGTCCACTTCCCGGCATTCCTTGCTGATTGTCTCACGGAGCGGCCAGATGAATATAATGAGCACACTTTTTGGGCTGAGATTACAGGGGGAGTTTATACGCCATCTACTGCACGGGGTAGGATGATTCGGTCTACTACATATAGACTGTTGCACCGGTTGATTTCCATGACTCTCACGCATCATAAGAATAGTGAGAGAGTGCCTTCGATAGACTTGTATTTCCTATGGGCACTTGTTACTCCAGGGAGGCACCTGAACCTTCCAGTTGCTTTAGCTGCATATTTGGGACAGAGGGCCAGGGGACTTCGGGAGGATAGCCCGATGTGCAGAGGGCATTTTATCACGCGACTAGCCCGATCATATCAGTTGTTAACACGAGAGATCACGAGATCGATGGTGTTCCATGATATGAGGCCGATGAGCCTTCAGCTATTGGAGTCGATGTGTGTACTCGAGCGGGGCGGAGATGGTGTCTTGCGGGTACGAGCAGATGATGTGGCGGACGAGGAGGGTGCTGCCGAGCCACAGCCGAGACGGGTCCAGCAGCGTAGACCTGCTCCTCGGGGAGCGCAACAGGGACCTGAGCCGAAGATTGATATGCGCTACCTAGCTCAGGGCATTGACTGTCTTGACATGAGGGTTCAGAACCTTAGTGAGTATGTTGCACATGTGGACAGGCAACAATAGTGGTATGGGGATGCGTTGACCGTATTCTTTTCCCACTAGGGGTTTCAGTACTCGGTTCCTTACCCTCCACCATTCCGGCCACGACATGATGGGGCCGGTACTTCTGGGACACAGCAGCATGATGATGGAGATGATGAGTGATTTAGTTATCCTTTTTATTTTTATGTTATTTTTAGTTTATTTTTGTGTTTCTAGTTTTAGTTTTTTATTTGGTATGTAATTAAACTTTAATTTAGGATGTTCTATTTTTGTTTTCCATGTTGATGCTCTTTGGTTGTTTAGATCTCTGCAGAATTTTCGCCCTTAGAAAGCTGGCAGTAAGTTTAGCAGCTAGGTCCGACTGTTGCTAGAGAGAGTCGTGTGAGAGTTCGAAAAGTATAGTCAAGACCCACAATTTGTCATAAGTGTGGGGTGCATATTGATTTCGTGAGCGTTCATTTAGACGATTGGCATTTTTACGATATTTTACCTTTTATGGTATGATGAGCTGTTCCCACACCATAGAGTTCTATTTTGACGCGAGGAAGACGTATCATCCCGGCTGCCACGACATGGCTGACACTTTCCTATGCTGTGGAGGATTTTTCATCGCGAGAAGAGGATGTCATTTTTGAAGACATGATGTGGTCAACACTTTCCCACGTCATGGTTACTACACATTGCATTTACTTGCAATATTGTGCACCACATTTTTTGAAGTCGGCAGTCTTGATTTTATTTTTCGACAAATTCAGAAGCAGCAGTTCAGTTTTCAGTCTTTCAGCGATATTTGGAGCAACTTGTAGCAGCCCCATTCGATCTCGCCACAACTACCCAGGGGAGTCTGTTCCTTTTTCTCCCTTTTTATGTTCTTAATTCGTTTTAGCATACAATGAGGGCATTGTATGAAATAAGTGTGGGGTAGGGGGTCGGTAATAGTAAATTATAAAAATAAAATAATAGTTAGGAAATTGCTAGATTTAGGAAATTTAAAAATTTTAAAACTTGACATAATAGTTTAGTTTAGAAAAATCTAGTGATAATTTAAATTTTGCTAATATTGTATGAGATGATTCGATGAGAACTCAAATGTTTAGTTGAGCCAATATACGTTATAGTGCATTTGTGGCCTCCCTTATTTTAGTGAAATCATGGAACAAAAACATAACCCCGCTTGGTTTGAGGGATGCAATATGTTTAGCAGCCTAAACCTGAAATGTATCCAGGAAAATTATTATCGTTAACCGATAAAGGTTGAGGTTGAGCGCCTCTGCTTAAGCTTGTAGGTTTTGAGTGAAAAAAGTGAGGTACATGTTAAAAGAAAAAAAAAAAGAATTGCAAGAAAAGTTTGAAGAATTTTGGAGCGAATAAAGTGAAGAATTAGATCAAAATTCCAAGAAATTCAAAAAAGTTGAAGATACCAGAAATCAATTCAAATAAGATGGTGAATTCAAAGAAATCAAAGATCAAATTATCAAGGAAAATACCTTGAGGATAAGGAGGTTTTCTGCGGATGGATTCGGAGGGTTGCATAAAATGAGCATTGTTCGTAAAAAGTGGGCAAGTGTTTATGAAGATTGTGAGTATTTAAAGTATGGGGGTATTTTAGGAAAATTTTAGACACAAATGCATGCGTTGAGGTCTTGGCATAATGGTTGAGTTTTAAATGGATTGTTTAATGCGATAATGGTAAAATAAAATTAAAATTTGCTTGGGGGCAAGCAAAGACTAAGTGTGGGGTATTTGGATATGTGTATTTTTATATATATTTTTATGCATTATATCTTAATATTTTGGTCTTTATTATTCTCTTTTAGAACTAAAAAGTACTCATAATGCTTTAAATTATGATTTGCAGCTATTCGTTGTCGATAAAGCACAAAAGAAAAGACTGAAGCGGAAATCAGGCTTAGAGGCTAAAAGAAAGGAAAATGCTGGAGGAACGATTACACCCCGCGTAATTTACTTGTACGCCAAGCGTAATGGCTAAGACGAGTTACGCCCAGCGTAATTCTTGTGTATGCCCCACGTAACGGCTGGCATCGGATAACTCCAATCGCGTATAAACCCTTAGTACGCCCAGCGTACGTAAGTCGGTTACAAAGGTTATAAAAGTCGATTATCAGCTAACCAGAAGGGGGGATTCGACTTCCAACCTAATTTAGTCGATATTAAACTTCTGTTAAGCCGTTTTGAGGGTCTAGAAGGCGGCCGGAAGGCCGTTAAGCTAACAGGAGTGAAGATCGGAAGGGTTGGAGAGTGGATACATGTCGGTAATCATATGGGTTGTTAACGTGACCATGTTTAGCATTCCATTGTGTTACTATTCTGTATTTAGTTTCTGATTTGGGTGTAAAAACCTTTTACTTTGTGTTTATGATTGAATGAAACCTTGATTATTAGACTAATTGCTATATTGAATTGTTTGTTTATGTTTAATTTATCTTGCCAAGCTTGTTAAAAGATCCTTACGTATTAATGATAATTATTTGATGTTAATTGTTAAGTAAATTGAGTTATATGAACATCTGTTTGATTGCTTGTCTCTTATGATTTTGATGACCATCGAGATTATAAGTCTAGGAATAACGAATGTGAAACTAGGATTAACTTGGGAATAAGTATGTTAATGTGTGAGCCTTGTTTGATGACCATCAACAAGAGGTTAAATTGAATTAGTAATTTGATTAACTATATTTACAAGTCTTGCTTGATACGAACTGAACACTAGGAAGCATGTTAGTTTAATCAATTGATTACTGTTTGAATTAACTTGTTTGCTAAAGGATTAGTTATAGTGAACGCGAATCTAATCATTTTAGGAATCGGTGAACATGAATAAATGAACTTGTGTATACAATTGTCTATGTTTTTTAAGGTGTAATTTATCTAAACCAAAGTACCTGAAGAGATTTGCTTTCCAGTTAGTTTATCCAAAGTTGTTAATTAATTGTTAGTTTGAGATTTATTAAACTATTTCTTTATTCTTTTCATGTGACCTGTAACCTATAATCAAATATATTAAATTAATTCACCACCGTTCCCTGTGATCGACACCCGACTTACCTAAGCTATATTGTAATCTGACTAGGTACACTGCCTATAAGTGCATAGTTATTCTAAGTTTGTTAGGTTATAAATATTAAAATTAGTGGGTACTTTTGTGCACATCAATAATACATAATACTTTCTTTTCTTTGGGTTTATTGCATACTATTTTAAATTTGAAATATTTATTTATTTATTCTTAAATTTGAAAATAATTTTCAATATATAATGTTTTTGTATAAAGTTATATTTCTTTTTCCATTTCAGATAGCAGCTACTAACATGGACTCTTTTAAGACTAATAAGAAGATAAAATTAAATAATTTCTATCTGGATAATACAAAACAATTACCTTTGTACACTACATCAGTCGGTCGAATTCCATCTTCTACAAATGTTACTAACCCAGGTGATAACAGTACGTTCATTATATATTTTACAACTTTCTTTATCAATGTTTTTAATCTGAATATAACTATTTTATGTGTGTATATATGCTTATACAGATTCAAATAGGAACATCTATCATGTTCAGGCTACAGAAAAAAGAAAAATAAGAAAATTATACTTGGACAATAAAAAAAAAGTTATGACCGAATGAATTCATACAACTTCATCAACATCACATCTTTTTAAAATGAAGGGAAATGGTAATTTACTTAATTGGTTATACACTTTTATTCTTTATTCTTTATTTAAATATGTAAAATGAAAATTCTTACATGCTCATTTTTTGTGTCATGTATTTTGTATATTAATATTCATAGAATATTTGAAAAATTACATTATTATTTAAAATTTATCCATTTGTTATAACAATTTTTTTATTTGCAGACAAATTCAAAGGAATTGTGCATTGAAATAAAAACCTATCCGCATCTACATCAAGTGCCAATGTGTCAAAAAAATCAAATTTCCAAACTTCTCCTTCACGTCTAAATGTTAGAACTTCGTTATCTAACATTTCAAATGGTAACTCATTTATCTTACCATTTTATTTTATAATATATATTATTATTTTATCATATTTAATAATGTATACCTTCAATCTTCTTTTCCCGGTCATGGATATTTCCAATAACAGTTTTCAATCACCGTTACCAAACATCAGATTGGATTCAAACGGTAACATACTTGATTGCTTATACACTTTTTTTTTCTATTTTAAATTTGTAAAATAAAAATTCTGTCATCCACATTTTTTTATATAATCTATTTATCATTATTAATATTCATATACTATTTAAAAATTTACAAGATTATTTAAAATTTATCCATTTCTTATAAGATTTTTTTTCCAATCAAATTCAAAGGAGTTGTCCATCGAAATAAAAGCGTATCCACATCTACATCAACAGCAAATATGTCAAAACAACCAATGTTACGTACTCCTCCTTCACATTTAAATGTTAGAACTCCGTTATCTAACATTTCCAATGGTAATTCATATATTTTTCCATATTACTTTATAATATATGTTGTTATTGTATCATATTTGATAATGTACATTTCAATCTTCTTTTCTCAGTCATCGATATTCCAAATAACAGTTTTCAGACACCGTTACCAAACATCAGATTGGATTCAAACGGTAACATACTTGATTGCTTTTAAACTTTTTAAGTTTTTTTTAAATATATGTAATAAAATTTATTACATCATCGTCTTTTTATATAATCTCTTTATCAATATTCATATTTATATAATATTAAAATAATTATTAAACAATTTTACATTTCTCATAACCATTTTTTTGTATATGAATTCAAAGGAGTTGTACATCGAAATAAAAGCACATTCTGATCTAAAACAAGTGCATATATAACAAAACAAGCAATGTTACAAACTCCTCCTTCACATTTAAATGTTAGAACTCCGTTATCTAACATTTCCAACGGTAACTCATTTATTTTACCATTTTATTTTATAATATATATTATTATTGTATCATATTTAACAATGCATACTTTCAATTTTTCCCCCAGCCATGGATATTTTCAATAATAGTTGTCAATCGCCGTTAACAAATATTAGACAATTCTCTGTATTTTCAAATGGCGACACATCCGACAAATCATCTACAATAACATCAAAATCGTCTTCAGTCATGTTAACTAATCCAAATAATAAAGCAAAGAAAAAAATGCCAAATTTAACTCCTATTCCAATATTTGGTCTGAGATCCGATCAAGACAAAATCGATGGCCAAAATGATCAAAACATATACAACGGTATATCAAAAGGTAATTTTGATACAAATATAATATTTACATTTGTTCATTCAATATTTTTCACTTATATAAACTTACATGATTAACATTTTTATGTCAACCTTAATTGACAGATTATTTGGATCATGGTGATCAGATTGTTGTATACCAAACATGTTTTGCAAAATTATGGAAAGATGAATCTATCAGATGTAAAAAAAAAAAAGTCGAATCAAAATTATTGTTTATGTTGTGGTTATGGCAAAGTAGAACTACCAGCTTTAAAGAATTCACCTTCAAGTTATGTTCATCTTTTTACATCGGGAGATTCTAAAAGCAAACACTTCATGAAGAACATTCGTTCTTACAATTCTATGTTTTCTTTTACGTCAATGGGTGGAAAGATTGATTCCTCAATCAATAGAGGAAATGCTCCATACATTTTTAGACTTAGCGGTCAAAATTATCATAGTATCGGAAGCCTTTTACCGGAACAGGGGTTAAAACCAAAATTCTCTCAGTTGTACATATACGATACTGATAATGAGATCGCAAATAGACGAACATGTTTTGGGTACACTTTTCACAATTATCACATTAATAGATATCTTATTCATCAACATTATATTATTTATTTATCTTATGTTTATATGTTCATGTTACTTGTAGTGGAGAGAATCAACGATCTACATCAAATTCTTCTGTCCTTGATAATGATATTATACAAGATTTGAAGTTGATGTTAGATTCAAATAATATCTTGGTTCAGTCTTATAGAATGGTTAGGGATTGTTTTCATCAAAAACCTCATGTTGATATCAAGTTGAGACTTATTGGAATCAGGGACCAAGATGGAAGGATATACAACCTACCATCTGCTTCTGAGGTTGCCGCTTTAATTATTTGAGATATTGGTGATTCAATTGATAAAAGATATATTGTTGTTCAAACTTCATCAGGTTCTCTACGGCGTATTAGTAAATTACATCCATCATACCTTCCTCTTTCAGAATCCACTACTGTTTCCATATGGTGATGATGGTTATAGGGTTGACATACCACATCGAGGTATTACACCAATAAGCAACAGCAAGAGGCCCAACTGTACAATGAGAGAATTTTTTTCTTATAGAATACAAGACAGGGATCAATATTTTTCACTAATTATTAATTCAAAAAGGTTGTTCCAACAGTTTTTGGTTGATGCTTATACTATGATTGAAAGTGAGAGATTACATTTCATAAGGAGCAAACAACAAATTCTTAGATGTGAGTCTTATGAAAATTTACGTAATCAACAAGACCTAGGGAATAAAGATATATCCAATGTTGGACAACGTGTAATCTTACCTTCTTCATTCACTGGTGGTGCACGTTATATGATGTAAAACTACCTTGATGCCATGTCCTTATGTAAATGGATTGGATATCATGATTTCTTCATAACCTTTACATGTAATCCAAAATGGCCTAAAGTTAAAAGGTTTCTTCATAACACTTCACTACATCCAGAAGATTGACCTGATATCTTATGTAGGTTATTCAAAATAAATCTCGATGCTTTGATTAAAGACATACGGGAAAATAAAATTTTCGACATTGTACAAGGAGGTATTAAAAGTTGTATTTATTTCTAATATTTTTTTATAATGATTATTTAGTTTCTTAATATTTTTTGTTATTTGCAAATATATTTCATCCAGTACAAAGATTATCTTATTTATAAAATTAATTTGCAGTGGTCTATACAATTGAATTTCAAAAAAGAGGTTTGCCACATAGTCATATTTGTTTGTTTATGCATGCCGACTCCAAGCGGCCTACTGTTGAATATATTGATCCGATTATTTCTGCTGAGATTCCAAATATCAATGAAGATCCAGAATTGTATTCACTTGTAAGTGAATTCATGATACATGGTCCTTATGGAGCTGGAAAATATGAATTGTCCATGCATGGTTGACAAGCAATGTTCGAAAAATTTTCCAAAGCAATTATGTGATCATTCTTCGGTTGATGTCAACGGTTATCCCTTATATATGAGAAGAAACAATGGATATTTTGTCGAAAAATCAGGTGTCAAGTTAGACAACAGAAATGTTGTTCCATATAACAAATATATGTTGAAAAGATATCAGGCACACATTAATGTTGAATGGTGCAATCAGGGATCTTCCATAAAGTATATGTTTAAATATATAAACAAAGGTCCAGATAGAGCTATAATTGTTGATGACATCAACGCTGATTCTAATCACGAAAAGGTTGTCGATGAAATAAAAGATTATTATGATTGTAGATATATATCTGCATGTGAAGCATCATGGCGAATATTTAAATACGATGTCCATTACCGATATCCTTCTGTGATGCGACTACCTTTTTATCTTCCTGATCAACAACAAGTCATATATGCTGCAGACGATGATATTGACGATGTTCTTCAACAACCTTCAGTTGCTGCTTCTATGTTCACATCTTGGATGGAATGTAATAAAATTAATAAAGATGCATGAAAACTTACATATGTTGAATTTCCTACAAAGTTTGTTTGGAAACCTGATGATAGGTTGTGGAAGCCAAGGAAAATTGGACGTTTAATAGGAAGGATTCACTCTGTTTCACCTAAACTTGGCGAAGTCTACTTCTTACGGATTCTTTTAAATAAAGTGAAAGGTCCAAAATCATTTGAAGAAATTTGCACGGTAAACGGTGAAGAATTTCCTACTTTTCGAGATGCATGTTATGCTTTGGGCCTCTTAGATGATGACAAAGAATACGTTGATGCAATTAAGGAAGCAAGTCATTCAGGAACTGGTTTTTATCTTCGTTTCTTATTTGCTACGATGTTAATGTCTAACAGTTTGGGTAGACCAGAGTTTGTTTGGGAAAATACATGGCAACACTTGTCGGATGGTATTCTTTACAACCAACAGCGTAGATTAAAGTCTCCAGGTATTATAATTTCCTATCAGTATTTGTAAAAACGGATACTATATATTATCAATATGCACGGTATAATTTTTTTATTACCATTAAACTGTTTAATATTATATTCTTTTTGACATATTGTTCATTTTATACAGGTTTATCACTCAATAAGGATCAACTCAAAAACCTGACTTTGTTCGAGATCGAACAGATTTTACTTCGGAACAACACCAGTCTTAAAAATTATAAACAAATGCCTTACCCTGATTCTGATACAATTTCTTCTTCAACAAATCGACTTATCATGGAGGAGCTAGAGTATGACATACTGCTTTTAAAGAAAGAGTTTGATAGTATGTTTCATGCATTAACAAACGAGCAACGCAATATTTTTCTTGATATCATGACTACAGTCAATGATAATAAAGGAGGTGTGTTTTTTGTTTATGGATATGGTGGAACAGGCAAAACCTTTCTTTGGAAGACGTTATCTGTAGCAATTAGATGTAATGGTGATATAGTTTTAAATGTTGCTTCAAGTGGTACTGCATATTTATTATTGCCTGGAGGTAGGACAGCACACTCTCGGTTTATAATTCCGTTGAATCTTACGGAGTATTCTGTTTGTAAGATACCGCCTGATAGTGAACTCAGCAGATTAGTAAGAAAAAGCTCATCGATTATCTGGGATGAAGCACCTATGGTCCGCAAACATGCATTTGAAGCTTTAGATCGAGCTCTGAGAGATGTATGTAAGTTTGATAAGTCTACCAACTCAAATATTCCATTTGGAGGGAAAGCGATTGTTTTTGGAGGAAACTTTAGACAGATTCTACCTGTTGTTCAAGGAGGTAGCAGACAAAATATCGTTAATGCTTCTTTAAGCTCTTCATATATATGGCAACAATGCAAAGTCCATAGATTAACAAAAAAGATGAGACTAACCGTTGGAAAGGATCCATATGATATTCAAAAAATACATAATTTTGCAAACTGGCTTTTGGACATAGGAGAAGGAAAAGTTGGTGGTTTGAAGGATGGTGAATCGATTATTGATGTTCCGAATGATATTCTCATTAATGATCCACATGATCCTATAGGTTCATTAATTGAGTTTGTATATCCTTCAATCTTTGAAAAATTCAACGGTACGAGTTATTTTCAAGAAAGAGCTATACTAGCTCCAAAAAATGAAGTTGTCCAACAAATCAATGATCGTTTGCTAGCATTGTTTCCCGAAGATGAAGTAGAATATTTAAGTTCAGATACTCTTTGCCAATCAGAGTTTGTTCATGATCAGTTTGATCCCAATTTATACTCCCAGGATATTTTAAATGGTCTTAAAGTATCAGGTTTGCCAAATCACAAGTTAATTCTAAAAGTCGGTGTTCCAGTTATGTTACTAAGAAACATTGATCAGAAAAATGGATTATGAAACGACACTAGACTACAAGTGAAATCTCTGGGCAAACGTGTTATTGAGGCAATTATCATATCTGGAACTAATATTGGAAAGCAAACATTTATTCCAAGAATGTCTTTAAGTCCATCTGGAAAGAAAATTCCATTCAAATTTCAAAGAAGACAATTTCCATTGGCTGTATGTTTTGCAATGACAATTAATAAAAGTCAGGGCCAGTCGTTATTAAAGGTTGGTCTGTATCTCAAGGATCCTTTTTTCAGATGGACAACAGTATGTTGCCTTATCTAGAGTTCAAAGTAGAGAAGGATTGAAATTGTTAATTTTAGATAAGGATGGTAGACTTACAAACAAAACTTCAAATGTTGTGTATAAGGAAGTTTTTAGGAATTTATAAATGCTTCGTACCCATTAACTTCTAACAATTGTGTTTTTTTCTATTTTTTGTAACATTTTTTTTTTAAATAATTTATTCTTTATATAGCATTGTAATTGTAATCCATAATATTCAGTTCGTTTCGATATTTGATTTTCAGACTTTAATAGACGCCACATGGTGTTTCTTGATTGCTCCCTCATTACAAAAAATAATGATTTGCCCTCACACTTCATAAATCATTCACATATTCAAAGATGCATTTTAGTTATATTCATATTTAACTTTCGATGGATTGATTGCGTTTCTATTTAACATATATTCAAATTTATATACTTTTTTACAAATTTGTATTAATTTTAATTTTAAATAATCAATACAAAAGGATTGACAATCTTAACTCTTATTAATAATATAAATTTGTTTTTAAATTTTTTACCCATGGTTTCCACGGGTTGTAACCTAGTTTATACTAAAAGATACTCAACAAGGTCATAGTCAAATATCAAACATTTCATATAGCATATCATAGTTGCAATTAATCGTATCAAGTACCAAGATAGACATATAAACCAAATTTACTAAGCATGTAAATGTCACAGAAAGCAAAACAATGGCATATCTCATACTGCACATATAGGCATAATATCAACAATTAATAATATTCTAATTTGACTAATCGAGCCATTTTCGGAAAGTAGTTTTCGACTATATATAGGGTTTATGAAAAGTCTATTGACTCACCTTTAGTTCGGTAGTGAAATCACTTCAAAACGTGAATTCGTAGCTCTTTTACTCAACAAATACCTAAACAAAAAGTATATATTTATTTAGTTTAGGCTAAGATAAACATGATTAATATTAAACTATATTTAGTTTATGTCATATTAATTGATTAGATAAGTCTATCGTAGTTTATAAATTACAAATCACCTTGGTTTAATATTAACTAGAGGGTGAGCCTCGCTTCGCGAGGGTCAGAATGTCAAGGTATTCTTATCTTTTTTTTAGCAGCAAAATATATAGCTAAAAATTCATAAACAACCTCATCTAGTAATGTTGTTATCATAATTTTCAGTTGAGATATCGAATGATGTTCCTTGATAATACAAAAAAGTTTTCAATAAAATAAGTTTATCTAAAAATCAAAATAGACTGAGAATGGCAAGAAACTATGAGTCATTAAAAATGATGAAAGTGACTAAAGTTGAAGGTGCAAAATTAAATTCTCATCGTCATAACCTTCTCTTTTTACATTATGACCTTCCCTTCTTTTTTCTTGCTTATGTGCTTGTTTTCCCAAATTCTCCTGTATGGCAGATAACACTTTTGAAAGTTATGTATTGACATCAATACCAATTACCTCATAAACAACAACCCAAACATAATTTTCACAATATAAAAGAGGCAATAAATAGTCAAAAACAGGGAACTACAGATGAAAATTGCAAATGAATTTTTTTTTTGAAATATAGATATGAAACTTTAACGTCGTACAAAAATTTCATATGTCACTGTTTGGTAATGTGTTTCATCCCTAGGCCATCTAACTTAACATCACAGCTGTGAAATTTGTAAATTGACCATTTTACCCTTGGATTATATCCCTTTTCTTTACCACCTTCAGAAAGTAATGAAAGGAAGGACAAAATAGTCATAATCATAACATTTTAACAGCAGGATCGTTAACGTAGACAACCAAAAAACAAAAATCTTTAAAAACCATTGAATTTTGTCTTCCCTGTTTCACAGTTTGTTAATGTTTTAGGCCGTTTAAAGTTTTATCCCATAACTTTGCTAATGCCCTTTGTAGAAGTTTAATAATTTTTTCCTATATAGCACTGCTTTAAAAACTTCTGTGTGAGAGTATATTATTACATTACAAAACACAAATTATACTTCAAATAAATACTAAAATTGACAGGTGAACCAAAAGCATTCAAGAAAGAAAATTACCTCCAGTTACTGTGACCCACGAATTTGAAGTTGGCTTAATGTCAACACCGTCGATTGTTCCCTGATTTTTTGAGATGTAGGACAACTCAATCAGTCAAACATGCACATGTTATGAGTTTGATTGCAATTTAAATTTTTTAATATAATTTTGAAATCAAAACTGTAAAATGGTCACAATTACACAACCCCTTTAGCAGGGAAATATGTTTTTTCAACTGTGGT
This sequence comes from Lactuca sativa, assembly GCF_002870075.4. NCBI lineage: Eukaryota > Viridiplantae > Streptophyta > Magnoliopsida > Asterales > Asteraceae > Lactuca > Lactuca sativa. The sequence goes on along the minus strand of NC_056628.2, from coordinate 138,461,721 downwards.
GTGACAGTAGCAGCAAACATATCAAACCCACAAACATTCCAAACATATAGAGAGATGACATAATCTGGTATATGGGTAAATAATAACCAATTCATTCTACCACTTCAATGCTAATTAGCTATCAAAAAAAAAAATAAAAAACACACAGCTATTAACATATTTACGTATTTTGTAGAAAATTCCCTTTGATTGTTTTAATTTCCCTTGAAAAAGCACTGGTAATAGCCAAATCAATAAAAGTATTAATCTTTTTGGAGATTTTCAAGCTCCTTTTTAACAGTTTTCTGGATTGTAGAATGAGAATTTCATAAATTACTGCTTTTTAGAAGAATATATGGAAAGAAAATGTTATCTGAATCTACTTGGCAAGACCAACAAATCGGAAAGTCTCATGCTTCAGCGTAGTGGAATGTGAGTGTCGTATGTTGCCTCGAACGGAGAGAACCGTAAGACTACAATAAAACAGTTCAAGTTACACAGTTGAGCCTCAATAATAAAAATTTACGCAATATTGTGAAATTATACACTCAACAGAATAACAATCAGGCACCTAAACACAAAAGGCATTTCCTCAAACACTTTGTGGGCATAAACATACATGTCACAGGATTTTCCATATTTACCATAGTCAAGAAGCTTTGATAACAGAAAAGTGATAGAAGTGTATGAAACCGAGCTTTAGAAGGTAAGAAGTGTTATTTGAAAAAACAACAAAGTCCAAAAAAAGAAAACAAATTAGAGGTGAGATACTTACAATCAAATCGATATGACAAGAGGTATTTGTAATCACCATCCAATCGATTTCTACTACTCATCTTCAAGAGCGAAAGCGGAAATGAAAAATACAAAATCACACAATTCGAAGCGTAAACCTACAAACACGGTAATAGAATGCCATTAGAGATGCCATGAGTAGAAAGAAAACAGAGAAAGAGAAAGGAAGTGAGTGCCTGAGACTCAAATATGCAACCAGGAACAAAATTATCCCTTAATCACAAAAGACGTCAGCAAGCGTAAGGATTCCAACAAACATAGGCCCTGAAAAAAACATATAAGGAACCGATGAGCTTCTTTAAAGAAAGAATAACACAGTTGGTGAAGTTAGTCAATGAAGGGGTGGGATAATGAAAAAATGAATGAGGAAGCCGGTGGAATATATGTTGGAAGTAAGGGCGGTGGGCAGATGAAAAGAATAGGGTGATCGATAATAAACACAGGAAAAAAACGCGTGTCCATGACACGCACACGATCAAACCTTTGATCAGTAAAAAGAACGACACGTATACACAAAATATAGAAAATAGCAAATTATAACCTCTTAAAAGAAATGATCCAGAATTATAAATACCCATATAGATGGAGGATCATTTTTGCCAAATCCTTAGCATATTTACTGTAGCTAAGGATAGACAATTTTAATCTATAGTATAATTAAGTTGTATCATGAATAATGTAATGTTAACTAACCATAAGGAAGCCTTATAGCCGATGACACTGATTTGTAATCAATTGCTTTTAATCAACTATTTCATATCATGCTCCTTGACATATAATTAGTGATTAAATCACTTTTTATAATACTGAAACTCTTTTATAAATTACACTCATATATTTATAAGACACCCTAGTGTGAAGTAGACTTCTAATTAGACAATATTACGTAGGCAATCCATTTTTTTAACATCTTAACTTTTATGGAATTACATACATTAACACAAGACGATGAATTAATCTTTAAGTGTTTATCATGAAATATGTTATCCAGACTCTTTCTATTGATTTAAATAGCTAAGTCTAGATATGAATTAGTCATTAGTGAAACTATACAACCATTATGTCTGTAACTATCATATTCCATCAAGCATTAGTCTATTTTGATTGTCCGGTAGCAATTCAGAGGCATGCATTAAAATTGCGAAAGAACACATATAGCTTCCCCTGCTTCTGTTTCAAAGCCTTAACAAAGCGTCTAAGGGACTTGAGGCTACGCTTTAGAGAAGACACCATTCCAAAATGTGATTCTGGTGTTCTGATGGCTTATGGGGTTGTCTCGACTAAGCCCGACACGACTCAAACATGGGTGCTTCATCCCTAAGGCTTGACAGAGATGAATTGAAGTAGTTCACGGGTTTGTGTGGCTTCTAAAAACAAGTATTTTGGCAGCAAGATATTCACAATAAGCCATTGATGAACAAAAAAAACATGACAGGTTTTCGGGATCAAGAGCTTACCTTGTTTCGATCTAATAGCAGTAGGATGTGAGCCTCGTTCATTCCTTCTCACGCAGACACTCTCTCACACTCAATTCTCTCTCTTTTTTTCTGGTCGACACAAATATGGCAACCCTAAAGAGAAGGTGTAATCGGCAAGGCGAATAAGTTGCCTGGTAACGGAAACGAATAAGAAGAACATAGGTTGCGGCAATCGAATAGAATTAATTAAAACAAATTTATTATCAGTGGTAACGAGCTTATAGAATTCAATTCACCGATTGAATTCCAATTTACAGTTATAGTCCCTGATCTTTTATACTCAATTCATTATTAACCCTGGCCATATTATATATACTTTACCTTTTCTTTTATTTTATTTCTTTATAGTCGTTTAATTTGATTAATTTACACATAAAATAAGCCACTTTTTAATAATTTGAGTATTTATTTAACTCGTAATATTACTTAAATATCTTTAGCTCATTATAATTATTAACTAAATCTTATAAATTATTTTAATCCCTATTAAATTCTTAAAATGTTAAAAAATATGTTTTTGTTTATTTATTATTTTTTTTTATATAAACCGGTCTAATCTCACATCCTAGACGCATGTACGACTTAATTCTATGTAACGGAAAACCAACTTCACTAACATAGAGAATTTTGGTCATTACATTAATCCATTAAGTCCAAGCATACAATGAAAACGGGCTTGAGTCATCACTCCAATGGTCCCAAATGTGGGTCCCGATAAGTCCAAACCAATAATTCCAAAATTAGGGTTTTCTAAACCCTAATTAGGGTTTCCAACCCATTACAATCCAATTAAGCCCAAAAGCTAAGTCCTTAGGCCCATTAAGGTTTCATTAAGACAATTAGGGTGTTCCTAAGTCAGGCACCACCCACTACCACCTCGTGTAGTGGTGGTCAACGACGGCTCACGGCGGCGGCCACCACCTCACGGTGGTGGTTATGGGTCTAGTCTATTTTGTCCAACCCAAACAAAGTCTAAATATAAACAGAGCACACCGCCATCCAACACGGCGACTGGTGGCGGCAGCCACCACCTCACGGTGGTGGTTTTGAGTTTTTCTTTTGATTACACTAGCACTAATTACAATTTACAACATAAATGCCAATACACACACATACACATCCACCCTTGTGGTGGCCGGTGGTGGTACATGGTGGCAGCTACCACCTCACGAAGGTGGTGGTGATTGTTCTCGTTAATTCAGGCCAAACATCACCACATACAACACACACACACAAACAAACTGTTTTCATTCGCAAAAGAACCCTGCCACCCACCTGGTGGCGTACGGCGACAACGGTAGAGAGTGGCAGCAGCACTAACGGCAACAGTGGCAGCACCACCAGTGCAGCAGCTCACGGAGGAACAGCACCACACGGAAACGAACGACACCTCCGACTAAGCCATCCACGAGAAACAAGTGACGACCTTGTCTTTAACGGAAATGGGCAGTGGCGGAGCAGCAGCGCTACAACCAACGTTACAGCGACTTGTGGCTTGTTCTTCTTCATTCCCGACGTCCCAACATCCGTCTTCATCCTTGGCCTCAACAGCAGCGACAACAATGGTGCACCGACAGTGGTGGTAGCACTCCAACGATGAAGTAGCGGGTGGTGGATGAGGCCTCACATGGCAACGACTGAAGAAGGATAAGAGAAGAGTGGCAGAAGTCCAATGGAGTAGCTTCTCGGCAGCTCGCTGATCGGAAACGGGATGATGGCGGCGGCGCCGGAGACGAAGGGGGGGGGGGTATAAGGTGGCGGCGGCTGGGACACATGGCTAGGTTTAGGGTTTACCGGGCTGACAGGTCTTATACCCCAATCCCCATAAAACTTCTCCCCATAATAACAACAGTAGCCTTCCCTCTATTAATCTTTTCAAAATGAATCAGAAATTTACCCCTTTAACCCCTCTCTCTGAAAGTCGTTTCATAATAGGTCCCGAAATTACCAATCACCCCCTTAAGCCATCAAATCCTTTCTATTTAAGTCCATTAATTACTAAACACACCATGACTTCTAAAATCATTTTCAAATTAAATCTAGAACTTACACTTTTAACCTCCGAATAATCCAAATTATACCATTCGGCTCCCCAAAACCAGCGCCCCACTAAATAATATGAATTTAGGGCGACTATTCTTTCATCAAATTTTTATCTATTTATTTATTTAATAAACAGGATGTTACGATCATTATTAATTTATCTTGATTAACGTTCTTCGATATTAAAAGATTCCTACATTTGAGGTAATGGATTTATAACACCCTATGGTTGTTATTGTTGAACACAGTTAGTCCTAATTAGATTCTTCTTTGATGATTAACAAGCGTGTGTGGGGGTTTAGATCGGTTATAAACCAAAACCAATGTAACACTCCAAAAATCATAGAAATTTAAAAAATTAAATTTCAACCATTAACCAACATTGTTTAAAAAAGTCATTGCTTCAAAAGTATTATTCAAATTAGAGTTTTTCCTAAGACCCAATAACACAACGCAGGAAGATGTGCATGATTATACCTTCGTCATACCGCGATCATCAGAAGTACCTGAAACAATAAACTGAACCTATAAGCTAAAGCTTAGTGAGTGATCCCAAAGTACCATCATGCAACATATAAAATACATAGATTAGCATGTTGTGTCCACAACCTCCCGGTTGGATTACCCTGGCCCATAACATCCTGCTTGGATTGCCACTCTCTGTTGACTGATAGCACAAAGCAGTAGTCTCAACCCTAATGTAACATGTTGACATATATCAGATAATATACATACAGCAGACAAATGATTATACAACCAATATCTAACGCCCGGTTCCCGATACGTATTATACATATGAATTTTTGCATTTTTGCATTGGGACTCGACGAGTTGGAGTCCCCAAACTCGTCGAGTATATGTGAATCTTGGACGCGGGTGGAAAATTCTATTCGGCCGAAGGGTCCATCAGAGTTTGGGACCGGAGGATCCCACTGAGATACATTGACCGGAGGGTCTTACTGTGTTATAGCCTCGAGTGGCTAATGAGCTGTATGTGGTGTTTTGGGGAACTCACTAAGCTTCTTGCTTACCATGTTATGTGTTATGTGTTTCAGGTTCTTATCAGGATCACGATAAGGCACCGGTTTGATTGTACACACAAGAGAAAAGAGTTATGTTTGAGGATCTGGATTTGCGATAAACAACTTTTAAAATGTATTGATAAATTGATACTTGTGATTTTTGAAAGGAATGTGACATGTGTTTTATTGTGTTTTAAAATGAAAACTTTGTTTGAAAATTTACAGTGTTAAAGGATGACATCGGTCGGTCTCTAATAAAAGATATGTATATCAAGAGGAAGTTACATCGTCACAAACATTCTTTACTTAACGATGGATGTCAAAAAGTCCCGTAGGACCCCGATCCCGCGGGGACCCCATCTTGTATGGGGGCATTTGTTGAAAATAATCGGGGACGGGGGCAGGGGCAAGGTTAACCCCCGTTTTAATTTCAAGGGCTGGGGCAGGGGTTGGTAGTCCCGTCCCGAAACCCCCATGGGAGCCCCGTTAATAAATTATATAAATTGACATATATTAATTATATAAATATAATAAACAATAAAAAGATTTTTGCATACAAAACTTCAAAATAAAACATGTTTTAAGTTGTTTGTACATGTAAAATTATGTTATAAATATCTATTTATAACCCAAAATATAGTTTCTATTAGTCCAAACAAGAACTTCTTTTAGTGCAAATAAGGTAGCCCAAAATCAATCGGGGGCAGGGGTCAGTAGGGGAATTCGGGGCGGGGGAGGGGGTGGAAAGGATGGAGATTTTGGGGTCGGGGGCGGGGGAACGGGAAAATTTTGGGGGTGGGGGTGGGGAATGCAACCCCCGTCCCGTTTGCCCCCATTGACATCCCTAGATGCTACTTTGTCATGTGGGATTCCAATATTAAACACATTTATGTGTCTTAACTTCTCAAAAATGAGTCTCTATGTATGAATATTAAAAAGCAAACTGAAAAGAAAGGAAATGAAGACCGATTTGAGGGAGATGAGGAAAGAGATAGTTGTTGGTCTATACCAAATCGATATTATTGTGTGGTGGTCGTTGGGGTGGATGGCGTGTGATGTGGCAAGAGAACCTTTTTAATTGTATCTCAAAGTTGACCAATATATAAGAGGAGTTTTTTCGGAACAAGATAAAATTTTATAAAAACTAGCAGTAAGCTAGGAAAAAAAACATTACATAAGAGTGCAAGTTGAAGTAGGATTATGAATCCAATCGACCCAAATGATTTTAGCTTTTCTACTCCTATTAGCAACAAAAAATGCAACCTATAGACCACAGAATCCAAAATTTTATCAGAGGAGTAATGATTAGATATTGTTATATCGTTACACCCAAAACTTGTTAACGAGTTAAGGATGACCTTGGGAATAAATTTCCATGATATATAAACAGATAATCTATAAGTTTAATTAAATCTATGTTAATACTAGATTTTTTGATATCTAATTTTTTTACATCATTTGATTTTTACAAGTATCAGGAGACTTGTTAGCTTTTCTTTGTATGTTAAATATGTAGTTCTTGTTTGTTAAGCCGACTAAGTCAGTTTAGTGATGGTTTTGTGGCAGTTTGTAACTGGAAATATGACAATTTTCGGACAAGGAGTCATATCCCTTTTTGGTCATTTGAATCTGGTACACACAAGAATCATAACATTTTCATTCTCTGTTGTTCTCACAGAATTTTATCCAATTTAAATTTTGATTGTACCATCGAAATACTTTAATACGTAAGTGTATCATGACTTTCAGTGTAATCCAAGCAATCGAAATAACACGTTTTTCTGATATTAGGAAGGGTCACATTTCCAACATATGATAGTGCTAGGCCAAAAGACCTTTGGTTTAGTTGAATATCCTTTTTAATTTATCTTAACTAATGTTCTTCGACATCAAAAGATCCCTACATTTGAGGTAATGAATATTTAACACACTATGGTTCTTATTTTTGAACATAGTTAGTTCTAAATGGATTCTTCTTTTATGATTAACAAGGGTATGTGGGGGGTTTAGATCGGTTACAAGCCAAACCAATGTAACATTACAAAAATCATAGAAATTTAAAAAATTTAAATTTCAACCACTAACCAACATTGTTTAAAAAAAGAGTCATTGCTTCAAAAGTATTCTTCAAAATCAGAGTTTTTCCCAAGACACAATAACACAAAATAGGAAGATGTGCGTTATCACACCTTCATCGTACCATGATCATCAAAAGTACCTAAAACAATAAACTGAAACTGTAAGTCAAATCTTAGTGAGTTCCCCCAAAGTACCATCATGCAGCATATAAAATACATAGATTAGCATGTTGTGTCCACAACCTCCCTGTTGGATTACTCTGGCCCAAAACATTCTGGTTGGATTGTCACGGTCTGTCGAATGACAGCACAAAGCAATATTCTCAACCCTAAAGTAACATGTCGACATATAATAGATAATATACATACAACAAACAGGTGATTACACAACCAATAATCACATGTAGTCCTACAGATCTACCAGTCTAATGTATATCAATACCTATCATATAATCATACAGATGTATCGCATACTCAACATATCTTCAATTAGTATCTAACAGGATATCAATCCATTAGGTCGGCCTTGATGCCTTCGACTTGTAAGTATAGTGAGGAAAACTCACCTCTCAGTCTAAACACAAGCTGAATAAATGTCTTCCCCGACACCCGGCTCTACTCAACACCTATTATCCCAAAATATTTCCCAACTTAAATTAATACCAAATTATCCAAAATATACTTGGCTCAAAATAGGTCAAACTCCACAAACTAGCCAAGTCAACCCGGTTGGGAGGTTATGGACCCAGTATATGGTATGCAGGGCAATCCAACAGGGAGGTTGTGGGCCAAGGTAATCCAACTGGGAGGTTGTGGGCCCATCATGTTAATCTATGTATTTTATATGTTTCATGATGGTACTTTGGGGGAACTCACTAAGCTTTGAAATACAATTTCAGTTTATTATTTCATGTACTTCTGATAATCGCGGGAAGGCAAAGGCGTGATCGTGCACATCTTCCTGTTTTGTGTTTTTATGTCTTGGGAAAAACTATGATTTTGAATAATACTTTTGAAGCAATGAGCACTTTTTATAAACAATGTTGGTTAATGGTTGAAATTTAAAATTTTTAATTTTCTATGATATTAGGAGTGTTACAAGTTGGTATCAGAGCCTTGGTTTGAGAGAATTGGATGAACATTCGTGTGAATCCAAACTCAAACTAGGGAGTTGTAAAAGTTTTTTTTAATGGTTTTCAAAAGTAACCAAGGAATGCATGATGTGATGTGTACGGTCAGCCGCGGTAAGAAAGCATACCTCAAGTTACCCACACTGTTATTTGATATGTTATTCATGATACAACAACATACTAGCGGTGGGCTAGGGATCGTCAGGAATTACGTGATAAAATTTCCTCATATATGATGCTTGATACCCTAGGATTACTTCTTATATAGAATTGACATCATTATTGTACCTGCTTAGTGTATGCATCATAGTTGTACATAATTAAGATTCTATAGCCTGATAATTTTTGGTTTAGCTTTATTTCATGTTCTTGGTTGATGAAGGGCTTAGGGTAGAATCAAGTATTTGATTATCTATATGTAACATTCGGAATGCAAGTTACCCTTTTAACCCTTGGAATGAAACTTATTTGCAAAGGAGGTCCCTACGTACGTTGGGTGTACATATGTGTATGCTTAGCATATTAGGGTGGTTTGGACTCGGACATGCACAATGTATGCGGGGCGTACGTGGCCTAAGACAAAAATCCTAATTTTAGCCCCATTTTAACACTCTTATGCCATTTAGACCTAACCCTAAACAACTTCTATTGCCTCTTATCATACCTAAACCTTAATTTGCAAGTGAGTGTGATTCGTGATATTAAAAGTGATTTTGGTGGCTATTTTAGTGTGTTTGCAAGAAGGAGAAGGTTGTGATCAAGTCTTATACGTGGTTGAGCTTCTAGATCCTGCATCTATTTCATCTTGCGGAACTTTTGGAGGTAAAAAGTCCAGACCTTGCTTATCCTTTCGCTAGTTTGAGTTAGGGTTTGGTAATAAGTCCATTTTTGGTCCATGGATCCTCTTTTGTGAGTTTGAGCAACTCCAGAGGTTAGAAATGTTTGATTTGAGTTCCTTTGGCATGTTAAAACCATAAAAATGTTAACTTGATGGTTGTTTTGACACCATGCATGAGTTTAAGATCTTAAAGGGAGTCTTAAAGGATAAAACGAGGTGTTAGGTTCCCATATGGCATTCAAAGGCATAAAGTTACAAAATTTTTGCCCTACAACCTTTATGATGACCAAGATTTGGAATCGGACGAAGCGGCTTCATGAAGTAAGCACTTAATGGCTATTTGTGCAAAGCAGCTTGTACGTTGGACGTACTAGCTTTTACACTGTGTGTACCACCAAATAACCCAGTACGCTAAGCGTATATATGTTGTACATTGGGCGTATGCTTCCAGTGAGTTTTAGGCTATTGTTGGGCCTTTGATCCATTTGGGCCCTACTTAGCCTTGGGCCTGGATCTATTAGAGTATTTGGGCCTTTAAACTTGTTGTTGGACCATAGGTGGCATGTTTGGGCCTTTTGGGCCTTATGGCCTATAATTGTTTTGGAGCTTGGATGTTAGGCCCATTAAAGGAGAAAGGCTTTTGGGCCTTATTGGAGGAGTTTGTAATTAGGGTTTTGGCCTATGCCTTGAGTTTGTGACTTAATTCTAATTAGGTTAACTTGTGTATATTCAGTGTGAGATATCTGGACCGATAGCCGAGTAGTATTTTTATCAGCAGTCTGAGGTGAGTCTTCTCACTATATCAATGGGTCGAAGGCACTAATTTCGGCCCATTGTTTGACATGTGCATTGATAGTTGTTATGAATTCATTATTTGAAGACCCCAGGGGTAGCCCGTGGCACTTGTGTGAAGACCATAGGGGTAGCCCATGGCATTCCAAGTAAAGACCAAGGGGGTAGCACATGGAACTTGGATATCAGGCCATGGGGGTAGCCCATGGCATTCCAGGTAAAGACCATAGGGGTTTCCTATGGCAATCTTATGTATATAGCGTGGTATTCTGTGGTTATATGTTATGTTGTATTTTGGGAACTCACTAAGCTTTTATGTAACGCCCTGTTCCGGATTGACTTCTAGTCTAACGATGTGGCCTGAAGGCTGGTCATCAAAAGTATTAGGGCTTTTGAAAAGGTAGTATCTAGGCCCATTTGGGTGCAGGTGATGTATTATAAGTGATTCGGGTGTTCGGTTCGTGTTTTGGAGCCAAGGGGTATATCGGTAAAGTGGTAGTTGAAGATCTTTATAAATTTTGGATTTTTTTTTCAGAAGGTTTTGAGGTGAGAATAAGTTGATGGATGCATAGAGTTTCTCGTCACCTTTCCGTGGATATAAGGATCATTGGAATCGGGCTTATAACGAAGAAGTTATGGCCTTCAGAAGTTTCATGGTTTTCAGGGTTAGCCGAGTACGCATGGCGTACACAAAGAGTACGCAGGGCGTACTAGTGAAGAAGGCAATACGTTGGACGTACCTTAGAGTACGCTGGACATACTGACCAGGATGGTCGCGAATGTTCTTTGGAGTACGTCGGGTGTACCATAATTACGTTGAGCGTACGCCAGTTAGATCAAAACCCTATTTTAGGGTCTTGGAGCATATTTAAGCTCCTTATCTCATAACCTAACCCTAATACCTTCATCCTCCATCCCTCCAAACCCTAGAAATCGACCCTTAGCCCCCATTTGAGTAATTTTAGAGCTTCAAAGTGATTTTTGGTGTGTTTTGGTGCTAGAGGAGGAAGAAGGAACTTCTTGAAGAGTCATTGTTTGACTTGGAGCTTTTGAATCCAAGCTTTGTGCACCTAGATCTATCTTCTGAAGGTATAGAGTCTCAACATTGACAACTTTTTCATGTAGATCTAGCAAAATGGTACGTTGTTATGTTTTTTTGGTCCCTTTGAGGTGGTTCTTGTGAGTAGAAGTTACTCCAGAACCTTTGAGCCTCTTATTTGGTCCTTACTGAGGTTATGGAGTCATAAAGTCTAGATCTTGAGAGGTATAAACCTTCCATGCATGATTTGGTATTCATTTAATGAAGTTTGGAACTTAGGTTTTAGATTTAGGCCCCATTGAGTTATGCTAAGTCATAAAGTTGGAAAATTTATGACTTAAGAAGTCCCTTGAAATCAGATCTGGAAGTTTGGACTGAGGTCTTAAGGTATTAAGAAGTTCTAAGACATTTTGGGAGTGATTTTGACCTTTTGGAATTCATCTTTAGTGTTTGGGATTAAATAAGCCATGCAAAGGCTTAAAGCATTCGACTTTACGGGTCAAGTCACTTATATTAAGCCATTTTGAGGTTTTGGACGTCTTGGCTTAATGGATTAAGAGCTAGGATTGAGAGTTGGTCAACAGGAGGAGTACGCTGGCCGTACAAGCGTCTACATGTAGCGTACAAGCCCTTAAGCCAGTACGCTTAGCGTACAAGCTGAGTACGCCCCGCGTACTCAGCAGAATGGGACTTTGGTTTTTAGGCTTCAGTTTGGGCCATCTTTTGGGCTTGTTGTTTTGGGCGCTATTGGGCCATCAGTTTTGGGGTTGATATTTTATTTGTAGAGGCCCACTAAAGTCTTGGGCCCAATTTGGAAAACTAGTCCATGGACCATGCCATGAGTGAGTTTTAGCATTTTGGGTTTAAATGTTTGGATTATTATTGGGCCATCAGAATATGAGGTGTATTGGACTGGAAAGAATGATTGGGCCTCATGGCAAGACTCACGTAGAGGTTTGGGCCCAATTTAGAAAATTGGGCCATTGATTGTATTATGGACATTATAGTGTTGGGCTTTTGTTTGGGTTATGGCCATAATTCCGGATCATACTGGGCCATAGGTAGAATGGTCATTTTATCCCATGCATGGATTAAGGATTTTGGTATGGGAACCAATTGCTAATTTGGTATATTGATTGGTATTGATAGCTCGGGAAGTGGGCAGGGCAGCAATAAGAATTTCTTTAGGAAGCTTCTGCATTCGAGGTGAATTACCTTCCAGTAGAGGTGGGTCTATGTGACAACCCGATATTTCGAGACAATGAAATGTAAAACCAATCAAATTTAGGTCAAAATATAACTTTCCTAAAATCTTATTTGGGTTAAATAAAGTAGTAGGAATCGTATCAAGGTTTTAGTACATATAAAGAACCCTAAAATTCGAGTTATAACGAAGAAGTTATGACCAACCGAAGATTCTCGGCAAAACCGACAACACCGATTAAACGAAAAACGCGAAGTTTCAATACAATAGTTTTTAGCCTTAAGTATCTAAATGAAAGTTATAGATAACCTCAAACCGTGAGCGTACATAAAAAGAACGTCCAAATCTGACTTCGTATGAGAAAGTTATGATTTTTCCAAGATTCGAGTATAGCAGTAGACAGCTAAAAACTCGAAATAGAGCTCGAGATACTTTTGACCAAAACAACCTAAATGAGAATCTAAGGTCTCAACATTAGTAGCGCAACGGCGAAAAGTCTGACGAAAACGGACACCGGATGAAGAAGTTATGGATTTTTAACAGACTTTTCGTGTCCCGACCCGTTAAAAATAAATAATTAAAAATAAAGTCAAAATTTGCAATTGAAGTCTAAACGAGATTTGTAGATCATATTTTTAGCTATGTGTGCATATAAAGAACGTCGAAAACGGAGCTCGTATGCGAAAGTTACGGATTTTACAAGTTCGAGACCCGATATTCGAGGCTGTCAGAGACCACGACGTGGCAAGCAGTGCCACGACGTGGCAAATCTCCTGACACCTCCGGGAGGCCCCCAGATGCAACTTGGGATGACGCATGCAGTGACGACCAAGCCCACGACGTGGAAAAAGGTTGCCACGACGTGGCACACCCCAGAAATGCCCATTGCTCAGTTCCTTTCTTTCTCGCGCCGAAACTCTGCGTTTAAGCCCCCGAGACCCTCCCAAAGCCCCGGTTTTCACCTTCAAGTCCCGAAGGAAGGTTTTGTGTTCTCGAGATTCCCGAGATTCCCGAGAATCCTGAGATTTTCCCGCGTTTTCAGCTCTTCCTGTCGAAGTTCTGCTTGATTCTTCTCTGGACTATTTCAAATCAACCACTTCAATCAAGTGAGTTCATACCCCTAATCAATATTTTAAATGCTTTAAAGGGGGGAATACAAGTAGAAACAAACATGTTATTGAATCATTGATATGTATTTTATAACTATGTTTGTCATTTAACGGATTTCACATGCTACAAAATGTGATGCATGAAATGGTTTTACATATTAAAAACACAGTGTTACCAAATGTTTTACCTTTGAAATGTTTATTAAAATGACATCAAGTCATTGTTAACTGTTGTTCAAAACCCATAAGAGGTCTTACAAAACCATTTTTACATTCTTGAACTAAACTATGCATATACACTTATATTCTTATATATGTATTGAGTTTATAGTTTACATCTTTCATTTAGTTTCCCACACCCTTGAGTAGTAAGAGTGTATAAACCTACATGATCATCCAATTATATTACAGTAGATTATCATAGGTATAATTTGAAGATATCAAACATTACTTCTATTACAAGGAATCACACAAGAGTCAGTTCATTCATAAGTCTATACTAGTACATTACCTGATACATGAGTACTTACAGATGCTTACCTGATACATGAATATGTTCACATATACTTACCTGGATACTTGTACTTAGAACTAAGAGGATAATTTATTAGTACTTTCTGTGTAAATTATCTTTCCTATCCCGGTTCAATGGGATATCTAGGCGGGATGACCATCTTCGGAGGTCTAAGGTTACTACTTATATTAGGAAGATCGATTTGGGACTAACCCTTCCACCCACCTGCTGCTGCTATAGAGGATAATTGGACAATCTTCGGATGTTTATTAGGTTATACATTTCGCTTAATGCGATGTTGTGTTGGTCCTAGTACCCAGTGACAACACTTACAGTAGTACATTTTCCTGTTTACTTTATTTTTAGGTAGTGTTAACCCTAGTACCTCGGGATAATATTTACCTAGGCTGTGTTGGTCCTAGTACCCAGTGACAACACTTACAGTAGTACATTTTCCTGTTTACTTTATTTTGTGATGCATTCACATAGACGATGAGTTAGACTAAGCACTTTTAGTACTAGTCAATACAAAGGGAAAACTATCATTTTACAAACAGAACATTCGGTTCTTGGTAGAAGACTACACTTCATACTTACAAAACATTCGGGTCTTGGTAGAAGACTACACTTCATACGTACAGAACATTCGGGTCTTAGTAGAAGACTACATTTCATACTTATAGAAAATAAGGGTTTTTTCTAGGGATTTCATACTTACCTCAACATTTTCATTTAAAGGTTTTCATGGCCTTCATAACAGCTTTTCACAAACAAGGCAATGACACTTATATACTTATGAACTCACCAGCTTTAAAGCTGATACTCGCTTTCAAAATTACTTGTATCCTCAGGTCATCTTAGACAGGTACCGATGCAGGGAGAAAGGAAGATGGAGCTTGTTCAAGACTTATCTTTCATTTTGATTTATGCTTTAGTGTTTATCAAAATTTGACAGAATACAATTGTATAATAATTATTTTATTAATGCAATGGATGATGTTGTTGCTTGTTTACTACTTTACATTGTTGTTGATATTATACATGACGTCCTCCGCCCCAGAACATTTCCGCCGTTCTCGGTTTTGGGGTGTGACAGTCTAAGGCACCAATGCTGACCCACTAGTAGGTGACTATGTATGAGATGATTGTCTTTGTGATAATTGTCTAGTTTACAACTATCTGATATGCTCTATGTTCTAGGATGCTATGTTATATGAGTTAGTAGTATTAGGGGTGAAATATTAGTCCCCGGATACCGGTTGAAAGATACCGAAGGGATCGTCAGAACCCATGCATGCCTTGCAGTACATTATGTTGTGTTATTATGTGGTAGTGGTAGGGGTGAAATAGTCCCCAGTTACCGGTTGAAAGATACCGAAGGGGTAGTTAGCTCCCGGTTACCGGTTGAAAGATACCGATGGGGAGGTTAGCTCCCGGTTACCGGTTGAAAGATACCGAAGGGGTAGGTCGGGCACCCATATATGCATGACAGTATATTTATATATGTTATGCTATGTTATTATGTGGTAGTGATAGGGGTGAAACAGTCCCCGGATATCGGTTAAAGTTACCAAAGGGGTATGTCAACACCCAGATATGCTTCGTAGCATGTATGTTGTATGGTATGTGGTATGATGGGGTAACTCACTAAGCTTCATGCTTACGGTTTACAGTTTTGGTTTCAGGTACTCGTTTTTAAAGGAAAGGAGTCGGCTTGATCACAGTGCATCACGCTATGGTTTTCCGCACATGAGATCTTTGAGATTACACCTTGATATTGTTTTATTATAACATGTTTTGATTATTTCTACTTTAGTTTTGACATGACATGATATTATGGATGTCTTATTATACTGCTGGTGTTATAATAATGTATTTAAAAATGAAATTTTTTGCCTGTATTTTTGGGATGTTACATTTTGCTTATAGTTTATTTGGGTGTTTTTAGGTACTTCTGGTATTGATGGGAATGGACCAGCTTGATGGCGCAACATCACTCCCAAGAATTTCCTCATTTATCGATAGCGATACTCTGATATTTTGATATGAAATCATGTAATGGATTTTCATAAACAAATTATGATTGTAATTTCTATTTTTAAAAAAATGAAAATTTTTATCTAGATTTTTGGATTGTTACAAGTTGCTATCATAGCCTTGGTTTGAGAAATTCGGCCACACTCGAAGGTGTGTCAGAACTCAAACTAAGGAAATGGTAACCCTTTTTAAAAAATAAACAAAAGTAAATTTTTTCTTAAACCGGTTTTCTTAAGTAAAAAGGGAGAGTGCAATGCACGCAATCGGCCAAGCTCAAGTAAGTGTTTCCAAAAATTTAACCAAGCTTATGAATTACAACCAGTATGTTAATGTGTGAAATGCATGCTAGAATAGGGCTAAGGATACCTTCAGGAGTTATGAGAATTGTCTGATTTGTGTGATGCCTTGTAGCCTACTAGCTAGAATTCAATGCTATGAATATAATGCTTGAAATCGATGTTGTCTTTGTTATTTGCTAAGTGTATTCTTTCAAAGTTGTATACGTGTAGGATTTCATAGCCCTAGAACGATGGATTCTTCCTTACTTCTTGTTCCTTGCTTCATTTTGGTCTTAGGGTAGAAACTTCACTTGACAGTCTATGTGATTATATGTATGTATAACTTGCATGCATAAGGCAACCTGCGGTGTTGATTGAGACTTCTGGTTCTATGAGGATTGAGAAATCCCCAAGGATTCTAGGATATGTGTTGTGTTTCGTATGTCATGTTTTATCTATGTTTTGGTGAATTAGAGGTATCAGGTATGGCCTTGGGGGAATGTACAGGTAGGTGTGGAAGGTAGTATTGGGCCCGTACTACTAAAAGCACAAGACTTGTACCCGAGACAAGGAGAGACCTGAAAGCTCTAAGGAGCCCGTGTTGGATTAGGTGTCTAAGCCCATAACTATAATTGGTATGTACTTGACCTAATAGTAGCATGGTTCATTTGGGTTGCCTTCACCATAGCAACTTGACTGGATGAATTATGGAGAAAGAGGTTAATTTTGATTTATTAATATATTATAAGAATGATATATTGATTGAGAAATCATATTATTTAATTAGTATTGATCAGGAATTGATTTGGAATTATTTTTGTGATCAAAAGAGACTGATTAAATTATGGGGACTGATATTGCAATTATATGCTAGTTGCAAACTTGGGCTTGTGGATCCCTAAGAAGGGATGGATGAAATCCTATATATAGCCCACATAGATTTTGTCCATAAGAGACCTTCTGGAAGGATCTACTAGATTACTTAAGGCCTAAGCAGAGAATGAGGGTTTCAATCAAATACCCTAATTGCACATCTATATAAAGACCCGATGACACCTTGGAATCAACCACTTGCTTCTAAGAGAATACCCTAGACGATTTTGAGCCTCCTAGCCTCTCTCATATTCTTCCAACTTGCTACTTGGTGTTTGTGACTCAATCGAGGTGCAAGAATTAAGGCACTAAGCTCATGAAGGTCAAGATCAACAAGCTACAAGGAAAAAGTATTCTTCTAACTATGTTTTATGTTACAAATTTCCAAATTTTTATGCTAGTTAGGGTTCATGCTTTGGATGATTTGATTTGCATATATAACTTGAAAAAAACATAGATACGAAGCATTAGGGTTGCATGTACACCATAGGAATGTTGTAGTGCTCAAAAACCATCAGTAGTATCAGAGCCTAGGCTGTTTTTATGTTGTATTTGATGTCATGGTTAATTGTTCAAAGCTGAAAATAATCGATTTCTGGCCCCTGACAGATGAACTCGACGAGTCCATAGTGGGACTCGACGAGTCCTTACCTCTTAGACGTTCCACTAGAGTTAGTGATCCGCCCGTGTTATATGGTTTCCATATAACTGCTGAGGTGATATGTTTATTAGTGATAGTACACTAATAAATATGGATGAA
The DNA here is from genome assembly GCF_002870075.4 of Lactuca sativa. Lineage (NCBI taxonomy): Eukaryota > Viridiplantae > Streptophyta > Magnoliopsida > Asterales > Asteraceae > Lactuca > Lactuca sativa. The sequence continues at coordinate 138,443,752 of NC_056628.2, read as the reverse complement.
CCTAACAACTACAAGAGAGCCATGGCAGGCCCAGAGTATGCAAAATGGAAAGAGACGATGGACAACGAGATTCAGTCCATGTATGAAAATCAAGTTAGGAACTTGGTTAACAATATAACAGGTAGTAAGACGGTCGGGTGTAAGTGGATCTTCAAGAAAAAGACCGACACGGATGGGAAAGTGGACACATTCAAGGCACGACTAGCTACGAAGGGTTTCACTCAAACTTCGGGAGTTGACTATCACGACACCTTCTCACCAGTGACCAACATCAATTCTATAAGAGTTATGCTAGTCATAGTTGTGTTTCATGATTATGAAATTTGGCAGATGGACGTCAAAATTGCTTTCCTTAATGGAAAGTTGGCTGAGGATGTTTACATGAATTAGCCAGAGGGTTTTGTGGATGCAAAGTACCGAAACTAAGTGTGCAAGCTTGAGAAATCCATTTATGGATTGAAACAAGCATCTCGCAGATGGATCTTTGTTTCGATGAGAAAGTCAAAGAGTTTGGTTTTTCAAGAAGCGAGGATGAGTCCTGCGTGCATGTCAAAGCTAGTAGGAGTATAGTTAGCTTCTTGGTATTGTATGTGGATGACATACTACTCATAGAAAACGACATCCCAACTTTGCAAGAGGTTAAGCCCTGGCTTGGGAAGTGTTTCGCTATGAAGGACCTCAGAGAGGTTGCTTATATTCTAGGGATAAGGATATTGAGAAATACGAGTAAGAGACTAATAGGACTTAGTCAAAGTACTTACTTGGATAAAGTGTTTTAGCATGGAGAATTCCAAGAAAGGGAGTTACCAATCCAGGGCAATACAAAATTGAGTAAGACTCAAAGTTCGAGTACCGATGCCGAGATAGTGGAAATTAGTCGAGTACCATATGCTTTTGTCGTTGGCTAGATCATGTACGCTATGACGTCTACTCGTTTTGATGTGGCTTTTACTTTGAGCATGGTTAGTCAATATCAAAGGAACCCTGGTAGAGCTCACTGGATAACAGTAAAGAACATTCTTAAGTATCTACGAAGGACGAAGGATTGGGTCCTTGTAATTGGTGGAAGTGAAAATTTGAGAGTGATAGGGTATAGTGATGCTAGTTTTCAGACCGACAGAAATAACTTCCACTCTCAGTCGGGCTAGGTATTTACCCTGAATGGAGGAGCAGTGACTTGGAAAAGTTCCAAGCAGGAGACTGTAGATGATTCAATGTGCAAATCAGAGTACATAGCAGCGAGCGAAGCATCGAAGGAGGCAATATGGTTGAAGAACTTCATCAGAGACCTTGGAGTTGTATCAGCCATAAAGGAGCATATGGAAATTTTCTATGATAACGAAGGAGCAGTTGCGTTAACCAAGGAACCAAGGGATCATGGTAGATCCATACACATCGACAGAAAATACCACTTCTTCAAACATCAGGTAGAGGAGGGACTCCTCGTGTTCAAGAGGGTATCGTCAGAGGAGAATCCAGTAGATCCCCTCACAAAGGGTCTAAGCAGGGTTAAGCACTTACAGCATGTGAGGAGCATTGGTCTAAAGGATGATATTAGTTTCAGTGGTTAGATAATTGTTTAGAAACTTGTAATAGATAAAATGTAATTGACATTTGATGATTAAATAAAGAGGTTTTTTTTTATGAGTAAAGTTACTATCTTGTGTAAATTGTTTACTATTGTTTCACTTTTTCATGTTTTGACTTCCAGAATAATAGGATTATTCGAATTATCCGCAGTCGATCATACTTTGGAAGTAGGCTATGAGGTTAGACTATCATGAATTGGTTTGTAGATTGTATAAGTGTTTGGACATAGCAAAGGTTTGTTGCAATGTTCATGAGTGCTCCTGAAATAATATTTGAGTATTAGATTAAACCCAAGCTCATATGAATCACTTGATGGAATTTATCATGAATGATTGTGAGACGATAATAGCATAGTCTTTAAACCGAGATATATTAGTTATTGTTTACAAGTTGGTTGTGCATTGATAGTGTGTAAACGCATCAATAACTTGATGTTATTAAACGTATTATTTTGTACGATTTAAGAAGTAAATACTACAAGAATATAAGTCAAAGATTATCTCTTCCTTTTATCCTAAGAGGATTAAAAGCGATATATTGGGCCCCTCGATGATTTTGTGTTGACTTATGTGTTGGGCCCGGTCAGGAATAAATTGATGTGTTTAATTAATTTCTATGTCAAACAAATCAGAAATCGGGAAACAAACTATTAGACAATGAGTATGACTTTATTCCATGTCTTTGTCCACACGATATCTTGAGAATGGAGGACTACATGATCCCTTATCTAAAGGACGCGTTATTGTGTAATGCCCCAATTCTCAGGTATTGTTTTAAATAAGATGTATTGGGTTAAGCTCTACCCGACGAGTAGGTTGCCCTACTCGTCGAGTAGCAGCGGGGGTGGGATCCCGTGTTAAGTGACCTACTCGACGAGTCCATATTGGGACTCGGCGAGTAGGAGCAGGCAGATGAAAACCTAAATCTCGGGGTTTGTACCCCTATTTAAAGGGGCCTTAGCCTCCCTTGGACCTCTTTACAGTTCTAAAGAGTCCTTGAGATCCCTTATTCGTGTGTGGTGCCTTGTGTGTGTTTGAAGCTTGAAAAGAGGATCTTTGGAAGGAGAAGACGTGGAGGAGAAGGAGATTGGAGCATTTAGAGTGTGGAAATCAATACTTATCTCAGATATAATCTTCCAGACGTACCCAAACCGTCATTTTCCTTATAAATTTCCTCTATTGGTTGAGTTTTAGGGTTTTCTTGGAATATCAAGTTGGTATGATGAGCTATGGGCTAGATTTGAAGTTGTAACTTCAGATCGGACCCTCTTTGGATTCTAGAAACATAAAGTTACAGTTTTGATCGTGATTAAGGTCCCTATTGAGCATGAAGCCCCATTAAGAGCTTAGATTTGGCATTTGGAGCCTATAAAGCCATGCATGCACGTAAAGTTTGCATGACTCAAAATAGGTCCCTATTGAGCATGCCCTAGAAACTTGGCCTTCAACACAAAACAGGATCGCCTCGTGATTAAGGTCCCTTTTGAGCATGCCCTAGAAGCTTGGATCTGTGAGTTGGAGCCGTTGCATGACTCAAAATAGGTCTGTATGGGAAAAGGACTGAATGGACTCGGCGAGTCACATAAAGATGGTTGTGAACTCGACGAGTTGGATGAACAACTCGGAGAGTCCGATGATGATTTCCATAGACTCGACGAGTTGAAGAACAACTCGGCGAGGCGGATGAGTTTTCTCCTGGATATGTATGCGTGTGTATTCGTCAAGTTGCAAGGAGGGAACTCGACGGGTGGCCTTAAAGTTTCATCGAGAATCAAAGGAACTCGACGAGTCACCCTGATGACTCGGCGAGTTGGAATGTGTTTCAAGGAACTCGACGAGTCGAGGTCAACATGGATTGTTGACCTTGACTAAGGACTTTGACTTTGATCAGGGGTTGACTAGTAGGTTATGGAGTACCTTATAAGGTTAAGGACTTACGAGTATATTGTGCTATAGGTAGTGGGGCTTGTGTCAAGTGATCCGGGAGTTGGAGTTTACTTTCCGAGTCGACATCTCTGAGGTGAGTTACCCTCACTATATCGATAGGGTCTACGGCACCAAGGCCGACCCTTTAGTTGTTATTGTTATGGTATGCTATATGTGGTTATGATCTGTTAGATCGGAATCAGGGTAGACAGTATGCTATGCTCTTATGATCCGTAGGGATTGGTATGTTAGTGACCTGCTAGGACGGTACTCTAGTTATGAGAGAATTCTATGATTGATGACCAGTGATAGATATGCTTGATGTTTGTATATGCCAGTATATGATAGTTATGCGCACATAGTTATTTGTTTTTGGTTGGGTTGAGGCGATCCTGTTTTGTGTTGAAGGCCCACACACCCTATGAGCGGTCCGGGGAGACTGTAGGCCCACGTGGCGAACCAGTCATGCCGAAGGCTCGGGATAGATCCAGATAGACTGTAGGCCCCGCAGGGCGGTCCAGTCAGGCCGATGGCCCAATATGCATGTTGATTGACTGATTGTTACTGATATGGTATTGCCAATGTGGTATTGGTATTTTGGGTGTAGCTCACTAAGCCCTCGGGCTTACAGTTTTCAGTTTATTGTTTCAGGTACTTTAGGAGATCATGGCAAGGCGCACTACTAGAAAAACAACCTTTTACGACGCTCATTGCGCGTCGTAAAAGGCTCAAACGACGCGCAAATGCGTGTCAAGGAAGGCCCTGTCATAAAGAGAGACGACACGCTTTTGCGCGTCGTCTATAGACGACGCGCATTTACGACGCTCATTTACGACGCGCAATTACGACGGGCGTTTACGACACGCAATGCGTATCAAGGAAGGCCCAGTCATAAAGGAAGACGACATGCATTCGCGTGTCGTAACCTTACGACGCGCGTGTTAATGACACGTAATGCGTATTAAGAAAGCCCCTGTCAAGAAAGGCCATGTCATAAATGAAGATGACACACATTTTTGCGTATCATAATTTTAAATGTTTAAAAAAAATCTTTATAGGTTTACTTATTTTCTAATTAAATTTGTATTTAATGTTTCATAACTGAAAATAAAATATTATATACAAAAAATAGAATCCATTGCTTAAATTTAATGTCATACAATTCTATTTCTTACAATAAATAAATTTGCATCTAATCTACTATGTACATCAAATTCCAACTAAGTAACTTCACTTGCAGGAGGAATCAACTCCATGCTTCAAATCACCAATAGAATAATAACAAACTGCACCTAGAGTAGACTACCTTCTTTTGGCTCCATTACTTCCCTAAGAGATTGACTCCTTCCATAACACCATATTGTAATTCCTCCTTATGATTGGTATTGAAAATATCACAGAACTTGGTGTATTCCAAGATAATCTGATATCCTTAGTGCTAGGAGATGTTGGTGGGCATTAACTAATCGACCATTGAGAACTGATGGTGTAAGCAACTAAAGAACATATTAAAAGCATTAATGTAATAAATAATAATTATGAAATTTAATATATTAATGACATAATCAGTTTTAGCTAACTGATAGAGTTGTTATATAAATATGTTATTAACTAATGTTATCATATCAACATTACAAACAACAGATAAAAGATATAGCACCTTGAGTTATAGTTATGATTTAACATAAAAAAAATGATATTTTAAAATATTTGGTGCTAAAATTAAAAATAATCACCTTTGCGTTCCATTCCATGTTCTTTAACTTCCCATTTAGCATTAGCAATTCGATCAGCATACCTGCCAAGGGGCAATTTAGACCTTTACCAATTCATATTTTCAGACTCTGCACTTTTCTTCATAATCCATTTGGACACAGTTTCACAGTCCACAAGGCGATGAGTTTCTTTTGTACACTACAACAATAGCAACAAAAATATTTTATCTTTTATATAGAAAAAACATAAACTAATATTTTAAACTTTTATAAAAATGCATGAATTATGATACTCACATTCCAACAAAAGTTGTATGAGCAATAGCAAGTTACATTATAGCTTCCACTTCCAAGATCAAACTCAATAGCACAATCACGTCCAGGAGCAAGTTAGAAAAATCTTTTTTTAAAGTAGCCAACAAGATTCAGACTACAATTACAGAAAAAAAAAAAAAGTACCATGTATGGTCAAAACAAGATTCGGACTACAATTATAAAAATCTTTTTTTTAAAGTAGCCAACAAGAGTTATCAAGAAAATAAACTTACAGTGACAGATCGCAAATATCTTCTCTAAAACAAATCGAATATTTTGGCCTTCGGGAGCTTTTGTAGTGTTTCTATATAATCCTATCAACATATTCAAGACCCCATTGATAACACATAAAAAGAATTCTATAATTTTTATTCGTTAACAAAAATAAGAAAAAAAGTTGAGAGCTTTGAAATGAACACCTGGATTTCATCCGCCTCCTCAGATATATCAGCATCCTTCCCTCTAAGTTTTCTTAGGGTTGCATCAAACTCTTTCTTTCTTCCAATCTTTGCCTGCATGCATGATGTCAAACATAATTTCTTGAAGATAAATTAAACAGCTTCATGAATCATGATACTTCACATACCAGCCATCTAGGAGATTCTGGTACAAAGAAAAGTCCCACTAATAGAACAGCACAAGGGATTAATCCTGCAAACAGAACACTAGAATTCATCACCTTTTATTTTCTTTATCCATAAGAATGCCACTAGTAGTAAATAAATATAATTTAGACTAATTTAAAACCTGTCAATGCCAAGGTCCTCCATGTTAGCATTGTACCAATTATAAAGGCAACAAACACTCCTGTACATATCTTGAATTCCACTAATAGTAAATAAATTTAATTTTGGTGCACATCCCTGTAGTGTAGTGTACCAATCAATTATCAAATCAATTTTTTATTTTTTTATTACAAATATATGGTGAAAATATGTATCTCATAGTCAAGAGGCTTGCAGACGTGTCTCGCGTGCAACAAGTAGGAAAAGCAGAGATTTTTCATTTTTATTTTTTGTTGTAGGAAGGGTATATCAGGCAACATTTAAACTTTAAATGCTCCCCTCCTTTACTTCCAATTTTCAATTTCCTATTTCCTAATAATAATTAGTTATACTTGAAAAGGGTGTGAATATCAGCTGTTGTAAAGAAGCCTCTTCCATTAAGATCTAAACATCAATAAAGATATGTAATTCCCTCTGGAGTGTCTTTGTTTTCCAGGGCTAGAACAAAGTCAAGGAAACTCTCAATGCCCATCTCCCGAGCATTTCCTCTTCCCGTTTTACCCCTATGCACATGATCATCAAAAGTTATTGGACAAATTAATATCACAAGTCATTTTAATATATATATATATATATATATATATATATATATATATATATATATATATATATATATATATTATCCAATTGAAAAAATAACTGAAAAAGATAAAATAAGAAAGTAATTCTTAGTTCTTACCCCTCTTGATAAAAAGCAATAGAACAATGTTCGGGTGATGCCTGATATAAAAAGCAACCATGTAAGTAAAGTCTGAAAGCATGAAATTCTTATGCATTAAGAAAAGATTTCATGCAGCAAATAAGTTATATAAAGAACATTAAGATAGAAGGGATTTACTAGTTGCTATTCAAAAAGTGCAAAGAAGACTCTGTAGCTTTTGATTCTTGAAAACTTTCTGAATTCTTGGAAAGACTCCCGACTGATTCTAAAAACTATTAAGTAATCAAATGCCCTTTATTATCTATAACATAAATCAAAACTCATAGTTTTTTGTTCAGTTTCTTTTCATTTTGTTTTTTGGGTGATGTGTAACATGGTTTTCTACTAATATATATAAAAAAGCCACCATATGAACCAAAAAGAGGAAGTTTATGCCCAAGAACTCTAAAGAACATAGGGGGTTGCTATAGCAGCAGTAAGATACTACCTGGATGGATGCTCGATCATCCTCATGAGGAATGACATTGTCTACATCCATGGTATCGATACCTGTAGAAGCAGCCAAATCTCTATTAACTGTAGTTGATGGATGCTCTTGGATAGCTGATGAGTGAGCAACAACTGTTTCACTATCACCCATAGTAAATAGGTGATTGATTGTATCTTAAACCTGTATAGAAGATAACAGCCGTGAACAACCAAGGTAACCATACAAAGGTGATAGCAGTTCCAAATTCTCAACCATGTAACATCTAATCAGTCCAAATAAACACAAAAAGTGCCAAAAGTTATATATTTTAACTAGGCAATACAAGTAGAGGTCTAAATGAAGAACTAGATAACCTAATCATAATAATATTTCCAGTTAGCTATATTTGTGATACAGTTGCATGAAGAAAAAAAAATTCGCCACAACTTTTGCAAGAGTAGACTCAGTATGTTAAATAGGAATACAATATTGAAACTTGAAAGCCTACGAAACTATATCAGTGTTTGTTTGAGTGTGGAGTACCTGCTACATAATTAGAGATAATCCATTCATCAGCCAAGGAAACTCTATACTCTAGTCGTTTTATAAGTTCTTCAGTTAAGCTTTCTCATTAAAGTTTCCATATCTCTGTAACAATCAACCTTAACGCAAACCCTAAAGGTTGTCGTCTCTGTGGCAATTAACATGCAGAAGTTATATATTAAGCAGTAACAAAACCTAAACAAAGAATACCAATTGTATCTTTTGATTTTGATCAACTGTTAACAGTTATATTCCTTTCGTTATCCTATATCACTTTTCCGTCCATATGAAGCCCTTCGGACCCACACATATTCAAAGTTCACAAGTAAGATCAAGTGAATAAGTGAATCTCCGGTTGCCTCTGTATACATTATCAAAAAAAATGTTAAAAACCTTATGCAAGTAGGGTCTTCTGATAGCAGTCCCAAAATCAATAATCTTTGAATCAAATTCTTTAGCCTTCTTGTACAGCTCTTCTCTAATGGCAATATAAGACTCCACCTCTTCAGCTTCTATTACGCCTTCACTTACAGGTTTAGAAGGTTTTTCCACTGCATCCGGATGAAATTCCCATTCATTTTCTTCAATATTGGCTTCGTCTTTAGAATTTGTTGCAGCTGCAACTTCCTCAGCGGTTTTTAGTTCAGATAAAGGGCGACTTGCTATTAATCCCTAAAGCTGTAAACTGTAGGAAAGAGTATGACCATGTTTAGTTTATTTTGGACCTAACAAAAGCTAGAGGCTCTTCTACGTAAAAAATTGTATATCACCTGTTATAATAGCGGTCCAATTGCTGATTAGGATGCTCCGATATCCGTGTGTGTATATCAATGCAAGATTGGAACACTATTGTTGTTGTTACTCGTATTCGATGTATTTATCCCATAAAGGAAAAGATATATAGGTAATCAGTTCCAACATAAGCTCGTATTTGATGTATTTTGAGATCAAAATCAAAATGTCGCCATCGTTAGATTAACTGCCTGGCACAAGATCTTGTTCGATTAAATTTCTGAAAGAAGAACGCAAAAAACTGGGAGGATATAAGAACCAAGGTCGCCAGCAGGTGGGGCGAGCGGAGGTATCGAATGTTGAAGAGAGCACTCCCGTTTGGTTTCTTCTTGAAAAAAAACCCCTAGATTTGGACGCCTTTTGTAATTGAGGATAATGGATGTGCGTTTGGTAAAAGAATTATAAAATGACGCCTTTACAATCCAGAAGGTGGAGGATAGAGATGAGAGAAAACCTGGTGGAGAAGGAGAGACGAGAAGGTGGTGGTGTGGATTAGGGGTTGTTCAACTGGTAGCTTCGATTAGGGGGTGGAGACGAGGGAGAAGAAGGTGGGGGTTTAAAAAATTTGGAGATTTCATTTTCCCTCTAAGGAGAAGCGCGTTCCTTAAAAAAATATAAAACGACATTCATAGACGGCGCACCTTTTAGATAAAGTGCCCTTCGTGTTTTTAATTTTTTTACATGAGACACTAATTTAAGGGCACGCAATAATGTGCAACCTAAATTCTTAAATTTTTTAAAGAGATAACATTTTTTTTAACGTCACTCTCTTTTGCGTAACATAAATCTCCGAGTGTCGTTGCTTGCGCGTCGTAAAAGGGTCTTTTTCTTGTAGTGGCGAAGGCGTGACCGTACCACTCCTCATCCTTATGTTATGATTTTGTGACACTATGATGGATAATGATTCGAAAACATTTTTGTAAACAATGCTATTTGGTTTTTATTTATGATTGAAAAGTTTAAATTTGGCGTAAAATTTATGGATGTTACAAGTTGGTATCAAAGCCTTGGTTTGAGTGAATTGGAGGAACTCTCGTGTGAATTCAGTCTCAAATCAAGGAGATTTTCAGAAAGTAAGTTTTTGAAATGGTTTTCAAAATAAAGGATGGAGGATGTAGAGGGTACGATCAGCCGGAGCCTGTAAGTAAACCCCAAAATACCATATAGTTATTTGATATTATGATATGTTAGAACAGCATGCTAGTGCTAGGCTAGGGATCTTCAGGAATCACATGATAGATTTGCCTAGTTACATGATGCCTATTAGCCTAGGGTTTCTTGTATGTGGAATTGACATCATAACTGTAGATTTTTAGTGTATGCATCACGGTTGTTCATAATAAAGACCTTATAGCCTGAAAATGTTGATTCGACCTTTGGGTTGGATTGGATATTCGAAAGTCTATTGGTTCCAGTGTTACGTACAGCTAGCATGCACTGGCGCGGCAGGGGATGATGGAAGTTTCATGGATGTGTGAGTCATGATAAGTGGTGAGACTAGGTGCGAGATAGTTGGTATTCCCCTAGAAGTGAGGGTTGAGCGCATTTCTATGTTGATAATATTGTTAGGGCGTTGTGGTGTTACTTGAGACAAATATGGGTAGGTGTGGAAGGTAGTATGGGCCCGTACTACTTAAAGCACAGGACCCATATGCTTAGCAAGGAAATCACAACCCCTAGGGTTTGTGGGTTTTGGTCTCCCGACATTATGTTATTTATTTGATGACTTGTATATATATTTCAGTATGGTGGTGACGAGACGTGTTGCTTCTGGATCAAGATCAGGATCGGGGTCGGGAGACTGAGGGTTGGAGGTGCCGGTAGCACCTAAGCCCGTGGTACAAATAGGGACCAAGGAGTTGGATGCCAGGATCCGGGAGATCATGCAAGACAAGATTGTTGCTATGTTCCGAGCACAGCTGCCAGAGATGTTTGGGTCGATTAAGACCGCAATGGTTGAGTATTTTGTTGAGCGATATGCAGCTCTAGCAGAGATAGCTGTCGTTGCAGCCACTTAGGCTGTAACTGCGGCAGGGGTTGGAGGAGGAGCCGGCAGGGCTTTCCAGTATCGGGACTTCGATAATACGAAGCCCCCGACATTTGATGGTACACAGGATGCGATCAGGGCTATGTGGTGGTTGTCTGACGTGGAGGGCTGTTTCTTCACGTGCTCATGTCCTGCTGACCAGAAGGTCAGGTGTGCTCTGAAACTGCTTAGGCTCGGGGCAAAGGACTAGTGGAGATTGAAGACAGGTTCATATTCTGATGATTAGTGGGATGCTATTACTTGGGAGCAGTTCCGGGATATGTTTTGCACCCGCTACGTTCCGCGCGTGGAATGGGAGTGGCTTGCTCAGGAGTTTTTGACATTGAGACAAGATGGGGAGTCGGTGATGGAGATCACCCGGATGTTCACTGAGAGGGCTATGTTTTGCCCAGAGTTTGCGTCAGAACAGTCTCAGATGACTCGTTATCTGAGTATGCTTAAGATGGATATATGGCAGTTTGTGGCTACACAGCGTTGTGATACCCTCCGGGACCTTCAGGAAGCCGCGAGGCAGCGTGAGTTGAGATAGAGCAGCAGCTGAAGGAGCAGCGTCAGGCACCGGCACAGTCTCAGCCGGCGCCTAAGCGGTCTAAGACCGCTGATACACGGTGTGGGTCAGCAGAGCCGCACTTGTGGAAAGTGTGGCAGGGTTCATTCGGGAACTTGTAGAGCAGGAAGTGGGTGCCACAAATGTGGAAAGGAGGGGCACTATGCCAGGGCTACCATCAGCCCGCCCCTCCCACAGATATGAGGATTTGTTACCATTGTCATCAGGTTGGTCATGTGAAGACCAGTTGTCCGCAGCTCGCCGCGAAGTCGGTGCAGGGTTCTGTGCCAGCTACTGTAATGATTTGAGACGGGAGGCCAGTTAAGTTGGAGCCTCCGAAGGCTCAGGGTCGTGCCTTCCAGCTCACGACCAAGGAGGCCAAGTCAGCACCGGATATGGTTGCTGGTACGTTTCTATTCTCTGTCTCAGTTATCGTATTTGTGTTGTACTTATTGGTTGTACCTATGATTATGTACGTTTTTAGTAAATTCTTTGCCTGCTTTGGTTTTGTTTGACTCGGGGGCCAGTCGGTCATTCGTATCTCAGACTTTCACTAGAGGGTTTAGTGTGCCGATGGATGATCTTGAGTGCCCGTTGCGAGTTTCGATCGCCAAAGAGCACGGGGTTTCTATTTCTTCGGTCTACCGGGGATGCGAGTTGGAGATTTTCGGGGTGTCATTCCCGATAGATTTGATTCCTATCCCCATGGGGGATGTATGCGTGATTGTAGGGATGGATTGGCTTAGCCGTTTTGGCGCCATGATCGACTATGAGGGATAGCGGGTGGGGGTTCGAACCCCAAGTGGGGGAGAACTTGTAGTATTTTTGTCACAACAATTGGTATCAGAGCGGGTCTTCAAGATCAAGGTGATATTTGAAGAATGATTCCCGGTTTGGCAAATTTTGTCGTAATTTGATCAATTTTGGTGAGTCTCTCTCTATGATCTCTCTTAATCTCTTTGAATCGTGCGTTGCGTTCTTAATTTTTGATCGTTTGACTCATTGGATCAAATGTTCTTTGAAAACCCATTTGTTATGATCCAATAATTTTTTCGTTGATCAAAGTCCGATCCAATCTCATATTTGTTTGTTCGACTCGATTTTACAGTTGTTCGTTTGAATCGAGATTTGAGCTCAAAATTCATTATGATCCATTTATTTTGATTTAGCCAAAAATTTTGACATCTTACTGTTCATAAATGAACTTGGAGCCCAATTCATACTCTTATTTGATAATTTCGATATGTGTGGTTATCAACAGCCCAATATTTTGTTCGTTTATGATCCAATGTACGAATCTGTCACTGTTCATGTTTAAATTTGAGCCCATACATATTTTTTTATCCGATATCTTTGATGGAACCCAAAATTCATCCAATGTGATTTAATTCTAAAATTCGTTGTTCTTTGTTTGATATGTACGTACGCTTTTATCGGTTGTACCATAATGTTCTTGTAATCAGCTCAAACATATTTTGACTTGTAATCATAATGTTCTTGAGTTTTCTTTTTCGCTTATGAAAGTTGATCAACGATTTGCGATTCTGAACTTATGAATTGACTGAATCTGATTTGGATAATTATCAGTCGATTATGATCGAGTTGTAGTTGAGAAGTCAACAATTTAGTTTTTGATTTTGATAAAATCGGTCAAGAACTCGATGAAGAACAGTTGAAGAATGTTACGATTTATGTTAAAAATGGGTGTTTGATCCAAAATTGGATTAAAGATCAATAGTTTTGTTGTTTGTCAGGGTCAACCAAAAAGTCAAAATCGAGTTTACATAAATAGAGAAGTCTGATGATTTTGATTTCGTATGGTTGATAATCAAGTTTGGTTTGTTGATTCCGTTCATTCTGTGATTTTGCAAGCTTGATTTGTGTTGATTAAGTTGATATCGATTGAAGTAGTGAACGAATAGATGTGTTTGTTCTTGATGTCGATGAGTTTGGGAAGAACTGTAAGGAACAAAGAAACGATTTCGTTCGTTTTGGGTTAAACTGAAAAGTGAAGAATGAAAGTAGTGGAATCAGTTTTGGGATAAACTGAAAAAACGAAGGGTTAATGATCGATTTGGGTTAAGATTCGAAGAGTGAACTGTAAAATCAAATGGTTGATCACGTTTGTTCATTGGCATCAACTGGAAAAGCGAAGCCTATTTGGATTTTAATGAAATCAATTTGGACGACAGGGCATTACATGGTTAATGAACGAAGGATTGGTTTTTGGTGATTGATGTACGAAGTGAAGAAGAACTGTAAGAACAGATGGTTTACACCAAAAAGCGAAGAATTGGTTTGGGTTACTAATTTTCGAAGACTAAGTTGGTGTTGGTTTGGGAAAAACTTGGATTTGTACGAAGAGATGTTAAAAGATTCATACGAAGGGTGTTTGAACGAAGGATCTATTGATTTTGATGATTTTGGAACGAAGGGTATATGAATGGATTGCAAAAGGCGAAGGGTAATAGATGAAAAAAAAAACGAAGAACTGGGTTAACATACGAAGGGTATCATTGTGCATTACTGTTCACAGTCACTCTTCGTATGCTTGATATGTTTTGTCAAAAAGTCTTCATATGAATTAAAAAGAAGGAAGATAGAATTTTTGAAAATGGCCCTTATTGTTTTGAATAGTTGACAAATGGAAAAAGGCTTCGTATGATTTGATGAAATGGCAAGTTTTCGAAAACGGCCCCTGATCCTTCGAATTTTTGGCACTTCGAACATTAACACAATTTCTGAATATTTGACACTTTTCACCCGATTTCAAAAAAAAATTTGGAGCTTCGAATATTTGCGGAATCTTCGTATGAATTGTGAACAAAGAGCAGAATTTCGAAAATGGTCCCTCAGACTTCGAATTTTTGGCAGTTTTCACCCAAAATCGAAAAAGGACTATTTTTTGCTAAAATTTGAAGATTGTGCATTTCAGGCCCCTGCAGTTTGTGCAAATTGACGCTTTCTACCCAGATTTGGAAAAGGGGGAGAGTTTTGCATATTTTGCTGTTTTGGGCGCAACGGGTCACTGCAGAATTTTGAAATTGACAATTTCTACCCATTTTTGAGAAATTTTGTCAAAGGCGATCCGTGAAAAATTCCACATGTTAAGGGCTTCAAGATCAATGAACAGCAATGGAAAAACAAATTGATTATTTTTTGGGTTTTCCGGATTGAAGCTCAAAGTTTATGCCACATGTTAAGGGGGAGTTTTGACATGAAAAATTCCGAATATAGCACGTTCTTTTTCCTTTGGAGTTTTATAATCAAATTTCGATTATAAAAAGGGGGAGAAGTTTTATATGGAAATTCGAACTTGAATTTTTCATATTACGCGGATTTGAAGACCGAAGTGATCTTGAAGTTTTGAAGCCTACGAGATGATGTAATTGGATGTTCGGAAGTGATGTATTCGAAATGGGTTTGGTTTTATTGAAGATTTTTGGGGTGTGTTTTTATGCGCAACTTTTGGGTGATTATTTGGAGTTTGGAATACTCTTAATCATTCGTTGCTGCTCGGTTTGTAAGGTCTCACATCCTAGAGCCCAAATTGAAGAGTCATGGAAGAATTGAAGATTGAAGTTCGTTTCGACATGTGTCACCTTTGAGGCTCGAACCGCGTAGTGCTTGATTTTGGAAGATTTGAAATGGGTGATTCATTCCTAACTTTGAGGGGGAGAATGTTGGGGTGCAAAGCTCTTCATTCATGACTTTGTAAATGTTTGACTTTTGTAAAACCCACTTGCATGTGGTGCTTTAGCCTTTAGACCCATTTGATTGTTAGAGTGAGAGAGAGGCATGTAAACCCCTCTATATAAGGTGGGTTTGTCCACTTATAGAGGTGTGCTTGAGAGATGTAGAAGTGAGTGTGTAAGTGTGTGTTAATTATGTAGTCTAGATCTAGTCCTTTTTGTAACACCATATACATTCAATATATCTCTTAAACACCCAAATCACCATGTTCAATTGTGCAAGCTTTAATTCCGCATGCCAAACCATGTTCTTTGTCACTACATATGGTGAGGGCACCAGGTTGGGATCAGGGTTTTGTTCGGCAGCTAGGGCTCAACAGTATATTCAGCCGGTGTTGACACTCCCCGAGGGAGTTGAGGGTTTTGTGGTATTTTGTGATGCGTCCATCACAGATTTGGGGGCAGTCCTCATGCAGAGGGGATGAGTGATAGCTTATGCATCGAGTCATTTGAAGCCGCACAAGATGAGATACCCCACGCAAGATCTTGAGTTGGGAGCGGTGGTCTTCGCTCTCAAGATTTGGAGGCACCATCTGTACGGGGTCCGTTGTACTATATACAAGGATCACAAGAGTTTGAGACACATCATGAATCAGCCGAACCTGAACATGAGGCAGCGCAGGTGGCTGGATGTGGTCAAGGACTATGATTATGAGATCCTTTACCATCCTGGTAAAGCGAACGTAGTTGTGGATGCTCTGAGCCGTAATTCAGTTGGGTCCTTTACCCCCAGCCAAGTGTATGAGGATAACGGTGGATTCCCCGCTGGTGGGTTTGGTCAGGGATGCTCAGATTGAGGGTATGAGGCCGGAGAACTGGAAGTTGGAAAGGATTAAGGGTGAAAGCGCCCGGTTTGTTCAGGATAGCCGCGGATTGTTGACCCGTTACGGTCGGGTTTGGGTTCTGATGTCCGAAGGGGTCCGGCAGACAGTGATGGAGGAGGCTCATAAGTCTCAGTTTTGTATTCACCCGGGAGCCACCAAGATGCACTGTGATTTGAGTTCGAGTTATTGGTGGCCTGGTATGAAGCGAGATATCGCTTGGTTTGTTGAGAGGTGCTTGACCTGTAGGATGGTCAAGGCCGAACATCAGAGGCCGCACGGTAAGCTGCAGCCTCTAGAGATTCCCATGTGGAAGTGGGAACTGATCGCGATGGATTTCATCACGAAGTTGTCGAAGACGGAAAAGGGGTTTGATGCTATATGGGTCATCGTGGATCGATTGACCAAGAGTGCCCATTTCCTAGCCATATGGGAGAGTTCATCGGCAGAGAAGTTGGCCGACCTGTACGTCCGCGAGATTGTCTCTCGCCATGGGGTCCCATTTTCCATTGTTTCCGATCGGGATGTCAGATTTACTTCCCGTTTTGGCAGAAGTTCCACAAGGAACTGGGCACGAGACTACATTTTAGCACGGCGTTCCATCCGCAGACTGATGGGCAGAGTTGATGGGTTTTGAGCATTCTAACACTTCCTAAGTGTACATGCAACCCTGATAACCTTGGATCTATGTTTGTCTAATTATCATGCAAAGTTGAATTCCAAGGTTATATTCCTATCTAGCATACATGGGGAACAATTTTTAACTTGAATGAAATATAGAATAACTTACCTTGTTGTTGCTTATGTTCCTTGAAACCTTATGAGCCTAGCACCCCAAGTGTGATGCCTCAAATGCTTCACACAACACCAAATGCTCTTGGAAAGACTTTTGAGAGAACACACACTTCTTGAAATTGGCCTAGCCCTCTTGTTTCATATGTGTGTTAGATTTTGGTGGAGAATGGGATTCTTATATAGTGTTGACACATCTAGGGTTACACCATGTAAACCCTAATGTGTCATGACTCTTCATTTCCATGACCCATGGGTTTGTAACTCCCATGGAGCATCCTATGGGTGGAACCCAACTTGATAATCCATGGAGCCTCTTAGCCTACTATACAAGATATGAATGATTTACATAATCAACCCATATATTTAATTAGTTATCTTTTGATCACTTAATTAATTCTAAATTAATTCTTGATCAAACTAATTAAATAATATTATTAATATATTAGAACTTATAATATATTAATAATCTCCAAGTGTTATTTCTCTCATTTAGTCTATCCAATTGCATGGTGCCATGCAACCCAAATGGACCATGCCGGGTCGGGTCAAGTACTGACCAGAAATAGTTATGGACTTAGACACCTTATCCAACAGTCTCCCACTTGGATAAGTCTAATAACTATAACTCCAGTACTTCAGGAACCAACCGGCAATCGTAGCTCTTTCAAGGTCTCTCAGAACTGAGAAGATGTTGATACGCCATTTAAGATAAGTGATCATATAATCCTCTGTTCTAGATATCAGCCGGACAAATACATGGAACAATGTCTTACTTATTGTCCAGCAGTTTGTTTCTCGATTTCCGATTTGTTTGACAAAGAACTTAATTGAACACATCAACTTAGTTCTGACCGGTCCCGGTACATAGGTCAAAACAAAATCATCGAGGGGCCCAGATATCAGCTTCTAAGCCAAGAAGGAACAGATAAACTTCGACTCATATGTTTGTTCTACCACTCATTGAATTATACACAAAAGCACGTTTTATAACATCGAGTTACCAATGCATTTTCGTACAATGAATGCATAACCAACTTGTAAGTAACAAATCATATCTCTAGGTTTGAAGACTTATATGATATTACCGTCTCACGATCACTCGAGATAAATTCCATGAAGTGATTCCAGTGAGCGTGGGTTGAGTCCAATGCTCATAACTTATGAGCACTCATGATTGTTGTAGCCTTGTCCAACACCTTAGACCTCTGCAACCAATCATGACAGTCTTGATTCATACCTACTTCCTGATGGGTTTTAGTCCTAAGAACATCCTATGTGCTCATACAAACCCTAATGTTTGGATCTAGGTTTCTCTATTGTACATGCAAGTTATCCAAGACTATAAACCCTAATTCTAGCATACAAGTAATCATATTAACATGAGAATAGGTTTATAATATTACCTTGATTGTTATGTAGCAATAACAATCCCAAATCTCCTTGTATTGACTTTGGAAGGCTTAGAGTCACAAGTGTCACTCCTCTAATGGTTCACAAACACCATAAGCAAGAGGATGAAGAGGAGAGAGGTTAGAGGCTGGCCAAAAACGTGTGAAACCCTAGAAGGTTGCTTGTCCACGTTTTTGGTCCTTAAGGGGTCTATATATAGTGAGGCAATTAGGGTTATCTAACAAGGAAACCCTAATTTGGTTGCTTAAGCCCTAAGCAACCCATGGAGCCCTTTCCTTAAGGCCTTGGACGATTTCATATGGGCTTCCCCCATAGAATTCGTCCACCTTATAATAAAAGGCAATCCATGGCCCAAATTGCAATTATCCTATAATTACAATTCCAGTCCCTTATGTTTAATTAATCTCTTTTAGTCACAAAACTACTTACCAATTAATTATTGACTAATATTAATTAAACAATATGATTTCTCCTTTAATATATTATTCTCATAATATATTAATAAATCATATTTAATCCTTTCTCTCCATAATTCATCCTATCAAGTTGCTTTGGTGAAGGCAACCCAAAAGGACCATGCACCATCGGGTCAAGTACATACCAAAATAGTTATGGACTTAGACACAAATCAACACTTCCGACATATGACCGACTGTGGAGGTTTGAATAATATGTTACACCAAACAAAATTATTCTGGAAGTCAAAACATGCAAAAGAAATATAATAAACGATCGACAAGAGATAGCAACACTTTACTCATAAATAAAACACCTTTTATTCATCATCTAATGTCAATTACACTTTACAAATTTCTAGGTTATCTAACTACTAAATCTAATATCATCCTTCAGCCCTATGCTCCGAGCATGCTGGAGATGCTTAACCCGAGTCAGTCCCTTCGTGAGGGGATCTGCTGGGTTCTCATCCGATGATACCCTCTTTGCCACGAGGATTCCTTCTTCTATCCGATGTATGATAAAATGGTATTTTCTGTCGATGTGTCTGGATCTCCCGTGATCCCTTGGTTCCTTGGCTAAAGCAACAGCGCTTCCACTATCACAGAAAATTTCCATTGGCTCTTTAATAGCTGGTACAACTCCAAGGTCTCCAATGAAGTTCTTCAGCCATATCGCCTCTTTTGCCGCCTCGCTATCTGCAATATACTCTGATTCACAAGTTGAATTAGCCACTGTCTCTTGCTTGGAACTCTTCCAAGAAATTGCTCCTCCGTTTAGGGTAAAGACCCAGCCCGACTGAGAGCGGAAATTATCCCTATCAGTCTAGAAGCTAGCATCACTATACCCTACAACTCTCAAGTCATCACTCCCACCGAGGGTAAGGACCCAGTCCTTAGTCCTCCGTAGGTCCTTGAGGATATTTTTTTACCGCAGTCCAGTGTGCCTTGCCAGGGTTCCCCTGATACCTGCTAACCATGCTCAGTGCAAAGGCTACATCAGGTCGAGTACACGTCATTGCATACATGATCGATCCTACAGCCGAAGCATAAGGTATTCGACTCATTTCTGCAATCTCAGCCTCAGTACTAGGGCTTTGTGTCTTACTCAATCTGGTGTTACTCTGGATGGGTAACTCTCCTTTCTTGGAGTCCTGCATGCTGAATCTCTTCAGCACCTTATCCAAGTAGGTACTCTGACTAAGTCTAATTAGTCTTTTACTCCGATCTCTCAAGATCCTTATCCCTAGAATATAGCCAGCTTCTCCTAGGTCCTTCATAGAGAAACACTTCCCAAGCCAGGACTTAACTTCCTGCAGAGTTGGGATGTCATTTCCTATGAGTAGTATGTCATCCACATACAATACCAAAAAGCTAACTATACTCCCACTAGCCTTGACATACACGCAAGACTCATCTTCACTCCTAGAAAAGCCAAATTCCTTGACCTTTTCATCAAAGCAAAGATTACATCTGCGAGGTGCTTGCTTTAATCCATAAATGGATTTTTCAAGCTTACACACTCTATTAGGGTACTCGTTGCTGACAAAACCCTCTGGCTGACTCATGTAAACATCTTCAGCCAACTTTCCATTAAGTAAAGCGGTTTTGACATCATTTGCCATATTTCATAGTCATGAAATGCAGCTATGGCTAACAGAACCCTAATAGACTTAATCTTGGCTACTGGAGAAAAGGTCTCATCATAGTCCACTCCAGGAATTTGAGAGAAGCCCTTTGCAACCAGTCGAGCCTTATAAGTGTGTACTTTACCATCCATGTCGGTCTTCTTCTTGAAGACCCATTTGCACCCTACTGTCTTACGACCTGGTACATTCTCAACCAAGTTCCAAACTTTATTATCATACATGGACTGTATTTCGCTGTCCATTGCCTCTTTCCACTTGGCTGACTCAGGGCCTGCCATGGCTTCCGCGGAACTATTAGGTTCATCCAGACCTATCAATGTCTCATCACTGATAAGTGTATCACCTTCTGCAGTAATGTGGAATCCATAGTAATGCTTAGGAGCATTCCTAACCCTTGTGGACCGCCTCAGAGGTACAGACTTGGCAATTGGCTCAACAGGAGTTTCCTCCTCAAGTTGAGTGCTAGAGTTTGAAGTTCCTTCACCGCTTGACTCTTGAATTTCTTCAAGATCAACTTGCCTCCCACTGTTTCCTTGGCTTATAAACTCTCTCTCTCTCTCTCTCTCTCTCTCTCTCTCTCTAAAGAAAGCCCTCCTAGCTACAAAGACCACATTTTCACTAGGTCTGTAGAAGAGGTAACCAAAGGATTGTTGTGGGTAGCCGATGAAAATACACCTCTCGCTTCGAGGTTCGAGCTTATCATGAGTCTCGCATCTCACGAAAGCCTCGCAACCCCAAATCTTGATGTGGTCTAGTTTAGGTACTTTACCAGTTCACATCTCGTGAGGAGTTTTGGCAACTTTCTTTGTAGGGACTAGATTAAGGATATGGGCGGCAATCTCTAAGGCATACCCCCAAAACGAGATTGGTAGCGAAGCTCGACTCATCATGGAACGAACCATATCCAACAAGGTTCGATTACACCTCTCAGCCACACCATTCAACTATGGTGTCCTGGGAGGTGTCAATTGTGAGACTATCCCACATTCCCTTAGATAGTCAAGGAACTCTGAACTAAGATACTCACCACCACAATCGGATCGAAGCATCTTAATGTTCTTGCCCAATTGATTCTCGACTTCCTGTTTAAATTCCTTAAACCTTTCGAAAGTCTCTGACTTATGCTTGATCAAGTAGACATATCCATATCTACTGTAATCATCAGTAAAAGTCAAATAATAACGATTAGCATCCCTTGTGGCATGTTTGAATGGTCCACACACATCCGTGTGTACATGGTCCAACAAACCTTCACCCTCTCACACGAGCCTGTGAAGGGTGACTTTGTCATTTTTCCATGTAAGCATGATTCGCAACTATCATCTGACTTTAGGTCAAATGACTCCAAGACTCCATCCTTTTGAAGTTGGCCTATGCGTTTCTTGCTTATATGTCCAAGACGACAATGCCATAATGATGCTTTATCCAAGTTATTATTAACAGAATCAATACACAATACATTATTTCCTAAGTTATCAACCACAAATACTGTTTCATACACGCCATCACAAGGTAATGCTTTAAAATAAAGAACATTATTAAAGAAAGCATTAATCGAACCAACTTCATTATCAAATGAAAAGGTGAAACCTTGTTTATTCGATGCATGAAAGGAAATAATATTTCTTGCCATTTCTGGCGAATAACAACACTTATTCAAATCTAAACTAAACCCACTACTTAGCGATAAAGTATAAACTCCAATCTTGGTGACAGGTAAAGCTTTCCTATTCCCCATGATTAGGTTTATTCTTCCTTGCTCCACATTCTCACTTCTTCTTATTCCCTGCAAGTCACAACAAATGTGAATACCACAACCGGTATCTAGGACCCAAGATTTAGAATGGGGTGAGTTATTAGAAATGACAGTGTAAATACTTGCATGGATGGGTTTAACTTTCCCATCCTTCACATCTTGCTGGTATTTTGGGCAGTTCCACTTCCAATGTGATTTTTCATGGCAATAGAAGCATTCAGCCTCTTTTGGATCAGAAGAAGGAGTAACGAAACCTTTCTTGGTTCCACTTGAAGAAGATCCATCAAGGGTCCGAGCCTTGGTACCCTTTGAAGAGCTCTTTCTCTTTTTCCCTCGACTTTTCCCGATTGCCAAAACCGGAGTAGAGATTGGAGTAGGACTGTTAACAGCCGACTTCCCCTTAAGACCTGTTTCTGCGGTCTTGAGAAGTCTTTGAAGTTTGCTGAGTGTGACCTCTTCCTTATTCATGTGATATGTCATGCGGAATTGATCATAGCACGATGGTAAGGAGTGCAAAATGATATCTATTGCAAGCTCCTCAGGGAAGTTCACATTAAGCTTCAGCAATCGATCCACATACCTTTGCATTTTCTACATGTGGCTCGTGACGGATTCCCCATCCTTCATCATGGTTGTTGTGACATCCCCAATTTCACGGCCAGAAAAGACCGATTTCGTTTATGCTTTTTAAAATAAAATCAGAGTATTTCATTAAAAGTGTTGCGAAATTTGTTCCCAAAGTCAAACATGATAAAAATTTATCAAAACCTTGCTTTAAGAAATATATATTTTTATTTCATAACAAAACCTCGGGATGTCATGTTCCGATACAGATCAAAAGCATAAACAAGACATTATAAGCCTTACAACAGTTATTTATAACTAATGGCCTATAATCCAAAATCACTCATCATCATCATCCGACTATGCTCGGGGTCCACTACCTGTAATCATACAAAGTTGAGTGGGTCAGGCTCTGAAGCCTGGTGAGCATATAGGGTTTTCAACCCACAATACATAAATTTATTATGTTTAAACATCAATCAGTCAACCAAATTACCCCAATTACCCATTCCCGTTATCCTCACGTTACGTCCCTAAAACAACTATCACAAGGAACCTAGCCTAAGGATTTTCATTAGGGGTGACAACATTGCTTTCTCAGCAATTTATGTCAAATAAAACAAACACCGGGGTGACAACATTGTTTTCCTTCAACAATTTATGTCAAATAGGCACAAAGTCACATTGTCGCCAAGATTTATCTAATCGGCACGACGTCACATCGTCACCAAGATTTACTCAACAGGAACTAACAACATCGATCCCCACATACTAACTTTATACAGTGATCTTACTAGATCTAACCTAAAGAATTGATATGAACAACTAACTAACTAAACTGCTTCAGAAATCCTCTAGCAGTAAACAAGGATCGATAAAGATATTGAATGAATGGACTAAGTTTAACTACGAACCTTTGTTCGTAAAAGAAAGAACCACAAGACAATTAAGTCAGGGGTAGTTATCAATGCCTAGGCTGTGGTCTGAATATCGTGAGGTATATAACCCCCAAACGCACCCTATCCAGCATCGAACTTTGCCTAGGCTGTGGTCTGAATATCGTGAGGTATATAACCCCCAGATGCACCCTATCCGGCAATGGAAACACTAACTAATGCCTAAGTTGTGGTCTGAATATCGTGAGGTATATAACCCCCATACTCACCCCTATCCGGCATCGGAAATGAAAACACTAACTAATGCCTAGGCTGTGGTCTGAACCCCCAAACTCACCCCTATCCGGCATCGGAAAGGAAAACACTGACTCATGAAGCTCGTCCGATCACTTCACAAAAGAAACGAAGACTCCAAATCTCTTCAAAATAAAAGCATAGGGAAAATACTAATAAAGTACTCCCGTACGCTCCCGTACCCCGACATGTAATAGTGTCAAAAAGAAGAATTAACGGATGAACACATAGTTCAAAAACACCTAAGGAACATATAGTTCAAGAACACTTTATGAACATATAGTTCAAACATATATACCGATTACGAGTCTACTAATGTTCCACTAGACTATCTAAAATAGTCTGTGGCCGTTGTCTATACTCTGTTAGATGACTAGATCCTGTTAGATGACTAGATCATCTTAAACATCGATACCTCTCATCACTTTATTTTATCACACACCAACTAACTACCCTTGTTCTACCCAACATATTTGTAGATAAAAATATATATACAGTTTAAAACTTGTATAGAATATCAACACAACAGTCACCTCAAATAAACAATTAACATATTTACACGTAACACGTATTTAAGGTAAATACTTCATATCTATGTGTAAATTGAAAGTGAATATACACTCACATGATTTGATGATAATCGGGCAGCAATTCGTTTCCTAAAACGATCGTTTTTAATAAAACCGAGAGTTTTATTAAGAAACCGGGCTCTGCGAAAGGTCAGGCTTCGAAACCGAAACGATAAATTTTTCAGGCTTCTCGGGCACTTCGTGGAGTATTCCGGGCTTTACAATCGATACGGGGGCTTTGCGGGATGTTAAGGTGAAGAAAATATGAAGAAAGGGGTGAAAAATGGCAAATTTCCAAAGTTACCCGGGAAGGCTCGCAGCCTTCTATTTATAGGGAAGACCTTCTGATCGGACGGTCAGGAGTCTTCTGATCCGACGGCTGAGAAGGCTCGCAGAGGGGGAGGCTCGCATGAGGGCTGCGCGTGCGAAGGAGCTGCTGGCGGCCTGTGATTGGACCGAAGTTCGGATCCGATGAGGGAAGCACGTGGCTTCTGCGAGGGCTCGGACACGAGGGAGAAGGCACGCGTCGGATCTTCACTGGACCACTTCGGATAAGGCCATGTGCTCGGATGACTCAGCAGCTTCGTGACTCAGCAGCTTCGGTGACTCAGCAGGACACGTGTCACATGCGAGGCGAGGGTGACGTGGCAAAGTGTGACTATGCGAAATTTCTCGGTTTTCGCGCCAAAACTTCTAAAATCCATAACTTTCGCATATGAGCTCCGTCTTTGACGTTGTTTATATGCACGCGTAGCTAAAATTACGATCTACAACTTCCGTTTAGACTTCGTCGGCTAATTTTGACTTTAAATTTTATATTATTATTTTTAACAGACCGGGACGGGAAATCCGTTAAAAATTCATAACTTCTTCATCCGACGTCCGTTTTCGTCAGACTTTTTACCGTTGTGCTCCTAATGACGATACCTTCAATTCTCGTTTAGGTTGTGTCGGCTAAAAATCGCTCGATCTAAAATTCGAGTTTTTAGCTGTCTACCGATACGCTGAAACTTCGAAAAATCATAACTTCCTCATACGAAGTCAGATTTGGGCGTTCTTTTTATCGAACTTCTCGGTTTAACGAATACTATGACTTTTGTTTAGATTACTAAGGCTAAAAAGTAGTTTATCAAAAACTCACTTTTTACGACATTCAGCACCGTGCCGGTTTTGTCGCGAAACTTCGACAGGTCATAACTTCTTCGTTATAACTCGGATTTCGGCATTCCTTATATCCCCAAAATCCTTGTTTCGACCACTACAACTTTATGTAAAGATATCGGGCTTATCTCACACTTTAATTTTGACGCTTATTTTTAATTTTAATTAATTAAACCCTAATAATTAAGCATAAAACACATAATTCACATAAAATTCACATAATTCCTTTTCATTTCTTCTAAATGAGTTACAAAGGTTAACCTAGACCATTATGTCAATATTAATGCCTAGCCTAGAAACACGGGCGTTACAGTTGTTATCATGGAGTAGATGATTTCATACCTTTCTTGTCGTGCACTTTGATGGTATCTTTCCATCAGATCTTGGTGCATTTCATAAGGGTAGAAATCCTCATAGGACTTTTGGAATTCTGCTGTCATCGTGGCCATCATGATGCATGCCATCTTGGTAGCATCCCTTTCATGTGCCTGAAAGTCAGCGATTTCCTGGGGAGTTGCAGTGGTCTCATCAATCTCCTTAAGCTCCTTGTCAAGGACATATTCTTTGTCCTCGTAGCGGGTAATCATCCTGATGTTTCTGATCCATTCATTGAAGTTGGATCCATCAAAAGTGACTTTCCCACACAACTTCATAAGGGTAAAGGAGCCATTAGGATTAGAGCCAGAAGCAGCATTGTTTGAAGACATCTGAAGGAAAAAGGACAAGATTAGTTTAGATATTTAGAGAGTCCTTAATAAGACACCCAAATGTAATATTAAGGCTAAGATCCAATCACAATATATTATAACTTAGAAGAGGTATGCCGTAATCCAAGCTATAACATATTTGAAAGGTAGGTGAATGATGATTCACCAATTTCCACCACGAAAAACGAAATATTAAATATTAGGTTTTTTGATTGGTTCTTAGAAATTCCTAGATTCTTTGAGATTCAATGAACTTTTCAAAGGCATGTTTCAATCTCGAGTGTGCCCTCCAAGTTTTGTGACTGGGATACAGAGGATCACAAAACGAGGTGTGAAGTAACCATGCAAATCACTTGGTACCCTTAAAGTTTATCACTCAATCGATGTGCTGGTAAACCACACACGCTCCACCGATACTATAATAAACCTTAAGTCACCCTTTACCTACCTTGTTAAGTCCAAGTTAGTGTGCCGGTTAACCACACACGCTCCACCAACGACTTAAACAAAGTGTAAAGTGTAATTTCATGGATTAGCACTTTATAATATTCATCATACTTTTAATGAGAATTAATAAGTCCTTGTCCTACCCGTTCGGCTAACAACCCTCCACCAGTCAAGCAAGCGGTGGGTGAGAGTGGACACCCATTAAGTTGCCATTTTATAGGCAACAACCTTATACCCACCTTATAGACCGGCTTCGTGAATAAGGCGTACTAGCGGTAAGACGACTTTAATCTTATACATACATATATATATATATATATATATATATATATATATATATATATATATATATATATATATATATATATTATTAACTTATAATATTATAAGTATAAGGGTAGAATTTTAACTTTCAAAATTCTAAGGGTTGGAACTAAAGTTTTAGCATGACTTTACTTGTTCCAAAACTTGAGGGCAAGTTTTGTAAACTTTCAAAACTTTTCATTTCTTGTAACTTATGAGTTTATTAGAGTAATAAAATTGAAGACTCTTCATTTTTCTAACTCTTGTGTTCTTTTAATGGTTTTAACTCAAGTGACTTTTGGTTTTCCATAACTTGAGGACAAGTTATGGACTCCATTAAAACACATTATGATCAAGAATTAAACTACCACATAGGTTACAAATAATTCCTATGATCATCTAAACATCATAAGATCAAGAACATGAACATGAACACTTTCATGAATCAAAACTACACTTAAAACTTTGTAATTTTGATAACTAGTTGTAAATGGATTAGAAAAGACATTACACCATCTAAAACAAGTTTTCAAGTACCAAAACAGTTTAGGGTAATGTTTCAAGTCCATTTCCAGCAACTAAAGTCGAAAATCTGCACTCTGTGGCTCCTACTCGCCGAGTGCATGAACCTACTCGGCGAGTAGGTTGAAGATACAAGTGAACTCGGCAAGTCTCCCCATGGACTCGGCGAGTTCATCAGGCAGACAGCAAGTTTTTCGACTTTTTTCAACTTTTAAGCACAAATAACAAACAAACAAGCCTAGGCTCTGATACCACTGATAGGTTTTGAGCATTCTAACACTTCCTAAGTGTACATGCAACCCTAATAACCTTGGATCTATGTTTGTCTAATTATCATGCAAAGTTGAATTCCAAGGTTATATTCCTATCTAGCATACATGGGGAACAATTTTTAACTTGAATGAAAGATAGAATAACTTACCTTGTTGTTGCTTATGTTCCTTGAAACCTTGTGAGCCTAGCACCCCAAGTGTGATGCCTTAAATGCTTCACACAACACCAAATGCTCTTGGAAAGACTTTTGAGAGAACACACACTTCTTGAAATCGGACTAGCCCTCTTGTTTCATATGTGTGTCAGATTTTGGTGGAGAATGGGATTCTTATATAGTGTTGACACATCTAGGGTTACACCATGTAAACCCTAATGTGTCATGACTCTTCATTTCCATGACCCATGGGTTTGTAACTCCCATGGAGCATCCTATGGGTGGAACCCAACTTGATAATCCATGGAGCCTCTTATCCCACTATACAAGATATGAATGATTTACATAATCAACCCATATATTTAATTAGTTATCTTTTGATCATTTAATTAATTCTAAATTAATTCTTGATCAAACTAATTAAATAATATTATTAATATATTAGAACTTATAATATATTAATAATCTCCAAGTGTTATTTCTCTCATTTAGTCTATCCAATTGCATGGTGCCATGCAACCCAAATGGACCATGTCGGGTCGGGTCAAGTACTGACCAGAAATAGTTATGGACTTAGACACCTTATCCAACAAGAGTGAGCGGACCATTTAGACCCTCGAGGATATTTTGAGGGCGTGCGTCATTGATTTCGATGGTAGTTGGGATTCCCACCTACCGATTGTAGAGTTCGCCTACAACAACATCTATCATTCCAGTATTCCCGCCCCGCCTTTCGAGCTGTTGTACGGGCGGAAGTGTAGGACCCCAGTCTGTTGGGGCGAGGTTGGCCACAGGGTAATGGGTCGGACAGAGGTAGTTCAGCAAACTACCGAGATGATACAACAGATTAGACAGCGATTGCAGACCCCTCAGAGTCGGCAGAAAAGTTATGCCGACCGACGCCGATCTATACTGGAATTTCAGGTGGGTGACATGGTCCTCCTGAAGGTTTCACGTTGGAAGGGTGTGATCCGCTTCAGGAAGAGGGGAAAATTAGGTCCCCGTTACATTGGGCCATTCAGGATTGTTGCCAGGGTTAGCAGGCTGGCTTATAGGCTAGAGCTTCCGGAGGAGCACAGCCGGATCCACAGCACGTTTCATGTTTTGCAATTGCGAAAATGCATTATGGACCAGGAGGCAGTGGTATCGTTGGATGACATTCAGGTCGATGAGCACCTGAACTATGTGGAGAGGCCTGTGGCTATTTTGGAAAGGAAGAAGAAGATTCTGCAGAACAAGGAACTACCTTTGGTAAAGGTACAGTGGGAACATCGGAGGGGATCCGAGTGGACATGGGAGCCGGAGGCGGAGATGAGCGAGCATTACCCGACATTGTTTGTTCCAGCGGACTTCGAGGGCGAGGTCTAGTTCAAGTGGGGGAGATTTGTAACGCCCCGGTTCTTAGGTATTGTTTTAAATAAGATGTATTGAGTTACGCTCTACTCAACGAGTTGGTTGCCCTACTCGTCGAGTAGCAGCGGGGTGAGATCCCGTGTTAAGTGACCTACTTGACGATTCCATATTGGGACTTGGTGAGTAGGAGTTGGCAGATGAAACCCTAAATCTTGGGGTTTGTATCCCTATTTAAAGGGGCCTTAGCCTCCCTTGGACCTATTTACAGTTCTAAAGAGTCCTTGAGAGCCCTTATTCGTGTGTGGGTGCCTTGTGTGTGTTTGAAGCTTGAAAAGAGGATCTTTGGAAGGAGAAGACTTGGAGGAGAAGGAGATTGGAGCATTTAGAGTGTGGAAATCAACACTCATCTCAGATATCATCTTCCAGACGTACCCAAACCATCATTTTCCTTATGAATCTCCTCTATTGGTTGAGTTTTAGGGTTTTCTTGTAATATCAAGTTGGTATGATGAGCTATGGGCTAGATCTGAAGTTGTAACTTCAGATCTGGACCCTCTTCGGATTCTAGAAGCATAAAGTTACAATTTTGGTCGTGATTGAGGTCCCTATTGAGCATGAAGCCTCATTAAGATCTTAGATTTGGCATTTGGAGCCTTTAAAGCCATGCATGCACGTAAAGTTTGCATCCTTACGTGATAAGCATGTCCTAGAAGCTTAGATCTGTGAGTTGGAGCCGCTGCATGACTCAAAATAGATCTGTATGGAAAACGGACTGAATGGACTCGGCGAGTCGCAAGGTTGACTCGGCAAGTCACATGAAGATGGTCGTGAACTCGACAAGTTGGATAAACAACTCGACGAGTCCGATGATGATTTCCATAGACTCGACGAGTTGAAGAACAACTCGGCGAGGCGGATGAGTTTTCTCCTGGATATGTATGCATGTGTATTCGTCGAGTTGCAAGGAGGGAACTCGACGGGTGGCCTTAAAGTTTGATCGAGAATCAAAGGAACTTGACGAGTCACCCCGATGACTCGGCGAGTTTGAATATGCTTCAAGGAACTCGGCGAGTTGAGGTCAACATGGACTGTTGACCTTGACTGAGGACTTTGACTTTGATCAGGGGTTGACTAGTAGGTTATGGAGTACCTTATAAGGTTAAGGACTTACGTGTATGTTATGCGATATGTGGTGGGGCCTGTGTCAATTGATCCGAGATTTGGAGTTTACCTTCCGAGTCGACATCTATGAGGTGAGTTATCCTCACTATATCGATAGGGTCTACAGCACCAAGGTCGACCCTTTAGTTTTTATTGTTATGGTATGCTATATGTGGTTATGATCTGTTTGATCGGAATCAGGGTAGACAGTATGTTATGCTCTTATGATCCGTAGGGATTGGTATGTTAGTGACCTGCTAGGTCGGTACTCTAGTTACGAGGGAATTCTATGATTGATGACCAGTGATAGATATGCTTGATGTTTGTATATGCCAGTATATGATAGTTATGCGCACATAGTTATTTGATTGTTAGTTGGGTTGAGGCGGTCCTGCTTTGTGCTGAAAGTATGCACACCCTATGATCGGTCCGGGGAGACTGTAGGGCCATGTGGCGGACCAGTCATGCCGAAGGCTCGGGATAGATCCAGATAGACTGTAGGCCCTATAGGGCGGTCCAGTCAGGCCGATGGCCCGATATGCATGTTGATTGATTGATTATTACTGATATGGTATTGTCAATGTGGTATAGGTATTTTGGGGGTAGCCACTAAGCCCTCGGGCTTACAGTTTTCGGTTTATTGTTCCAGGTACTTCAGGAGATCTAGCAACGCGTAGGCGTGACCTACCACTCCTCATCCTTATGTTATGATTTTGGGACACTCTGATGGATAATGATTTGAAAACATAATGCTATTTGGTTTTTATTTATGATTGAAAAGTTTAAATTTGGTGTAAAATTTATGGATGTTACATATTGACTAGGTCAGATTCCAACAGCGGCTTTTGAGAGCTACGATTGCTAATCGGATTTTGAAGTCATACTTGTAGTTATAGTTATTAGACTTATCCAAGAGGGAGACTGTTGGATTAGGTGTCTAAGCCCATAACTATAAATTGTATGTACTTGACCCGATAGTAGCATGGTGCTTTTGGTTGCCTGCACCATAGCAACTTGACTAGATGAATTATGGAGAAAGAGGTTAATTTTGATTTATTAATATATTATAAGAATGGTATATTAATTGAGAAATCAGATTAACTAATTAGTATTGATCAGGAATTGATTTGGAATTAACTTGGTGATCAAAAGAGACTGGTTAGATTACAAGGACTGATATTGCAATTATATGGTAGTTGCCAAGTTGAGCATGTGGATCCCTAAGAAGGGATGGACGAAATCTTATGTATAGCCCACATAGATTTCGTCCATAAGAGGCCTTCTGGAAGGATCTACTGGATTGCTTAAGGCCTAAGCAGAGAATTAGGGTTTCAGTTAAATACCCTAATTGCACAACTATATAAATACCCCATGACACCTTGAAATTAGTCAATTGCTTCTAAGATAATACCCTAGCCGATTTTGAGCCTCCTAACCTCTCTCATATTCTTCCAAATTGCTACTTGGTGTTTGTGACTCACTAGAGTGCAACAATTGAGGCACTAAGCTCTTGAAGGTCAAGATCTACAAGCTACAAGGAAAATGTATTCTTCTAACTTTTTTTTTAAGTTACAAATTCCAAAAATTGTATGCTATTTAGGGTTTATGCTTTGGATGATTTGATTTGCATGTATAACTTGAGAAAAACATAGATCTGAAGCATTAGGGTTGCATGTACACCATAGGAATGGTGTAGTGCTCAAAAACCATCAGTCTGGTGGGGAGAAATCCTTTTGATATTCCTTATCAATTGCTTTCTACGTTGTATTTTTCAGTTGAGGATGGTGATGGCTACGCGAGGAGGTTCAGGTTCGGGATCGGGCTCAGGATCTGCGGCAAAGCCGATTGATGAGAGGTTGCATGAGATTATCGTAGTCGATGTTACTCGCGACATCCTTAACGCTACCCCAGTGATTTTCAATACCGTCAAGGAGGGGATCATGGAGATTATAGAGGAGCAAATTGTTCTTTCTGAGCTGAGATCACTACGGGTCAGATTAGGAATCGAACTCCCTCATTCCGGGAGTTCAAGGCGTACAAAGCGCCTACGGGTCAAAACACTTTTCTTAATAAATGGGTTGTTTCGAAAGGTTTCAATTTGTTGAAATTTTTGTGACGTTACAAGTTGGTATCAGAGCCTTGGTTTGAGTGAATTGGAGGAACACTCGTGTGAATCCAGTATCAAACTAAGGAAAAAGGGTTTTTTAAAAAATAATTTTCAAAGTAAAGGTTTTAAAAATAACTTTCAAAGTCGCTTTCAAACTAAAGAGGATACTATGTGTAAGATCAGTCGGAGCCAGTAAGTAGACCCCAAATTGCTACACTGTTATTGATCTTGTGATATGTTAAAATAGCATGTTAGTGATAGGCTAGGGATCTATAGGAATTGCATGATAGAGTTTCCTGATTATATGATGCATGATAGCCTAGGGTTCTTCCTTAGATGAAATTGACATCATTACTACAATTGCTTAGAGTATGCATTATAGTTGTACATAACTAAGATTCTTTAGCCTGAGAATGTTTCATTCGGCCTTATTTTCTGTTCTTGTTTGATGAAGGACTTAGGTTCGGATCAGATATTCGACTGTCTATAGGATCCAGTGTTATGTACAGCTAGCATACAAGAGTGTTGTAGGGTTGGTGGAAGTTTCATGAGTGGGTACAGTGTATAGCTGGTCAGCACGAGGAATGATTAGCCACTCTGGGGAGAGTGAGAGCAGGGCAAAGGTGCACCCGTGGTGCGGGGAGTTTGAGATTGAGGATTTTGTATGAGGATCTGTCAAATTTTGTTGCGTTTTAGTGACAACCGACTTCTCTGCCCGAATGTTCCTTGCTTTGAGCTTTGTGGAACCCATGTTGATGGGAGTTAACCATCAAGTGAATACAATAAATTACATGCTATGAAGGTTAAATAATCTTAGAATGAAGGACTCGGACCTATTTGTTGGGTTTTGAGCACTCTATCACTCCTATGGTGTACATGCAACCCTAAATACCTTGGATCTACGTTTTCTCTATTATACATGCAAATATGAATATTCCAAGGTATTTGTAACGACCCAAAAATCATGACTAAAAATTTCTTTTAAACATTACTAAAAATAGATTTATAACAACGTATCATAAGTCAAACATAACTTTTGAGTATTCAATTCAAAACATAATATCATTATCAGAGTCAAACATTCCCAGGCTAACTGACTATGGTGTGTGCTCTGCAATCTTCCCGAGCTCCTCTTTTGGAAATCGAGTACCTGAAAACAAAACTGAAAACCGTAAGCACGAAGCTTAGTGAGCTCCCCCAATCTACCACATATCATACA
The DNA here is from genome assembly GCF_002870075.4 of Lactuca sativa. Taxonomy (NCBI): domain Eukaryota; kingdom Viridiplantae; phylum Streptophyta; class Magnoliopsida; order Asterales; family Asteraceae; genus Lactuca; species Lactuca sativa. The sequence goes on along the minus strand of NC_056628.2, from coordinate 138,409,995 downwards.
AAACATATAAAGCACATATTGGGCCTTGCCCACTGCATCGGACCGAAGTCCGGACTAACGGGGCCTTGCCCCCTACATCGAACCGAAGTCCGAAGCTGACATCGGACCGAAGTCCGAAGCTAACTGACTGGGGCCTTGCCCCCTCCATCGGACCGAAGTCCGAAGCTGACTATCTGGGACCTTGTCCCCTCCATCGGACCGAAGTCCGAAGCTGACATCAGACCGAAGTCCGAAGCTATCTGACCGGGGCCTTGCCCCCTCCATCGGACCGAAGTCCGAAGCTAACTGTCTGGGACCTTGTCCCCTCCATCGGACCGAAGTCCGAAGCTAACTGAACACAGCATATCATAACATATCAACTGGCATAAACTCACATATACTGCATACTACATCGGGCCGTAACCCGGAACACATAACACATAAATCCTGTCTGAGCCACGAAGGCATCAAACATACTAACTACTGTATCCGATCAACATCCGAAACTACTGCTAGCTAAACGGGCCGGCATTGTGGCCTTAGACCCGTTCCTACTGGAAGGAAACTCACCTGAACTGCTGAGCCCTGCTGATAAACCTCTGGCTGCTACTCGACAATCCCCTGAACCGCTGCTCCTCTAGCTCTCCGAGCTATCAATATACATATAACACTTAGTCTGACAGTCAACTAAGTCAACTCTGGTCAAAGTCAACCTTCCAGGTCAACCCTACTCGCCGAGTCACCCTACTGACTCGCCGAGTTCATAAGTCCAGAGTCCTTCCACTCGCGACTCTACTCGCCGAGTCAGCCCCTGACTCGCCGAGTCTGCTGATTCCCGATTCCTGTCCAGCCCAACTCGCTGAGTCCTGGCTCGACTCGCTGACTCGAGACTTAACTCGAAGGGTTTGGGACCACGCGACCTAACTCGTCGAGTCTAAAAACAGACTCGCCGAGCACACGACAAACTTCATCCAACTCGCCGAGTTGTTCATCCAACTCGCCGAGTTCATGCTCATCTTCATCCGACTCGACGAGCTGTTCATCCTACTCGTCGAGTTCCTCCTCATCTTCAAGCTACTCGCCGAGTCCACTCGAAGGACTCGCCGAGTCCAGTCGATTCTACATACATGCAGAGGACCTTTGAGTCATGCATGGACTCCAAACTGTAGATCCACTCTTTTAAGGTCTATTCCTTACGTAAAGTTGCAAACTTTACGTGTAGAGAAGGAGATATAGGCAAGATACGCCATTAACTAGGGTGTAAGGCCAAGGGACTTCAAAATCAACACAATGACTGATACTTTATGCTTCTCCAGGCCCTAAGACACTTGAATCTGAAGTAGCAACTCCAGATCCGGCTTCTAACCCAAAATAATAACATTATGGCAAAAGAGCCCCAACAACCACACATAGATCTTGGTGCAAAAAGGGTCCAGGAACTAGTTTATTACCTCCAAGTGCTCAAAATGAACTCACAATCCCAGATCTATGGCTCCTTCTTGCTCCTCCAAGTTCCTTCTTCCTTTTTCCAAGCTTTAAAGCACCTTCCAAGGCTCAACTAGGAGATATGACGGCTAGGGTTTGGTGTTCTGGGGTAGAGAGGCAGTAGAGGAACCCTAGGAAGGAGAATGAGACGCTTAAATAGTCTCCAAGTCCCAGATTTAGGGTTTTTCCTCGATCAGACCCAACTCGTCGAGTCTCCTTGGCCGACTCGCCGAGTCGGTCGCTTCCACCACAACCCGGATCCCGCTCGGACTCGCCGAGTCCCTCCTTGGACTCGCCGAGTCTCTTCTTAAAATTGAGGTCTTCTTTCTTTTCTTGACTTTCCAATCTTTGGGGTGTTACAACTCTCCCCTACTTAAACTAAACTTCGTCCTCGAAGTTTGCTATGATCAACTGCCTGCGAACTGCCTCCAACTCTTTGTCTGGAAAATCCCTCACTCTTTTGCCCATCACTCCGGCCACTCACAGTGCCGATCACTACCGATAGAACATACTAAATCCTTCTCTTTCCCATAATCTCCTCAACGTTACTTCCTCCGACTGAAAATCCTGCTGCCTCCCATCCGCCTACCGGATGTACTGAGACTACTCTGGTCTAACCAATCTCCCTATATCTGAGTTACCGGACTCCCACCGGTCACTACACTCCATCGCAAACTCCTAGTCTCTTCCAGCGACTCCTAAAGATACTTTGATTATCTATAACTGTTCTATCCATCCTGCCGTTCATACTGAAACGATGCTGCTGGAACCAGCTTGCTTTTATCCCACCTGCTTACTCATCTCCTACTTACTCGAGCCTTTCTTCCTGAATGAAAAGCTACCTGCCTAGCCATCCCTACCAATCACTTATACTTGGCAAAAGGCTCAACTGATCCTGCTGAGAGGGACTTGCCAATTCCAAATCAACCAACTATACCGTCAGCACTTGCATTCCAACGCAAATGCAATACTAACCCAAAACCCTGAAACCTTCCAAACACTGAACTAGCTGCAATACTGAACCTGCCTGAAACGCTGAACCGACTGAAACGCTGAACGGCCTGAAACACTGAGCTGCCTGAAACGCTGAGCTGCCTGAAACACTGAACTGACTGGAACACTGAACTCCAACCCAACTGTGGAGTCAAGGGACTCCTCACTTAGTCGCTTCCACGACTTCTGAACGAAATCTTCCTCTAGGACTAGTTTCCACTAGTTATCCTGTCACTGTGGCTCTAGCAACCTTCCGATCCAACCGATCGGGTCCATACGTCACATCCTGACATCATCAATTCCACGACTAACAACATGATGGCTCCCAGACTGACTGTAGTCCGCAACATACCTGAACCCTAACGGTCCACTGCTACTCTGATCTCATAACTGATGTGACGATCCAAAGCCCAAATTGCTAACTTAGCCGTAACTGATCCCTTTGGGAAATCCGAAATCTAACCCGTGGATTCCCATATCCTCACTGCTACACCCGAACTGGTGGGTACAACTGCTTTCCCGCGTCTAACACGCGCTCATGCTACTTACCAATCTGATAAAAGGCTGCGACTACGCTCGCGGACTTACAACTCTCTAATACTATCTGGCTGCTAGTGGATGCTACGGCTACCCCCGCAGACTTATAACACCACTACTACTACCATCTGACTGCTAGTGAATGCTACGGCTACCCCCGCAGACTTACAACACTACTACTGCTATCTGACTGCTAGTGAATGCTACGGCTACCCCCGCAGACTTACAACACTACTACTGCTATCTGACTGCTAGTGAATGCTACGGCTACCCCCCGCAGACTTACAACACTACTACTGCTATCTGACTGCTAGTGAATGCTACGGCTACCCCCGCAGACTTACAACACTACTACTGCTATCTGACTGCTAGTGAATGCTACGGCTACCCCCCGCAGACTTACAACACTACTACTGCTATCTGACTGCTAGTGAATGCTACGGCTACCCCCGCAGACTTACAACACTACTACTATCTCGAGAACATCCTGACTATCCCTAGTCCTGCTAGTGATTCCTCATCCCGATTTCTCAAACCCGCTCCCAGTCTTGAATTACTGCATCATCCTCGACATCCTATATCCTTGAAATACTTAGCGCTTCGTCGAGGAACTCTTCGGCTTGGTTCCCAACCCAACCGGCTACTAATACGGATACAAGAAGCTATTGTTGGGAAGTTTCCAAACTCCCAACTCCTGAATCCACGCAATCCTGCATGCTAACTCTGCCACTGGCTACTAATACGAAAACATCTCTTGTTACCCGTTCTCAGGATCTTCATTCCGACTCTCATGCGTCCGACAGGTGGTCCTCCATTCCTGGATTCCCAACAGCTTCTAACCATCTCGATTACATGAACTAACTGCTGGGAAAAGTTCTCGAACTCCCAATTCTGAACTTCTCAATCCATCCATCACTGTGCTACTACCATTTCTTCTCGGAGGCTGCGCACTCATTCTGGGTCTACGTGTCTCTTATCCATGAATACTCGGAGGGTTCTCCCCCACTTCGATCCTGCTTACCCCTTGTTGCTTCACACTCAAAAGAGATCCCGATCTTTGCTGCCATTCCATAATCATTCTGCTAAGGAGCCCAAGCCTGCCATAGCTAGGGATCTAACCAATCCAACCCAACACTAACCACTCCGAACTCGCGAAACGAACCAAATCTCTCCCAACCATGCTATAGTTACTGCATCCTCCGAAACCTTCTCCATAAGAGCACATCCCCTAACTACCAACCAATTATCCGAGGTATGCAAATGGCATATAATATAATCACAAGCAAGCCACACTATAACACCACACTTATACCACAATTTGATGCAGAACCATAACAATATAATCATGACATAAGCTGACAGAAAAAAAACAAAAGTTACGTACCTTCATTACTCAGTGCTGCTCGAATCCCTGCTGAAATCTACCGGAAAACTCGGCTCTGAGCCGTAGGCACCCTTGCCGGGCCTCGACAACTGCTGGCGGTACTCGAAATCCCAAGGGCAGGAGCTGGCACCTGCCCTACTGGATACAATCTCGGACACTGGGCCTTCTTGTGGCCCCTCTGACTGCAATGGAAACATAACGGATCAAGCCCCTGGGCGATGGTAACAACACAGTCTCTGCTAAAATGACCAATCTGGCCGCACTTGAAACACCCAGCATCGCCACCACTCCTACGCCTACACACACCCATATGCGTCCTTCCGCACTTCCCGCATCGACTGCGGCTCTGATAGTTCCTCGTCCTCAAATTTGGACCCTTGGGCCTCTTACCCGAACCTGTGGCTACCTGAGTCTCATCAATTTTCCTTTTCCCTTCTGACTCCCTGCCCGACTCTCGCTCCTGCGTTACCCCAACGGCAACGCCTGCTAACTGAACAACAGATGTCTGATCCTGAAGCCTCGCTATCAATCTATCAGTGATCCTCACGACCATGTCGGACAGATCCTCGCGAATGGCTCGCGAAACTTCCTCCACTATCCAATCATGCAATGGTCTCTCTTGGAGACAAAATTCCCCACTCACCCCTGTCCCCTGATGGCAGGAACTAGAAATAGGATCTCCCTCCTTGATGGATCCCTGAACTCCATAAGATTCGGGACCTAGACGAGCCCCAACCTGTCCTGAAACTAACCCGGCCTTAAAGGCCTCAAGATGACTGTCCATGAGCTCCACAATGGCCTCTCTAACCGAACCGAAAATCACCGGAGTCTGATCAATGATGTTGCGCGTAATCTCTGCAGAAATGAAATCCCTCATCTGATCATCAAGCTGCCCGGCTCTGAAGCCCGAGCCAGACCCCTCCTCGACACCTGAACTGCTAACTGGTATCTCGCACAACGTCACCATGCTGAAAATATAACAAAATCCTGATCAATTTACCTACTACTGCTGAGGAATTTCTCACTCACTACCCCATTCCTGGTTTCGTCTTGGTCCCTCTTGAATCGAGTACGGATCCTCTGCTTTCAGTAGTATGGGCCCCTACTACCTTCCACATCTATCCATACTTTCCTCAAGAGTTACCTCAACTCCACACAGTCCCCTTTACTCTTCTACTGATCTCTGCTACTCTCATCCTAGGCTTGCCCTAGGGAACCTCTGACTCTACTCAAACCAGTCCTCAGCTGCTGAAGGCCTCCTTGTAATGCCAATTAGCCACCACCTGAATACCATCACATGTAATGAGGCTCGGATAATCCTTCGAGTGAAAGTCTCGTCCCTACAACGGTTAGACTCAAACGAGAGCTGCGCAGTAGGGCCAAATCCAGCACTCTGAGATTATTCAACCCTGATCACATGTGATGTGACGTATTCACCTAATGGCTAACTCCCATCACTCAAAGTCCCACAAAGCACAAAGCAAGCAGCATTCGGATAAAGGAAACGTACTCAGGCAAAACTATTCTCATGACAAGAAACTACACTAGCATACAATGCTAAGCTCGCGCTACCAGGCATAACCTAAACAGGCTATCCTGCTGCTGTCTACTCAATACTAGCATGCAATTCTCATAAAGCTGAACACGTAAAGCAGGCACATAAGGCATCATCCTAGATCCTTAGTCCTATTCTAGCATGCTGTTCTACTAAAGCTGGAACTGAAACTGAAACCGAAACTGATACTGAAACTGATACTGATAATCATAATATAACTTGTATGGGTAAATTGGGAGTACTTACTTGAGCTCGGCCGATTGCATGCACCACACCCTTTTCTCTTTTCAAAACTCTTTTGCTTTTTCTAAAACTCTTTTCTTTACATTTTTCTAAAATTGTTTTCTTTTCTCCAAAATTCTTTTATAACTACGATTTTTCTTTTGAAAACTATATACCACTTCCTTAGTTTGAGTTCAGACACACTAGGGAGCGTGCCCGAATCCCTCAAACCAAGGCTCTGATACCAACTTGTAACGACCCAAAAATCATGACTAAAAATTTCTTTTAAACATTACTAAAAATAGATTTATAACAACGTATCATAAGTCAAACATAACTTTTGAGTATTCAATTCAAAACATAATATCATTATCAGAGTCAAACATTCCCAGGCTAACTGACTATGGTGTGTGCTCTGCAATCTTCCCGAGCTCCTCTTTTGGAAATCGAGTACCTGAAAACAAAACTGAAAACCGTAAGCACGAAGCTTAGTGAGCTCCCCCAATCTACCACATATCATACAAAACATATAAAGCACATATTGGGCCTTGCCCACTGCATCGGACCGAAGTCCGGACTAACGGGGCCTTGCCCCCTACATCGAACCGAAGTCCGAAGCTGACATCGGACCGAAGTCCGAAGCTAACTGACTGGGGCCTTGCCCCCTCCATCGGACCGAAGTCCGAAGCTGACTATCTGGGACCTTGTCCCCTCCATCGGACCGAAGTCCGAAGCTGACATCAGACCGAAGTCCGAAGCTATCTGACCGGGGCCTTGCCCCCTCCATCGGACCGAAGTCCGAAGCTAACTGTCTGGGACCTTGTCCCCTCCATCGGACCGAAGTCCGAAGCTAACTGAACACAGCATATCATAACATATCAACTGGCATAAACTCACATATACTGCATACTACATCGGGCCGTAACCCGGAACACATAACACATAAATCCTGTCTGAGCCACGAAGGCATCAAACATACTAACTACTGTATCCGATCAACATCCGAAACTACTGCTAGCTAAACGGGCCGGCATTGTGGCCTTAGACCCGTTCCTACTGGAAGGAAACTCACCTGAACTGCTGAGCCCTGCTGATAAACCTCTGGCTGCTACTCGACAATCCCCTGAACCGCTGCTCCTCTAGCTCTCCGAGCTATCAATATACATATAACACTTAGTCTGACAGTCAACTAAGTCAACTCTGGTCAAAGTCAACCTTCCAGGTCAACCCTACTCGCCGAGTCACCCTACTGACTCGCCGAGTTCATAAGTCCAGAGTCCTTCCACTCGCGACTCTACTCGCCGAGTCAGCCCCTGACTCGCCGAGTCTGCTGATTCCCGATTCCTGTCCAGCCCAACTCGCTGAGTCCTGGCTCGACTCGCTGACTCGAGACTTAACTCGAAGGGTTTGGGACCACGCGACCTAACTCGTCGAGTCTAAAAACAGACTCGCCGAGCACACGACAAACTTCATCCAACTCGCCGAGTTGTTCATCCAACTCGCCGAGTTCATGCTCATCTTCATCCGACTCGACGAGCTGTTCATCCTACTCGTCGAGTTCCTCCTCATCTTCAAGCTACTCGCCGAGTCCACTCGAAGGACTCGCCGAGTCCAGTCGATTCTACATACATGCAGAGGACCTTTGAGTCATGCATGGACTCCAAACTGTAGATCCACTCTTTTAAGGTCTATTCCTTACGTAAAGTTGCAAACTTTACGTGTAGAGAAGGAGATATAGGCAAGATACGCCATTAACTAGGGTGTAAGGCCAAGGGACTTCAAAATCAACACAATGACTGATACTTTATGCTTCTCCAGGCCCTAAGACACTTGAATCTGAAGTAGCAACTCCAGATCCGGCTTCTAACCCAAAATAATAACATTATGGCAAAAGAGCCCCAACAACCACACATAGATCTTGGTGCAAAAAGGGTCCAGGAACTAGTTTATTACCTCCAAGTGCTCAAAATGAACTCACAATCCCAGATCTATGGCTCCTTCTTGCTCCTCCAAGTTCCTTCTTCCTTTTTCCAAGCTTTAAAGCACCTTCCAAGGCTCAACTAGGAGATATGACGGCTAGGGTTTGGTGTTCTGGGGTAGAGAGGCAGTAGAGGAACCCTAGGAAGGAGAATGAGACGCTTAAATAGTCTCCAAGTCCCAGATTTAGGGTTTTTCCTCGATCAGACCCAACTCGTCGAGTCTCCTTGGCTGACTCGCCGAGTCGGTCGCTTCCACCACAACCCGGATCCCGCTCGGACTCGCCGAGTCCCTCCTTGGACTCGCCGAGTCTCTTCTTAAAATTGAGGTCTTCTTTCTTTTCTTGACTTTCCAATCTTTGGGGTGTTACAGTATTACCCTAACTAGCATACAATCTTTGATACTTGGGTAATAAAATAGATAGAATGCATACCTTGTTGATGTAGCTTGACTCCATGAAGCTCGAGAGCCTAGTGCCCCAAGTGTGACACCTCAAATGGTTCACACAACATCATCAACACTTGGAATAACCATGAGAAGAAGAACCCTATGTTGAAATCGGCTAGCCCTCATATAAGTATCACTAGTGCCGTTTCTTGAGCTAAAGGGGTCCTTATATAGTGTGCGCATTAGGGTTACACTATGTAACCCATGACTTTACGAATTCCTTATGCTTCATGGGTTTTAACCTCCATGGAGTATCCATGGATCACCACATGGGTTAAACCCAACATAAGGAATCATGGATCATAACCCCACATATATAAGAATGAATGATTTACACAATCAATCCCCATATATTTAATTAGTCTCTTTTGATCACTAAATTAAGTCTGAATTAATTCTTGATCAATACTAATTAAATAACATGATTTAATATTAATATATTAGAACTTATAATATATTAATATGTCACAAATGTCCTTTTCTCACAAACAGTTTATCCAAATGTTCCGATGCCATGCAACCCAAATGGACAATGACGAGTACGGTCAAGTACATACCAATTATAGGTATGGACTTAGACACTAATCCAATAGTCTCCTACTTGGATAAGTCTAAAACTATTATTGAGGATGACTTCAAAAACCAACTGGCAATCGTAACTCTCAAAAGCCGTTGTTGAACTCTGACCTCGTCGATGAACTTTGACCTTTGTCAATGACTAGTCCATTAGATAAGGGATCATATATTCCTCCATTCTAAATATCATATGGACTAAGACATGGATTATAAATCATTATCTCTATCCATTTATTGTTTCCTGATTTCCGATTCATGATGACTGACTGATTGAACAGATCAAATCAGTCATGGCTTGCCCAAGCACTCACATGTGTCATCATTAATAAATCATCGAGGGGCCCATGGATATCGCTTTTATCCTGAAGGTAAAAGGAATGGATAAACTTCGACTCATATGGCTTGTTCTACTACTTGTTGAATCATACACAAAGGCACGTTTTATATCATCGAGTTACCAATGCGTTTTCGTGCAATCAAATGTATAACCAACTCATAGTAACAACTCATATCTCTAGGTTTGAAGAATATAAGATATAGGGTTACGCCCTTTCAGTTTTTCCGAGTTCGGGGAAGCAGTGAGCAGACTCGTAACTTCCAGGGTTAGGAAGGGTAGTACATGCTCAAGATGGTTTGAGTTATGATTTGGTTTTAGCGCCAGTAAGTGGTAGTTTGAGCCTAAAGTGGGGGAGAATAGGGATTCTAAGGTTGAGTATTTTTAGCCATTGAGGGATATGCGAGTTTGTTGTTGGATTGCTATTTTCAGATTAGTTAGGCAGACGTTAGTCAGTGGATCTTTCCAGAAGCGGGTATGTTCAGTTCCATGTGGGTCTTGATTCTCTGGATTAAGTGTCAATGTGTCCTCGACCACTAATTTTGGGGTTCATCATTCAATAAAAGTTCACTCGGAAGTTTAATTGTGTCAGCCGAGATGCAGTGGTCGGGCCAATCTGTCATCAAGTTCGGTATGATCTATGTTCTTTGGTCCTTCGAGTGTGTTTACCCTCAATGGTGGAGTGGGAACTTGGTTAATAGCAGACTCAGGTTTAGGCAACCTTCGATATCCGCGGAAGTCTTCTCAACCTAGTTGTGTAGCGATGGAATCCGTTCAGTCTCAATCAAGTATGGGATCTTGTTTCAACTGATCATGGGGATGTTTTATGTTATTAATTGAGGTATTTTTAGATTATATCTGACATTCCTTCTCTCTCTGGATGATATTCTAGGTTTCTTAAGTATGTGTATGGGGGTAGTTCATGTAATCTGGTAAAGATAGCATTGGAGCACTTGGTTCGAATCATGTGCATGGTTCTTTTGGATTTTAGCCTTCGAATCGGGCCAATGGTGCATCTATTTTCCTATTCACGGGTCGCGTACGTCCATGTTTTGTAAGGTTTGCTTTGGTGGCATCTTTGTGATGCACAATTGGCGTGGTGAGGGAATTGATTAAGTCCCTTCAAGGGAATGGAATGAGGTGAGTATCTGTGGGCCTGGAGTGATGGGCGAGCGATGCGATGGCGTCAAGGTCGTTGTGATATCGAGAGCATTCCAGACATGGGCTGAAGGCCAGGGAGGGCATTCCAGATTCATGTTGTGGGCTCAGAGGCAATCCAAACATATTCAGAGGACATTATAAGGGGTATTCCAGTCATACTTTGAGGGCCTAGTGAACATGGTTGTTCATTTATTCTGCTTGTGGTGCTTTCGGTATCGATACACTGATGGGAGACGAGCGAGTCGTAAATCTATTGGTTGGATAAAGGAAGTAGTAAAGGTTGTTGGGAGTATCTGTCAGGAATCAGAAAGTCCTTATGGGATGTATACATTATATTTTTGGTTGTTCGCAAGTTGTTGCTATTGTTGTGGTTTTCAAGTTGGGATTGGTTGGAAAGTCGCAAGTCATAAAGTTCTTTATGATTGTCTCAAGTGGTTGTCCAGGTGGGGGTACACCTGATTCTATAAGGGGTTGGATGTAAAGCAGAAATTCTTGGATTTATCTCTTGCTCGGCGAAGCAGTGGTCAGTAATGGAATAGAAGAGGATCAAGGGTTAATAAGGTTTTGGTACATCATATGGTTTGGTTTTGGGTGAAGATCGTGGTCGGTATGTTTCGAGGATCAGTTATGCATGTTTCTGTTAGTGTCTCCAGTCAGGAATTGCGGGCAGATTCATAATTGGACGCTCATTAGATGTAGGGAAGGGTCTTCGAGAAGAATATGAGTGGCCATATTCGAGTGGGTTTTTGGTGAAAGCTCGCATTGGGAATCGCGAGTGTATTAGTGCAACATCTATACTCAGAAAGATGTGGATCAAGAAAATTGGATATCAAAGACCTCAGCTGGAGGGTTCAGGATTTAGTTTATGTTTCTATGCTCAGGGATGGTTCTACCTGTTTAAAGGGCGGGCAAGTAATGAGGTTTCAGCATTATGGCTGTAACATTTCGGTTCGTCGGTTAAGAAAATCAGTATTTCGTAGCCATTGTGTTCATGGATATTGTTATTTTCAGGATGAGATTTTTCTCCAAGGAATATCAAACCCCTTCTGGCCAAACGAAGGGTTGTCTGCAGCTGCAGTTAGTCTGCAATTCTATTTTCTAGTAGGAATCGCATGTAAGCAGGGGTCGAGTAACGAAAAGATGATCCATAAAGAAGGAACTACTTAGTTTATTGAAAAAATTCTCCTATTTCATGGAAGTGGTAGGCTCGACAAATGTTTTTCAACTACACTATTGAGCTCCAAGAGTTTCAGTTTATGGAATCCCCAATTCATGGGATTAATATAAAGATGCAAATGGTAGAATGCGGTTTTAAAGAACTACTCAATCGGACATTGTTGAATCCAAACATTTAATTAGAATGAAGAATCAATAGAGAGGTGAATCCCTCACCAAGAACGACTATTACCTTATTAGTCAAGAATTGACAAAGGGGAAAAATGATAAAGACAAACACATTTATTCATATCTAAGAATAGATAGTTCAAGAGAATAACCTGATAAACACTCATATCTTCAAGTAAACTTGTATATATTTTATTTTGTATACTTTTCTAAGAAAATAAAAAGTTCAAAAATATCAAAAAAAAATAAATGTTAATACATTGGGGAAAGAAAAAACTCCAAAACGGCCCTTGTAAGATGTCACTTGGGACCGATAAAAATACAAGGCCTTTGAGTGAGGTGCATGCACCCAACTTGACATTAATCCTTAACTAAATTTCATATAGTAACTTGGAAGTATGCTTAGTTACCAATTAATAGATCCCAAGATAATAGTAATCTTATACTCATGCATAGTACTTCTTAGGATATAATTCATTATATATATATATATATATATATATATATATATATATATATATATATATATATATATATATATTCTTTTGAGTACATTATTTTTCTTTTGGAGATTGTTACTCTGATATCAATCTCAATCTTGTATAGATTTGATGATAACATTAGATTTCAAACTAACAAGAAATAAACTAGCTTTTAATAAGTGTTTAAGGCTAACTGGAGTGGGAGGACTAACCCACGCATCTTGCTGATGTGTTCGGCCTAAGGATACGTCCACACCGCCCCTAAGGCCGGTGGTTTGAGTGTAACGTGGGTGCAAAGACGTCCACTAGCTTTTAATAAGTGTTTAAGGCTAACCGGAGTGGGAGGACTAACCCACGCATCTTGCTGATGTGTCCGGCCTAAGGATATGTCCACACCGCCCCTAAGGCCAGTGGTTTGGGTGTAACGTGGGTGCAAAGACGGATGAAGACAACGAATAAGAAAGTAGCAACAACAAAGGTCACGTATTTAACCCTTTTTTCCTTTTCTTTTGTATCCATCAAAGTAAAAGAAAAAAAAATGGTATTGAGCAATGACCCGTTTTTCAGAAAAAGGTTGAAGAAGACAGGTGAAGAAGACGATTCAAATTTGCTTTAATTGAAGTTACAAATTTGGTCTCTAAAATTGTGTCTTTTAATCTTATTATACCCTTTTATTTTTCTTTGAATTAAGTTAAACCCTCAACTATATATAACTAGATATGTTTAATAATTTTAAAAATTAATAATATGTTTAGTTGATTTTTTAATTAGTAAAATGATTACTTAAGTTTATAATTATGTTTTTTATTTAATCTAATTTTAAAAAATAAATAAAATATAAATATAAATGATATAGAGTGGTAACTATTTCCAATGTTTAGGGAATTGGTGATGGAGCAGATGTAACGTTGAGTTTGCAGCGCTTTTCCGGTAGTTTAACTGTGACCACTCCCCGAAAGTGATCATTTTGTGAGCATTAGTCATTATATTTTTCAGTTTTGTTTGAAATTGAGGTATGTAATGTATTTGAATTTTGGATACTTGTCATCTTAAATTGGCTAATTGACTAGGCTGGACTTATGCACATATTTGGTCTGAATTAATGAAGATCACCTCAGTTCAACATTCAAAGAGGAAGTTGTGAAACTAGGATTTCAATATCTTTGTAGACTTTGACTCTTATATTGCTAATCTAGGTTCATGCCTCTAAAATTTATCTTAGTATGTTGTTTGTTTAATTTTATAAAAAGAATTTTATATTGAAAGATACCACAATCGTTCAATTTGATTGATCATATTTGTTTTATACTATATTATCAAAAAAACATGATTAATTGATTTTCATGATTTGAACTATGTATGGTAAATCGATACACATAAATATTCAAAAGAATATACATTTGCCTATCTTAGATGTAATTCTGTAATAGAAAAGTCTATGATACATTATCTAGACAAGGGCACTGCCTTTAACATATTCAGTAAAAGCCAAAGCCACCAGACCCAACATCGCAACCCGCCCATTCCAAAGCTCTGCATCTGATGTCATCAGTCCACTCGACTTCGACTGCACACTCACTCCTTTAAACAACGGCACCAACGACGCTAACGTCAACACCACACTTGTCCCGACAAATACCGCAACACCGCCGTTGCCGATCTGGGTGAACACGTCTTGACCGCTGCTCAGTTCCACAGCCATCGCCGACACAAACCCTATCATGGCTAACCTTCCGTTGATCCTCTCCGGTGCAGGTCCACTAAACGCCAACACGTCAGAGAACTTCGTGCTGACCTTTGGAGCAGGTGGCGGAGGAGGAGGAATGTTGATCTTTGGTGGTGTTGGGGTGGTTGCTGGTTTTGAAATCTCCGGTTCACCGCTTTGAGGTGTTTGTGACATGCATTTGACGGAGAAGGTGGGAGTTTTTTTGAGGAGTGTGATGGGAGTTGCCATGAAGATTGAAGAAGCTGCCATGTCGGAAAAGATGGTGGTACTTTTGAGGGAGGAGAGAAGGTAGTTGTTGATGGTGGTTAAGGAGGAGGATGGAGGGTTTTATATGGGAGGGGGAGGGGTTAAAGACAAAGGAGTGGATATTTATAGGGCCACGTTAGTGACATTTCACGTGGCCTTCGAAATGGCCGATGAAGGGTGATTGTGGTGAAAAAGGCCTCTACATCTACACTTGTTTCTTTGATTATTTGTGCCTTTGTGGTGGGGTATGTCGACGATTGAAATTTGTAGGCTCTTTTAGGGTTTTAAGTTTTAACTTGTGTCCGGAACTTTCGATTTTGTAAATCATTTACGCATTGTATTGACAACAAATTTATTGCAATATAATTTCTCACGTTGACTTTTTGTGCATTTTTAATATTTATCATTGATGTTCTATCTCTATTTTATATTAAATAATTAACACTTAGTTAGTAGTTATTAGCTTTTTACATGTGTATCTATTAGGACCGAATAGGTTAGTTACAAGTAGGGGGTCTCGGTCTACATGGTAATTCTAGCAGGAGGTCATATCCGTCTAGCAGGAAATGCTAAGCTAATAATCGGAATGGTGGAGAAAGAAGATTCAAGGTCAAAATAAAGAAGAGAGGTGAAAGAAATATATACAATAGAAGTTGGAAGAAGAAAGCAATAACTAAAGCAAAGCTTATGACATATGAAAAGATGTGTAGAAGATTGAACACTATAAAGAGAGGAAATTGTATATACAAGTTTATCAAATCCAAAAAGAATTGGAAAATGGACTTAGGGACACATGAATTATATTGAGGATGACAGCGGTCGGTCTCTAATAAAAGATATGTATATTAAGAGGAACTTAGATTGTCACTTGCATTCTTTACTTAACGACGCTACTTCGTTGGGGATTCCAATATTAAGGACATTTATGTGTGTTAACTGCTTCAAAATGAGTTTCTATGTATGAATATTATAAAGCAAACTGAAAAGTAAGGAAGTGAAGACAGAATGAGATGGGGAAAGAGAGTTGTTGGTCTATACCAAATCGATATTATTGTGTGGTGGTCATTGGGGGAGGATGATGTGTGATGTGGCTAGAGAACCTTCTTAATTGTATCTCAAAGTCGACCGACCAATATATCAAAGAAAATTTTTTTTGGAACAGCATAAAATTTTATAAAAACTAGCAGGAAGCAAGGAAAAAAAACATTACATAGGACTGCAAGCTAAAGTAGGCTTACGAAGCCCATCGACCCAAATGATTTTAGCTTTTCTACTCCTGTTAGCAATCCAAAAATACGACCTATCGACTACACAGAATCCAAAATTTTATCAGAGGAGTAACGAATAGATATCGTTATATCATTACTCCTAAAATCTGTTAGTGAGTTAAGGATGACCTTGGGAATAAATTTTCATGATATATAAACAGGTAATCTATAAGTTTTATTAAATCTAAGTTAATACTAGATTTTGTAACATCTAATTTTTTGACATCGTTTGATTTTTACAAGTATCAGGAAACTTTTTAGCTTCGCTTTGTATGTTAAATATGTAGTTCTTGTTTGTCAAGCTGACTAAGTCAGTTTAGTGACAGTTTTGTAGCAGTTTGTAAATGCCAATATGATAGTTTTCGGAGAAGGAGTTATATACCTTTCTGGTTATTTAAATCATGTACACACAAGAATCATAACCTTTTCATTCTTTGTTGTTGTCATTGAATTTTATCCATTTGAGATTTTGATTGTACCATCGAAATAATTCAATTTGAAAGTGTATCATGACTTTTAGTGGAATCCAAGCAATCGAAATAACCCGTTTTTCTAACATTAGGAAGGGTCACTTTTCCAACATATGATAGTGCTAGGCCAAAAGACCTTTGGTTTAATTGAATATCATTATTAGTTTATCTTGATTAATGTTCTTCGACATCAAAAGATCCCTACATTTGAGGTAATGGATTTATAACACCCTATGGTTGTTATTGTTGAACATAGTTAGTTCTGATTGGATTCTTCTTTGATGATTAACAAGGGTGTGTGGGGGCTTGGATCGGTTATAAGCCAAAACCAATATAAGACTCCAAAAATCATAGAAATTTACAAAAATTAAATTTCAAACATTAACCAACATTATTTAAAAAAAGAGACATTCCTTCAAAAGTATTATTCAAAATCAGAGTTTTTCCCAAGACCCAGTAACAAAAAACAAGAAGATGTGCATGATCACACCTTCGTCGTACCGTGATCATCAAATGTACCTAAAACAATAAACTGAAACTGTAAGTCAAAGCTTAGTGAGTTCCCCCAAAGTACCATCATGCAACATATAAAATACATAGATTAGCATGTTGTGTCCACAACCTCCCGGTTGGATTACCCTAGCCCACAACATCCCGGTTGGATTGTCACGGTCTGTTGACTGATAGCACAAAGCAGTAATCTCAACCCTAACATAACATGTCAACATATATCATATAATATACATACAGGAGATATGTGATTATACAGCTAATAATCACATGTAGTCCTACAGATCTACCAGTTTAACCTATATCAATAACTATCATATAATCATACAGATCTATCACATACTCAACATATCTTCAATCAGTATCTAACAGGATATCAATCCATTGGGTCGGACTTGGTGCCTTCGACTCGTAAGTTCAGTGAGGAAAGTCTGAACACAAGCTGAATAAATCCCTTCCCCAAAAACCGGCTCTAGTCGACAGCTATTATCCCAAAATATTGCCCGACTTAAATTACTACCAATTTATCCAAGATATCCTTGGGTCAAAATAGGTCAAAATCCACAAACTAGCCAAGTCAACCCAGTCGGGAGGTTTTGGACCTAGTATATGGTATACAGGGCAATCCAACAGGGAGGGTGTGGACGAAGGTAATCCAACCGGGAGGTTGTGGACCCAGCATGTTAATCTATGTATTTTATATGTTGCATGATGGTACTTTGGGGGAACTCGATAAGCTTTGGGTTATAGTTTCAGTTTATTGTTTCAGGTACTTCTAATGATCGCGGGAAGGAGAAGGTGTGATCGTGCACATATTCATGTTTTGTGTTAGTGGGTCTTGGGAAAAACTATGATTTTGAATAATACTTTTGAAGCAATGACTCTTTTTGTAAACAATGTTGGTTAATGGTTGAAATTTAATTTTTTTAATTTTCTATGATATATAGAGTGTTACAAGTTGGTATCAGAGCCATGGTTTGAGAGAACTGGATGAACATTCGTGTGAATCTAAACTCAATATAGGGAGCTGTAAAAGTTTTTTTTAATGGTTTTCAAAAAATGTTTTCAAAAGTAACCATGGAATGATGTGATGTGTACGATCAGCCGAAGCTAGAAAGTATACACCAAGTTATGCACACTGTTATTTGATATGTTTTTCATGATAGAACAGCATGCTAGTGGTAGGCTAGGTATCTTCAGGAATTATGTGATGGGATTCTCTGATATATGATGCTTGATACCCTAGGATTACTTCTTATACAGATTTGACATCATTATTGTAGTTTCTTAGTGTATGCATCATAGTTGTACATAACTAAGATTCTATAGCCTAAATATTTTTGGTTGAGCATTATTTCATGTTCTTATTTGATGAAGGGCTTATGGTATAATCAAGTAGTTGACTGTCTGTATATAACATTCGGAATGCGCGTATTTACCCTTTTAACCCTTGTAATGAAACTGTTGGGCTGAAGATTATTTTGAAGATTGCGTCTTTTGGGCTCGATAGTATAGTTATTTTGTACTCCGGTTTGGGCCTGTCCAACCGAGAGCCTTTTATGTTTTATATATAAGAATATGCTTGCATGCATATTAGGTTAAGGATTGATAACGATATTAGCAATTATTCTAGAGCTTAACGATAGCATTACAGATTTCTTTAATCGTTCTTGTAACCTTCCAATCCTCTACAGTTGATGTTCTTAATCGAGCTCTTATGAGGATTTTGTTTTAATCATTCGAATCGTTTGATTCACACTTGTCTCGTTTATATTTTTGTGTTCTTACAGTTTTATATTATTTGCCTGTTTGAGATCTAATCGATCTTCTTAGATTTAAAAGTTTTAATCTCATCAATTGGTATCAGAGCGGGAGGCTGTGTAATCGATACACATCTTTTCTGTGAAAAGATTACAGTTAGGGTTTTTCCGCAATTAATAATATTTATTGAGCCGTCATCTCATTATTGACGTATCTTGATATTTATTGTTTTGCCCTAATCTGAGTTATTACAAGTCTGATCTTTTAACAGGTTTTTTCGATCATAATGGACGAGACGCAATCGAACCCTATTAATATTTCCAACAGCATCGGTTCGACGACAAAAATTCCAATCTTATACACCCATGACTATGAAGTATGGGTGCATCACTTCGAAGACTACGTGATTGGATCTGAGGATAATGGGTACCTCATATGGGAAGCTATCATCAATGGACCATTTTCTCATTCTGCAACGTCCAGAATAGTTAAAACTCAAAAGGAGTACAACGATCTGCTGAAGGATGTGAAATATATTGCACAAGATGAAAAGGACAAATTCCAGTGCAATATCAAGGTGTTAAGGTTGATCAGATTCGCCCTTCAGTCTGACACATTCAGGTTGGTCAGCTCATGCACGACGGCAAAGGAAGTTTGGGATAGACTTCGCGAACTGTACTCTACAGACGAGGATCTTGAACATTCTATCCAAACCTTGCTCTTATCTGAGTTTGGAGAATTCAGGCAAGGAGCCGAAGAAACAGTGACCCAGACGTTCGATCGCTTCAATCATCTTCTCAGCAAGATGATCAAACACGATATTGAAAGGAATCTTATCGAGCAGAAGGTTACTTTCTTAAATGGACTAAGGTCCGAATGAAGAGCAGTGGTTTCTACAGTCAAAGCACATGAACAGTTTAAATCATATTCTCTGGCGAAACTAGTGGGCATTCTCAAGTCCCAAGAGAAGATTGTGCTGCAAGAGAAGAACGTCGTTTCAAGCCTTGGTTCGTTGGCCCTCCTATCAAAAAGTAAAGCTGTGATGGAGGATGAAGACCTCAACTTGGAGGAGTATGACCTCACGTTTGAGGATTATGCCATGATGGTATCCAATCCCAAGAGGTTCATAAAGAAGAGATTCCCCAGCAATAAAAACCGAAACTGGCAGGGGAGTTACAGCTCAAAAAAGGTGAACAATGAACCGAAGGTTGAGGAGCTCAAGAAGGAACCGAAGGTGGATGGCGATTCCGGAGTAAGCTGTTACTACTGTGGTGGGAAAAACCACTATGCTAAAGACTGTGTGCTTAAAAAGATGGCTGAAAAGGATGATGAAAAGGATGAGGAAGCTGTGTTGCAGAAGAGGCTGGATGAGTTGAGAAAGAAGAAGTCTACCACTAACCCTTCTATTAATGCTCTTATTGTGCAGGGTTCAGTTAATGATGACGAGTTCGGTAGCACGGAAGTTTGGTCTACCGACTCAGAAGACAATGAAGTGAGGAAGCCTACCCATGGAAAGGCTTATGTGGCAAAAGAGGAAAATAGTGGAGGAAGATGCTTCATGGTGTCTGACGTATCTCAAATGAGGGGATACAACACCGATGGTGGAAGCGATGGACCGAAGGTGCAGGAGGACATGTGCTTTACGGCCAAACCACTCAGCCAGCAGTTCAATGAGCTTGATGAACTAATAAAGAAGGTACAATCGGTTTTCATTACATCTAAAGTACCACAATCCTCATATGAGAAAGAACTAAAAAACGTTAATACAAGAATTTCTCATCTAGATAGTAGCTTAACTCAAACTCGAGTCACCAATTCTAACCTAACTGATCAATTAAGCAGGGTGGCATCGAAGAGTGAGGAGCGAAGAATGTGGATCGAATTAAAGGAGTCAGAATTAGTTAAAGTTAAAGACGAAAACATTTATTTGCAAAGAGACAATTTAAAATTGTTAAAACAGCGGAATGTTTTTTGTTTAATTGCTAAACGTTTATATTCTAATATTACTCAGCTTCACTTGGATTGTGAAATAGGCCAAAAGATCCATCGCATGATTTTGCCCTTTCTTGAGTTTAAGGATGATGAAATCGATGTCGAAGCCTATAATTGTGAGAGTGTGATATCGTCTGATGATGTCAATCCGACCTACATGTATGGACTGGACAAAATTGAGTCCTTCATCAAATCTAAGGACCACAAGGACATGCTTAAAAATCTTTTGGATGAAAATGATAGACTTAAACTGAGAACTGAAACCATACAAAAATTTGACTCTTTAAATGCCAACGTAAGCACAGAAAACAAAATTGATGTTGAAAATGCATCTGAGCTTGACGAGGACGAAAACATGAGTGAAATTTCTGTAGAGGACACGGTTGACTGCTCAGAATTTGTTAAAAGCGAACCTGAAAACCACAAGAATCTTATTTCTGAAAATTTAGTGGAGTTCGCTCGTTTGTCCCAACAAAAGTCCCCGAAATTAGCAGAGAAAGCAGTTGTGTATCAAAAGGTCAGGACCACTCCGAATCAAGTATACAAGGTGACTGGAGTAACCGAACATCAGACAGCTGAACTCACAGCTATTGTAAACGAAGACAATGCTGATGGCTGTGATGAGTACTTCTGGGAAGCTCCAATAGATAATGCAAACGAAACCGTTGGCTTATCTGAAAGAACCTCCTGGATGAGTAAAGGAAGATACATACCTGAACCCTTGAATAAACCAGATAATTTCGACGAACCAAGCACCAGTGGTACGAAAGACATTCCTAAGGAGGATGAAAGTTCGACAAAAGAAGATGTTCCCTCTACTTCATCAGCTCAAAGTAAAACTCCTTCAGTTCCAAAGGAACCAGCCAAGGAAAAACCGAAAGCGAAAGCGAATGTTCATCATCAACCAAAGCAGATGAGGAATAAGAAGATAGAAAGGAACCAAAGATACAGGAAGAATCTCTCTGAAAGGAGACAATTCTGGCAATCCCAGAATGCATACTTCTCACATCAAGACAAGAATCTGAAGTATGAAAACAATCCTGTAGGAAAGCCTGAAAGTCACAACAACCGAAGGCAAAGGTTCGGTTCTGAAAAAGACTTCAACCGAAACCAAAGGTTCGGTTCACAAGACAATTCCAACCGAAAGCAAAGGTTCGGTTCTAAAGTCAAAAGAGAACAAAACTCTAAGGTAAGTCCCTCCAATGATCAAAAGCAAAAGGGTCACCTAGAGTCTCCAGCCAGGAAGTCCTCTCATTCCAAACCCACCTCTTCTAGTTCTTCTAATTCTTCTACTTCCACCAATTCATTTCCATCTTGCTCTAAAGCTAATTCTGTTCGCTCTCAAAAGTCTTATTCGTCAGCTGAACAAAAGGGCAAACAGAAGGTCAATGAATCCAAACCAGAGTCCAAACCGAACGCACTCAATCCTAATAAGATAAAAGTTTTTACCATTAAAAAGAAAGATGAAACAACTCTCATAAAACGAACATATCTAGTTGACATCTCTCTTACTGTTCCTGTTCCCATGAAAGGCTCACGTGGACCTAAGAAACTTTGGGTTCCTAAATCTGCTTAATTTTTGCAGGTTATAAGTGAAGAGCAGTTCGACGAAGAATGGTACATCGATAGTGGCTGCTCACGTCACATGACAGGGAGCAAAGAGGAGCTCAGGGAATACAGATCTCTTGCAAATGGTGGCAAACTCAAGTTTGGAAATAATTCTTTCGGCACCATAAAGGGATACGGGATGATAACAAATGGGGACTTTACTATAAGGAAGGTAGCTTATGTGGAAGGACTCCAACACAACCTCATCAGTGTATCTCAGCTTGTTGGAGGTACAGGTCTCAAAGTCTCATTCGATGATGAAGGTTCTGAAATCATAGAGAAAAAGAGAAAGAAAGTGATTCTCAAGTCGGAGCGAAAGGGTGAAATGTTTCCCTTAAACCTTAAACCTATCAAAGGAAACCCAGCTATATGCTTGTTGTCAAAAGCTCAGTCCGACGAAAGCTGGTTGTGGCACCGAAGACTCTCTCATCTCAACTTTAAAGATATCAACTGACTTGTCACTAGAGGTCATGTTAGGGGTCTTCCATTGCTCAAGTTCGACAGAGATCATTTGTGTGCTGCATGCGAAATGGGGAAGCAGAGTCGTCAAAGTCACCCATCTGTAATCAACACAAAAGTGGTTGAACCACTCGAATTACTTCATATCGATTTGTGTGGTCCTTCATCTGTTGAAAGCATCGGTGGTAGCAAGTTTATTCTTGTTATTATTGATGACTTTTCACGATTTACATGGGTGTTCTTTCTAAAGCTTAAATCTGAAGCGACTCATAAGCTGAAATTATTCATTAAGCAGATTGAAGTGCAGATCAAGAAGGTCGTTCGCAACATTAGGAGCGACAATGGTCTGGAATTTAAGAACAAGGAGTTTGAAGAGTTTCTAGCAGAAAAGGGAATGAGTCACAACTTCTCAGCTCCCTACACACCTCAACAAAACGGAATAGTCGAAAGACGAAACTGATCTTTGTGTGAAGCTGCCCGAACTATGCTAAGTTTCGCTTCCTTACCTCTTTATTTTTGGGCTGACGCTATTTCTGCTGCTTGTTTTACACAGAACAGGTCTTATCTCAACAAGCGATTCACGCTCACACCTTATGAGATACTAAACAACAGAAAGCCCAATGTGAAATTTTTCCATGTGTTCGGCTCACGGTGTTTCATCTTTAACTCTAAAGAACACCGCAACAAATTCGATGTCAAAGCCGACGAGGGAATCTTTCTGGGCTACTCTCTCACATCCAAGGCATACAGGGTCCTAAACAAGCGTTCGAGAAGAATTGAAGAGACATACTATGTGACCTTTGACGATAGCTATGTCAAAAAGCTACAGGCCAAAGAGGACATTGCTGGAGAAATCTTTCCTCAAACTGGCCAAGTCACAGTCTCGATCGCTAACCTATATGATAAATTTCTGGAGCTCTTTGACGAACCAGAGAAAGCTTCTCTCTCAGAAGCAGGTGCAGCAGACAACAAGGTTGACCACATGAAGGAGATTGTCGAAGAAGCTGCAAGGAGAATGCATGAAGGAGGATCGACTTCTGATGACCCTCCATCTAACAATGCTTCAGTCGAGGGGGAGCCAAGTTCTACAACTCCAACCGAAGGTGTTTCTCCAACCGAAGGTACCTCTCCAACCGAAGGTGTTTCTCCAACCGAAGGTGCTTCAACGCCTGAAAGCTCAGCACCACAAGAAACCCTTGAACCTCAAAGTTCTCAAAGCTCATCAATTGAGGGGGAGCATGATGATATGACGCTTGATTACGATAGCCAATCTGAGCCAGAAGAAATGATCAATGTTGAACTAGACCCAACCTTTGATCCGAATTACCCTCCTCTCACCAAATGGACCAGAGATCATCCTATCACTCAAGTAGTTGGTGATGTATCTGAAAAGGTTCTGACCCGATCACAACTGAAGGCAAAGAAGACATCCTTATTTTCAAAGGTTGAGTTTTGTATGTTTAACTCATTCGTATCAAAAGTTGAACCGAAGACAGTCAACACTGCCCTCGATCACTCTGATTGGGTTCAAGCAATGCAAGACGAACTGAACGAATTCGAAAGGAACAAAGTCTGGCGCCTCATTCCAACTCCTCCAGATGCTTCGGTTGTTGGTCTAAAATGGGTTTTCAGGAACAAAATGGACAAGGAAGGGAATGTGATAAGGAACAAGGCTCGTTTGGTAGTAAAGGGATACTGCCAGGAGGAAGGGATAGATTATGAAGAGACATTCGCTCCAGTAGCTAGGCTAGAATCTGTTAGAATATTTCTGGCTTATGCTGCTCACAAAAACTTTGAAGTTTTCCAAATGGACGTTAAGTGTGCATTTCTCAATGGAGAACTCGAAGAAACTGCGTATGTGGAGCAACCTCCTGGGTTCGTGAACGAAAAGTATCCAAACCATTGCTATATTCTGGATAAAGCTGTGTACGGCCTCAAACAAGCTCCGAGAGCCTGGTATGAAACGCTAACAAAATTTTTAAAGATGTTTAAATTCAAACAAGGTTCGGTTGACCCAACCTTCTTTCGCAAAAAGGAAGGTAACCACCTTATGATAGTTCAAATTTATGTCGATGACATCATCTTTGGCTCCACGAATCCCAGCTTAACAGCTGAATTCAGAAACTTGATGGAGACTAAATTTGAAATGAGCTCAATGGGTCCTATTAACTTTTTCCTTGGATTAAATATTAGACAGGGACCCGAAGGCATCTTTATTAATCAGGAAGCTTACACGAAGACTCTCCTAGCAAAGTTTGGCATGATGGGAGACTCAAAAGTCAAAGTCCCAATGGCATTCGGCACCAAGCTTACCCCATCTCTTGACAAACCGGCTGTCGACATCACGTTCTATCGTCAAATGATAGGCTCACTAATGTATCTTACTGCTAGCAGGCCTGATATCATGTTTTCTGTGTGTTATTGTGCTAGATTTCAGGCAAACCCACGCGAACCTCACATGCTTGCAGTGAAGAACATCTTACGCTATCTCAAGCGAACCTCCTCCCTAGGTCTATGGTATCCATCCAACTCAGGCTTCTTCGTTCAAGCCTATTCTGATGCTGATCTTGGAGGATGTGGACTCGACAGAAAAAGCACAACTGGTGGCTGTCAATTCCTTGACGGGAAGTTGGTCAGCTGGCAATCCAAGAAACAAACGTGTGTGTCGTTGTCTACTGCCGAAGCGGAATACATTGCCGCTGCATCCTGCACATCACAAGTGATTTGGATCCAGAGTCAACTTCGAGACTATGGACTTAATATGAAGAAGATCCCCCCTATATTGTGACTCTGAAAGTGCAATTAGGATCTGTCATAACCCAGTGCAACACTCTAAAACCAAACATATAGCACTGAGGTATCACTTCATCAAAGATCATGTGGAAGATGGAAACGTCGAAGTTCACTTCGTAAGAACCACTGATCAACTGGCTGACGTCTTTACCAAAGCTCTTCCTGAAGCATCATTCAATAAAATATTGCAAGGGCTAGGTATGATGGAATCAGAGTCAGTACCTCACACTACCTCTCTATCTCAAACGTAAAAAGCGAAACCAACTGAACGTTCGGGTTCGGTTAAACCATGTGTCTCGCTCATCACTTCAAAGGTAGTTTTTCTATGTTGTATAATTCTTGTACGATTTTGTTTTTCTCTGTGTTAAAAGTATTTTCCAATTGCTTGTCTAAATTCCTTGGTTTCTCAAAAATTTCCAAAACCGAAACCAACCGAAGGTTCGGGTTCGGTTTCTCAAAATTTTCCAAAAACGAAACTAACCGAAGGTTCGGGTTCGGTTTTTCAAAATTTTGTTGAACCGAAACCAAACGAACGCTCGGGTTCGGTTTTTCAACTTTTTTCCAACCGAAACCAACCGAACGTTCGGGTTCGGTTCTTCACATTCTTTTCAAAGTTTTTTTTTAAGTCTAATTTTTTCTTACTTAGTTTATTCTTTTTCTTTTCTTTCCCTCTCTTACAAATTTTTTATTTTTTTAATATATACACCTCAAAACTCCAAAAATATTTTTATTCTTTTGTGTGTTCGTTCGTTTATGGGGATATAATTGCTGAATTACTTAAGTATCCCTAGAAGCATGCTGTTGTATGTGTCCCAAGCCTCATAAGATTTTGAATAATAGCCTTTATGACCTGGTATACACAAACCTTGTCTTCCCAATAAGGCTATCACATTTATTCTAATCGTGAGCTACCTCACTCTCTTCTCATATGAGTTAAGAGATTCCTGCTTGGTCCTTATTTTCGCAACAGAGGTACTATGTTTTCTCTCACCCTCTCTATTAAACTTCTCCATTACATTCGTTTCATCAACGTAACCCTTGAGACTCTCAGAAATTACCACCGAGGTTTATGGTTACACAACATCTGTGTTTATGATCTTAGTTTCATGTCACTACGAGCTGAGTGAAACCCAAAATTCAACACCTAATGAATTGACGGTGAACAATTAATTTGCTCAAGTTTTCACCAAAGTATTGACGAATGTACCCTCATGAAATCTCAATTTTTCTTTTGTGTGATTCCTATGAAATTGTTAAAACACCATAACATTTCTTCCCTTGGGATCCAGGTTTTCATTTTTTTTTTTTTGAGATTTTATATTTTTCCAAGCCAATTTAAAATAAATTCCTACCTACTTGTTCAACAGGCTACACCGGTCTCACAAGTACTTTGTTCACTTTCTTTCTTATTTCAAGAATAGAATTGATGAATCAAAGCGAAAGCCACCCTTATTTAACATAATTAAAAGAAGCCTTTCAACATTTCTTAATAAATGTTTGATCGTAATTCAACGGGATTCCACACTAACACTTTAAGGTCTCTTTTGACCTTGAAGGAAGAGACTCGTGCCCGGGATCATCAGTTTCGTGTCATTATTGACATCACAGAAAATCCTTAAAAGAGTTGCTTTATTTCTTTTTCTTTTACACTCTTTGCATGAAAATCCTTGATTTTCCGAACATCCGTTACTAATTTTTACAGGCTGTATGATTACTTGGTGGTTAATTATAAAGTTGTGGTCAAAAACAATCCACGTGGGTATTTAATTCAAAAGTTGTCATTTAAAAAGATAAGACAAAAAGGTTGCTGACTCGGCGGGAGTTAAAAGGATTAAAATTCAAACGACGGTAAAAAGTGGGCGAGTGTGAATTTGAAACGGCCTTACTTTTACTGACATTAAGGACGCGTGTGCGAATTCCAAGCGACATCCTTCTGGCATTTAAAGGCGCGTGTGGATTTGAACCGTTTTTCTTCTGAAACGGCGCTTGTTGGGTAGTGTGATCCTAGGAATCTGACACTATCTCTCCTACGTGATCATCGCATAGAAGATATGAAACGATTTTTCTCTCTCCAATCTCTCACTATAAAAGGCAGTCTACAACACCATTTACCTTTTTACTGCTTCCGGATTTTCTAGAGAGTAAAAACCTCCCAAAAGCTTCACTGTTCATCTTCTTCTTCGACTACCTTCAACAATGGCAGAATCTTCTTCCGTCCATGCTACATCACAAATCCTTCCCATTCGTCCGCAACAATGCTTGGTGATCGATCTCAATCCTCTGGCGTACGACTCCTACATGTCGCCGATCATCGAGTGCCTGAAGTACTCCCAAATCGCCACCGCTCTCTCCAGGATCGAGTCTGTGCCCATGGTGGCCCTATCGCAGGTTTACGCGACTGCTTATTTTGACAAGGCAGTTGACCGAGTGTTCTTCGAGATTGCTGAACACAAGACATCTGTTTCTCGACAGCGTTTCTGCACCATGCTTGGGTTGGCTGTTGACCCATCGAGAATAAATCCGGAGACGATTCCGGTTGGACATCTATTTAGCATGTTTTACAACATGGGGTACACAGAGGTCCTCACCTCTGTCGCTAAATTCAAAAAGTCCTGCCTGCCGCCTCAGTGGAACGGCTTATTTACAGTCCTTTTCAAGGGCTTGTCAGAACGGAGTTCAGGATCCGACGGTGCAAGTCGCCTCTTCTTGTCGATAATGTACGCGGTCTACAACGGGATTAACCTGGACTATGGGTTGGTCCTATGGCAACAGCTCATCCAGAGCCTTTCTTCATCATCCCGACACTCTGAGGTGTCGTTGGCCCGGTTCTGGATCTTAATTACAAAATGGGCGATGGACAAGTTCGACATCCCCACTGCCGACGGTGCATCGATGTCTTCTGTTGGTACGTTTCATACCAAGAAGATCATCGTCTCCGATGCATCGAAATTTTCGAACCTACCCACACTCAACCACCACCCAATACTCAACCTAACCATACCCCAACCACAACACCCCCAGCTTCACCACCCCCTCCATCTCCAGAAAATGCCTCCGATGGCGAAAACCCTTACCTTGGTGGTGAACACATGAACTTTGATTCGGTCTACTATAGTCCGTTTCAAGTTCAGAGTGACGAGGAGGATGATGCTCCAGTGACAAAGAAGCATCTTAAAGAGCTTCACGAGAAGGTTGATCTACTTCTCGCCTCCTCTTCCAACCAACAGTTCTCTCTATCTGAAGCTGCGCTTCAGAAAATTGTTGATGCCTTCTCCAGGGCTCAACATGATTCGGTAGCCTCAGCAACTGCTGCGATTGACGCCTCTACCAGAGCCTGTGAGGCTGCGACCGAAAAAGTCGATAAACTATTCTCCGACGCTACTGTCCTGTTGAAGTCTTTACTGGAAAGCGCCGACGCCACCAAGACAACTTTGGAACCGATTGTTCAGCAATTGGCCAAGTTCGTCTCAACGGAGTTGACTTCGTTTGCTACACTTCGCCAAAACATTAGCGACGACAACTCGGCCCTTCGTGCCTCCATCGATGCGCGCCTCGCTAAGTTACAGGAGGATCTCGCAGCCGAGAATTCATTGATGGACGTTCTGGCTAGCAAAACAACCGCCCTCAAGGTCAAGAGCACGGAGCTTTCCAACTCACAACAACAACTGGATGCTCTTCGATCCGAAAGGGAGGTGATCAAAACTTGTGTTTCGGATGTCCACGCGGCGTTATCCAACATCCTAGAAGCACACGATCCTATTCTGAACCACTCGGTGAGGCGAACCCTCGCTGAAAAGCTCTCTCCGGCCATGGACCTTCTTAGCAAAATCGAAGGCCTTCCGAGTTTCATGTCCATTCCGAAACAAGGGGGAGATGAGAAGAAAGGATCGAAACCACCTCCTTCCTCCAAAGCTACTCACACAACCAAACCAACTCAGACTGGTCAAGCTTCGGGTTCGGGTGTGAAGAACAAAGGCAAAAACATAGTTGAGGAAGAAGATGAAGATGAAGATGAAGACAGGGAGACCATTGCTGACATGTTAAAACGAAAGAACAGTCGCAATGCTGACGATGATGCCAGTCGTGTAGCGCGAGAGGCTGAAGAAGCCGAACGCAAGCAAAAGGAAGCCCACGATCTCCTTGAGAGCCGGAAGACTCTCTTCCCTGCCTGGACCAGGGAACGTTTGATTAAAGAGGCCATAGAAACTCCCATCATATTATGGCTCGAGCCGGTTATCTTGTTCGACTGCAACAATACTGTCGACTCGCAGTTCGACATGCCGTTGACTCGAAAGGCGTTTATCTTCCACGCCTTCTCTAACATCTTTGAAGTCCCTCATCCGAATGCTGAGCTTGACAGGGAGCTCATTGACTTCTATCTGGCGGTTGCTCGTCCTTAATACCTTACTTGGAGCGCCCAGAAGATTGTGAACGTCCGGGTGCTAAAGGCTTACGCCAAAGGGAGGTTCACAAACGTTCGGTTCAAGCTTATTCGGGGATCTGCAAGAACTGCTCATCTTATCTCCCTGGCAGATCTACCGAATTTAAATCCTCATGATTGGAGTGTCCTGTATAATATCCTTTTGACTGATGAAGCCAAATATGGTCCCATTATAGACCATGTCAAAAGGATGTTAGCCTGCTACATCATGGAGGTTGCCCTAATGGATCAGGAGGTCGCCACAGTCTTCAAGAAGAAACCGAAGATAGCTCCTGTGGGATCGGCCAGTGATCTCAACAAAATGCAAATGGGCAAGATCGACCCGAGACGCAACTCGGTTATGTTCACTAGAGCGGAAGGACAGAAATGTCTCTTCGCTTTAGCTGACAAACACCTTTACACCACAGCTTGTTTGGAGCATGTGTTATCAATTATCAAACGGTGTAAAGAGAATTCGGCTGATGACATCAAGTACTTCAACGACATGATCAATTGGTACATCCGGTTTTGACAGACCATTCTCTCCATCACCAAATGTATGTTTAGCATCGTGAAGAAGAAGGTACCTGCTTCAGCTGCTGGCCCAAGTAACAAGTGAAGGTCTCGCTCCAAATTGACGCAAAGGGGGAGATTGTTGGGCTGAAGATTATTTTGAAGATTGCGTCTTTTGGGCTCGATAGTATAGTTATTTTGTACTCTGGTTTGGGCCTGTCCAACCGAGAGCCTTTTATGTTTTATATATAAGAATATGCTTGCATGCATATTAGGTTAAGGATTGATAACGATTTTAGCAATTATTCTAGAGCTTAACGATAGCATTACAGATTTCTTTAATCGTTCTTGTAACCTTCCAATCCTCTACAGTTGATGTTCTTAATCGAGCTCTTCTGAGGATTTTGTTTTAATCATTCGACTCGTTTGATTCACACTTGTCTCGTTTATATTTTCGTGTTCTTACAGTTTTATATTATTTGCCTGTTTGAGATCTAATCGATCTTCTTAGATTTAAAAGTTTTAATCTCATCAGAAACTTATTTACAAAGGAGGTCCATACGTATGTTAAGCGTACAATTGTGTACGCTTAGCATACTAGGGTGGTTTGGACACGGACATGCACCATGTACGCGGGGCGTACTAAGGCGATCACAGGGCATACGTGGCCTAAGACAAAAACCCTAACTTTAGGGCATGATGTAACACTCGTGTTTCTAGCCTAGGCATTTATATTTAGGTGATAGTATGGGTTAACCTTTGTAACTCATTTTGAAGAAATGAAAAGGAATTATGTGAATATTATGTGAATTATGTGTTTTATTCTTAATTATTAGGGTTTAATTAATTATGAATAAAAATAAGTGTCAAAATTAAAGTGTGAGATAAGCCCGATAGCTTTACATAAAGTTGTAGTGGTCGAAACAAGGATTTCGGGGATATAAAGAATACCAAAATCGAAGTTATAACGAAGAAGTTATGACATGTGGAAGTTTCGCGACAAAACAGGCACGGTGCTGAATGTCGTAAAAAGTGAGTTTTTGATAAACTACTTTTTAGCCTTAGTGATCTAAACGAAAGTCATAGTATTCGTTAAACCGACAAGTTCGATAAAAAGAACGCCCAAATCTGACTTCGTATGAGGAAGTTATTATCTTTCGAAGTTTCAGCTTAGCAGTAGACAGCTAAAAACTCGAATTTTAGATCGATTTATTTTTAGCCGACACAACCTAAACGAGAATTGAAGGTCTCGTCATTAGTAGCACAACGGTAAAAAGTCTGATGAAAACGAACGTCGGATGAAGAAGTTATGAATTTTTAACGGATTTCCTGTCCCGGTCTATTAAAAATAATAATATAAAAATTAAAGTCAAAATTAGCCGACGAAGTCTAAACGAAAATTGTAGAGTGTAATTTTACCTACGCGTGCATATAAAGAATGTCAAAAATGGAGCTCGTATGCGAAAGTTATGGATTTTAGAAGTTTTTGCACAAAAATCGAGAAAATTCGCATAGTCACGCTTTTGCCACGTGTCCTCGCCTCGCATGTGCCACGTGTCCGAAATTCTGATGAGTCACCTCGCATGTGAGACTGCCCCGTGTCGCTCCATGTCCTCTTCTGATTCGACCGAAGTTGAGGTCCAATAGCTATCTGACGCGCCTCGATTCTGAATTTGCCTCTTGTCACAACCCCTCGCATCAGAAGCACGGTCCAATTAGCAACCGCCACCGAGGCCCTCGCACATGCTGCCATCTTCGCACCTTCGCCTGTGGACCCCACCACCGTAGCTGACTTCAGACTCCTATAAATAGAAGCCTCATGCGAGCCTTCTCGGATACTTTTGAGATTTTGCCATCTTTCACCCCTTTCTTCATATTTTCTTCATCTTAGAATCCCCCGAAGCCCCGGTACTTATTCCAAAGACCGGAATACTCCATGAAGTGCCCGAGAAGCCCGGAAAATTTATCTTTCTGGTTTCGAAGCTCGACCTTTGCAGAGCCCGGTTTCTCAATAAAACTCTCGGTTTTATTAGAAACGGTCGTTTTAATCAACGAATTGTTTCCCGATTATCATCAAATCATGTGAGTGTATAGTCACCTTCATCTTACACCTAGATATGAAGTATTTTACATGATATACGTGCTACGTGTAATTATATTAATTGTTTAACTTAGGTGACTGTTGAATTGACGTTTTATACAAGTTTTAAACTGTATATGTATTTTTATCTACAAATATGTTGGGTAAAACATGGGTAGATAGTGATGTGTGATAAAATAAAAGTGATGAGAGGCCTCGATGTGTTTTGAGATCCAGTAATCTAGCGGAGTTTGGATGACAACCACGGACTTTCTAGACAGTCCAGTGGGAAACATTAGCAGCCCGCAACCTGTAGGTGTTAATGAACTAAGAGTGTTCATTCACTATACTCCATCCCCCTCATGGTTGCCTTTAGGACATGTATGGCTGAGGAAACCCCTTAGCAGTAGTGTCCATCCCCTAATTTCCCGGCCATAATTTAGACACTAGCACTAGTTTATTTTAGGAAGGATGCCTAAAATGCTTTTATGTGCTAAATGTTTTGTGTTATAGCTATAATGATGCTATTATTTGTTCGGATCTATGGTCTGTTGCCGACTGGATCTGGAAACCTTATGTGTGTAGGATTCTAAATGTATGACTACGATATTGGAACTAACATATAAACGTTTCGGAGTGATAACAAAGACTTAACGTCTAACGAAAGTGAAGATCTAAATTCACCTACGATTGGTGTATAGATCGAAATGGCGAGTACTCAAAGTGGGTTCGAAAGTGATAATCCACAGCCTGAGCCAATCGCAATGACTGGGGTGCAGGCAATGGTGCGTAAGATGTTAGGTGAACAAATGGAAGAAACAAAACGTTTACTTCAACAAAGTAAGGATGAACTTACTGTGCCAGTATGTCAGGCATCTGTTCTTGAGGCAACTATTAGGGTTGCTAAGTCTATTGAAGAAATGATCAATGACAGAACCGCCAACAAAGTTGAAGTTGGCAAGAAGAGGAAATTTGAGGGGTCTTCAAGGCCCAACAAGAGCAACATATCCTCAAAGTCTAGCAAAAGAAAAGGTAAAGGAAAATGGTGCGAAAAGTGCAAAAATAAATACTCTGGGAATTGTGACTGGAAGGTGAAGTGCTTTAGGTGTGGAGAAATAGGGCATTACGCTAATAAGTGTATGATTCCCAAGGAGGTGTATTATGTATGTAAAGAAGAAGGCCATATTTCTAAGAACTATCCGAAGAACAATGAAGTAACAAGGCCAGGTGCACCACCAACGCCAAAGGAATTTCAGGATATCCTTGACGAAGCGATTATTAACGCTAGGAAGTAGAAGTAAAGACTTGATACCCGAAGATCAAGTTACGAAGTAGTAATGTGAATAGTAACAAGTGGTTTAGCCTATGAGAGGCATAGTATAGGGTAAACTTGAACCTTTGTGTAATCATTTCAAGGAAATAAAATAAACCCTTGTTTTGTCATTTGATGAATGGAACGATTGGTGTAATTCTTAAAGTTGTCCCATCGTCCGGAATTTCCATCACCAACCAAGTTGAAGTAGAGTTGATCATTGAAGATATGCATGGAAGAAGTCCTAGTAGAGTCTAGGAAAATTTTATGATTAATTGGACACATTCGTATGTGTTAAATTGTTTTGTGCTTTTAGGACTTGGGGACTGCAAGACAGTACTTGGGACGAGTATGAGTAGGTGTGAATAGTAGTAGAGATCTATACTACTGGAAGCATAGGACTCACGCTTGGATCAGGGAAAGTCACAAGGTTACCAAGGAGCTATTATTTGATTCCGTCTTGTTCTAGTCTGTCGTTACCATCATTTCGGTAATGACTAAGAAGATGATTGTTATTCCGACCTTAGAGGTCATATCGAATCGAGTCCGACTACGATGAGTTTATTATGTGGTTTAGAGAACCAATTTTGATGTAACATTTGACTTAAGCTAGAAGATTGAAGTGAAAGATGATCAAAGTGATCAATAGAAGTATCGCACTCATTGTTAAAGAAGTTGGTAGTTAGAAATGCTATATGTCGAACTGTGATTGTATCACATTAGAACATGAAGGAAGGTATAATTTGTTTTGAAATTTGTCCCTAGGAGATCTGAGTCTAATTAGTGCAGTATGCAATGAGAGATCATTAGAACATGACCCATCGGTCTATTACAATAAATGAAGGAAAGTACTTATTCCAAGAAGAAGAAGGAGTCCTCAATAAGGATTTATTTTGTAACTCGAAGGTTACAATTGAAGGTCCTATGAAGATATGAAGCTTTTTAGGATTAGCTAGATATTATCGCTGATTTATCCAAGGCTTTTCTTCAATCGCGACTCCATTGACAGCTTTGACCCACAAAGGAGTTGTCTATACTTTGAATGAGAAACATAGGAAGCTTTGAGAAGTTAAAGAAGACGTCGTGTGAAGCACCGACTCTTTTGTCACCTGACGGGGTTGATGACTTCACAGTTTAAAGTGATGCCTCTGGAGTTGGGTTAGGTTTTGTTCTGACCCAAAGAGATAAAGTGATAGTGTGTGCATTGAGGCAATTGAAAGAGCATGAAAAGAACTACCCCACTCATGATCTGGAGTTGGCAGCTGTAGTATTCGCCTTAAATATATGAAGGCATCATCTTTATGGTACTAAGTGTAAACTTTTCACTGATCATAAGAGTCTTCAATATCTCTTTAATCAGAAGGAATTAAACATGAGGCAACGACACTAGCTAGAGTTACTCAAGGACTATGACTGTGAGATACTTTACCACCCTGGTAAAGCAAATGTTGTTGCTGATGCTCTCAGTCGGAAGGTAAACCTTGAAAACAAAAGGCCACGAGTGTTGAAAATTGAATTTGTCTCGACAATTGTGGAAAGTATAAAGAAATCTCAAGAGGAAGCTTCAGAGAAAAATGACCGGAAGGAAGAACATTTGGGCAAAACGTTAGCATTCGGTACAAACAACCAAGGGTTGAAGGTATTCCAAGATAGGATTTGGGTACCTAAGACGAGTGGAGTAAGAGATCTTCTGATGGAAGAAGCTCACAAGACTATATACTCGATTCATCCCAGCAGTACAAAAATGTATAGGGATCTAAAGCCCTATTATTGGTGGCCGATGATGAAGCTCGATGTTGCTAAGTATGTAGCCGAGTGTGTAACTTGTGCTAGGGTTAAGGCACAACATCAGAAACTGTATGGGAGTTTAGAACCTTTACCCGTACCCATGGGTAAATGGGAAGACATCACCATAGATTTTGTGACTAAACTGTCCAAAACAAGGAACGGTCACGACATGATTTGGGTGGTCGTTGATCGCTTCACTAAGAGTGCACATTTCATAGCAGCCAACGAGAAATGGTCTATGGATAAACTTGCGAATTCTTACATGAAGGAAATTGTGAGGCTTCATGGTGTTCCATTAACGATTGTATCTGATCGTGACAGCCGTTTTACCTCAAGATTTTGGAGGAGTCTACAAGAGTAATTGGGTACCAAGTTGTGTTTGAGTACAGCTTACCATCCACAAACAGATGGTCAGAGCGAACAAACGATTCAAACATTGGAGGATATGTTGAGAGCATGTACCCTAGAATTCCAATGTAACTAGGATGAACACTTACCTCTAGTAGAATTATCCTATAATAATAGTTTCCACTCAAGCATTAAGATGACATCTTATCACGCTTTGTATGGGGAAAAGTGTCGAACGCCATCATGTTGGCTGGAAGCTGGGGAAAAGCAGTTTATGGGACCTGAAATAGTCCATCAGACTGCTGAAAAGTTGAAAGTGATAAGGGAAAGAATGTTAGCTACTCAAGATCGACAAAGAGTTATGCTAACAAGAAAAGACAATCGATAACCTTTGAAGTTGGAGATTCGGTTTTTCTTAAAGTCTCGCCGTGGAAGGGACTTATAAGATTTGGTAAAAGGGGAAAATTGAGTCCAAGGTTTATTGGACCATTTAAAGTTCTTTAGAGGATCAGGAATCAAGCTTACAAGCTAGAATTACCGGAAGAACTGGAGGGTATTCATAAGACCTTTCATGTGTGTTATTTAAGAAAGTTCACGGGAGATGTGCCCGACATAATTCCGATTTCTGAGTTAAGGTTGGATGAAAACAAGAGGTTGATTGAAGAACCTGAGGTAATCGTTGACCGTAAGACTAAGAAGTTGCGACGCAAGATGGTCGATTTAGTGCTTGTGCGTTGGAAACATACGAGTGGGCCAAATCTCACTTGGGAAACGAAGAGTGACATGATGAGTCGCTACCCGCATTTGTTTGGTGATATATGATTTCGGGGACGGAATCATCCTAAGGGGAGAGAATTGTAACACTCGTGTTTCTAGCCTAGGAATTTATATTTAGGTGATAGTCTAGGTTAACCTTTCTAACTCATTTCGAAGAAATGAAAAGGAATTATGTGAATATTATGTGAATTATGTGTTTTATGCTTAATTATTAGGGTTTAATTAATTAAGAATAAAAATAAGCGTCAAAATTAAAGTGTGAGATAAGCTCGATATCTTTACATAAAGTTGTAGTGGTCGAAACAAGGATTTTGGGGATATAAAGAATACCAAAATCCGAGTTGTAACGAAGAAGTTATGGCATGTCGAAGTTTCGCGACAAAACCGGCACATTGCTGAATGTCCTAAAAAGTGAGTTTTTGATAAACTACTTTTTAGCCTTAGTGATCTAAACGAAAGTCATAGTATTCGTTAAACCGAGAAGTTCGATAAAAAGAACGCCCAAATCTGACTTCGTATGAGGAAGTTATGATCTTTCGAAGTTTCAGCTTAGCAGTAGACAGCTAAAAACTCGAATTTTAGATCGAATTATTTTTAGCCGACACAACCTAAACGAGAATTGAAGGTCTCTTCATTAGTAGCACAACGGTAAAAAGTCTGACGAAAATGGACGACGGATGAAGAAGTTATCAATTTTTAACGGATTTCCTGTCCTGGTCTGTTAAAAATAATAATATAAAAATTAAAGTCAAAATTAGTCGACCAAGTCTAAACAAAAATTGTAGAGCGTAATTTTACCTACGCGTGCATATAAAGAACGTCAAAAATGGAGCTCATATGCGAAAGTTATGGATTTTAGAAGTTTTTGCACAAAAATCGAG
This sequence comes from Lactuca sativa, assembly GCF_002870075.4. Lineage (NCBI taxonomy): Eukaryota > Viridiplantae > Streptophyta > Magnoliopsida > Asterales > Asteraceae > Lactuca > Lactuca sativa. The sequence continues at coordinate 138,372,567 of NC_056628.2, read as the reverse complement.
AAAATTCGCATAGTCACACTTTTTCCACGTGTCCTCGCCTCGCATGTGCCACGTGTCCGAAATTTTGATGAGTCACCTCGCATGCGAGACTGCCCCGTGTTGCTCCGTGTGCTCTTCTGATTCAACCGAAGCTGAGTTCCAATAGTTATCTGACGCGCCTCGCTTCTGAATCCGCCTCTTGTCGCAACCCCTCGCATCAGAAGCGTGGTCCAATCAGCAACCGCCACCGAGGCCCTCGCACGTGCTGCCATCTGCGCACCTTCGCCTGCGGACCCCACCCCCGGAGCCGACTTCAGACTCCTATAAATAGAAGCCTCCTGCGAGCCTTTTCGGATACTTTTGAGATTTTGCCATCTTTCACCCCTTTCTTCTTATTTTCTTCATCTTAGAATCCCATGAAGCCCCGGTACTTATTCCAAAGCCCGGAATACTCCACGAAGTGCCCGAGAAGCCCGGAAAATTTATCTTGTCGGTTTCGAAGCCCGACCATTGTAGAGCCCGGTTTCTCAATAAAACTCTCGGTTTTATTAGAAACGATCGTTTTAAGCAACGAATTGTTGCTCGATTATCATCAAATCATGTGAGTGTATAGTCACCTTCATCTTACACCTAGATATGAAGTATTTTACATGATATACGTGCTACGTGTAATTATATTAATTGTTTAACTGAGGTGACTGTTGAATTGACGTTTTATACAAGTTTTAAACTATATATGTATTTTTATCTACAAATATGTTGGGTAAAACATGGGTAGATAGTGATGTGTGATAAAATAAAAGTGATGAGAGGCCTCGATGTGTTTTGAGATCCAGTCATCTAGCGGAGTTTGGATGACAACCACGGACTTTCTAGACAGTCGAGTGGGAAACATTAGCAGGCCCGCAACCTGTAGGTGTTAATGAACTAAGAGTGTTCATTCGTTGTACTCCATCCCCCTCATAGTTGCCTTTAGGACATGTATGGCTGAGGAAACCCCTTAGTAGTAGTGTCCATCCCGATAATATTCTTTAGGCAAGGTCCCTTGTGATAAGTGTTTAGGGACGTAAAGTAAGGATAACAGGAACGGGTAATCAGGGTTATTGTTGATTGATGAACTTAGTAAGTTTATTATTATTGTGGGTTGAAAACCCTATATGCTCACCAAGCTCCCAAGCCTAACCCACTCAGCTTTTTATGTTACAGGTAGTGGACCCCGAGCATAGTCGGAGGACGATGAGGGATTTTTGGATTATAGGTCAGTAGTTATAAATAAGTGTTGAAAGGCTTATAATGTCTTGTTTATGCTTTTGATCTGTATCGGAACATGACATCCCGAGGTTTTGATATGAAATGAAACGATACATTTCTTAAAGAAGGTTTGATAGATTTTTATCATGTTTTGTTTTGGGAACAAATTCCGCAACATCTTTTAAAAAGATTTCTCTGATTTTATTTTAAAAAGCATAAATTAAATCGGTCTTTTCTGGCCGAGAAATTAGGGGATGTCACACATGAACCCTATTTTAACACTCTTATGCCATTTGGACCTAACCTAAACAGCTTTTATTGCCTCTTATCGTACCTAAACCCTAGTTTGCAAGTGAGTGTGATTCTTGAGCTTAAAAGTGATTTTGGTGGCCATTTTAGTGTGTTTGCAAGAAGGAGAAGGTGGTGATCAAGTCTTGGACATGGTTGAGCTTCTAGATCCTGCATCTACTTCATCTTGCGGAACTTTTGGAGGTAAAAAGTCCAGACCTTGCTTGTCCTTTTGCTAGTTTGAGTTAGGGTTTGGTAATAAGTCCATTTTTGGTCCATGGATCATTTTTGTGAGTTTGAGCAACTCCAGAGGTTAGAAATGTTAGATCTAAGTTCCTTTGGCATGGTAAAAGCATAAAAATTCTAACTTGATGGTTGTTATGGCACCATGCATGAGTTTAAGATCTTAAAGGGAGTCTTAATGGATAAAATGAGGTGTTGGGTTCCCATATGGCATGCAAAGGCATAAAGTTACCAACTTTATGCCCTAGGACCTTTAAGATGACCAAGATCTGGAATCAGACGAAGTGGCTTCATGAATTAAGAACTTAATGGCTTTTTGTGCAAAGTAGCTTATACGTTAAGCGTACTAGTTTATACATTGTGCGTACCTCCAAAGAACTCAGTACGTTAAGTGTATTGATGATGTATGTTGGGCGTACACTTTCAGTGAGTTTTGGGCTTTCATTAGGCCTTTGATCCATTTGGGCCCTACTTAGCCTAGGGCCTGGATATATTAGAGTATTTGTGTAACAGCGTAAATTTTCAAACAAAATTTTCATTTTAAAATCATATAATTCTCGTAACACATTTCACAAAAATCTCATTGATTTAATTTACAAAACATAACTCCATAATTGTTTGATTCGTACTCCAGGATACTAAAAATATAACTCCTACTCTGGTGTGTACAATCAAGTCGGTGCCTTCCCACGATCCTGAAAAATCCTGAAACGCATATCACATAACACGCTAAGCACGAAGCTTAGTGAGTTCCCCAAAATATCACGCACAAATAATTAGCCACTCGAGGCTATAGGTCGGTAAGACCCTACGGTCAATGTGTCTCAGTGGGACCCTCTAGTCCCACAACTCGTTGGACCCTATGGTCTGGTCTCAGTGAGGACCCTCGGGTCTCACTGCTCGTTGGACCCTCCGGTGCGGTCTAAGTGAGGACCATCCAGTCTCATAGTTCGTTGGACCCTCCAATTCGTTCTATGTATCTCATAACTCAAGCAAGCACATAAGACCCTCTGGTCACACATAATTACCACTCTTGGTAAAGTATAGTGAGAAGACTCACCTCGGATGATGAACAACCCCTAAAAATGTTGTTGTTGCGCACCAGCCTCTATCTCTGAGCCAAACCCACAATTCACCCAATTAGGAACTAACTCCAAACTCTCACTCATTAGGTATAAAGGTAGCCCACCAAGGCCCAAATAATAAATGGACCTAAATGGCAAGCCCACCCAAGGGCCCAAAGCATATATATATATATATATATATATATATATATATATATATATATATATATATATATATATATATATATATATATATATATATATATATACATATTCCTCTGGTCTAAAACTCTATTACAACCAGTCCCAAACTCCAGGCCCAACACTCAAGGCCCAAAATGAGACTTAGCCCAAAAGTCCACAGTGAGGTTACGCGGGGCATACCTCCCTGGGTACGCTCAGTGTACTCATGAATTCAGATTGGCCATCGAGGACACTTCGTCAGTACATGGGGTGTACTAGAATTACGCTCAGCGTACGTCCAGGATTGCTATCTCCACTCCCTTGGTCTTAATCTGTTAAGACCATGGCTATACTCTAGATCTGGTCTCCATAAAGGCTCATACACAATAAAACTCGTGACTTTAAGCATTTGCATGGCAGATGAAGTCCCAAACACAAAAACTCTTACTCTTTACTTCGAAAAATGCTCATATCTTATGCATGAGGTGGTTCTAACGTCCAAGGCCTCATTTTTATGAATCCTCTTCAATAAAAACACTTAAAGGGACATATATTAGGTTCTGGAGTTCAACAACTCATAAAGCTTCAAGCTTTGAGACCAAAAACCCTAAAATGGACCCAAAACAAAAAATAGCACAACAATAAGCAAGTTTAGAGCTTGATACCTCTGGATGGACCAACAAGAGAAGAGCATAGATCCAAAAGCAAAATGCTCAAGCTATTCTCTTTCAAAGCTCCTTCTTTTTCCAAAGCCAAACATAACAATTCATCACCCCACTAGATCCGCATGAGAAAGCCACCAAGATTCAAACTTTATGCTTTCTAGAGCTAGATCAACCTGATTAGGGCTTGGATCCACAAGCTCCAAGCCAAGCAATGCTTCCTCGAGGAACTCCTTCTTCCACAATATGCACCAAAAACTCACTAAATCATCAAAATTCTCAAGAATCACTCAAATGGAGGCTTAGGATCGATTTCAAGGGTTTAGAGGGATGGAGGCTGAAGGTATTAGGGTTAGGTTATGAGATAAGGAGCTTAAACAGGGTCCAAGACCCTAAAATACGGTTCAGGTCTGATCTGTCTTTACTTTACCAGCTCCTCTAAGATATCAATCACTAAACGCCCAGCATACTCCAAAGAACATTCACGACCACCCTTGGTCAGTACGCCCAGCGTACTTCCTTTTTCACTAGTACGCCCAGTGTATGCTTTGTGTACGCCCAGCGTACTCGGCTAAGCCTGAAACCACAAAACTTCTGAAGGCCATAACTTCTTCTTTATAAATCTGTTTTTGACGATCCTTATATCCAAGAAAAGGTAACAAGAAGCCCTACACTTCTATCAACTTTATTCCTCCTGAAGCCCACTTAAACTCAGATCCAAAATTCATGAAAAGCCCGAACCAACACCTTTAGCAATACATTTGGGCTCTAAAGCACAAACCAACCTCTTTTATCACACAACCTACCTTACCCACATCCCAAAAGGGTCTAAACCTTTCTCTTTCAAAGCCTCAAAACCTTCTCATACTCGGATTAAGGCCCACTGGCCTTAAATCACAAAACTATCTGTAACGCCCGTGTTTCTAGGCTAGGCATTAATGTTGATGTAATAGTCTAGGTTAACCTTCGTAACCCATTTTGAAATAATAATAAAAATATATGATTTGAGTATTATGTGTTTTATGCTTAATTGTGTGACTTAAATGAATTAAGGATAAAAATAAGCGATAAAATAAAATGTTAGATAAACCCAATAGCTATGAAGGAAGTTGCAGTAGTCGTGACAAGGTTTCCGAATGTATAAAGAATGCTGAAATCCGAGTTATAACGAAGAAGTTATGACCTGTCAAAGTTTCGCGACAAAACCGGTACGACACTGCATGAAGTAAATAGTGAATTTACGATAGAGCGATATTTGGCCTTAGTGATCTAAATAAAAGTCGTAGAGTTCGTTAAACTGAGAGCGTGCATAAAAAGAACGTCCAAATCTGACTTCGTATGAGGAAGTTATGATTTTTCTAAGTTTCAGCTTAACAGTATGCAATCCGAAGTTCGGATTTGAGATCGAGTGATTTCTAGCCGAAACAATCTAAACGAGAATCGAAGATATCGTCAATAGTAGTGTAACGGAAGAAAGACAAATGAAAATGGACGTCAGATGAAGAAGTTATGAATTTCTAACGGAGTATTCCTGTCCCGGCCTACTAAAAATAATATAATAAAAATAAAGTCAAAATTAGCCGACGGAGTCTAAATGCATTTGTAAAGCATAGTCTCACCTACACGTGGATATAAAGATCATCAAAAATGGAGCTCGTATGCGAAAGTTACAAATTTTTGAAGTTTGAAAATGCGGAGTACGCCCAGTGTAAGGGAGTACGCCCAGCATACTCGTGTTCTTGGCCACGGATGAGCCACATCGCAGCCTCGAAAGCCTCCGATCTTATCCACACAGTACGCCCAGCATACGAGGAATACGCCTAGCGTACATGTCGATAGGAGAGTACGCCCAGCGTACTTTGGGGTTCCGCCCAGCATAATCAGGGGTTCAGCACCCTATAAATAGAACATGAAGGCAGCCGAGTTTGGTTGCCAAATTTCTTCTCTCTCACCCATATTACCTCATTTTACGTGCAAGTTATGCCCTCGAAGCCCCGGTATCATCCCGACACCCGAAGCAAGTCCCGATGCTCTAAAGATCCTGAGAAGAAAATAGTTTCGAGCAGAAGCTCTGCCCGCAAGAAGCCCAGTGTTTGTGAAGATCTCCTGGTTTCATTGAAGAATTGCTACTTGTAGATCTGTAATGATGTCCGATAATCATCTTATCAAGTGAGTGTGTAGTTACTTTCTTCTAACAAATAAATACGAAGTGTTTCCATAAAATATGTGCTATGTGTTTATATGTTATGTGTTATTTGAAATGAGTATTGATTGAATGTTTTATACATGTTTTATGTTGTGTGTGTGTATATATATATATACACACACACACACACACACACATTTTTATCTACAAATATGTTGGGTAGAACATAGGTAGATAGTGGATGTGTGAAGAAATAAAATGATGAGAGGTCTCGATTTTGTTGTTAATCTAGTCATCTAGCAGAGTATCGATGATGACCACGGACTCTTTCTAGACAGTCCAGTGGAACGCTGGCAAGTTCATAACCTGTAGGTGTTGTGAACGATGTGTTCACCGATGTACTCTATCCCCCTCATGGTTGCCTTTAGGACATTTATTTTTGAGGAAGCCCCTTTGCAGTAATGCCCATCCCGATGAAAAAACCTAGATTAGGTCCCTTGTAATAGTTGTTTTAGGGGCGTAAAGTGAGGATAACTGGAATGGGTAATCGGGCTATTGTTGGTTGGTGAAGTTAAATATAATTATTTATTATGGGTTGAAAACCCAATATGCTCACCAGGCTCCCAGGCCTGACCCACTCGGTTTCTTTATATTATAGGTAGTGACGCGAGAGCATAAGTTGGACAACTTGTGAAGATATTTTTGTTTATAGACCAGTAGTTGTAAATAACTGTTTTAAGGTCTATGTCGTACTGTTTATGCTTTTGGTATGTATCGAAACATGAAATCCCGACTTTTGTTATATAATGAAAATATATTTCTTTAAGAAATGATTTGATAAACTTTATTTTATCATATTGTGTTTTGGGAACAAATTCTGCTACTCTTTTAATCAAAGTATTACTCTGAAATTATTTTTAAAGCATAAATTAAACCGGTCTTTTCTGGCCGTGATTTTGGGGATGTCACACTATCCAGGATGTTACAATTTGGGCCTTTGAACTTATTGTTGGACCATAGGTGGCATGGTTGGGCCTTTTAGGCATTGTAGCCCATAAATTTTTTTTTGATCTTGGATGTTAGGCCCATTAATAGAGAAAGACTTTTGGGCCTTAATAGAGGAGTTTGGACTTAGGGTTTTGGCCTATGCCTTGAGTTTGTGGCTTAATTCTTATTAGGTTAACATGTGTATATTCAGTGTGAGATATATGGACCGATAGCCGAGCACTATTTTTATCAGCAGTTTGAGGTGAGTCTTCTTACTATATCAATGGGTCGAAGGTACCAATGTCGGCCCATTATATGACATGTGGATTGACAATTGTTATGCAATTCATTATCTGAACACCTCGGGAGTAGCCCGTGGCACTTGTGTGAAGACCATGGGGTAACCCATGGCACTTGGATATTAGACCATGGGGCTAGCCCATGGCATTCCCGGGAAAGACCATGGGGGTAGCACATGGCACTTGGATATCAGACCATGGGGGTAGCCCATGGCAATCTTATGTATGTGGTGTGGTATTCTGTGGTTATATGTTATGTCGTATTTTGGGAACTCACTAAGCTTTTGCTTACAGATTATTTGGGTGTTTTCAATTACTTCCGGTACTGAGGGGAAGGGCCTGGCTTGATGGCGAAATATTCACTCCCATCAATTTCCTCATTTATCGATATTGATACTCTGATATTTGGAAATTAAATGACGTAATGGATTTTTAGAAACAAATTATGATTATACTTTCTATTTTAAAAAAAAAAAAAAGCAAATTTTTATCTGTATTTTTGGGCTGTTACAAGTTGGTATCAGAGTCTTGGTTTAAGGGATTCGGGCACACTCTCAGGTGTTTCAGAACTCAAGCTGAGGAAATGTAACACTCGGTTTCAGATTTGCTTCTTTGTTCGGGACTACAGCCCAATCTTCAGTGATCAGGAGGCTTAGGGCCTTAGGAAGGGAAGGATGCAGCCCATTTTGGATGCGGGTATCATGGTATAAGTGATCCAAGTGTTCGATTGTGTCTTCGAAGGCCAAGGGTATAATCGTAATTTGATATCTCGATCTTTAATGGATTTTGGATTTTGTTCGGGAGGTTTTTCTTAGGCTTAGGCATGTTGTTAGAAGCATAAGGCTTATCGCCACCTTTTTGTGGATATAAAGTTCGTTGGAAACAGGCTTAGAACGAAGGAGTTATGGCCGGAAGAAATTCTAGGGTTTTATGAGGCATCGAGTATGCAGGACGTACCGGTCATGTACGCAGGGCGTACAAGGCGAGAAGATCGCGGGTGTTTCTTGAGTACTCAGGGCATACAAAGGGGTACGCGGGGCGTACTCCTTTCAGCACCAAACCCTAATTTCTCGACTTATACCCTATATAAGCAACATTATATCCTTCCTGAGGCCATTTTAGGTCAGCCTCCACCCCTTTTAACATCATAGAAACCCCAGAGTGCCTTGAGTGAGCATTTGGAGCTTGGAGAAGAGTGTTTATGGTTGTTTTTGTAAGAGAAGAAGAAAGTTGATGACTCATTTCCTGGAGGAAGCTTGTAGATCCAGAAATTTCACATCTTTTGAAATTTATTGGAGCTCGGAAAGTCGTCAGGACAGCAGTTAAGGATCTAGTTATCTTAGCTTCTACGTTATGTAAGCTTCTACATTCGATGTGAGTCTCCCTTCGCAGAATTCGTGGGTTGAAAGCACTAATGTCAGCCCACTAGTTGATGTTTATAGTAAGATGATTATCTTTATGATAATTGTCTGGTTTGCCAGTATTTGTTGATGTCTCCCTGATTATATTTTTATGTAATGTTGTGGTACTGATAGGGGTGAAATAGACCTAGTATTCGGTTGGAATAAACCGAAGGGGAGGCCAGCACCCAAATATGCTCGGCGATATTCGGTTGGACTAGACCGAAGGGGAGGCCAACACCCAGATATGTTCGGCAGTATCCGGTTGGAATAGACCGAAGGGGAGGCTAGCACCCAGATATGCCCGGCGGTATCCGGTTGAAATAGACTGAAGGGGAGGCCAGCACCCAGATATGTTTGGCAATAGTTTTGTTGAATGGTATGCGGTATTTGGGGAACTCACTAAGCTTTGTGCTTATGTTTTCAGTATTGTTTCAGGTACTCTAGTTTTCAAATAAAATGGGGCTCGGGGCGATCGCAGCGCATACACCCGTGATTTCCACAGAATGTGATCTTTGGGATTAGACTCTGATAATTGTTTCTTTGGAATGCTTTCAATGTCTGGAACAAAGTTATTAAAGTGTTTTTACTATATTAAAATGAAATTTTTACCTATGATTTTTGGGTCGTTAGAAGTTGGTATTAGAGCTTTGGTTTAATGGATTCAAGCATACTCTCGGATGTGCTTGAACTCAAACTGAGGGTTTGGTGAAATAATTTATAAAAGGAACATCTAATTAAAAAGGGAATTTTTAAACAAGAAAGGGGTGTGATGCGTGCAATCGGTCGAGCTCAAGTAAGTGGTTCCCAAAATACCAATACGTGTTTATTATTATATATGCTATGATTATGAGAATTGCATGCTAGATTAGGGATAAGGATCTGCTCAGTATTATGTGATAGGAGAGATGCCTTTATATGCCTGATTGTATGAGCTTTAGAATTTCATGCTAGAATTGTTTCCGGATAAGTGGATAGAATGGCTTGATTAGAGTATGTTGGTTAGATTTTTCCATTGTCTAAATGTTGCTTGCTTTGTGCTTTGTAGGACTCTTAGTAATGTGAATTGACTGCTAAGTAAATATGCTAAGTTACATGTACCACAAGTTAAATAATCTTAGAGTGATGGATTTGACCTTATTGCATAGCTCTCGTTTGAGTCCAACCATTCTAGGGTTGAGTCTTTTACTCGAAGGATTATCTGATCTTTGTTGCATGTGACTGTATTCATGAGGAAATTGATTGACTTTGGTGGGAGTCCTTCAGTAGCTGAGGACTGGGTGGGGTCGGGAACCTAGGAGAGCCTAGGATATACATCAGTAAGTTTAGTGGTGCGGTTTAGTGAGTTTTGGTGCTTTTGTTGAGAAAGTGAATTAAGGGATTCGGGATGATTGCTGAGGAAAGTATGGATAGGTGTGGAAGGTAGTATTGGACCCGTACTACTGGAAGCACGGGATCCATACTCGAATTAGTGAGAGTCTTGGAGAATCTAAGAAGCTTATGGGATGAGAGTTCTTAAGGATGTTTCGATATTTGGCATGATGTATTTCACTTTGGAGATGAGCACTCAAGGAGGTGGATTAAGTTCTAGTTCTGGTTTTGGTTTGGGTTCCGGCTCAGGTGCAGGTGCTGAGCCGATTAGCGAGCAGATGCAGGAGTTCATCTCATCGGGGATTACATGCGGTATGTTGGAGCAGAATTTTGTGATCTTTGGTTCAGTCAAGGATGGGATTTTGGAGGTATTGGACAGTCAACTTGGGACCTCTCAGGCTGAGATTACAGCAGGGCAGTTGGGAGCTCATCTGGAGCCCGAAGCTTGTGGATCCCCAAGACCCTTCATAAAGGAGGATCATATTGTTAGTTTTTGTCGTTTGGGATCGGAGGTGAGTTGTGCACCATGTCTTTAGGAGATTCAACCACAAGATTGGATTGCCGCAGCGGTTTTGTGAGCTCTCCACGAGGAGTTACCTGACATCTTTTGGCATGTCACTAATAGATTGGCCATCGGGATCTAGGGTCAGGCCTCAGCTATTCAGGCAGTCGATGAGGTGGTCGGGTTAACCCAGGAGCAGGAGATTAGTTTAGATAGTCAGCTAAGGAAGAGGAAACAGACTCCTGGCATGGTTGGACGATCAGGGCAGTTGGACGCTGCTATAGCTGGTGTTAGATACCCGAGGGGTCGAGATGAGTGCATGCAGGATGAGGGGACATGGGAGGATGTGTGCAGTAGGTCTAAGTGCGGTAGGTGCGGATGGAAGGGTCACAATCGCCAAGAATTCACATTGGAAGTAGATTTATGGAATCATTGTCATCAGCCTAGTCATATAAGGGCGAATTGCCCCTGCTCAGTGGTTGGGGCAACTCAGTTTTTATCGTAGGTACTTTGGCAAGAAGGGGGATTCGAGGTTTCTTCAGACGAGGTTGCGGGTATATTATCTTTTGCTTTCTTTTCGGTTTTATATGTATTTGTTGTTGGAATCTTGCATCAGTTTGGGTAAGTGTATCTTTGGGTTTAATGATATGCTTATGTTTGGGTTATATCTTCAAGAAATGTTATATGCCAATTGCATGCCATGAATTAGCAGTGGTTAGTGAAAGGTTGTTTCCCTTTTAGCGGGTTTGGAGTGTTCAGTGTTATCTTGGTTTATGGTCGAGATCGGTTCAGGGGCACTGTGTTGAAGGTCTATGTTCAAGATTCGGCAAGTTGGTTCTCTAGTAATCATTAGGGTTCAACTGTTTAAATAATGGTTCCGGTAAGAGCGGCAGGTGCCTCTAAGAGAACCGTGGGTTCAAGTTTTGCGGATTGGTAGAAGGAGAGGGGTAGCGGGAAGATGGTAGTGACAGTTGCATGAGTTGATTTGGTCATCAGAAACGTCAGAGTATTTTCATATTTTCTTAGGTTGCAGTCGATTAGGATTCAGGGATTCTTCAAGAATGGGTGTTGGGATGAAGATTCGTCAGTCGGGGCAAGTGTTATGGTTTTTCATCGCCAACATAAGAACTCTAGGAATTAGTATGGTAATATGGGAGGTGGTTTGGACTATCTAATTGGTTAAGAGTTCAAGAGCATCCTTCATAATTTCGAGAATTGGGGTGATCATTGAGCTTGGCTAGCAATGGAACACTAGTGTTATCCAGCATCGTTAAGATTCAATGATTTCAGCCATTGTGCTTGGATTTGCTTTTGGAAGCGCCAAGGGAAATGGTCTATCATCGAGCTTTTGGTCTGAGCATCTGTTATTTGGACTTCGCAAGTTGAGTGTGGTATCATTTAAAGGCATCTGGAGTTGTCAGTTTTGATAAGATTCGGGAAGTGTTCATCTGGTCTTTAGAGGTTGTGTGGTCTTTGTGTTTGGCTAGTGATTAAGTACTAGCACTGGTAAGCACAGGTTGTCAGTAGTTTGATTAATAAAGGGTAACAAGGATTAGGAATCCTTCAATTCTCAAGTTCCGTGAAGACTTAGTCGAACCAAAGTGGGGGAGAATCATTCAGGTATTCAGGAACAAGAACAGTTGTGAAGCTAGGACAAGTTTTGCATCCCCGTTGGGGAGGAAAGCGGTCCAAGTGGCTGTCTGGATTGAGGATTGGGTGAGTTGGGAGTTCGGGAAACCTCCCAACATTGGGTCCGTATCTTGTGGGGCAGATAGCGGGCTTTAGAGGACCTAGGTTGAGGTTCCAGTCGTAACCCGAGTTTGGCTTGGGTGTTTGGTCGACTGCATGCTCGACTCTGGATGGTGTCCGGATAGACAGATTAGCGGTAAGGCATTTAGCGGTGGTTGAGGTAGCGTGGAAGTGTTGTAAGACTGTGGGGTGACACATAGCATTCACTAGTAGTTAGTGGGGAGTATTGTAAGACCACGGGGTATCCCGTAACATTTATCAGTCGTCCCTGTTCATTAGGGAGATTGTGACAATCTGTGATTGCTCACGGATATCTCCAGATGGTTTAGTCCAAAGTGGGTCTGTTCGCAAGGTTGTAGGAAGGCCACAACATGTTTGGAATCAAGAAATTGGTAGGTCGGGGGAGACCAGATATGAAGTAAGACTACATTTGGTCCTGTAGCATTCAGCTTAGCATCGGGTTTGGTGTCGAGATGGTTCGGGTAGTTATTGTCGGTCGAAGTTTTCTTTCGGAAGTCGCGTGGGGCAACTGTGTGATTGTTTGTTGGCTCAGAAACCGGACGGGAATCTTGTATTACAGATAATTGGCAGATAAGTTGGGACCCAGGAGGTCTCAATTACTTTTGGAAAGCAGATAGAAGGCAGCGTGAAGCCTCGAGAAAAAGTGGAGAGTTGGGGATTCATGTGTCTGGGGTAGCTTGTTGATCAAAAGTACTAAGTTACTTATAGCGGGATTAAATAATCTTGGGGTAATTGATTTGACCTTATTGCGTAGCTCTCATTTGAGTCTAACCGTTGCAAGGATGAATCTTTTACTCGAAGGATTATATGAGCCTTCCGTCAAGTGTAAGTGCACCGCAACTATTTAGGGTTAGCGACTTTGTTCTATCGGTAGCATCAAGATGATCAGGGTTAGAAGTTTATGTTTGGTCTGTTATTTAATAAAGGCTTGGTTTGGTAATGTTACAGCATGGGCGGTCTGCCGGGTAGTCAGACCAATGCGGATTTCAGGCTTCAAAGAAGTAAAAGTGGTTTCCTTTGGGGGCATAGGGTTTGTTTTTCTTCAGGATGGAAGTTTGGGTTTGGGTTTCGGTTGTCTTTGGAAGGTTGTCTTATGCGCATAATTTTTTGATTACATACCTCAGGATGGTTGTTTTGTTAGGAGTGTTAGTAAGGAGTGATTTCGAGGACCAAATCTAATTCAAGTGGGGGACAGTTGTAACACTTGATTTTGGATTTTCTTCTTTGTTAGGGACCGTGGCCCAATCTTCAGTGGTCATGAGGCTTATGGCCTTGGGAAGGGAAGGATTTGGCCCATTTCAGATGCGGGTGTCATGGTATAAGTGATCCAAGTGTTCGATTGTGTCCTCAGAGGCCAAGGGTATAATCGTAATTTGATATTTTGATATTTTATGCATTTTGGATTTTTTTCGGGTGGTTTTTTTTATGCTTAGATGTTAGAAGCGTAGGGCTTCTCGTCGCCTTCTTGTAGATAAAAATTTTGTCGGAAACGGACCTAGAACGAAGGAGTTATGGCTGCAAGAAATTCTAGGATTTTGAGAGGCATCGAGTACGCAGAGCGTACAGTGTGAGAAGATCACGAGTGTTTCTTGAGTACGCCAGGCGTACAAAGGCGTACGTGGGGCGTACTCCTTTCAGCACCAAACCCTAATTTCTCGACTTACACCCTATATAAGCAACATTATATCCTTCCTTGGGTCATTTTAGGTCAACCTCCACCCCTTTTAACATCATAGAAAGCCTAGAGTGCCTTGATTGAGCTTTTGGAGCTTGGAGAAGAGTGTTTATGGTGATTTGTGTAAGAGAAGAAGAAATTTGATGACTCATTTCCTGTAGGGAGCTTGTAGATCCAAAAAGTTCACATCTTTTGCAATCTATTGGAGCTCGGGAAGTCTTCAGGGCAGCAGCTAAGGATCTAGTTATGTGAGCTTCTGCATTCGAGGTGAGTCTCCCATCGTAGAATTCGTGGGTCAAAGGCACCAATGTCGGTCCACTAGTTGATGTTTATAGTAAGATGATTGTCTATGTGATAATTGTCTGGGTTGCCAGTATTTGTTGATGTTTCTGTGATTATGTGCTTATGTTATTATATGGTAGTGGTAGAGAGTGAAATAGACCCGGTATCCGGTTGGAATAGACCGAAGGGGAGGCCGGCACCCATATATGCTCGGTGGTATCCGGTTGGAATAGAACGGAGGGGGGGGGGGGGGGGGGGGGGGGGCAGCACCCAGACATGCTTGGCTCCAGTTGGAATAGACCGAATGGGAGGCCAGCACCCAGATATGTTTGGCAATATGTTTATTATATGGTATGCGGTATTTGGGGAACTTGCTAAGCTTTGTGCTTACGGTTTTCATTTTTGTTTCAGGTACTGCAGGTTTCAAATAAAAGGGGGCCCAAGACGATCACAGCGCATACACCCATGATTTCCGCAGAATGTGATCTTTAGGATTAGACTCTGATAATTGTTTGTTTGAAATGCTTTCAATGTCTGGAACAAAGTTATTAAAGTGTTTTTTACTAAATTAAAAATGAAATTTTTACCTTGTATTTTTAGGTCATTATAGGAAATGGTAACCCTTTTTAAAAAAGAAACAAAAGTCAAGTTTTTCTGAAATCGTTTTCTTAAATAAAAAGGGAGAGTTCAATGCGCGTAATTGGCCAAGCTCAAGTAAGTGATTCCAAAAATTTAACCATGCTTATGAATTGCAACTAGTATGTTAATATGTAAAATGCATGCTAGAATAGGGCTAAGGATACCTTCAGGATTTATGAGAATTGTCTGATTTGTGTGATGCCTTATAGCCTAGGAGAATTCAATGCTATGAATATAATGCTTGGAATCGATGTTGACTTTGTTATTTGCTAAGTGTATGCTTTCAAAGTTGTATATGGTTTAGGATTGCATAGCCCTAGAATGATGGATTCTACCTTACTTCTTGTTCCTTGTTTCATTGTGGTCTTAGGGTAGAAACTTTATTTGACAGTCTATGTGATTCTATTTATGTATAACTTGCATGCATAAGGCAACTTGCGGTTTTGATTGAGGTTTCTGGTTCTATGAGGATTGATAAATCCCTGAAGATTCTAGGATATGCATATGTGTTGTGTTTCGTAGGTCATGTTTTATCTATGGTTTGGTAAATTAGAGGTATCAGGTATGGCGTTGGGGGAAGGTACAGGTAGGTGTGGAAGGTAGTATTGGGCCCGTACAACTAAAAGCACAGGACCTGTACCCAAGACGAGGACAAACCTGGAAGCTCTAAAGAGTCTGGTGGGGAGAAATACCTTTGAACTTCCTTATCAATTGCTTTCTATGTTGTATTTTCAGTTAAGTATGTTGATGGCTACTCAAGGAGGTTCAGGTTCGGGATCGGGTTCGGGTTCAGGATCCAGGGCAGAGCCGATTGATGAGAGGTTGCGTGAGCTTATCGCAGTCGAGGTAACTCGAGGCATCCTTGACGCTACCCCCGGTGATTTTCAGTACCATCAAGGAGGGGATCATGGAGATTATGGAGGAGGAGATTGTCCTTTTTGAGCCGAGATCGCTTCAGGTCAGATTTCAAAAATCTGGGAAGGGATATTTCAAAATCTTTGATTATCCATTTGAACAATTAATAAGATAATTACCAAAGATAATATTATCCTGATCCATAAAATTTTGAAATCTAATCTTAGGGAAGAAGGTATTTTCGAAAAACCTAGGGTTTACCAACCCTAAAATCGAAAATATGGGGCCAAAGGAAAAGGGTTCAAGAAACCCTAACAAATTTTGAAAACTAGGGTTTTGAAACCCTAATTTCAAAAATCCAAGCCCTAGGGTTTATTTTCCATAAACCCTAATTTTTCAAATTCATACTTTTGTATCAAATCTAATTGAAAGAAACAACCAAAAACTCTGATACCACTGATGGGTTTTATACATAGCAAACAATCTTATGTGTGCATTCAACCCTAATTTGAGGATCTATGTTTTCACTATTAGATATACAAGCATTGAACACAAAAACTAGAAACCCTAGAAGGCACATGTAATTTTCGAAATTAACATATGATTAGGTTTAGGATACATACATTTATTGTAATATTGTAATAACAATCAAATCCTTGAAGATCTTGAACTTTGGTAGCAAGCACCACAAGTGTCGCGCCTCTAATAGCTTACAAACAAACCTAGAAACCAAGGATTACTATGGAGAGAGATAAGGGAAGTGAAAATTCGGCTCTAAGCCTTTCTTAGAGTGCATGGGACGAAATCCAACCCTATAGGGGTTTATATAAATGATAAGGAAGGTTTAGGATAAGGCAGGTGTGTCTTAAATAACCCTAATCCCTTAACTTCCTCCCTAAGGCTTCCAAGGCACCCTTAGAGCCCAAGAAAACCCTAGGACACTCTAGTTTTCATTCCACACCTCTAAGGGAGGTTCTATAATACTTCAATGCTCAAATTTTGAACATTTTCACCTTTAGTCCCTGCGGTTTCAATTAATTCATTTAATCCCAATATTAATTCCAAATTAATTTATGATTAAATATTAATCAAACCATATGATTTCTAATTAATATATTATATCCATAATACATTAATAAATTATTTATCTTTATTTCAAATTAATTTATTAACCAAGTAATAAATTAATAAATCATTCTTCTCTCTCCAACAGTTATCCTATTCAATTGCCAGGTTTGAAGGCAACCCAAAAGGACATTGTTACTATCAATTCAAGTACATACCAATTATAGTTATAGGCTTAGACACCTAATCCAACATTCTCCTACTTGGATAAGTCTAATAACTATAGGTTCAAGTATAACTTCAAAAATTGACTAGCAAGTTTTAGCTACCAAAAGTCGTTGTCGAACTCTGACCTAGTCAGTGACGTGTCCTTAGATAAAAGATCAAATATTACTCCGTTCTACAAGATATAGTATGGACATGAGACATGTATTATAATTTATCTTTGTCCAATAGTTGTTTCCCGATTTCCGATTTAAGACGGCTGACAATAGACTTTAGTTGAACACATCAACTTAGCCCAAGCATTGCCAAGCGCTTAGGGTGTCATCACTAAATCATCGAGGGGCCCACAGATATCGCTTTTATCCCACTTTGGATAAAAGGAACGGATAAACATCGACTCATATGCTTGCCCTATTTACTCATCAAATCACACACAACAATATGTTTTATAACACCAAGTTACTAGTGCGTTTACATATTGCCAATGAGCAACCGACTTGTAAACTGCAACTATATCTCTTCGTTTCAAGAATATAATATATTTTCGTCTCACAACCACTCGTGATAAAATCCATGAAGTGATTCACGTGAGCGTGGGTTATTCCAATACTCAAATCTTATTTCAGGAGCACTCATGAACACTGCAACAGACTTTTGCTATGTCTAAACACTTCAGACAATCTACAGTCGGATTCATTACAGTTTTACCTCATTACCTACTTCCAAAGTATGATTGACTGTGGATGTTTGAATAACCTAGTTATTCGTGAAGTCAAAACATGCGAAGTGAAACACAAGAATAATCGAATCCAAGCATGCATACTATGTTTACCTATGGTCCTTACTTTGTGAAATAGATCAATTGAACACATTTCCAATGATTCTCATTTCACAATTCCCAATCCTTATCACAAGTGTAAGAATACCAAATTCTTGCTATGTGTTAGCTTCTAACTTTTTATGCAATGATCCTTTTATAATGACATAGCACCAAAGTCACAAAGACTTTGCTAATGAAATTACAAAGTGCTTTATTAGAGATTGTTACAAGATAACTCCACAGATATGAAGTCTCACATTCAAAGTGCATTCCTTTGAACATCCTGTTGGGTTAGATGTCTAAGCCCAAATTATTATCGATATGTATTCGACCCGACTTGGCATGGTCCATTTGGGTTGCATGGCATCGGAACAATTGGATAGACAAAATGAGAAAAAAAAAGGATACTAGTGATTTATATTAATATATTATAAGTTCTAATATATTAATATGAAACCATATTATTTAATTAGTATTGATCAATAATTAATTTAGAATTAATTTAGTTATCAAAAGGAACTAGTTAAATATGGACTCTTATATATATGTTGTGGGCCAAGTTCATTTAGATTGGGCTAATCTTTCATGGATAGTCCATGGAGTGTTTAAACCATGGATCCTATGGAAATGAAAGGTCATGGGTATTAGGGTTTACATGAATATAACCCTAATCCTCCACACTATATAAAGAGGTCTATGGATCGTATGTTGTGTGAACCATTTCACACTTGAGGCACTAGGCTCTTAAGCTACATGGAATCAAACTACAACAAAGAGGTATGTTATTCTACTAGATTTTATATTACTTGTACTTCATAATATGATAGTTAGGATAATACCTTGGAAAATTGATATTTGCATGTATAATAGATAAAACATAGATCCAAGGTATTTAGGGTTGCATGTACACCTTAGGAGTGTTAGAATGCTCAAAACCCTTCACATCCTTCTTGCATAAAAGTTTCTAATCTACATAAATTCTTAATATCCAACTCCCATTATCGAAAATTTTCCATATTTTCCATATGACAACACATTCTAAATAGAATCCTATCTTTTCATGATAATGTCAATTTGGTCCATCCATTTCTATACTTCCAACTGCCCACAAGTGAAGAATCCTTGGCGAACCTTAGATTGTACTTGACAGATTTTTAACTTACTTTAGTCATATCTGATTCTTGTCCTTTTCCCTCTTAATGCCCTAGACATTTGGAAAATTAGAACAGTTGAATATTACAGCATATGCAATCGATACTATACCCAAAGCGTATGGGATACGATACATAATGTCTTGCATAAAGAAGTTATATTTTACCAGACTCCTGCTACAATATTGTTATATATAGAATTCCAATATGTTGAATCTTTTCAACATAACATTCATATATGTCCTTTGACTAAATTGATTAAAATTTCTTGATCTAAGCTTTTAGATTTGAAATGAAGTATAAGTTCCTCTCCCTTAATTATAGCAAAACGACTTTTCAACTTTTGCAACTTTGCGAATTGAAACTTTTGTTATAATTAATATTGCTAACTTGCAACATAATAATCATGCTCCCACTAACATGATAATTATATCTTTACCTGCATAACACTTATGCTCCCACTAGCTTTGACATGTATTCAGAAAACAGCTGGACTTCTAGAAATCAATACTTATTGACTTTCTTATCAAAGTTCATATTTCTGATACATGATGCTTTAATAAGACTTTATCTAATTTCATACCCCTTTTATTAAAAATCCCATAGGTATGTCTAAACTATTTCAGAACTTATATTAATAAGTTCCAAATGTTCAGACTAATTTCCAAATCTCACAATTCGAACCATGAAGAGGGATGTCGTAATCATGATTGGGTTTGAGACCGCAATTTTCACAATCCCTATCTCCTTAAAATCTTCCTAGTGAAAGCGTTTCCTCACAATCATTTTCATGAAATGGAGAGAAACCTTGTCACTTAGATTTTATGGTGTATGTGTTTCTATCCATGTGAATTTTTCATAACCATAATCTTAAGACAAGGTTTGTGACAAATCTAAACTCATATGGACTGAACATGTTCAATCTTTATTTCTTGCCACCTGGCAGCACAAGGGCCTACCATGTCTACCAAGTAGTCAAGCAGCTCACCCATACAGATCAATGAACTTTCAGCAATCAAGGTGTTTTGGTTTATGCAATCAATTGAGAACTCTTAGAACTCACATGCATAGTCAACTTTATTGGAATGGCACAGAAACAAAACTATGTCAACACGATAGGTTATAAACCTCAAGTCGTGTGCTAGTGATGAACAACTAGGTTTATTCTTTATTTTTTCTTGAAACTTTTCAAGATCATTAAGACTCCCACTGACCTCTTGACATATAAGATTCTCTTGTCAAAAAACATTCCTTGACAAACAAATACTCACGAGTTAGTGCGGGTTCCTATCAAGACAAAACCACAACACACGATTGGTCTTAGTTGGTCTTTGTCTTATCCAAGACATCACAACTTACCAATTTCAAACGTGCAGGAGTGAGAAACATTTCTGCTCCGCATTTGATGATGTGTTATAAACCTACTTACAACATATCACTCAGTACACAATCTTGGAGTACGACTCTAAGGCTTGTTTTTGGAACGAAGTATGATTCTCCTTAATCGATTTAACCATTTCAAAAATTGTCGATTTCTCTTCTTAGCCATACAAATGCACTAAGGTGTCCTTAGAGGATCAATTGCGACACGGTTTCATAATCACTTGGTTAATCATAGAACACGATAATTAAGTACTCTCCCTTCTTTTTAGATTGGAGAAACTTTTATCTTTCTTCCTAATTGATTCTTCCTATTTGTTCTGCTTTACATTGATACCTTTTTAACGATTCAGAATTACACTTAATCTTGTAAGCATAACCATATTTACTAAACCTTTAGCAAATCATGACAAATATTATTATCATTCTTTGTGGCGGACTTGACCTAGTGCACAAAAATGTATACTAGATCCCCTAGTCCTTCACTTTACTCACATACTTGTGTGAACAAGGAATTAGTCTCAATTTCCCAAATACGAAGGTTCTCATTCATCACACAACACAAGTCGCGCAATTCCAAGTTTTTGTCCAGTTGAAACTTGGGTGATAAGAATCATTCTCTATTTGGTAAATCTTTGACGCTTCCATGAATAACATAACTAAGAATCACATCCATTTTCAATATTGCTAACAATAGAAACGTACAAACATCAATTTTCACAAAAGTCATTGAAAGGATAAGACAAAAATCAAAATTTATTTTCTTTATAAAAAAGCAGAAAAACTTGTCCTTACAATCGTAATTACAAATGAAAACTATGTAAATATTCCTAAGCAATCTATCCTAACTCTTCTAAGTAGCAGCTCAAAAATCCGATCTTCGAACCATGCGATCGAAATCCATTCCTTTGTGATCAGACTCAGCTCACTCATCCTTTTTAAGCTTCCTTTCTTTTCTTCAATCCTACAAAATATCAAAATGTAATCTTATCACATCATTTATTAAGAATCTACAAATAAGACCATAATAGAGTTAGATAGTGGATTTACCTGAAGCAGACTCATACATCTTGACTCTCCCATCCTTGCGATCTTTCAGGTACATATGGCATCTTCGCATCCAATGCCCCTTCTCTTGGCAGTAGAAACAAACGGACTCTTTTGGAACAGCACATGGGACAATTTCAGATTCAGCCTTTCTCTTTACCATTTGGTTAAACGGTTTGACCTTATCCAATCCCTTTCCATTAGGAAGAGAAGACTTTTCTTGACTTCCAATGTTGCCATTGTCAATGTCCATGAAGTTTGGGAGGTTGATCTTCCCAACAAATTTGCTTGACTAGTGTGCCAAATCGTTGTTGATTCAGCAGCAATAAGCAAATAGGTAAGATCAATGAGGGTCACGTAATGGTCCATCATATAGTACTCTCTAATGAACTCACTATATGATTTGGGAAGTGATTGAGGAACTAAGTCAACAGCCAACTTCCTTGAGACAATGACACCCAACATTCCCAACTTGTCAATGTGTGACTTTACTTGCCAATAGGGCTTGAGTGACCTTGAAATTTTCAAGTCTTAGAACACGTGGGTCAGAGAGAACTATTGCAGGAGGTGTAGGAAGTGAAGCATGATTTACATTTCCACGATCCAATCGTAGAACATCACCTTCAAGTGGAAAGCTTTTTCCAAAGGATTCGGGAAGACCATAGTCATTTGACATCTACAAAACAGAATAAATTTCAAGTTAGTTGATAAGAATCCTTGATATAACACCCAAATGAAATATCAAGGCTAGGATCCAACACAATATTCAGCAATTAGGAAGAGGGATGTTGTAACCCAATTGCAAAATATTTGAAGGTAGGTAAATGACGATTTACCAATTTCCACCATGAAAAACGAAAAGAAAATTGGGTTTTAAATGTTTTGAAACTCCTAGATCTTTTAAGATTCATTGAACATTTCAATGGCATGTTTAATGTCGATTATGTCCTTCAAGTTTGTGACTGGGATGCCGAGGATCATAAATAAGGTGTGGATAACCATGCAAATTAGCTTGGTACTCTCGATGTCGATCACCACCCAATCAATGTGCCAGTTAACCATACATACTCCATTGATCGATGATAATTTTACGAGAAACCCATTGCCATCCTTCATTGGTCCCATATTAGTGTGCCGGTTAACCACGCACGCTCCACTATCGACCAACAAGGTGCGATGTGCAATTTCATGGATTAGCACCAATTCCACATTTTTCCTAAAGTAACTAAGATTTGGGAATTTTTAAAAGTGTTTAGTTACTTCTTATTTAATTATACTTATAATGGAAGGTTGTGTCCTATCCTACCCGTTCGGCTAATGGCCCTCCACTAGCCAAGAGTGCGGTGGGTAAAAGTGGATACCCAATGTCGGTCATTTTACAGGCCGCTTCCTTAAACACCCCTTATAGACCAGCTTCGTGAATGAGGCCTACTAACGGTAAGACTGACTCTTTACGCATATATATATATATATATATATATATATATATATATATATATATATATATATATATATATATATATATATATATACATACATATATATATATATATATATATATATATATATATATATATATATATATATATATATATATATATAATATTAGACTTGTGATTTTATATAGTATAAGGATGTATTTTACACTTTCAAAATACTAGGGTTTTTAATCAAATTTAAAATTTTCGAAAAATTAATACCTTTTAATTATAAAATCTTAAATATTAAAACTTTGATTTAATAATTATCCGAAATTAAACAATTAATTTATATTATTAAATCTTAAAGGATTATCCATTAAATTAAATAATTAATTTAACCTAATCCTTTTATCCCCTGGATTTGGAAAATTTGGGAAGGGATATTTCAAAATCTTTAATTATCCATTTAAACAATTAATAAGATAATTACCAAAGATAATATTATCCTAATCCCTAAAATTTTGAAATCTAATCTTGGGGAGGAAGGTATTTTCGAAAAACCTAGGGTTTACCAACCCTAAAATCGAAAATATGGGGCCAAAGGAAAAGGATTCAAGAAACCCGAACAAATTTCGAAAACCAGGGTTTTGAAAACCTAATTTCAAAAATCCAAGCCCTAGGGTTTATTTTCCATAAACCCTAATTTATCAAATTCATACTTTTGTATCAAATCTAATTGAAAACAACAACTAAAAGCTCTAATACCATTGATGGGTTTTATACATAGCAAACAATCATATGTGTGCATGTAACCCTAATTTGAGGATCTTTGTTTTCACTATTAGACATACAAGCATTGAACACAAAAACTAGAAACCCTTAGACGCACATGTAATTTTCAAAATTAACATATAGTTAGGGTTAGAATACATACCTTTATTTTAATATTGTAATAACAATCAAATCCTTGAAGATCGTGAACTTTGGTAGCAAGCGCCACAAGTGTCGCGCCTCTAATGGCTTACAAACAAACCTAGAAACCAAGGATTACTACGGAGAGAGATAAGGGAAGTGAAAATTCGGATCTAAGCCTTTCTTAGAGTGCATGGGACGAAATCTAACCCTATAGGGGTTTATATAGGTGATAAGGAAGGTTTAGGATAAGGCAGGTGTATCTTAAATAACTCTAATCCCTTAACTTCCTCCCTAAGGCTTCCAAGGCACCCTTAGAGCCCAATGAAACCCTAGGACACTCTAGATTTCGTTCCCCACCTCTAAGGGAGGTTCTATAATACTTCAATGCTCAACTTTAGAGCATTGTCACATTTAGTCCCTATAGTTTCTATTAATTCCTTTAATCCCAATATTAATTCCATTTCTGATTAAATATTAATCAAACAATATGATTTCTAATTAATATATTATATCTATAATACATTAATAAATCATTTATCTTTATTTCAAATTAATTTATTAACCAAGTAATAAATTAATAAATCATTCTTTTCTCTCCAATAGTTATCCTATTCAATTGTCAGGTTTGAAGGCAACCCAAAAGGACATTGCTACTATCAATTCAAGTACATACCAATTATAGTTATGGGCTTAGACACCTAATCCAACAGAACTGACTAAGCTTCATGCCTACAGTTTGTTTATGGTTTCAGGTTCTTCGGATGATTTGTGGCAAGACGAAGGCGTGACCGTACACATCCTCGGTTATATGACGGATTGGATCTCGGGAAACTCTGACTTTAAATTATGTTTTGGAGACAATGTTTTTGTAAACACTTTGCTTAACAAACGGGTTGTTTTGAAAGGTTTAAATTTGTTGTAATTTTTGTGACGTTACAAGTTGGTATCAGAGCCTTGGTTTGAGTGAATTGGAGGAACACTCGTGTGAATCCTGTCTCAAACTAAGGAAAAGGGGTTTTAAAAAAATAATTTTCAAAGTAAAGGTTTTAAAAATAACTTTCAAAGTCGATTTTAAACTAAAGAGGATACGATATGTATGATCAGTCGGAGCCAACAAGTACACCCCAAATTACCACTTTGTTATTTGATTTTGTGATATGTAAGAACAGCATGCTACTGATAAGCTAGGGATCTTCAGGAACTGCATGATAGATTTGTTTGACCATATGATGCCTGATGGCCTAGGGTTATTCCTTAGATGAAATTGACATCCTCTTCAGGAGGAGGGGGAAGTTGGGTCCCCGATATATTGGTCATTTTCGGGTTATTGCTAGGATTGGCAAGGTTGCTTACAGATTGGATCTTCCTGAGGAGCTCAGTCGGATTTACAGCACTTTCCACGTTTTGTAGTTACAAAAGTGCATATTAGATGAGGACGTGGTAGTCTCCTTGGATGACATTCAGGTTGATGAACGCCTAAACTATGTTGAGAGGCCAGTAGCTATTCTGGAGAGAATGGTTAAGGTTTTGCGTAACAAGGAAGTACCTTTGGTAAAGGTACAATGGCAGCATCGGAGGGGCTCCGGGTGGACCTGCGAGCTAGAGTATGGGATGCGGGAGCATTACCCAAAAATTTTTGTTGCAACAGAATTCAAGGACGATGTCTAGATCAAGTGGGGGAGAATTGTAACATCCCAGGTTTCAAGTATTTTCAAATCCTTCCTTTGGTTTTAAGTATTTCATTTTTGGGTCCTTAGATTATAAAGATGTAGCCCTAGGGAGTCGTAGTGGCAATATGGTAATTTTGGGAGCAGGAGTAGTATGTTGGGCATACATGTGAGTACACTAAGCATACTAGGGCACACCCTAGTACGCTGGGTGTACACATATGTACATTGGGCGTACTAATGTTCGGGTGAAACCTAATGTTTAGTGTTCGGGGAGTATTTAAACATCATTATTGACCATTTTCCCTTATGCTTTCAGCCTCCAAGTCCTTGATTCATTCTTGCAAAACCTTGTCCCCCTTGTGCAAGAGTGAGAGCCTTAAAGTGAATTCTTGGTGATTTAGAGGCAAAGTAAGTGCATCAAGAAGCTTGGAAACTTGAAGCAAGGTTTGGATCTGGGAGTTTGGATTCCTTCTCCATCATCTAAAGGTATAAAGTCCATACCTTTATGGTTTCATTGATAGATCTCTTGTTGGGTTCTTTTTATGCTTCTTTTTGGTCCCAAATGCTCCATCTGAGCATGGCATGTTCTGAATGTTTTGAGTCATCCTTTCAGACCCATGCAGGGGTCCTTAATCATAAAAAATGAGGTTCCAATGGCTAGAAGTGTCCCATGCATTTGGTAGAAGGGTGTTAATGGATTAAGACCTTGTATTAAGAACTTTTGGACGTGTAAAGTGTTAGATTAGGTGTCTAAGCCAATAACTATAATTGGTAAGTACTTGATCCGATAATAGCATGGTCCATTTGGGTTGTAACACTCTGGAACAATTTGATAGGATGGATACTTAAAGAAGATGTTATTGTGGTTTGTTAATATATTATAAGTATAATATATTAATTGAGGAATCACATTATTTAAGTAGTATTGATCAAGAATTAATTTGATATTAATTTAGTGATCAAAAGAAACTAATTAAAAATACAGGGACTAATTAAGTAAATCAGTAATACTTCTAGTTGGGCTCATGAATCATGTTGATTAGAGTTGGACTAAACCTATATGAAACTCCAAGAAGTTTCCGCCCAAAAGACTAAGAAATATGAAGAGTCATTAGGGTTTACATGGTTGTAATCCTAAGCTATAAAAGAAGTCCCTAACCCCTAAAATCGGACAAATGTACATTATAGTGGTGACTAGCCAATTTTGATCTCCCAACCTCTCGCTCAAGTCCATTCTCTTGTTCTTGGTTTTTTATAACACATTTTAGGCATCACACTTGAGGTGCTAGGCTCCTAAAGGTCAAAGACAAGCAAGCTACTACACAAGGTAATCTTCTAACTATTTTTATGATTCAAATGTTGCCTTGCAAGCTAGTTTAGGCTTTATGCTTCGGAAAAACAATGTTGCATGTATAATTAGAGAAAACTTTGATCCAAATCATTAGGGTTGTATGTGCACCATAGGAATGTTAGAGTACATAAAACCCATCAGTAGTATCAGAGCCTAGGGTGTTTTCTATTATATTGATGCAAATGTGTGATTTTTAAAGTTGGAAAAATGACTTTTCTGGCCACTGTCTGAAGGACTCGACGAGTCCATATATGGACTCGATGAGTTGGATGAGTTTTCCCATGAACTCGACAAGTCCAAAGCTTGGCTCAACGAGTTGGCTCATCTGGTGGCAAATTTTTCAAGTTTTTGGCCTGTTTTGGATTAGGATCATTACCACAAACTGTTTTGGTTGATAAAATTTAATTTTACTAATATGGTAATTTTTATTCTCATCCAAAACATGAAGTTTGTCCAATTTTAAGATAATTACTTGATTTAGTGAAAAACTAGTTATTTGTAAAATTTGAAGTTATCATGTGGCATGAATAAAATTAGGTCAAATTGGTAAATGATTAATTATATGATAATTGGATTAGTTCATTTGATCTTTATGTGGTTCTTGAAAAGTTTCATAACTTGTCCTCAAGTTATGGAAAATGAAAAGTCATAATTTATGAAACTATAAACTCATGTAAGTTATAGAATTCAAGACTCATGAAAGGTTTCATAACTTGCCCTCAAGTTTGGAATTTGAAAGGTCTCATTCATGGAACTTTAAAATCCATGATTTATGGAAATCAAAAGTTTTGACAAGTTACAAAACTTGCCCTTATGTTTTGGAACTTGAAGAGTCGCATTTATGAAACTTTAATTCCAAACCCTAGAATTTTAAAAGTTTAAAATCCAACCCTTATACTATTATAATATTAAAGTTTAATACTTATATATGTATAAGACAAGTAAGACTTACCGTTAGTAGGCCTCATTCATGAAGTCAATCTATAAGGGGGGTAAAAGGTTATTGCCTATAAAATGTTGGTTTAATGGGTGTCCACTCTCACCCATCGCTTCCTTGACTGGTGGAGGGTCATTAGCCGAATGGGTAGGATAGGACACTAATTCCCAATCTTAGTTACTTTAGGAAAAATTTGAAAATGGTGTTATTCCATGAAATTGCACTTTGCACCTTGTTAAGTCGTTAGTGGAGCGTGTGTGGTTAACCGGCACACTAATTTGGGACTAACAATGTGTGGCAAAGGGTAGCTTGACGTTAATCATTGATCAATGGAGCATGTGTGGTTAACTGGCACATTGATTGTGTGATTTGTAACATTAGGTGTTACAACCCGAAACTTCTTTATGTTCGAACCGTTTAAAAATCAATCAATTCAGATTTATTTCTGCTCTCATTAGCATTATTTTGGGTCTAATTGAATATTCTAAGCTCATTGCAATCAATATTTGGGTCTAAGAACGAGTTTTTCTAAGTCATATCGTAGCATCCGGGCCGAACACCCCTTCGAGAGGAGTGTACGGCCGCAAACTCGAGTTTACGGCCGTATACCCCCACCCACCCCTTGGCCGAAAACTCAACCCTATATAAGGGATGCTTGGCCTTTATTTCACACTTTACTCACTTCAAAGTCTTTCTCTCTCTACTCTATCTCTCTCTCTACATCCATCGATTTTGCTCAAAGATCCTAAAAATGTAAGTGATCCTCCATCTTGAATGTGTTTTAATCTCTTATCTAGTGATGAATCCATGTTCCTACCTCATTTAACTCATCTTTGTCTAGATCTCCTCTCTCACCAAGAACACACACTAGTTCCTGGTGGCTAAAAACCTCATTCCAAGCATCCTTATAGTAAGTAACTGCTTCTTATGCTTGTTATCTTCTAGAAATGCTTGTTATTCACCTTAAAATCGACCCAAAAGACATGATCATGGAGGGTTTACGGCCGTACACCCCTCATTAGCCGCAAACCCTAGTTTTTGGTCGATTATTGGCCTTAAAATCTTCCTTAAGCCATGCATGTGACCTAGAACACTTCCATGAGGCTAGAAAGGACCTTGAAAAACCGCAAATCGCACCTTTCATCGAGTGTTTACGGCCACAAACTCATGGGCCGTAAACCCATGGACCGCAAACACCTGGCCACAAACTCTTGGTCCGAGAACCTCATTAGGCCGCAAACCCATGATCGTACACCCTTTGTTGTGACCGCAAACTCCCCTCTTTTAATCACGTGTGATTCTAACACTTAGTTTCAAGTGTTTCCTAGTCCCTAAGGTGGTTTCCTTCCATAACTAATGGTGTTATATCCTTATCTAATACATATATGTACTACTATATGTTAAATAGGATTCGTTTGTGTCCGAGGTTTCATTTGACACTCAAAATTCCTATCAACTTACATTCGAATCTCACAACAAACTGTGAGTTCATACCCCTACGCATTTATGTTTTTTAAACGTTTTTCAGGGGGGACACAAGCCAAACTTAAAGGTTTTCAATGGATCAAAACTTATGCAATTTATACAAATCAATGGTTTTCATAAAACAGTTAGATACTTTATCCCTTTTGTATTATGTAGAGCATAAGGGATGTTTTCTAAATTTAATTGCATAGTTTTCAAAATAGTTTCACGAACATAACAGTCAAACTATAATAAGTATAGTTTGGGAAATTTCATTACCAGTTTTACAGATGCAAACTACTTACACGATTGAACAAATAAACTATGACAGATTTAGTTTATGACACACATTACAAGAGTACAACAATTAATAATTATTTAAGTATAATTATTTTTACTCTACAAAACATACATTGAATTCATGTATGAAAGAACTTTACGCTTTCTATATTATTACTTGTAAAGTCGTTAACATAATTGGGAGACAAGTCCTTGGCCGCTTACAACATTAAATAAGTGGAGGACTACCCATATGAACCTGAGTTTCCTGGAGGGAAAGTGTGGCTTTTGTGTATAGATCTATATGGGACTGACTATCCTGCACCTTGTTGCTAGCTACAGTCGGACCGACAGGTCTACGGGTGACAAATGTCATAAAGGATATCGACGTCAGTTTCACATCATATCAAGTTTAAGTATGGTCATAAAACTCGTCAATAGTAAGACACTTTTACGTAATAATACATTGCTCATGAAAAATTGCTTTAATCACATAAATATGGAATATACTTATGCCTCACCGTTTCGGAACCATTAAAGCAACAACTCACAAGGGAAAATAAGGGATTTTCCCAGTCGAACTTTTGTACTTTACATACTAGTAGTAACCAGTGTCATCAAACAAGAACGTATTCTACATACTGGTAGTAACCAGGGATGTCAAAATGAATCATACTTTACATACAATAGAAAACAATTTTTATACAAATTCAGTGACTAGTTTCCATTATAAAAACATGCTTATGAACTCATCAGCTTTATGTTGATATGTTTTCAAAATCGTTTGTATTCTCAGGACAATAGTAGACAGGTACTCTTGTTAGCTTATGGAGAAGACGGGGCATTTTTTTGGAGTCTCGTCTTTATCTTTTGTTATATTTTTGGTGTATACAAACTATGTTTTCAAGCAAATGTAAATATTCATATTATAATGTAATGGTTATGTTTACTTCGATTACTATGATGCAATTGTTGTGATACTACAAATGACTTCCTCCACCCTCGAACATTTCTGCCGTTCTGGTTTGGGGGTGTGACATTAGGTGTACCAAGCTAATTTGCATGGTTATTCACACCTTGTTCTTGATCCTCGGCATCCCAATCACAAACTTGAAGGGCATAATAGAGATTAAAACATGACATTGAAGATTTCAATGAATCTCAAAAGAATCTAGGAATTTCAATCCAATTAAAACTTAATAATCAATTTTGTTTTTCATGGTGGAAATTGGTAAATCGTCATTTACCTACCTTCAAATATTTTACAATTGGATTACGGCATCCCTCTCCAAATTGTAAAGTATTGTGTTGGTTCCTAGCCTTAATATTTTATTTGGGTGCTATATTAAGGATCATTATCTAATTTGAACTTTGTCTTTCTTTTCAGATGTCTTCCAACACTACTTCAAACCCAAACCCTTCAGGCTCTTTCTCCCTCATGAACCTATGTGGGAGGGTCATATTTTATGGATCGAAATTCAATGATTGGATTCGAAACATCCGAATGTCCATTCGCTACGAGGACAAAGAATATATCCTAGATAAAGAGCTTAAGGATATTGATGAATCTACCGCTACTCCCGAATAGATTGTTAAATACAAGGCCCATGAGAGGGACGCGACCAAAGTGTCGTGTATTATGATTGCTACCATGACTGTTGAGCTTCAGAAGTCCTATAAGGACTTCTGGCCTAATGAAATGTGCCAAGATTTGATGGAAAGGTACCATCAAAGTGCAAGGCAGTAAAGGTATGAAATCATAGCCTTCATGATTACAACCAAGATGAAGGATGGAGAGTCCATCACGGCCCACTTGCAAAAGATGCAAAGGTTTGTGGACCACTTGCTGAAGTTGAATGTCAACTTCGATGAAGAGTTGACCATAGATATTATTCTACACTCTTTACGTCCTTGTTATGATCAGTTTAGTATAACCTATCACATGAACAAGGAGTAGGTCACTCTAAGCAAGCTTTAAGGCTTTTTAAGGACTGCCGAAAGTAGTCTTAAAGGAAAATTTGTTGTTTCTACTCCTACTGCTACTGCCCCTGTCTTGGCAATTGGACATGGGAAGGGAAAGAAGAAGAAATCTTCCTCAAAGAGCCACAAGGGAAAGTCCAATGTTGGATCCTATTCTAGTGGGTCCAAAGGTGGTCCTGCTACAACCTACTAAAACCCAAAGGAAGCAGAGTGTTTCCATTGTCATGAAAAAGCGCATTGGAAGCGAAGCTACCCCAAATACTTGCAGGACATAAAGTATGGGGAGATCAAACCCTCCTTTGCAGGTATTTATACTATTATGTCTAATAACTCATCATATGCTAACTCTTGGATCCTTGATACATGATGTGGTTTTCACATTTGTTCTGATTTGTAGGGTCTAAAAGAAAGTAGGGATGTGGAGCACGCGAAGATGAACTTGATCATGTGGAATAGGAAAAAGTCGTATGTCACCAAGATTGGAGTTTATTTTTTATTGCTTAGTAATGGTTTAAAATTAGACTTCAATAATTGTTGCTACTTATCTGATATGGCTAGGAATATTATTTCCTTTCATAGTTTGTATGAACAAGGTTTTACCTTTTCTTTTAATAATAAAATTGGTGGTTTTAATGCTTATTTTAATGATGTACTTTATTTTGAAGCATTTTCTTGTAATGGTATATATGAAATTGTGATGGTTGTAGATAACTTAGGAAATAATGTGTTGCATATCGATTCATCCAATGGTTTGGAAAAAACATCCTTATGGCATTGTTGTCTTGGACATGTCAACAAGAAGCATATACCCTAACTCCAAAAGGATGGAGTTTTGGAGTCATTTGACTTAAAGTCAGATGACACTTGTAAATCTTGTCTGCTTGGAAAGATGACCAAATCACCCTTCACTGGTTCTTGTGCAAGGAGTAAGGGTCTGTTAGATCTCATACACACCGACGTGTGTGGACCCTTCAGAACCGCCACAAGGGATGTTAACCGCTTCTATGTGACTTTTACTGATGATTATAGTAGATATGGGTATGTCTACTTAATCAAGCATAAGTCAGAAACCTTTGAAAAGTTCAAAGAGTTTAAGCAAGAAGTGGAGAATCAATTAGGCAGGAAGATAAAGATGCTTCGATCCGATCATGGAGGAGAGTATCTTAGTATCGAGTTCCACAACTATCTTAAGGAATGTGGAATTGTTTCACAATTGACACCACCTAGGACACCACAGCTTAATGGTGTCGCTGAGAGGCGCAATAGAACCTTGTTGGGCATGGTTCATTCCATGATGAGTCGAGCTTCGTTACCTATCTCATTCTGGGGGTATTCCTTAAAGATTGTCGCCCATATCCTTAATCTAGTCCCAACTAAAAAGGTTACCAAAAGACCTCACGGGTTGTGGATAAGGAAGGTTCCCTCTTTAGACCATATCAAGGTTTGGGGTTGCGAGGCTTCCGTGAGAAAGGAAAATCACGACAAGCTCGAACCTCATAGTGAGCGTTGTATTTTCGTTGGCTACCCACAAAAATCCTTTAGATATCTCTTCTATAGACCGAGTGACAATGTTGTCTTTGTTGCGAGGAGAGGAGTCTTGAGAGAGAGAGAGAGAGAGAACTCATATGCCAAGAGGACAGTGGGAGGCAAATTGACCTTGAAGAGCTTCAAGAGTTAAGTGATAAAGGAACCTCAAACACTAGCGCTCAACCTGAGGAGGAAACTCCAGTTGAACCGATTGACGATTCCTTACCTCTGAGGCATTCCAGTAGAGTTAGACAGGCACCTGAGTTTTATGGTTTCCATATTACTACTGAAGGTGACACATTTATCAATGATAGTACAGTGGTAAATTTGGATGAGCCTAACAGCTACAAGGAAGTCATGGCAGGCCCTGAGTCTGCTAAATGGAAAGAGGCAATGGACCGCGAGATTCAATCAATGTATGACAATCAACTTTGGAACTTGGTTGACAATGTACTGGGCCGTAATACAGTCGGGTGCAAATGGATCTTCAAGAAGAAGACCGACATAGATTGGAAAGTACACACTTATAAGGCCCGATTGGTTGTGAAGGGCTTTACTCAAACTCCTGGAGTTGAATATGATGAGACCTTCTCACCAGTGGCTAAGATTAAATCTGTAAGGGTTATGCTAGCCATTGCTGCATTTCATGATTATGAAATATGGCAAATGGATGTCAAAACCGTTTTCCTTAATGGGAAGTTGGCTAAAGATGTTTCATGAATCAGCCAGAGGATTTTGTTAATGCAAAGTGCCCTAATAGGGTGTGTAAGCTTGAGAAATCCATTTATGGATTGAAACAAGCATCTCACAGATGGAATCTTTGTTTCGATGAGAAAGTCAAAGAGTTTGGATTTTCTAGAAGCGAGGATGAGTCCTACGTATATGTCAAAGCTAGTGAGAGTATAGTTAGCTTTCTCATGTTGTATGTGGATGATATAATGCTCGTAGGATACGACATTCCAACTTTGCAGGAGGTTAATTCCTGGCTTGGGAAGTGTTTCTATATGAAGGACCTCGGAGAAGCTGCTTACATTCTAGGGATAAGGATATTGAGAGACAAGAGTAAAAGACAATAGGAATTAGCCAAAGTACCTACTTGGACAAGGTGTTGAAGCGTTTTTGCATGGAGAATTCCAAGAGAGGAGACTTGCCAATCTAAAACAATACCAAAATGAGTAAGACTCAGAGTTCGAGTACAGAGGCTAAGATAGCAGAGATGAGTCGAGTACCATATGCTTCCGCAATTGGCTCGATCATGTATGATATGACATGTACTCGCCCTGAAGTGGCCTTTGCT
The DNA here is from genome assembly GCF_002870075.4 of Lactuca sativa. Classification (NCBI taxonomy): domain Eukaryota; kingdom Viridiplantae; phylum Streptophyta; class Magnoliopsida; order Asterales; family Asteraceae; genus Lactuca; species Lactuca sativa. The sequence goes on along the minus strand of NC_056628.2, from coordinate 138,338,442 downwards.
CTAAGCATGGTCAGCAGATATCAAGGGAACCCTGGTAAAGCTCACTGGACTGCGGTAAAGAACATTCTTAAGTACCTCTGGAGGACCGAGGACTGGGTCCTTACCCTCGGTGGGAGAGATGACTTGAGAGTGACAGGGTACAGTGACGCCAGCTTTCAGACCGACAGAGATAATTTCCGCTCTCAGTTGAGCTGGGTATTTACCCTTAATGGAGGAGCAATAACATGGAAAAGTTCCAAACAGGAAACTATGGTTGATTCAACGTGTGAATGAGAGTACATAGCAGCAAGCAAAGCAGCAAAGGAGGCAATATGGCCGAAGAACTTCATTAGATACCTTGGAGTTGTACCAACTGTAGAAGAGCCTATGGATATTTTCTGTGACAATGAAAGTGCAATTGTCTTAGCCAAGGAACCAAGGGATCATAGAAGATCCAGGCATATTGATAGAAAATATCACTTTATAAGACATCAAGTAGAAGAAGGACTACTCGTAGTGAAGAGGATATCGTCAGAGAAGAATCCAGCAGATCCCCTTACAAAGGGACTCAGTAGGGATAAGCACTTGCTACATGCAAGGAGCATTGGGTTGAAGGACGATATTAGTTTTAATGATTAAATAGATATTTAGAAACTTGTAATAGCTAAAATGTAATTGACATTTGATGACTGAATAAAAGGAATTTTATTTATAAGTAAAGTTACTATCTTGTGTCATTTATTTACTATTGTTTCATTTTGTATTTTTTGACTTCCAGAATAATAAGATTATTTAAACTATCCACAGTGGATCATACTTTCGAAGTAGATTTGTAAGTAGACTGTCATGAATGTGTTTTGTATGATTGTCTAAGGAGTTAGACATTGCAAAAGTTTGCTTCAACATTCATGAGTAATCTTAAAATAAGATTTGAGTATTGGATCAACCCACACATACATCAATCACTTGATGGAATTTATCATGAGTGATTGTGAGATGATAATATCATATAATCTTCAAACAAAGATATAATTATCAGTTGGTTATACATTGATAGTGCGAAAACGCATCAGTAACTCGATGTTATAAAAAATGTTGTTGTTTATGATTTAACCGATAGTTAGTACAAGCATATAAGTTGAAGTTTATATGTTCCTTTTATCCTAAGAGGATTAAAAGCAATATATGGGCCCCTCGATGATTTTGTTTTGACTTATGTGTCGAGCCCAGTCAGACCTAAATTGATGTGTTCAATTAAATTCTATGTCAAACAAATCATAAATCGAGAAACAAACAACTGGACAATAAGTATGACTATGTTCCATGTATTTGTCTGCATGATATCTTGAAGAACAGAGGATTATATGATCCCTTATCTAAATGGCGCGTCAGGATTCGACATTGGCTTTTAGAGAGCTACGATTGCTACTCGGGTTTTGAAGAACATTGGAAATTATAGTTATTAGACTTATCCAAGTGGGAGACTGTTGGATTAGGTTTCTAAGCCCATAGCTATAATTAGTATGTACTTGACCCGATAATAGCATGGTCCATTTGGGTTGTAACACTCTGGAACAATTTGATAGGATGGATACTTGAAGAAGAGGTTATTGTGGTTTATTAATATAGTATGAGTATAATATATTAATTGAGGAATCACATTATTTAATTAGTATTTATCAAGAATTAATTTGGTATTAATTTAGTGATCAAAAGAAACTAATTAAGGATACATGAACTAATTAAGTAAATCAGTAATACTTCTAGTTGGGCTCATGACTCATGTTGATTAGAGTTGGACTAAACCTATGTGAAAGTCCAAGAAGGTTTATCCCAAAAGACTAAGAAGTAAAAAGAGTCATTAGGGTTTGCATGGTTGTAATCCTAAGCTATAAAAGAAGTCCCTAACCCCAAAAATCAGACTAATTCACAATATAGTGGTGGCTAGCCGATTTTGATCTCCCAACCTCTCTCTCAAGTCCATTCTCTTGTTCTTGCTTTGTTATAATACATTTCAGGGTTTTCTACCACCCTCCAAGTGCTTTATAAGCAAACCTTCATCAACTACTGGTGTTGCATTGGATTTTAGGTAATTATCATATAATATCAAAAAATTTATATAGAAAAATGATGATGAATAAAGAGATTTACATGTGAATCATTTGTGATTCACTTGTGACACATGTGAATCATTTGTGATTTACATGTGAATCACATGTAATTCACATGTAAATCATGTTAATTATTTGTTTTTTCTAACCATATATTTTTTTTAATTGCTTCTATATTGAGCTTTATGAATCACTTGTGATTCACATGTGGATCACTTGTGGATCACAAGTGATTCGCATGTGGATCACGAGTGATTCACATGTGGATCACAAGTGATTCACATGTGAATCATCTTAATTATTTATTTTTTCTAACCATATCGTTTATTTTAATTTGTTTCATTTTAGCAATATATCACAAGTGAATCACATATGAATTACATGTGATTCACATATAATTTGGATGTTAACCACATGTAACTCACAAGTAAATTTCATATGAATTACATGTGATTCGCATATAAATCATAAGTGAACCACATATAAATTACGTCTATATGCGCACATATGTATTTTTGTGAGTTTTCTTACATTAATCATTTTTTTCTTGTAGATTTGGAAGCATTTGTGAAAAACATTGAAGAGATGAAAAATGATAAACTAAAGAAAATATGGAATACGAAGACATAAAAACGCTTTAAAATTTTGTAGTATTTTTTGGGTTTTTTATATTTTATTTTGTATCGAATAAAATACTTGTATTATTGTGTTTATATATTATTAAATAAAAATAAATTTTTTTATATGATTACTTACGAATATTATAGTATAAGAAATATATATATATATATATATATATATATATATATATATATACACACACACACACACACTTGAAAAATATACATATATGCACCTAAAACGTTGATTTTTTTGGTTAAAAAAATTTGTGTTTTTTTTTTAAATATTTCAGCTTTTTTTAATTTATTGATTTTTAAAAATTTACTTTTTTAAAAAAAAAATTGCAGCTTTTTTGAAAAATTACAGTTTTTTTATTTAAAAAATACATTTTTTTTTAGAAAATTATAGTTTTTTTGAAAAAATTGTAGTTTTTTTTTTTGAAAAAAATGCAGTTTTTTTAAAAATAATTTTTTTTCAATTAAAAAATGAAAAAATCTCCATCTTTTTTAAAAAACCGAAAATTATTAAAAAGAAAATCTAAAATTTGGTTTATTATGTTAGAACTTTTTATTAATCTTTCCAAAACAAAAAAAATTAAACATTAAATGAGATCGCTAAGATGACGATCATGCTCTTAATGAATTAGTTTTGATCTAACGGATCTCAACCCTATATATATATATATATATATATATATATATATATATATATATATATATATATATATATATATATATATATATATATATATATATTAAACTTTTTGATATATTTTTAAAAAAATTTATGAAATAGGAAATTAGTTTGTCCATCATTGCTACTGTCATCGGTTTTGATTTAGACGAAGGCTAGTATTCTTTTTATTGTTATGACTGGTCAAAAAAAGTAAGTAAGAATCACCGTGGTAATCAGTGGCTGATGAAAAAGATATCAAAGGTAGCGTTAATTTTTTAATCATCAACTCATCTCTTATTTTGTTTTATGGTATTAATTTTGTTTAATATATGTATTAACGAATTGAATAAATTCATTTTAACCCATTAATGCATCCAATTCTTTTTAACATAAAAAGTTGTCTACAAATATGTCCTTCAACGATTTGTACTTTTTTTATGCGTTCCCTCACGTTTAACGCGGGTTATAATCTAGTTCACTTGTAATACAAAATGGTACAAACCTCTTAAACATAATCCCCAAACACATTTGTTGTATTATAGTACAAAATTTTCGGGACATTACATATATTGGTAAATTATTCGCTATTAGCAAATTTGCCTATTATTTTTTAAAACTAAATAAAAAAACAAAACTTTTTTGTATTTGAGACCATTACAAAGTATTTTAACTAAGCCAAAAACATGTAAAACTCATTTTGTAATATATGCCGTTGTTTTGTGATAGTTACTTAGAAAGTAGTTATTTTGTGATATAATATACCTCTTACTGAGTCTGGTAAGCGACTAAGAAACTAAATTTGACTAGACGGTCATATTCAAACTGTTTGATATCACGCTTAGAAACCTCTAATTGATTTAATGGATTCGGTCCTGACTCATCTGAAATGTTTTTACTTGGACAGGTAAGATTCGGGGTTACGTCTTACTCAGCCAAACATTGACTCAATCAGAAACTATCAAACAGTCCCTAGCCCCTTAGTGAATGCATTGCTTATAATTCAAAAGATTCCCCTCGGTTGCACTCCCAATGTTCTTTTCCCCAGATAAACTACATTTGGAGGTAAATCACTTTCCAATTATGATTTTGACTCATCCATTTGTTTTGACTTTTATAACCCTCATTTTAATCAAAATAGAGAGAATCAAAACAAATGTATAAAAATCAGAACTGTTGTTTTTATGTTGATGGATCAAAAACACAAGCGGAAACAACTCCCAAACCACAATGTCTCGCTGAAACCTCATTTACCTTGTGTTTGATACACACAACAAAACTAGACTAGACAAGGTTTCTATAGATATTTTTGTTGATGAGGATGACAAGGGCATTTACGTCTTTTTTTGCACAGACAAAAAATAAAGCGAGTCCTATCACCACCATGGGTATGATAAAAAGAAATCACATATCACTCGAGTCCCAGCCTAATACACATTGACATTATAAATTCTCATCTCGCAAATGTTATGGCCAACATTGAAATGTTGGCCTACAATCGGGTTCCTAATTTAAAACCCTTTAAATTAGGAACCATACTGCTAAAAATAGCAAAATCAAGACTAACCACCATATCGAACCTTAAGAACCTCGGGTGGTTCTTCTTCCATGATACCACAACCCGTTGTCACCAAGTATTTCCCAAGGGTTGTTATACGGTCTGCAAGATACGTATGATCTAAAAAATTCTCATACGCTTCATTCCCAAGATTCTTTGCTGCCAATACGCTACACAAAATGATTTTATCCATTTTATCAACTTTTTTTTCTCTAGATAAATGATTTTTTGTTGTTGTGTGATTAACTTTTCAAAAACTTACCAATGCCGACAATAAACACGACAAGGAAGCACATCATCTCTCCAAATCTTCTCAATACCAAATCGTCCATATCGCTCATGGTACACCTCTTGGCTTCCTGAAAAAAAAAGGACAAAAGTTGGATACATTTTAATTATCTAATTATTTTGATTCAACTAAATACTTGAAATACCTTTGCATCTATTCTGTAAATATTCCTCATCGCTATAACGTGCACACAGAACCTGGCATTCATAACCAAAAATCAACAAAATGTAAATCCCTTAAGAAGTTGTTATTTACTCGTTTAGTAAAAGGTTAAATGTGCATTTGTAGAACTGTGTTTATATTTTTTCCCAAATTATGCAAAAAAAATAGTTTTTAGATGAAATATGCAATGAGTAGATAAGAAGGTGTTTTGATAATTTGTGTCGGTTTAGATAATTTGGTGAAAAAAATAGAACATTGTTGCATAAATCGATAAAAATGTGAAATATTGTGGAATAAATTGGTAGTGTTGTGTAAATTGGATGAAAGGTGAGTAATTGTTGCATAAATGTGCATTTAACTCTTTAGTAGATATGTTAATAGGGTGTCACTCACAGCGGGTGTAGTATACTGGCTACCTTCTAGTGTTACAGGGAGGACCTATGAAACCAACATATTCGTTCATTGTTAGAACTAATAACACAAATCTGGAGAATTTGGGATGGATTCTTATGAAGAAAAGAAATTGCATAGTAACTTACAGCTAAAAATCGGAATTCATGCTCCCTCTCAATGAAGGATGGAATCTGATTACCATAAGAGTGAGTTCTATTGGTTAATTTGTGAGTTTGTTCATAGATTCTTGTTCCAAAAGAAAAATGATAGAACATATTTCAATACATACCTCTGACTTTTTGATTTCGAAAACAGTAACTATAAGTGATTCACCTTCACATGGCTCCACACTCAAGCTTGAAATTTCCTGAAAACATAAAAAATTATCATCTCATCATGACATAGTTATATGTTTCATCTGGAACAAACAGAGAGTGATTTTGCAACTCTGAAGTACTTAATCTGGGAAACAGTAGTACCTTAGTTTCAGGCTTAGCAATTCCACGCTCGAAGAAAATGGGAGCAACGTGAGCGAAAACACGTCTAAATCCGTTTAATTTTGCAACTCTGAAGTTGATCAGATCGGGAAACGTACTCCTTGCGCTCCGTTCTAATCGATCAAAGGTGAAGTTTAGTTTGAGTATCGAATTTACGATTTCAACATTGATAAACCTACGGTGTTAAGTTTCTATTCCTTAATTGATACTGAAATCGAACTTTTGAGAATCGGTATCGATTTCAGATTTGCATTGCTAGGTTTAAAAACTAGAAACCAGTCGACATTCAGAACAAATGATTTGGGTTAGACGTTAGAAGTGTGAAGATTACCAGAAAGCAAGGAACCGAAGCCGCATATAGATAATGTTCCATCGGGAGAAACAATCTGTTCGAAATCGGACTCCGTTGTCAGTTCCATCGGCTGCAGGATATCGCCGGACATGGTTGACTGGCCGAGAAAGAGACTCCGGTGGTTGCGCTGCTTGTGTAGAAATCGAAATTGCGAACGGAACGGAACTGGTAGAGTTAGAGATGGAAGATGGAAATTGCGATCCGACGTCGTACTACGCCAAGGAGGATACGTTAACGGCGTAAATGGAGTTCCGAATGAAATTGCGTTCATGGAGTTCGTAGCTAATGAACAGTGGAGCTCAAGATCTCGGTATAAAAAGTGCAAACATAAAACAATAGAAAACCTTACAAAATAAATAAATTAAAAAATAAAATAAAATCGTCAATTTTTCATTCAACTCCAATAATAAAGTTAGCCGAATCGTTTTCGTACAAACAGAAAAAAAAAAATTAATCAACCACCATTCATCAATCATATCATACAGTTACAATATATGTGTAAATATATAATATATCTATATACCAAACTAATATAATCGAATCTATTTTTCTAATTCCACCAATAATTTCTCCATCATCTTCTTATACATTGGCATATAATGATCATTAATCATGGTCCTCGACAACCTCAGCTTCCCATAAAGTTCCCTATTCGTCTCATAAATACCCACACATTCACTTTCCACTTCTTCATGTTCTACATGTTCATCAATGGCAGAATCACAATCACGACTATGATTCTGATCTCTCACAATCGAAACCGAAACAATATGCATAATTTTCCCAGGAGGGTATAAATGGTAATTCTCCGACATATCCGAAGAAGAAATCGCCTGTTCAGATTCAACCGCATCCGCTATAACTTTCTCCTCTTCTCTAATCTCTTCAGCTGCAGCTTCTTCTTCCTCTTCAATATCCGCTTTGTTCTCTTGCCTTTGAAGTTCCTTTTCAAGTTCATATAAAAGTTCACCTTCTGTGATGTGGTCGGAATTCGCATTCGACGTGATGTGGTCCACCGGAATAAGGTGTTCCTCTTCGTCCGTGTCATCATGAGCCGACCCGCCGCTAGAAGAACAGCGGTCAATGGTGGCGTCACGGCGGTCGAGGTTGTTGTTATTGGTGGTTGGGGTGGTTGGGGTAGAATCGGGGCTTTTTTCAAGTATAAGGGTAGTTTCGGAAAAACCATCCGGCGGTGGAGTGCCGACAGCACGGCGGCGCGCACCCATGCATGACCACGCAGAGAGAGTTGACCGCGTTCTGACCACCGCTTGAGCAACATTTTGCGCGCGCTTCATTACAACCTACAATTTATGAAAAATTAGAATATGAAAATTAGAATATTTTCTATAAAATGATGAAATGTAATAAATCTTTTACTTTTTTACCTGAGTGCTACTGGAAACAGGGCGCAACATAGCACCAGCACCAGCAACTTTGGCTCTTGCGTTGGCTATTGAAGGGAGACGGGACCCCAAAGCAGTAGCAGAACGATATACAACGTTTAAAACTCTAGTCTGTTCAACTTGATCTCTCAAATCATTTAACCAAGATGACGCTGTAACCTTCATTTTAAAAAAAATTCAGGGGCAATTTTGTCAATTGTCAAAAGAGAGTTATATTATAAGTTGTGTATGTGTATGTATAGTATAGTATAGTACCTCAGTGCGAAGATCGTCTATAGAAGCGGTTGAAAAAGTTGGGACAAGATCAGAGCCGTTGATTATTGTGGTGATGAAGTGTTGACCGGATTCAGCTAATTCCCATGTCATACAAGCAGCTGTAGAATATCAAACTTAGTATAACAATTCGTTTGATAGTTTTTATATAATTATAATATTAATTAATTTTAGTAATATACATGCCTGGTGCAAATGTGATGCATGAAATAGATGATAAGTCTTTTTGTTCGCGAAGAATGTAAGTTAAGAGTGCAGCTGTGCCACCACCAAGTGAATGACCAACAATCTGAAAGATAAATACAAATAGGTATTTATATTTTTGATACAAGCATAAAAAGGTAGTAGTTATGTGTATGTATATACTTTGACTTGATAAGTAGGGTTGTCTTTGAGGGCTTGAAGAAGGAAAGGGATACTGAGCTTTGCAATCCAACGAGCAGCAGCAACCATTCCACAATGTGCATAACCTAAAATAAGATTACTGATTCCACCATCATGTAAAACCGAATGGTGAAAAGGGACAACAGCACCAGTTGCTGCTGTAAGTGTGTCTTTAATACTATGTGTTCCTCGAATCAATAGAAGGAAGCATTTTGAATCTTTATCACAGATAATCGTGAACGCAGGCTTCAAAAGCTGCATTCATTATTTTATTTTTTATTGTTTTAAAAAAAAAAAATCGAAGTCAGTGATATAGGAAAGGGATTCAAGATTTTATTAAAGATGATTGAAGAGGTAGTTGTAGTTTTGTACCCCTGCTTTTGGCTTCTGCAATAGGACATCTGCTTCTGAAAAGCCAGCAGATTCTAGAAAGACTGGGAATGGTTTCTTTGAGAAAAGCATGCAGAGAGTCAACAATCTTAAATAGTGTTTTAACTCTGCAATGATTTCGGGTCCCTTGAGTTGTATGCTGTTTTCTCCAGCATATACACTAGCTACTTGTGCATTACCCTGAATAAAGATTTAGCACATTAAGACAAGTTGTGTACAACTTATTTATGTTCAAAGTAATACAATCATAATGTAAGTATTAACAATTCCTACAGATACCCTTACCTCTGACTTTAAGATATGATTAAAACCTATACTAAAAAATGCAAGAGGGTGGAACCAATCTCTGACATAAACATAGGGTGGTTTGAGTTGTTACTATGAATTGTGGCCTAAGTGAACTTAATTTGAAATAGTGGAAATACAAAATTGGATCTCGTATTATGACAAACTCATGCCAATTGCAGGCAGTTAGTGGTTTTGGGCAATAGAATCATATAAAAACCAGAAGTGAACCAAATCAAACTATATCCATACATGAATGATAAAGGCTAAACCTTTAACAGGTCGACTTTGGCTCAATGATACCTTACCCAACTTAATGGATGAAGCCCGAGGTCAGGATTCAGGAATTTAGGTCAAACTTGATCCACACTTTTGGGTAATCAAACTCGAACTTTAGAAACTAGAAGAAACGAAGATAAGAAAAAGGCGTTACCTGCCTTCGCAACAAATAATTGATGCCGAAAGCCAAGTCTCCAAGAGGCCATTTTCCTAGGGTTTCTGAATATGTGAATCTAAGGGTCTCGGAAAGAGTCGAAATCGTTTCAAACCACGTGGCAGGCGCCTGAGCTGGCCTCCTCTGCGCGATCTTCCTCTTCGATTTACTTGATTTCATGTATTCCCGTCCCTCATCGTCCTCGGCGGCCTTCGCATCAGCCGAAGTCATTTTCCGAGCCAATACATAGTACAATAACACCACCGCCCCTGCGGCTGTAGCCATTGTTGTTGCCGCCATGGAATCAGCTCAGAAGCTCGCTGATTCGCGACTCAACGACCTTTTGTTTGTGTAATTCTCGATTAACTGCAGATTAGATCAAAGTTTTGTTGTTTAGCAAAAATCAGGGTACTTGATTTGCACAATTCTATCTTGCGCTAATACATCGAATCTGGAGAGAGAAAAGTTGTGAACAGCGAGACAAGCAACGGGGAAGATACGAGTCCGGAGAGATTGAGACGAGACGCTGAAATTACCTTCTTGACCTTTTATACATTCTAATGTGAAAATGATTTCCCTTCTTTTTTATCTTTTTTGCTAATTTATTGGGTTAATTACGAAAAATATTTTTTTGGGTTTAAACCTAAATTTACTTTCTTTTTTCATAAAAATTGGACAAACACAAACTAATCCGTATGTTGCATAAAAAGCAATCTTTTTCTTGTTTTAAACTTAAATTTTACTTTCTTTTTTCATAAACATTGGACAAATTAATCTATTGGTTCGAACCGATTGGACCAAGAACTAGAGAGAAGCGGTTCAACTAACACCCACTTTTTGTTTATTTCTATATTTGAATGAGCCAGTCAATTTTCATAAAAATCTAATTAAACCGGTTAAATTGAATTGTTAAAACTCGGTAGAACTAGTAAATATGAATAAAGCACATGGAAATGAGGCATTTTGCATAACAAAATTTGGTAGTCTTTTTCATATCTATTGAAACTTTTATGTAAATCTTTTAATTGATAACCAATTACAGATCCATTTTTTGCAATTTCAGAAATTGAATAAGAGATAATCATGTAATTGACTTGATTTCTAATGTTCATATTAGCCAACTTTATAGACCTTCAAAATGACAAAGAACTTTTATAGTTTATGTAAAGGATCTTTGATAAGTTTTTCTCTATAGCAACTTGAAAATTTCCAATTATAGTCATTCCTTGTCTATTTCATGACATTCTTATCCTAACTTAGCCATCGACTATTTGTTAAAAAATCTCAACTTTAACAAATTGACAATTATGATACTTTTTTATGTTTTCATAAGATCGACTCTACTAACCCTCTAATTAGTTTATATCAATATATTCATCATTTTTATTTAATCAACTATATTTAAATTCATCTAATTAACTTATTTTTATTTTTACTAAAACATAAAAACTTTTAATACCATTTTGAGGATGTTACATATTTCAAGGGAGTGAAAGTTTTAAATCCCTTAAGCATTGTCATCTAATTAAGCCTTAAAACCAATTTAATCACTTTGATTTAATTAAGGGATTACCTATTTGATGTAATATGGATAAAAATTCAATTGATTTGCAGTTTTTCAATTGGGGCAGATCAATTTTTGAGTAAATTAGTGTTAGAAAGTTTGAGTATTTACTTTTCCTCTATATGCAAAGCCCTAATTGTGGATTAAAATGATTTTGAGAGAATAAGGCATAACCTTTTTTTAAATGGTGAGTTGGTGGACAGAATGTTATGATGAGTGAACTAGCGGAAGACAGTAACACCTTAACGAGTAAGTGGGTTGAGGATTGGTAGTCTTTTTATACTAATAAGATTTTAATAGATTACTAGCAAGAGGGGTTTATATTTATGAATTGAATTCTTTATCCATATAGTTGTTAAAAACATTAATGGTGATTATGCTTCTTTTGGAAATGCTAGTACTTACATATTGAAGACTTCTTGGGAAAATTCAGTTAAATCTACTAATAATATGGTTGATCACAATCTTGATATGGATACTTATAAGGTGTGAAAGTTGGTTATGGTGACACTATATGTTTTGGAATGATGTTTGACATGGTATTGTCCATTTGTCATCGGTTTATAAAGTTATATGATTTGGAATTCTCAAACAATTTGTATGGTTGATTCATGCTTTAAGAGTGGTGCATGGGAGTAGAGTTGAATAGTATTCTAAAGCATGGATGATTGGGTTGGAGTTGGTGAACCTAATCGGTTTACTTCAATATGTCACATAACATAATACAATCAATTCTTAGAGTTAGGGAGTTGTCCTCTACACATTTGTTTCTGATTTCATCTACTAGGTCTCATCTTGACAATGAATGAAGAAATAATCGTTGTTCGAATCAATAGTTATTATTTGCAAATTCGTGAATTGTAACAAATGTAATAGAAAGTTCAAATGTTCAATGCTAATAGGGTTTATTAGCTTGAAAATTTATTAATTCTTAAACGTTGTATAATTTTTAATGCCTCCTTGTTGATTTGTTAATAGATTTTTGATTGATGTTCAAAAAATAATATTAGTTCTTAAATTATGTTTAATTCTATATTCAATATCCAACTAGATAATAGGAAAAATACACAAAACGCATTGCTTTATCATTTTTTTTTTCAAAATAATACATCAAGCTATCATTTTTTTCAATTTCGCTATTACGCCAAATTACTAGGTAACTTTATGGTTACTATGTACTAAGTCGGCACTCTATTATAGTGTGTCGTTGAAGTTGCACGATGAAGTGGCATTTTCTGACGAAAGGAAATTTAGGGTGGCAAAATTGAAAAACGACTCAAAATGGAATTGTTTTTGTGCTATTTAATCGAGAATGTAGAGCATTTTTCACTACATAGCCTCATTTGAAAAATATTGAAAATAACATTATATTTTTGGTTTTCTTTTAATTTTGTCGCGATAAATATCATTCACAATAAAATGTCACATCACCATGACATACCAACTCTACTACCAAAGAGTGTTAATTCAACATGCATTATTCGAAAAGTTACTTGTAACCGGTTGAAATGACCAATTTAAAAAGAAAAAAAAAATGATGAAGTGATCTAATGTTTGAAAAAATAAGTGGTGATAAGTTAAAAAGATGATAAAGTACTTTTGGGTGGCTTTTGTGTACTTTTGGTAATTTTTGGGGGATGATCAAAGAACGAAGGATATTTTGGTAAAACTTAAAAGGGAAGATTACAATGATATCCTAATAGACATCCCAACTATTTGCCGCGTGAGCAACGGCCCCAATGGACCGAAGTGTAGGATGTCTTTTTTGGTGCCGGAAAATTGGGTGTGTTTTCTTTATAATAAACAATAAACATATTAAATGAAAGGATAATATAACTAAACACAATTTATTATTTATATTTACCTGATTATAAACTATATTAAATAAATAAATAATATACTATTTAATATTAAACACAGTTTAATATATATATATATATATATATATATATATATATATATATATTTATTTATTTATTTATTTACCTGATTACAAACTTATGATATAATTTTTTATCATTTTTACAACAATAATTGACTAAAGTATTGTTTTTGTTGCATTTTTTTTTCTAAAGATGGGTAATATTCATAAGTCAATGAGAACTTAATTCAACCCTCAATAATTGGTTTAGTGGATCCAGTGAATTATATACTGGCCTATGCGTTATGAGTTATGACCCCTTTACCTTTTTTTATTTTTGTAATTTGGTTTTTTTATTTTTGTAATTTGGTTCAACATCAAGATAAATCATTTCTAATGAAACTTATTATATTCCAAATTAAGCAATTGTCTGTAATTTAATTAAAAAACCACAGTTACAATAAGTCGACAATTCTTGTTTTCAACACTTAAATCCTCAATTGAAACATGTTTTTCGTTTTCTGATTATAAAATAGAACTTTCAACTTTTTTTTCAAAATCCCTAGCTCAAAAAAAAATTGTTATTTATATCTTATTATATTTCTATCAGCATCACGTCATAATCCAAACCACAATTAATCAATAATAAAATTTGCACAATTTGCACGTCATACATAACTCTGTTCATTAGGATAAACACTGAAGGTATAAGAATAGACATTTAACAACATAAAAATATATTAATTGTAGTATCATTTTAAAGTCAACTCACACACCATATAAATAATACATAGTTAATAATTGTAAATTACGCTACATAGTGACATAATCAGACAAAATTTTGAGTTGCAAAATATAGTAAAAACAAAAAAAGATTAATCAGCTTTTTTTGGTTGGTTTTTTTCGGGTAATTTAAGGACACCTTTATCTAGTAATGGCTGCAACTCCTGTTTTGCCATTTTAACCACCTTCGAATCCGAGCTTTCCAAATATGCACAAATGACTTTCGCACTACAAATATATGAAAACATTCAAGTATTATTTTATGGTTAAAAGTAAAAACGTTTATAATTATATAATATAAATGTGAATTTGTTGTTAGGTTAATAGGTTTACCTGTGACCTTGGGCCCACATTTTACAATTTCCCTTGAAAGCTTTTTTCCATAAAGTGGAAGCGAATGAAGGGCAATCTATGATCAATTTTCTTATTGTTCTACTAGAATGGAAATTTTCTAGAAGATGTTCTTTTTCTTCTTCTTCTTCTTTTGATTTAGGTATTGCTACAATCGATGCTATTGTTTCATATAAAGATTCCAATTTTTCATCCAATTGTGGGTGGAGTATTCCATCTGCACCCCCTGTAACAACCTACACATCCCAAAACCACATTTGTAAATTTACCATTTTACCCTTTTAATATACTAAATTATAAATTTTGTTATACCTCGAACAAGACCTCTTTCCCATGATTCGATCGAAGTAAGTCCTCAGCATTCTCGCAACATGCATCAATCAAACTCTATAAAAAAAAAAAAAAAAAAAAAAAAAAAAAAAAAAAAAAAAAAAATTAAAAATTAAAAAAGACGAAAATACCCTCCCCCTTTAAGCATTAATTGGACTGAGACTCATGGAACAAAAGCAGCCACCTTTTGTCCCGCCCACAAAGATGTTAATAGGAACAAAAGCTGCGCTCTCGATTTATCGAATATGTAAAAAGACGAAAATACCCTCCACCTAGAAAACAAACCTCAGCAAGTCCGCTATCAACCAAAAGTTCTCGCCTCCTTAGTAATGGATCTTTTTTGCCACCTGTCACAGTTTTTACATTCTCTTCTTCATCTTCTTCAACTTCATCTTCATCTTCTTCGACTTCTGAAGATTTGACATTTTCTTCTGCTTCTGCTTCTGCTTCTGTTTCCAAATCGCCCTGATGCCAAAAACCAACATTGTAAAAAACTCCAACCAGGGGCAAAAAAGGAATAAAAAAAAGTTACCTTGATAAGTAAAGAAGGTATAGATGAATCTAATAAAGACAAATCATCTGGACTGAGATAACGTGAGCAGTTTGGATGAAGAAGCTGCAATAATGGCCTCCTTCCATTCTGAAATCATATTTTTTTTAAATAAATAAGTTGTTGTTTGTTAATATAAAAAATTAAATCAAGGAACAATGAAATAAAAACCTTATCAAAAATAAGCTCCTTTAGCACTTTTTGGAGTTCACGAATTATGATCTGTAATTCAAAGAATTTTAATAATTATTTACTCATATTTTTTTTAAACATCTTGTAACAAGAAGCAAGAGCAACCTTTTTTATTAACCGAGTGTCATCAACAACAGAGAGAATACACATGAGTACCTGAAAAACAAAAATAAAACAATTAAAAATTATTAAAATAAATAAATAAAAGATTAAAGCAGAGTTGAGATGGTTTATTCTTAGTTCTTACCATACTCCCAAATCTATCTTGAGCAATCTTACTGACATGACCTTTCATTCCTTTGATAATTTTCTTTCTTTCCTGTTACAAGAAAGGGCTAATTTGTAAATTTAGAGTTATTAAATCAAAATAAAAATAATAATAATATTGACAAACCTGTGCATTTCCATGCTTGATGCATAGAATCCCAATCTTGGATCCATCTTTTGTATGAATCATTCTTACAAGAAGTGCACTTGATAAATGTTGAATAACATCTGCAGCAGATGTCTATACATACATATTATATTACAAATACAACTCATGAAATAAAAAAATTAATTAATTAATTAAAATAATGTTTAAACATTAAACATACCTTATCAGCAACTGTAAGGTACTCCACAAGTGCCTTGTGTAAAATAGAGTGATCCACTATTCCTTTCTCCAAAATCGGTTGAATCACAGATGACATATGTCTAATCACTGATGTTTTTTGAAGATTCAGCTTTGAAATTATATCCACTAACCTATTTTTTAGAATATGAACAATTCCAAAATAATAAAATAGAAAGTAAATCAAGTAGAAATGTGTATTTACTATTTACTATTTACTATTTACTATTAACTATTTACCTGCGTTCTTTTAATGATACTAAATCCTTGAACAACTGAAGTTCAGTGGAGTATAATTCCATGAGAAGAGCTTGTTTTTGAGTGGCATTTCCCAATTGATAAGCATGTTCAACAACTAGATAAAAAAGATTCAAAATTAAATTTTAATAGTATTAAAAATTGGGTTTAAATGAGTGAATGTGTGTGTGTGTTATAACTTATAATAAATACATACCAACTGAACCAACCATATGTCTTAAAAGTGAAGCAACATGCCCATGAAGAGAAGAGATAAACCCTGCTAGTTGTTCCTTTGAGGCTGCAAAATGTAAATAAAGGCATGATGAGAAAAGGGTATTTTGGTAATTTGGTCGAGAAAACAACATTTGAATTCTACTACAAACCGTTATCCAACATCTTTGTAATGAGATGCACTGCATAAGTGTTGCAAGCTAGGGTGAGAAAGTGTGGTCGAAGCTCCTCAAAAACAGCATTTCCTTCTTCTTTTGAGCAATACTTAGCACAAGTCTAGAGGTAGAAAATTACGTAAGTACCCTTCTTAAAGAAGAGCATTTCAAATGCAGAAAAGATAAATCTTTAATAATCTCACCTGAAGTACACGACAAGAAACATGGGAGCCTGCAATTTCGGGAATTTTGCCCTTCATCCTCCTTAAAGCATCACTAATCAACCTTGAAACATAGTAAAAAGACCAAAGAAATTAATGACAAAAGTCAGGAGATTATTAAATAATAGTAAAAACATGCAACAATATATTATACATACTTTGATCTATCTTCCTTTGCTATATTGCGACGCCTCATTTTCTCCCATAGTAAAGCAAGCTCCTGTGTTGAAATAATAAATGATAAATTATAATGACAATGTGTATAGCATGTTTTGTTTCTACTCATAAGCCATCACAAACAGTGTATATGAAAGAAAATGCACACTTGTTCAAGAGTGTAATGAGGCCTTCTCTTTTTCTTCCTAGCTTCAGCAAGTTCCTGCAACAAGATATATCAAAAGTCTAGTTAGAAATGGAGTTTCATGTTTTGTTGCTATGATACAAGTCTAGTTAAAACTGTAAGTCAATATTATCTTCTTTACAACAAAAAGCACTTTGAGTTTTAATTAGCAATTTTTCTGACGAATGTAATTAGCAATTTTTCTGACGAAAAGTTGAGATTACATAACGATAATGAAGGTGGAAAACATAACCCCTTTGACATCTAAAGTTCAAATGAAGCTCCTTTACAACTGTAAGAATGAATAAGAGCGGAAAACATATGCCAATGGAAAACGCCACACAAACCTTAGCTTGTATACGAAGTTCTCGCTTCGTTTTGGGCGCATCCTGAGAAGTATCCGATTTGTTGTATTTAGGTTTTCCGCCAGCGGCCTTGGATTCAAACGGTTTCTTAAACCCCTTGTTCGATTGACCGGCAGCCTTGGAATCAAAGGGTTTCTTAAAACCCTTGTTCGGTTGATTGTTGGAGGGTGTTCTAAGTTTCTTTTTCGGACTGAATTTGCCTCCATCATCGCCTTTTGTTGCGCCTGGAATTCTCTTTCTCTTGTTCGATTGACTGTCTTTTTGGTTCTTGAACGCCATTGATGATAAAAAAGCAGAACAGCGGGTAGCAATCAGATGAAGGTTTTGTGAGGGTTTTACAGCTCAGTGACGGAGGCGTGGTTATGGATGTGGGTTTTAGGGCATCTCTTTTAGGCCAAAGAGTATAACCGTATAAGCTATGTGTGTCGGGTTTCGGGTATACCCGAATACCCGGGGTTTAAAAGGGAAAAAAACATTTTTGGTATTAGTTTGGACTATAAAACTCGAATTTAAGCACAATTATGAAAGAAAAATAGTTAAGTCGTAAAAAAATAGGACAAAGGACTAAAACTACTTAAATTTACTATTTAGGCCATAGTAAAGCATGCTTAACTATTTCAATGGAATTGAAATGACGTTAAAATGACTATATCAATAGTCATTGTATGGTTATGATGTTTGAAGTTATCTGTTGAAATGAATGAATATAATAAAAGTAGAGTAACTTGTTAAAACTGTGAGAATGAGACCTAAATGTATGATACTATAACGAAATTTAATTGCGTATAAGGCAACTAGTTAAAGCATAATATGAAAAATTAAGTTGCCTAGATAAAAAAAAACTTAGTATTATGTTATGATAAAAGGTTCCTGAAATAATGTAAAGCAAATATAACCCTTTAAGACAAATGTAATTGTTGATGTTTAATATGCGTACGCAACATTGTGTTGCAAGGAAAGTAGACTAGAGACTATATATTCTACCAAGTACCCCCATTCTCATGTGAGTATATGTGGATTTTCCTATCATAGGATACATGACAAAATAATAATGATTTTAGAGGGTCTTTGGGTGTTCATCTAAAATTTTCTTATTAATTTTTTGACTTCTAAGTCCATGTTGGTGATTTTGTATCATCAACGTGTATTTTAAGTGTAATGGATTAACTTGTTGACTAAAACCAATTTTGATGATTATTAAACAAGTAGAGAAGGTGTACAGTGTACGTTTGTTTAAGTTTATTCAAGATTCAAAGTAAACTGTCATTTAGGGGTGAAGTCCATGAACGAATGGGGTCCGGGGGCAGTGCCTCTGGGAGCAGGGTCCAAGGGGCGGTAGCCCCTAGCTGGGGTCGAGCTAAATTTTTTTATTTGGATTATATTGCTATATTGAAAATGCATCAGAAATCTAAATTTTTTTTGAAATAAACCCGATTTTTTACTTTGTTTTGACCCTTATAGAAAGAACATGGATTAGTGACAGTTTTCATACATCAAACTGTTTCAGTGACAATTTTTCAGACATAAGATTGTCTTGTGACAATTTTCTAATGGAAAAGGTATTTAACCAATTTTGGTCTTCATTTTAATGGTACACTCGAAAATCATAACAATTATATTCTATGTTCTTTCTCTCATATTCCGGGTCTTATCCGATTGAAGTTTGGAAGTACCCCCCAAATACTTTAATCTGAAAGTGTTCAGCACGATTCTCGAAAATTCTAAGTCTTTCTATACCCCAAATTTCTAACAGGTAATAAGTTAAAAAAAATGTTTGGATACTTAATAAAGACTTTTAAAACTTCGTTTTGTTTAGCCTTTGAAAATGAGTTTTCAAGAAGTAACAAATTGTGACTTTTTGAAATGGTTTATAACGTATTAGATTAAAAAACTAAAGACAATTTTAAGTCAAGCACCTTTTAAATTATTGACTTATTGAGTTTTGTCATTAACAAGCTAATCCAAACACTTTTAAAAAAAAAATCATATTCTTATGTTCAAAAGTCAATAAGTCTTTTTTGATAAAAGTCATTTTTAAATTCAAAATGAAATCTCAAACACCCTTTTATAATGAAAAGTTTCTTTATATAAGTATGTGTGGATGTTTTCAAGCATGCTAAATATCTATGTGTATGGTCTATTTTCTAAAAGTATTCTATGAATATGTTTAAATGACTACTAGTGCCAAATCATGTTTTATGGTTTTTTCTAGAAAATGTTAAATTTAGGTTGTAACGACTGTAAATTTCATGTTTATTCATGATAAACAAGAGGGCATTGACTCTTATTGTCTATGATAAAATACCATAATTAATGTAAGGGTAATTTGGTCAACTTATAAATATTATGAACTTTTGAAGTCTCAAGGGGCTATCTGATAGCTGTTAATTAAATCAGATCTGACTGAGTCTGCTTCTTAATGAAACTTGGTTGTTTTATTTTGCATCTTACTGCCAGAAAAGATTGATTTATTTATGCTTATTTAAAATCAGAGTATCATTTTTAATGAATAATATTGCAGAATTTGTTCACAAAAACATGATAATGATATTATCAAAGCATTTTCGAAAAAATGTATTTTATTTATATTAAAACATTCGGATGTCATCGTCAATACAAAAACATACGCATAACGAAATATTACAAGTCTTACAGTAATTAAACTAGTGGCCTAATACCCCTCGAATCTCTTAGCAGAATGTATCATTTATATCGCTACCCAAGCTCTTCCCCTTCGGTTCGGAAGAACCTGAAACATAAACTAAAAACCATAAGCACGAAGCTTAGTGAGTTCCCCAAAATATCGCATACCATACATATATGCCAACTCAAGGTTATGTCGGTCTATTTCACCACCGAGTCTATTTCAACTTATATGCTAGCTCAAGGCTGTGCCGAGTCTATTTCACCTCAGGGTCTATTTCACCCCACATACATATAGCAGACAGGCATACAGGCATACGACACATACAACATGAGTCACAAAGACTACAAGCATATACAATCCCTAATGTCCTACTATATATTGAGCAAACTCACCTCGGTTTGTTGTTAGTCAATAGATGCTCGGGCTGCTGAACCGGAGAATCCTCGCACTAATCAACCAAATAAAAACCCAATTAATAATTGGGTCATAAACCATAACCGGGAATCTAGTTCATTGGTCCAACAACCAGGGTAAAAAGACCATTTTACCATTTCCTCACTTGGCCCAATATCCGAAGCCCAAACTCAATGGCAATAAAAGCCCAATAGTGGCCTAATTCCTAAAGGTTACCCAAAGCCCAATATGGGCCCAAATCCAAGAAGTCCAAAAGCCTAACAATGGCCTAACAAGTCCCAAAACCCCAATAGTCCAAATATGGCCCAAACCATGAAGCCCAAGACCAGTCCTGGTACGTTGCATGTACCAGAAGTACGCCTGGCGTACTAGGTGGCTTGCCTAATCGGGGACTCGAAGGCGTACGCTTGCGTACGCCTAACGTACGCGCCCGTTAAGCACTTTTTCCCTTAAGCACTTAATGTTTACAACCAGACGTCCAAACTTCAGATCCAAGCCTTGGGGGACGTCTTAATTCATAAAGTCATTAACTTGGAACCTTTGCATGGCTCAAAAGAACTCAAACCCTATATTTAGCATCCTACTTTCACCAAATGGACATAAACACATGCATGGTTGATCCACAACCATCAAGATGCTACCTTTATGGACTAAGGATCTCAAAAACATCAAGAGAAGCAACTCCAAAACTTTTGGAGTGGAAGAATCCTAGTAGATCTCATTCATGGGACTAAAAAGTGAACAAAACTCCATAATACTAAATCTAAGCATATAATGAGCAAGTTCCAACCTTTTTACCACAATGAAGCTGGAAATGATGAGTAGAATCTGGATCTAGAAGTTATCCCTTGGTCAAAGCTCCTACTTCAAGACTCTTCTTCCTCAAGGCTCACCAACACACACTAAAAGACACACAAAGAGGGTCAAATATTCTCTAGAGGGGTTAGGGTTTTGAAATGAGACTCAAAGGGTAATGGAGGCTGAGAAATGAGGGGATCATGGGTCATAATGTTGCTTAAATAGGGTCCATACCCTAAAATTTAGGGTTTTTCCCCTAGTTGCGTACGCCCAACGTACGAGAAGTACGCCCAACATACTCCTACTTTTCCAAAAATGACAAAAATGCCCCCAGGGACCAAATTTACAAACTGTTTACACACCAAGGGTCAAAAATGAAAAGTACCTTGAATCAGGTGTTATAATTCTTCTCTACTTGATTTAGAATTTGTCCTTGGAGTCCGCTGCAACAAATAACTCCGGTTAATGTTCCCTCATATTATCCTCAGGCTCCCACGTCCATTGAGAACCCTTTCGGTGATGCCGCTGCACCTTCACCATATCCATCACCTTATGTCGCAGAGTCTTCGTCCTCCTTTCAAGGATCACCACTGATCTCTCTATATAATTCAGGCAATTATCCACCTAAATGTCCTCTAATGGAACCACGGCGGAATCATCAATCAAGCCTTTCTGCAGCTAAGACACATGAAAAGTGCTATGAATATGAATGAGCTCCTCCGGCAGATCCAAACGATACACTACCCTGCCCACCCGGGCTAAAACCCTAAAAGGACCTATATACTTGGGGCCCTGCTTGTCGTGCTTCCTGAATCGGATGACACGTTTCCAAGGTGACACCTTCAGGAGTACCATATCTCCAACCTGAAATTCCAAGTCCGATCGATGTCTGTCTGCATAGCTCTTATGTTGACTCTATGATGTTTGAAGTCTGCCGAAGACCTGCTGAATCAATCATGTCGTCTTGAGTACCACCTCAGTACTCCCCATGACCCGTTGATCGACCTCCCCCAACATATCGGGGTCCTACACTTCCTCCCGTAGAGCATCTCAAAAGGAGGTCGATCAATGTTGGCATGATAATTGTTGTTATACGAAAATTCCATCAAAATTTCTGATAAAGGAAGATAGGTATCCTAACTACCGACAAAATTTAGAACACATGCCCACAACATGTCCTCCAAAGGTTGGATAGCCCGCTCACTCTGACTATCAGTCTGCGGGTGGAAAGTCGTGCTGAAGTGCAGATGAGTGGGCAACTCCTCATGGAATCTCTTCCAGAACCTAGAAGTAAACTGAACATCCCTATCAGAGACCACAGAAACTGGCACTCCATGTCGTGTCACTACCTCCCGAAAGTAGATATCGGCCAACTTATTCATAGAAATACTCTCCTGAATCATAATAAAATGCACGCTCTTGGTCAATCGATCCACGATGACCCATATCGAATCCACCCTGTGCACCGTTCGAGGTAACTTTGTGATAAAATCCATCATAATCTCTTCCTATTTCCAAATGGGAACTTCCAACGACTCCATTTTTCCTTGGGGTCATTGATGATCGACATTGAATTTCCTGCAAGTCAAGCACCTCTCCACATACCAAGCCACATATAGCTTCATGCATGGCCACCAATAGTCGGGCCGCATATCCCTATACATCTTTGTCGCTCCGGGATGAATGGAGAATTTCGACTTGTGCGCATCCTCCATCAATACCGGACGCACACCACCCCAATATGGAACCCACACTCTCCGGTGAAGAGTCAACAATCCCTAACTATCATAATTGAAGGAAGCCACCTGACCTACTATGCGCTCACTATTCCGGTGCTCTTCTTTCTTAACCTCAACCTGAGCCTCTCGTATCAGCTCTAAGAGTGGGGTAATCAATTTCATCCTCATGCACAAATCCCTGATCGGGGTAGCAATCGCCTTGCGGATAAGAGAATCGGCCACCACATTGGACTTCCTGGGGTGATAAAGGATCTCACAATCATTATCATTCACCACATCCAACCATCTAGGTTGCCTCATATTCATATTTGGTCGGTCCATTAGATACCTCAAACTCTTGTGATCCGTGTAGATAGTAAATTGGACTTCGTAAAGGTAATGTCGCCAAATCTTGAGGGAAAACACCACAACCCCCAACTCCAAATTCTGTATAGGGTAATTCGCCTAATGAGGCTTCACATGTCTCGAAGCGTAAGCAATCACATGACCACGTTGCATCAACACTGCTCCCAAATATGTGATTAATGCATCACAGTACACTACAAAATCCTCAACACCCTCTGTCAGGGTCAAAATTGGCGCCTCATGCAATCTCCGTCTCAAAGTCTCAAATGTTTCCTGTTGCTCAGCCCCCCCCCCCCCCCCATTGAAATGTGATGGTCTTCTTTGTCAATCAGGCCAAAGGAACCGCTATCTTGGAGAAATCTTGAATGAATCTCCAATAATAACCCTCCAATCCAAGAAAACTCTGAATCTCATATGGAGACCTCATAACTTCCCACCTCAACACTGCCTCGACCTTGGCAGAATCGACCAAAATACCGTCATGGTTGACAAGGTGCCCCAAAAACTGCACCTCGCGCAACCAGAACTCACACTTGGAGAACTTTGCATATAATCTCTCCTTCCTCAGAGTCTCCAATACTTCCCTCATGTGCTCCTCATGCCGCTCCTAGGTCTTGGAATAGACCAGAATGTCATCAATAAACATAATCATAAATCGATCCAACATAGGCTTGTACACGCGATTCATGAGATCCATGAATACGGCTGGAGCATTGGTGAGCTCAAAGGGCATCACCACGAACTCGTAATGACCATAACGAGTCTGGAAGGTCGTCTTCTGCGTATCCTCCTTATAAAATTCTGTTTAAATTAAATAAATAAAAAAAACTAAACCCCGAGATGTAATTTTTTTATTTAGCCATGACTCCGTAATAAGAAATCAGTGTTAGCCATAGGAGTTAAAAGTAGTGTTTTTGGGCAATGGGGGGTTAAAGTGTGACTTCCGGATTAGTTAAGAATAAATTTTTGGATGCCAAGGGTTAATTGGTAATTTTTGGACTTATTATGAAAGGATTTTTGGAGGTAGGGGCTAAAGGGTAAATTCTGGATTAAATTGAAAAACCTTTATGAATGAGGGACCAAAAGTGTAAAATATGATTTAAAGTTTGAAAGGAAAACACGGGAGTTAAACTCGTGCCTTCCCTTCCCGTTTTAAGATGTATCATCAAGAAACCCTAAGCCATAAGGCAACCGCCATGCGTAAACCTTCCAGCCGCCAACCTAGTGAATGTTACGACTATACCCGCAATCTCATGACACTCTATCACTATCTGCCAACCT
Organism: Lactuca sativa; assembly: GCF_002870075.4. Lineage (NCBI taxonomy): Eukaryota > Viridiplantae > Streptophyta > Magnoliopsida > Asterales > Asteraceae > Lactuca > Lactuca sativa. The sequence goes on along the minus strand of NC_056628.2, from coordinate 138,313,620 downwards.
CATGAATGTTACGGCTACACTCACAGACTTACGACACTTTCCATGCTAACTGTCTGTTAGTGAAGGCTACGGCTACCCCCGTAGTCTAACAACACTTCCCATACTACCTGACTGTTAGTGAATGCTACGACTACCCCCGTAGTCTTACAACACTTTCCATAGTATCTGACTGTTAGTGAATGTTACGGCTACCCCTGTAGTCTTGCAACACTTTCCATACTATCTGACTGTTAGTGAATGCTACGGCTACCCCCGTAGTCTCACACCATTTTCCATACTGGTCGAACACGCACTCGACCTAACACCCAACTGAACTTGAGTCCTAACTGGAGCCGTAACATGGTTTCTGAAACCTGCTATTTGTTGCCAAGTAAAAACACGAACCAAAAGTTGGAACGTTTTCTAAACTACCAACTTACCCAATCCTCAACTTAGACGGCCACTTGACCGCCTTTCGTCCTGACGAGGGTGCGAAACTTATCCTAGTTTCACACCTATTACTGCTCTTAAGTACCTGGTCGATTCTCCCCCACTTAGGTGCTACCAAGTCTTCACGGTGCGTGAAAATTGAAGGATTCCCAATCCTTCTTGCTTTCTAATAATCCACCGACGACAATCCGTACTTACCTATGCTAGCGATCAATCACCGGTTAAACCCTAAGATCGCCCATCCTCTGAAATCCTAAAGAGTACTCTTGAATTCCGGTCCAGTTTGACACCTCATTCCACCTCCAATGCTGACAATTGGAGGCCCCAATCTTCACCTTAACTCATGAATCCTCGATGCCACTCCCAATCTCGCAACACCACTAATCTCTAACCAAACACAACCCATGCGAGAAATGCAATTCTCTTGAACATCTAATGACCGATCGCTCATGCATCGAACACCCACAACTGACACCACCATTTTCATGCTACCAGCCCTTTCCTAGAAACGGTAGTGCCTTGAACTCCAAAGTTCTTCCATAGGCGATTATTGACCATGCCCGAACCATGATAAAACCACTGAATGCTGACTTCACCGAAGAATTATCACTCTAACCCTGACTGACTATCCTCTAAATAATACTCTTGCACAGATCCTAACAAAGATCCGAAATGATAACGGTACATGCGGAACCCACTCCGCAAGATACGTCCCTCTCTGGGTTCATCAAGGACTTTTCGGCATGCAAGATGGCATATATGATCCTTGATAACCCAAACACTAGCAAAGAACCGACCCGAGATCTGACTTATCCAAACTCAGTCAAAATTCCAGTGTGGTATAATTTACCGTCATCCACCTAGTAGCAGTAGAAGATGACATACCCGCAACATTTGGAGGAATCCTGATCACCTCACTTGAGATACCTCGACTATTTTGAAGACATGGTGCAAAACTTCCTTTCGATCTCGATGACAAGAACTAACAATAGGAACCTCCTTCTTGAAGGAATCTAAGGATTCACATGCTTTGGGCTTCAAATGAGCCCATAACTGCCCCGACGACAAATCTGTACTATGAACCGAGAGAACACTAAACACCCCGAACCAGCAAAAATGAAGCAATCTTACACTAACGACTAGTAATTCATGGTATGCAATTGGCATGTGACGATATTTGATGACTCGCAACATCGCCTGCTGGAGTTCTGACTTCTCCTGTCTGACGCTGTAGGGCTTGACTCCTTCTGCTGACATGACCAACCCCTGGAATGTCAAACTCCCTCGTGTACTTTCCCGCACATGTTGCACTAACTCCGGCCCTGCTGGCATTTCATCCGATGATAATAAATATTGGGTCTCTCCCTGGGACCCTCTACTATATGCACCTGGCACAACCCTCTCTTCTCAAAGTGCTCCAAATAGATCTCGCATCCGCAAACTCTTGCAAGTTATATCCTTCAGGGTCTGACACCCTGTCACGCTCACTAGCTCACTTGCCAATGGATGAGCTGCATTAATTGGAACATCCTTTGTCCCCAAACTGGGTCACAAACTCCTCCCCGAAGCTTCTCAGATTCTCCAAGACTCTCACCGATTCGAGTATGGATCTTGTGCTTTCAGTAGTACGGGCCCAATACTACCTTCCATGCCTATCCATACTTTCCTCAGTAATCCTCCTGAATCCTCAAAGTCACTTCCTCAAACTAATACATCCAAGCCTCGCTAAACCTCACTGCTAACCCACTAAAACATATCCTAGGCTTTCCTAGGTTCCTGAACCACCCAGTACTCAGCTGCTGAAAGATTCCCAGTAATGTCAACTAGCTACCTCATGAATATAGCCACATGCAACAGAGATCAGATAATCCTTCGAGTAAAAGACCCATCCCTAGAATGGTTTGACTCAAACAAGAGTTGCACAATAGGGTCAAGTCCATCACTCTGAGATTATACAACATGTGTCCCATGTGACTTAGCATATTCACTTAGTAGCTAACTCACATCACTGAGAGTCCCACAAAGCACAAAAGTAAACAACATTCAAACCATGGAAAATCTAACCATCATACTCCAATCAACCATTATATCCTCTAATCAGGAATTTCTGCATGCAATTCAAAGGCTCATACAATCAGGTATAACCTAAACAGGCTATCCTATCACTGAATGATCAGTACCAGCATGCAAGTCTACAAGCAGATACAATAGGCATATAAGGCATCCTCCTAGATCCTCAGCCCTAATCTAGCATGTAGTTCTCATAATCATATCATAACATAACATATCATAACATGTATGGGGTATCTTGGGGAAAACTTACTTGAGCTCGGCTGATTGCACGCATCACACACATTGTTCTTTTCAAAGCTCTTTTTCTATTTTCAAAATTCTTTTTATAAAATGATTTTTCTTTTGAAAATTTTCATACCAAGTCCTCAGTTTGAGTCCAGACACACCCGAGAGTGTGCCCGAATCCCTTAGACCAAGGCTCTGATACCTACTTGTAAAATCCCAAAATTCAAGACCAAAAATTTCATTTTAATTCAATTATTATAAAACCAACAGTATAAAAACATCCATAATAATATCTCATGTCAAAACCAAAGTGTCAGTAATCAAAACATATTATCATAAAATAATATCATAGTGTAATCTCAAAGATCTCATGTGCGGAAAACATAGTGTGATGCGCTGCGATCAAGCCGACTCCTTTCCTTTGAAAATGAGTACCTGAAACCAAAATTGTAAACCTTAAGCACGAAGCTTAGTAAGCTCCCCCATCATACCACATACCATATATAACACATACTGTCAGGCATATCTGGGTGCCCGACCTACCCCTTCGGTCTCTTTCAACCGATAACTGTCTAACATATCTGAGTGCTGGCCTACCCCTTCGGTATCTTTCAACCGGTAACTGCCTAACATATCTGGGTGCTGGCCTACCCCTTCCGTATCTTTCAACCGGTATCCGGGGACTGTTTCACCCCTACCACTACCACATAATAGCATAGCATAACATACATAAATATACTGTCAGGCATATCTGGGTGCCCGACCTACCCCTTCGGTATCTTTCAACCGGTAACCGGGGACTATTTCACCCCTACTACTACCACATAATATCATATCACATATATCATAATCTGTCTAGCATAGTTTGGTACTAAACTACCCCTTCGGCCCTAACGACCGGTAACCGGAGACTATTCCCCCTACTACCACCATCACATAACATCATATCATGTTAGTACATAAAACATATCAGGTAGTAGCAAGCCTAGATAATTATCGCAGACACAATCATCTATCAAACAACTCCTATTAGTGGGCCGACATTGTGGCCGTAGACCCACTTCTACTGGAAGGTAACTCACCTCACACAGCTGAAGTCCTGCAAACGAAAACTCTAGCTGTTGGATGACAGATTCCCGATCTGTTAACATTAAAATAACACCCAATTAATAATTGGGTTCCAACACATAACCTGATAACCATAAGTACATACTTGGGGTAAATACTACTTTACCCCCTAACTTGGCTTTATTCAGGCCCAAGGCCCAATCCAAAGGCCCAAAAGTCAACTATGATTCAAAGCCCAACATATGACCCAATTTTCCAAATTGGGCCCAAACCTTTACATGGTTTTATTATAAGGCCCAACCACTTAGTCCAATCCAAATATTTGGTATTTCTAATGGCCCGATATCTCATAATCTGTAACACCCATAAAATTCGAGCCAAATTAAAACATTTTATCTCATTCAAAAACCATTAAGTTCATGCATCATGTTTTCAAAATAGTTTAAACATCAGAGTATCCCCCATAACCATATCACAAAAATCATAAAACATGAGGAGCGGTACGATCACGCATTCGCCTTGCCACGATCTCCTGAAGTACCTGAAACAATACACTGAACTGTAAGCCCGAAAGCTTAGTGAGTTACCCCCAAAATACCAACCACACATAAACATACTCATACATCTCACAAATAGAACAGCCATGCACATCGGGTCTACTATGTGGCTGGTCCGCCTGCACTGGGCCTTCAGTCCGCCTGGTCCACCCTCCGAGTCTACAGTATGACTGGTCCGCCCACACCGGGCCTTCAGTCGGCCTGGTCCACTCTCCGAGCCTCGGCACGTCTGGTCCGCCCTCTTGGGGTCTTCAGCCTATCCGGATCGCTCCCTGGGCCTTTGGAATATCCAGTCCGCCCTGGGTATGTTGGCCTACAGCACAAAGCAGGACCCGCCTCAACCCAACCCCCGTCAAACAACCATGTGCACATAAAACAATTATCGTATAACAATCCTTAACCAGACAAACAGTCTAACAAATCACATGGCATATCAGTAACATAGCAACCATCCTAACCCAGGATGTATCTAGCATATCAATAACATAGCAACCATCCTAAACCAGGATGAAATCTAGCATATCAGTAACATAGCAACCATCCTAAACCAGAATGTATCTAGCATATCAATAACATAGCAACCATCCTAAGCCAGGATGAAATCTAGCATATCAGTAACATAGCAACCATCCTAAACCAGGATGTATCTAGCATATCAATAACATAACAAGCAACACCCGGATTTCCATCCGATAAAGGGCCGACCTTGCTGCCGTAGACCCTGTCAATATAGTGAGGATAACTCACCTACAATTGCCGACTGAAGAGATAAGACCAAGCTGCTCCGACCACCGACACGAACCTCACCATAGAACACTACCAAATAACTAATTCCATAAATACCTAAATTACCAAAATACCCTTGGAATTCAAACTGGTCAACTCTTGGTCAAAGTCAAAGTCCTCAATCAAAGTTAACCTTCCTGATTGATGCTACTCGCCGAGTCAACCCGTCGAATCGCCGAGTTCCCATTCCCAGAAAACTCTCATAACACAAATTAACTCACCAAGTCGCCCCAAGACTTGCCGAGTCCAACGATCTCCGAGTCCCATTCTTTCCGACTCACTGAGTCGACGACCGACTTACTTAATCCAAGGCTTTAACCAAAAGAGGTTGGGGTTCTGCGACCTGACTCGCCAGGTCCAAGAACAGACTCACCGAGTCCAAGACAATCTTCAATAGACTCACCGAGTTGTTCTTCCAACTCGTCGAGTCCATGCACATGTTCATACAACTCGTCGAGTACACCCATGTGACTCGCCGAGTCTCCCCAGTTCCCAATCCATACAGAAGCTTTTCGAGCCATGTAGGGGCTCCAATCCATAGATCCACTTTTCTACAGTCTAACCCTCACATAAAGTTGCAAACTTTACGTGTAACCAAGGAGATATAAGCTCAAAACACACTAGGGGTTGGGTTTTAGACAAAAGGGCTTCACCAACAATTCAATGACTGAAACTTTATGAGATTTTGGACCATCACAAGTCCAGACCTGAAGTAGCAACCTCAGATCTAAGCCTCTAACTCGAAATAGCTCCCAATCATACCAAAAGTGCCCCAAATCTCAAATGATAATAGATCTAGATGCAAAAGAGGGAAGGTAACAGCTTATTACCTCCAAGATGTGCCCAAACTGAAGTAGATCCCAGATCTACACAAGCCCCTTGATGCTAGCCTCTAATTTCTCAATCTCCTTCCACCGAATTCCTCTTCCAAGCTTCAATCTCCTCAACAATGGATTCTCACACAAAAATTAGGGTTTCTGGAACTCTCAGGAGGATTAGGAGGCTGGGAGAAGGACATAAAGTCCTTTAAACAGGGTGCAACCCTCGGGATTAGGGTTTTCTCTCTTCAGCACCAACTCGTCGAGTCCAAGCCTCCGACTCGGCGAGTTGGCCACTTAAACCAGCCACAAATCCCGCTCCGACTCGGCGACTAAGCATGCCTACTCGTCGAGTCCTTTCCCTTCATTTACACTTTAAGTCCTTTAACTTCTTGCTTCCGAACTTGGGATGTTACAGTTCTCCCCCACTTAAAGTAGGCTTCATCCCTGAAGCCTACTGCAGTATACGCCACAGAACAAACTCCTTGAACTGCAGACTCCGACTTCTCAATCAACTCATGCTCTTACAAACCCTACTTCTGCATCTCTCTTAAAATGGTTTATTCTCACGTGGCATTCTTGCCACTACTCCAAGCCGATAGTCGGCCTTTCAACTCAATAGCACCACAAATTAACCACGAATCACCTGATAATACTAACCCTTCGTATCAGGGACAAGCTTCCACGCCCTGCAACGCTAGATTCCATAAACACCCACTGAGCTCTGCCAAGACACTAATCCGTCTTCCTTCGCCCAAGATTGGCGATAATCCCGATAACTTGCAACCTGGAACGAATCTTGTTCCACCCTCTAGTTCTATCCCTTACGCACTGACAGGATACCGCATCCCTCGGCTCCCATAACCCATCAACCAAGCATATTGCGTAACCACTTGCCCTGGCCCAAACAACCTCGGGCTGAAATGCCAAACACACCAAGTCCAATCAATCATAGTGTCCGGTCATCCTCATGATGGAATACCCCAGATTGAAATACCTCCACATACATAACTCAAACCTACAACCATACTCGGAACCAAGGACCTTGTCCCTGCGTCACCCTCGAACCCTTCGGTTCGACACAATGGAGTGTAACCAACTCACACCTCCCTATCATGATCTCTAGGTCCTTAACCTCCGACTTAAATATCCTTATACAGTCCTCAGCACCGGTCCAGACTACTCCCGAGTCTGTTAACCTGCTGTTTCACCTTCTTCTGTCCCAAATCTCCTTCTTCTGTCCCAAATCCCGAGTCTGTTAACCGTATGTACTTCCATATATCTGATATAATCCCAGTGCTTACTACCAACAACTGAAACAGTTTCGATCACCCATTTATTCTGCTGCCTTCCTTTCAGAGGACCCACACTCCTTCGAGAGCTACATACATTTCCTTTCCAGGAAGTCTACTCAACAACCCTTACCGCACCCATAAGTGTCACCGAGATAAACTCCACTCTACATTAACCATGTAGGGCAACTGCTATTCTCGAAATCCCATATACTCTGAAAGCGATCACACAACTAACTAGGCCCACGCACGGCCTCCAGCCAACTCCATCATCATGACCAATACTCGGTGTCACAACTAGCATTTTTAGCTAGGTAATTTTATTCTCATGTAAACATCGTTCATGGTGAGGCTTGTACTCTAAATGAATATCATACTCTATGCTCACTCAATATAATTCTTATAGTCAATAAGGTGTTGAAAACCCTAGAAAAATCCCGGTTCTAGTCCAATATGAGCTAGGGTTCTCTTATTGGGCCTAATTGACCAATAAACCTTCAACTTTACTATTTTTGGTCTAGAAACCCTAATTGGGCCCTAATTAGACCCACACTTGTAAAACTTTAGCATTTTTGGGCCATGATGGTCCATATAGGATTTAATTAACCCTAATGGGCCCTAAACAAATTTATTTTACCATTTTGGGCCGTGAACCTTCTTAAGGGCCCAATGGGCCGAAAAAATGCTTGGAGCTTCATAGAAATTAGAACAAGGTAAATAATGGGCCAAATCATTTCATTCTCATCTCTCTAGCCCAAATTCCGGCTCAATATATATATATATATATATATATATATATATATATATATATATATATATATATATATATATATATATATATATATGTACATGCATGTGTAAAAAAAAAAAAAGAAAAATCTTACTTATGACACCTCATGTTTGCTTGGTGGATATCCATGCAAAAATCACCTCAATCTTCTTATCCTCCCTCTTATAAATTCGGCCAAACCCTTCATTTCCCACCATTTTCATTTCCTTCAAACACTCTCAAGAAGTCTCTCAAGAACTCATCCTCATTCCTCTAAATTTTCGAGTTTTGGTGTGTGGTTTCAAGAGGAGTTTTCATCAAAGATCATCATCATTGGTAAGATCTCACAAGCTAAGTTGATTTACTACATTTTTAAACTTAAATCACTCCTCTTACCACCTCAAACGTGACCATGCTCCCTAGAACTCATCAAGATTCGAAGATTACTTCAAGAAGCTAGCTAGAGTCATAACTTACACCACCTTCTTCTTATCTTCATCAAAACCGAAATCCATACCCCAAAGTGAGTTCATACCCCATATTTTCGATTTTTACTTGGTTTTTTAGGGATAATACAAGTCTTATGTGTATATCTATGTGTATATGCATGATTATGTTTGTTTTCTTGAACCATTTGGTGATTTTGTGTTGTTTACTTCATAAAACTAAAAATATGCTAAGAACATGAAGTTTGTCCCTTGGATCTTCATAAAAACCTTGAGAAAAATATGTTTTATCACATATAATACATGTAAACTAGTAGATCTGGGATTTATACACTTTAAATAGCAAAAATGAGTGTTGTGTTCTAAGATCTATAAATTAAACTCATAAAACAGCCCTTGACAGGAAAGTTTTATCCCAATATCAAACTGTTTTGACCCTCTTAATGGAATTATTTTTCAAAAATGTTTTACATGGATAAAGTTCAGATGTATACCTTTAAAATGACTACTCTCATGTTTTCATACGGTTTTTCTACAATTTTTGGCGAATTTTACAAAACTGCCTATCAGATTTGAAATAATTTCGGACCAACCTATGAAGGTGAGAAATTTCACACTTGTTAGAAGTCATTAAAAATTATGAGAATAATTGTGAACAAATTAGACAAAATTTCCAAACTTCCAGAATTTACGGATCCAAATTTCGACTTAAGATGATTTTTCTACAAATTTTCCAACAACTAGGTCGGAAAAGCTCAAAAACCAGAAAATGTGTATTTTCACAAAAATCAAGGCATGAATGATATTTCTGACAAAAATGGGTTATAATTTTTTTTTACCACAAACTAGTCATCAACACAAGTTTTGAACAAAATAGAGACTAACGTGTATTTCTTATAAAAATTGGGCCTTAATTGTAAATTTTTGGCTTATTGGGCCAAAAACGTCATTTATACAAAAAGTGGGCTTTTATGCTATTTTAGTGAATACTTGAACCAAAACCAACGATAAACTAACAAACGGATTAATTTCATCATTTTCTATGTTATTGGGCCTTAGTGACCCATTTTTATGTGTGATAGGTCATGTATACTATTTATATGTGTATTTGGGCCTCATTGACCCATTAACATGTGCGACGGACCTTGGGTACTATTTGTGTGCTATTTGGGCCTGTAAATACCTTAAATGTGAAATGGGCCGTAGTTGTCCTTTCATATATATATATATATATATATATATATATATATATATATATATATATATATATATTTCGGGCCCATGTTATATAATTCCATTCCAATTTGGGCCTTTAAATGATTTACGTGTTTAGCGATGCCTTAGTGGTTCACTTACATGGTTCATTGGGTCTGGAATGAGATTATACCTTTCTTCGCGTAAATTCGATTAAGGATCTAGTGAGTTTTGTCGGTTGGCACCTATTAAGTGTATGATCGTAGCCTGTAGTTATAACCAGAGTCTCTTCAAGGGAGAGCGAGGATTTGTGTATAGATCTATACGGGGATGACACCCCACACCTGAGCTGTTCGCTACAGTTAGACTAACTCAGTCTAGGGTGACAAAAACCTTATAAACAAAAATCAAAACCGGCGTCCAACAACGCCAAGACAGGCGAAATTGTCATTATTTAGTATGGTTATGACGACTCACTTAGAGGAATTAACGTTATGAAATTTACAGAAGACCATTCTCTTTTCTCTTGGATTACTCGGAAACATTCTCGTACTGGTACTCAACCTCGGGGGTTGGTATGGCAGCTTTTGTCACACCCCCGAACCAGACGGCGGAAACGTACGAGGGCTCGCGTGACTTAAATTGAATATCATCACAATGAATATACATGAATCATAACGTAAACATCACCATGCATCAATCTATTACAACTGACATTGTTCACATCAAGTACATTGTATTAACATTACAAATCCATAACATAAATTGTTTGATAGTTTTCAAAAGCACAACACCCTAACATACTTGGTATTACTCCTCAGCTTACCTGTTACCTGCGAATACAAGTTATTTTGAAAAACGGTCAACATATGGAATGTTGGTGAGTTCATAAGCATGGTTGTTACGAAAATGTTTTGTGTAGTTTATAAAACCCAGAAAATCCGATATTTTCTGGAAAAAAACCAACTGTTTATACCAAAGTGTGGAGATCCATAGGTTTATGTATGAATGATTTCAAAGCATGCATGAATAAAAAGTTTTGCATTATAGTTATTGAAAAGTACAAGTGAATGATGCTAATTTCCTCGAAAAATTAGATGTTTTCCGATAACGAAAAAAATATATAATCGTTTCAAATTGTTATACCGTCACGTCGAATGATTTTGGATTTTCCCTGATCACTCGGATAGTGTTAGATTTGTTTAATTGTGAGTCGCTATAACCATACATGATAATGACTAGTTCGTCTGTCTTGGCATTCTAACGAACACCGAAATTGATCTTAAGATTTTGTCACCCTAGACTTGTAACACCCAAAGTTTTGAAGGCCAAGAAAGGAAAGAAAACCCTAAGTTTAGGGGTCGACTCGGCGAGTCCAAGGAGGGACTCGGCGAGTCCGAGCGGGATCCGAGTTGAGGAGTAAGTGACCGACTCGGCGAGTCGGCCAAGGTGACTCGACGAGTCTGGTCTGTGCGAGGAAAACCCTAAATCCGGGGCTTGGAGCCTACTTAATCGCCTCATTCTTCTTCCTAGGGCTCCTTTACTGTCTCTCACACCCAGAACGCCGCACCCTAAGCCTCCATTATGCTCATTCAATCTTTTAGCCATTTTTGAGTGATTTAAAAGAAGAAGAAGAAGTGGGAATCTTTGAAGCATCAAGGAGTGGCCTTGGATCCGAAGTTTGGGGAACATTTCAGAGCATTTGAAGGTATTAATTCGCTTCTCTCCTTTAGATCTTCTTTGGTTATGAGTTTTGGGGCTTTTAAGCCATGTCTAAGATCAATTTCGAGCTTGAGATCCAGATCTGAGGTTGCTACCTCAGATCCATGCTTGTTTTGGTTTAGAATCCCGTAAAGTATCAGCCATTGGGTGGATTTTGGAGCCTCTTGGTCTTAAACCCTAGTTCATGGTGTATTTTGCTTAGATCTCCATCTTTACACGTAAAGTTTGCAACTTTACGTGGGGAATAGGCTTGGGAAGGGTAGATCTACAGTTTGGAGTCCATGCATGACTCGAAAGTCCTCTGCATGTAAGTAGATCTGAATGGACTCGGCGAGTCCTTCGAGTGGACTCGGCGAGTAGCTTGAAGATGAGGAGGAACTCGACGAGTGGGATGAACAACTCGTCGAGTCGGATGAAGATAGGCATGAACTCGGCGAGTTGGATGAAGATTGTCGTGTGCTTTGCGAGTCTGTTCTTAGAGTCGGCGAGTCAGGTCGCGTAGTCCCAAACCCTTCGAGTTAAGACTCGAGTCAGCGAGTCGAGCAAGGACTCGGTGAGTTGGTCAGGACAGGATTCGGGAACCTGTAGACTCGGCGAGTCAGGGGCTGACTCGGCGAGTCAAGTCGCGATTGGAAGGACTTTGAGCATAAGAACTCGGCGAGTCAGTAAGTGGACTCGGCGAGTAGGGTTGACCTGGAAGGTTGACTTTGACCAGGACTTTGACTTTGGCAAGAGTTGACTTGGTTGACCTTTGAAGGTCAGTTAGACTAAGTGTTATGTTGATGTTGGTAGCTCGGGGAGCTAGTGGAGCAGCAGTTCGGAGTCAGTGGTCAGGTAGCGGTCAAAGGGATTAGCAGCAGCAGTTCAGCAGTATCAGGTGAGTTTCCCTTTGTGTGAATGGGTCTACGGCCACAATGTCGGCCCATGTAGACATGAGTAGAAGACCCGAGGCTTAGCCCTAAGCATCATATGCTAGTATGTTGTTCAGGACGAGGTCCAATGTTAGCGGGCGGGTGCCCAAGGAATGGTTATGTGATAGTTTCTACTTGTTGTCTGTGTGATACTTGTATGTGCCTGGTAGGGAGGTGAGTGTGGGCGAGGTCCTGTATCTCACCAATAGCAGAGTGTGGATGGTGTTCCACATCTCAGTAGCAGCAGAGCAGGGGCGAGGCCCAAGTCAGGAAGGGAGTGAATGTGGGTTGGGCCCGTATCTCACTACCAGTAGGAGCATGGACGGGGTTCCGTGACTCATCAGTAGCAGGTCAGGGGCGGGGCCCACAGATAGGCGAGGCCTTAGGACAAGATCCGTTAGTATGTGTTTAGCTTATGTGAGATGTTTATGTGCTATTATATGATAGCGGGCGAGGCCCTGTGACAGGCGAGGCCTACGTGAAACAGATATGTATCCGAGCGGGGCTCGAAGCCAGGCGGGGCCGTTGTAGCGGGCGAGGCCCAGGATAGCGGGCGCGACCCAGTATGTGCAATATGTGGTTATGCATGGTATGTGGTAGGGTGGGGAACTCACTAAGCTTCGTGCTTACGGTTTTCAGTTTTGGTTTCAGGTACCTCCGGTAGCAGATGATGGAGCTCGGGATGATCGCATGGCACACACCATAGCTTAGACAGCCTGGGAATGTTTACTCTGATAACGCATATGTATTTTGGAAACTAACACTTTGTTTATGTTTGAAAACGATGAATTTGCTTAACGTAATGTTTTATCAAATGAAATTTTTAGTCTTGAATTTTGGGATGTTACAAGACTGGCCGAGTCTAATTGTAGCGAACAATTGAGGTGTGGGGGAGTCACCCCCGTATAGATCTACACACAAACTCTCGCTCTCCCTCCAGGAGACTTTGATTATAACTACAGACTACAGACGACCCGTACAGGTGTCGCCCACTACTACTCACTAAATCTAACATGAATTTGATTACTATTGATTAACGACTTGTATATGTTTACTGAATTGAAGGTAGGCCTAATAATGGGGAGAAGAGGATTACAAGGTCCTATTAATCCCCCGAATTATTTATGGCTATTGGGTATACGAAGGACACGTTGGCCCATTTCGCATTTGATTTACTTGGACCTTACTAGCAATGCTAATGGGCCACTAAGGCCCAATAGCACTTAAAAGCCATTGAGGGTCCCTTAAATATGAAAATTGGGTCATAGAAGGCCCAATAACATTTATTGTTATCCCTTGGGCCCAAAAATCATGTTAATGGGTCACAAAGGCCCAACAAGCATGATTGGAACTTTCAAGCCCAAATATTTGAATATTTACTTGTTTTAGGTATAGTTTAATTGTTGGAAAGTTTGATTGGGTGATTGTTAATTTCGCACCGGAACCAGGTCGGTCGGTTATTTTTAACGATGTTTGGAATTATACGTATTTTCATCTTTCCATTTTCATGAATTGTAGTTTGGTATTTTTATTTTAACTCAAATATCTTAAAAATAAAATAATTGACTCAAAATCTTGGTTTGAACCCCTTTCAGTCCTTCTTTGGTAAAATTGACAGTTTCAGTCCTTTATATAGAAAAAGAGACATTTTAAGCCCTTAAAACATTTTCTTGACACTTTTGACCTAAAGACTTGTTCAAGTGATATTTTTAGCTCAAAACTTATTCTTTGGCAGTTTCAGCCCTTCCAGAAAAGTATTTTTTGGTTAAAGCCCAAACTTTTTGCAACTTTTACAATTTTGGCCCAAAATCCAAAAAGTTTACAATTTTGATCCTTATTTGGAAATTACATCATTTTAACCACTGAATTTGTTTTATGCACCTTTTTACCCCCTTTTTTGAGAAGTTTATCACTTCAACCCCTTGAAGGTTGTAATTTTCACAAGTTTTGGCTCATTGGGCCGTAAAGCCCAAAATGTGGCCTATTAAGCTACAAATTACATTTCTAGCCCTTAAAAGAGTATGATATTCATAAAAACATTCATTTTTATTGTTTTGACTCTTTTAGTCCTTACGAAAACCGTGAATGGCAATCTTTTCCCAATCCTTTACTTATTTGACAAAAATAACCCAATAATGAGTCTTATGTTGTAACTTGTTTGTTTTAACCCTTATATGGTAGATTTTCTTAACTAGTTATGTGTAATACATCCTAGATCACATATTTTTCCCTCATGAACTATGGATCTCGAAATATCTTTCATTTCTGGCACATATTTACCACATATACACAAGAAATCACACATAACATACAAATACGCATAGATCTACACATTTTACTTGTATTCTCCCCCATAAAACATATGAAAATCGAAAATAGAGGGGTATGAACTGACATTGAGGTTTGGATTTGGTTTTGATGAAGATTTGAGAGAAGATTTCGGCCTAACAAGCTTCTTTAGAAGTCCTTGAGCTTAGATTGCTTCTAAGGAGTATGATCATGAAGTTGAATGAATTAAAAGATGATTTTTGATGAGGTATAGAAGTTAAACTTTGGATTTAAGTAAGAACTTACTAAAGATTTGTAAATTGAAGTGATTTTTGAATGAAAAAACTCCTTGGAATGCTTCTAATTCTCGAAAACTTGGATGAAAAGAAGGAGGGTGTTCTTATGTGTTTGAGAGAGATTTTTGAGAGTGTGTGTGGATGTGTCTTGAGTTGGTTTCGGCCGAGAGTAGGGGAAGGAGGAAGAAAAAGAGGGATTTTGAATAGATACATGTGATTACATTGTTGTATGTTGTATACTAAGCTTGGTTGTCCCCTAAACAAAGGTGAGGTGTCATCTTCCCCTTAATTCCTCCATTAATCTCTTTTTTTTTTACTTTGGGCCGAGAGTGAGAGAGAAAAGAAGTGTTTTGGGCCTTTTGTGCTTAACTTTTATAGTATGAGGCCCAATTTGATGGTTTTCGGCCTAATTAGTCCTTGGAGGTGATTCACGACCCAAATCTAGCATAAAGGAATGGAATTGAGTCCATTAAAGCTAATTGGATTTGTTGTGGCCCAATAAGGCCCATTAAAGATTAACTAGTCCATTTTAAATCTATTATGGCCCAAAATGTTAAGTTTCATGAAAGCGGGTCTAATTAGAGCCCATATAAGAGTTCTAAGCCCATAATAGTGAAATTAGAAATATATTGGCCCATTAGGCCCAATAAGAAAGTCCTAGTCCATAATGGACTTAAACCGAGATTTCTAGGGTTTCCAATTCTTTGTTGACTATTTGAAGTGCTTGTATAGAGTGTTTGATGGAAGAGTTGTTGTTATTGAGTAAGCATCATACATCCTTTCACATTTTTGGTTCACAAATGTTATCATTGTTGTTGTTATTGAATAAGCATCATACATGCTTTTACATACAACATCGGGTTGTCTGGGAACATTCTCTTTACATTCTTTCTACATTATCTTTACCCTTTTAGTCAAATAAACAAAAACATACATGCATTAATACAAGATCTGACACAAACATCCTAAACAGTTTGCAGAAAATATCGGATTTTCTGGTGGTTTCAAAGTTATACAAATCATTTTCACAAACATGCTTATGAACTCACCAACATTATATATGTTGAAGTTTTTCAAGATAACTTGTATTCTCAGGAGATCGTTGAAGCAGGATGAACGAAACAAACTAATGGATATTGTGTTATATTTTGTTTCATCATACTCTTATTATTTTGGCATGTAATATTCAAATACAATACTCGATGTAAACAATGAATGTTGTTATATTACATGTGTGATGATGATGATGTTATGATTCAATTATATTCAATGTAATGATATGTCAAGATGAAGTCACGCACAAGCCCCCAGACGTTTTCCGCCGTCTGGTTGGGAGGTGTGACACTTGGGGCCAGATCATATCAATTTCCATTTCATGGCAACATATTCCCTCATTCTCCTCATACCGACCCGCTAACACATACAGAGTCTTCAACATGACTAGACCGCCTTACCAGGCCTTTAGCCTATCTGGACCACTCTCAGAACCTTCAGCATGTCTGGACCGCCCTCCTGGGTCTTCAGCCTGTCTGGACCATTCCTCGAGCCTTCGGCCTGACTGGTACGCCTCCCGGCCTTCAGTCTATCCGGACCGCTCAAAACCGATGTACGTTGCCTGAACCATTCTTCCTGGGAATCTCTCCCATGCAGTTTGTTCTAGCCCTTTAGGGGTTCCAAACTCCCATTCCATTCCTGAAATCCTTTCCGTGGCCTAAACTCAGGCCTCACATCGACCAACTACCTTCCCTAAAACCATGTTCTGTTCCCTGCCCCACTTGTTTGTCACTTGTTCCAATGATTCCACACTCTCGGCTAACAACACCGATAAATCTAAATAGCTAACCAACCCGAATAATTGCTGTTTTACCAGAAAATTTTCCAATTCTCCCCACCTGGTGTACCAACTACTAACTTCCGCTGACAAATCGACATAACTTGATCGACCTTACTTGAATAAGTTTCCCCCTTCTCTCCCGGACTAACTCCCTCTGGAGCGAGCAACCTTCACAAGTCACTCTCCCAACATCGCATATCCCGAACTCCAAGGAAATTCGAGTCTCAACTGAATACTTCTCGCAACATCGTTGCTACTCCAAGCAACGAGATCATATATCCTATCTTCCGATCTCTTATCCTCTTGGATGCTAACCGACTACAACCCCTAACCACTAGGTCCTCGATCAAACTATGGATCATGCGAAAACGGCGAACAGATTTACAATACCACATAATCAACAAATAACAAGATATTGAAATGGAAACATACCCGCAGCTGCATCCGGCTCTGACGTGACCTCCTATGCTGTAAGCTGGAAAGCGCGCCCCTAAGCCCTTGGAGGCTCTGCTCCACCCTGACCTCCACCCGTAATCCTCAAAGGGGTCGGTGCTGGAGCCTGCATCGGTCTAGCAACAAGTTGTGGACAGTTGACCCTCAAGTGTCCAACCTGATGACAGTGATAACAAATCCTCATAACCTAAGCCGGGACCAATTGATGGCAATCCCTTGCATAATGTCCCTCTTTCCCACACTTGCGACACGCACCACCGGACCTACAAACTCCGGCATGACCCTTCCCACACTTCTCACAGGTGCGACTGCTCTGACCTCCAAACCTAGAGTCAACGGTTTTGAACCGTTTCGGCGCCGGCTGCGACTGCGCCGGGGCCTGCCTCTGCTCTCGTAACTGCAACTCCATCTCTAATTCCCGCCGCCTGGCGGCCTCCTGCAGCTCTAACAAGGTATCACACCTCTACGTGGACACGAACTGCCTGATGTCCCTCTTGAGCATACTCAGATATCGGGACATCTGAGTCTGCTCCGAAGCAAACTCTGGGCAAAACATCGCCCTCTTAGTGAACATCCTAGCGATGTCCATCACAGACTCTGAATCCTGCTTCAGCTCCAGGAACTCCTGAGCCAACCTATCTCTCTCAACACGTGGAACATAACGAGTGTTGAACATCTCCCGAAATTGATCCCAAGTAAACGTAGCCCACTGCGCATTCGAATAAGATCTCGTAGTCAACCTCCACCAATCCTTCGCCCCGAGCCTCAAAAGGTTCAGAGCACACCTCACCCTCTGATCCGTAGGGCATGAACACGTGAAAAAACAACCCTCCACGTCTGACAACCACCTCATAGCAACAATCGGATCCTGAACTCCATCGAAAGTAGGTGGCTTCGTATTATCGAAGTCTCGATACTGAAAACCTCGACCGGTTCCTCCCCCTGCCGCTGTTACAGCTGATGTAGCTGCCGCGACAGCCACCTCCGTAAGAGCTGCATAGCGCTCATCAAAGTACTCAACCATGGCGGTCTTGATCGACCCAAACATCTCCGGTAACTCAGCCCGGAACATAGCAGCAACCTTGTCACACCCCAAAACCAACAACAACGGAAATGTTCAGGGGTGGAGGACGTCATGTGAAGTATCATAATAGTGCAAAGTAGTAAACAAGCAACAACATCATCCATTGCATTAAAAGTAAAGTTTTAATACATGTATGTTCTTTCATTGTAATAAGACACCAAAATATGTAATCAAAATAAAAGACGAATCTTGTCTGTGCTCCGTCTTCTCAAAACCTGGTCATCGTACCTGTCTACTGGTGACCTGAGAATACAAGTTATTTTACAAGTATAGATCAGCATAGAGCTGGTGAATTCATAAGTACTTAAGTGTCATTACTCTGATTTGGAAAGATGTTTATGAATACCATGTAAATCTTTGAATGAATCTTTTGATATAAGTGTGAAAACCCTAGAAAATCCCATATTTCCTACTAGTATAAAAGTAGTCTTCGACCAAGACCTGAATGTTTTTCCTGTAACAAGATGGTTTTTCCCTTGTATGACTACTATTAACAATATATAGTCTACCTTATTGTTTATGTGAACATATCAAAAAATAAAAGTAATAGGAAAAATATAATCATTTAAGTATTATCCTTTGGTACTAGGATAAAAACGACATAGTAAATGCTGAATAGTATTCACCGTAGGCATCCGTAGATGTGCATTGTCCTCTGTAGCTAACAGCAGGGTGTAGGAATGGTGAGTCCCGTAAAGGTACCTCTATAAAAGTATTAATCATAGGCATCCGTTGATGTGCATTTACGTCTGTTGCTAACAGCTGGGTGTCGGAATGGTTAGTCCCGTATAGTATCCTTTTTAACTAGGGTAGACAGATCTAATCTACATGCATAATAGGTAATAGTATCTCATCATATAGTATCTAGGTACAAGTATCCATGTAAGAGGGTCCATGTAAGTGTATCTCTTCATATAACATTTAGTATAGACTCATGAATGAACTGACTTCAGTGTAATTCCTTGTAATAAGAAGAATGTTTTGTATCCCCTAAACTGTTCCTATAATAGTTTACTGGAATGTATTTGATGTCCAAGAAGGTTTATACACCCTTGCTACTCAAGAGTGTGGGAACTGAATGAAGGATGAAAGCTATCATATCAATACATATATTTATGAAAGATAAGTGTATAAATATGGTTTTTAACAATAAGTTAAAGAGGTTTTATAAAACATTTAAGAGTTTTGAACAATAGATAATAATGACTTGATGTCATATCTTAAAACATTTCAAAAGTAAATCAATTTGATAACAAAGTATATCAGGAATAAAAGTCATTTTGTGTATCACAGTTTAAAGTATGTGAGATCAATTGGATGAAAACACAGTTATAAATCACATGTGATTGATTCTATAACATGTTGTTTTCTACTTGTAACCCCCCCCCATTAAAGCATTTAAAATCATTTAAAAGATTGATTAAGGGGTATGAACTCACCTGTAGTTGGTGGTTTGGATGAACGGATAAGGTAGGATGCTAGGTGTCAAGCGAAGACTTGTACACACTCAATGATCCTAGTTAACATATAATAACACATATATGTATCCAATTAGTCTTTAAACTACTAATTGACAAAGTTAAGACATCCTAAGACATGTAAAACACCTTATATAAGTGCTACAAGTCATAAGGATTGCATATAAGTGTTGTAGGACCTTGCTATTGTGTTTGGGGTTCAAGGGTAAACTCCCTTGGAGTTTACGGTTTTGTGACCATAAACCCATGGGTTTACGGTCATAAAAACACGAGTTTACGGCCGTAAACTCATGTTCTTTTGACCATTTGTTGTTTTGAAGCTCTACAAGACATTAGAAGTATCCCCTCTTCATGCTTGAGCCTATGGAAGTGTTTAGGGCACCATTTCACTCCTAAATGGAGTTTACGGTCCCTGGACCCAGCAAGTGATTGAGTTCAGTAGTTCCTCATATAAAATTATTGACTCTAGAGATATAGTAATATGGAGAAGACAAAATTGTTTCAAGCACCGATAGAACCGGAAGCGCCCCTTATTTCAAAGAGAAGAGGACGGATTATTCACATTTCATTTGATGCATTTCCTTTTGGGTTTACAGTCGTAAACCCCTATGGGTTTTGGTCTTTTGATGTTTTCAAGTCTTTAACACATCAAGGAATGGATCTATGCAAGTTACCAAGGCTTAGGAAAGGGCTAGGGACATTTTGGCACCATTTGTAGGGTTTACGGTCCAAGAACATCTTGGACCGTAAACACCTTGATCTTGGTGTTTCTTGGGTGTTTTCTTGATATATGAAAGTGTAACAAGCTTTACAATACACTAGGGTAGGAGTACTTACTAGTTAGAAGCTTGAAAAGGTACCAAAAGGCCAAGAACATTAGTGTGTGTTCTTGGTGTTCTTGGTGAAACTTGAAGATTCAACCTTTTGGAAAAATTTCATGGATAAAAGTGTGTTAAATCACTAGATTAAGTGATGTACTAACTTAAAAGGCTTAGAAACACTTACTAGATGATGATCTTGAAGAAAGTTTTGGATGATACTTGAGAGAGTTTGAGCTTTGTTCTTGAAAAGATGGAAAATGGTATAAATTACTAAGTGTCACTCATATACCCCCTTCCTTGGGGTTTACGGCCATAAACACCATTGTTTAGGCCGTAAAATCTAATCTTTTGGTGTTTTGAAAGTTTATTGTTGCACAATAAACCCTAGGGCATCCTCTCTCCTGATATCTCCTAAAGTGTTAATCCTAAAATACTCAAACTTAAACCAAAAAGTTTGAAACTTAGCAGTAACTGTTCTGACTTCTATTAACTTGATATGTTGTACAAAATGGAAATTTTGGGTTGTCACAAACCTCATCATGCAGGATCTCACGAATCCTGGCATCCAACTCATCCGTACTCATCTGACCAATGACCTCGGTGGTGCTGATCCATCCTAATCACCTTATCCTGATCCCGATCCCGAACCAGATCCTGCCCCGAGACGTCTCGTAATCGCCATACTGCAAATATGCTACAAGATATTAGGTATTTCTCATAATAACCCCGAGAACTAGCTACCAACGAAACCCTAGGGGTTGTGACTTCCTTGATACGCGTATGGGTCCTATGCTTTCAGTAGTACGGGCACTCAATCCCCACTCCTATAGGAGCACCACTATCTCATAACCGACCTACTGGTCTCATGCAACCCTCCCATCCATGAAACTTCCACCACCCCTGCAGCACTAGTGTATGCTAGTCATACATAACGATGGACCCTATAGTCTTTCGAATATCCAATCCTACCCTAAGCTCCCAATCAGACAGGAATAAAACATAAGGCCAAATCAAACATTCTCAGGCTATAAGATCTTAATTATGTATAACCATGTTGCATACACTAAATAACTACAGTAATGATGTCAATATCCTACAAAGGAAATCCTAGGCTAGCAGGCATCATATAATCAAGCAATTCTATCATGCAATTCCTGAAGATCCCTAGCCTAGTACTAGCATGCTATTCTAACATATAACATAATCAAATAACTTGTATGGTATTTTGGGGTCTACTTACTGGCTCTGGCTGATCGTACCCTCTGCGTCCTCTTTTACTTATTTTGAAAACCTTTTGAAAACTATTTTCGAAAATCTCTCCTTGATTTGAGACTGGATTCACAAGAATGTTCCTCCAATTCACACAAACCAAGGCTTTGATACCAACTTGTAACACCCATAAATTTCGAGCCAAATTAAAACATTTTATCTCATTCAAAAACCATTAAGTTCATACATTATGTTTTCAAAATAGTTTAAACATCAGAGTATCCCCCAAAACCATATCACAAAAATCATAAAACATGAGGAGCGGTACGATCACGCCTTCGCCATGTCACGATCTCCTGAAGTACCTGAAACAATACACTGAACTGTAAGTCCGAAAGCTTAGTGAGTTACCCCCCAAATACCAACCACACATAAACATACTCATACATCTCACAAATAGAACATCCATGCACATCGGGTCTACTATGTGACTGGTCCGCCCGCACCGGGCCTTCAGTCCACCTGGTCCACCCTCCGAGTCTACAGTATGACTGGTCCGCCCGCATCGGGCCTTCAATCCACCTGGTCCACCCTCCGAGTCTACAGTATGACCGCTCCGCCCACACCAGGCCTTCAGTCGGCCTGGACCACTCTCCGAGCCTCGGCACGTCTGGTCCGCCCTCTTGGGGCCTTCAGCCTATCCGGATCGCTCCCTGGGCCTTTGGAATATCCAGTCCGCCCTGGGTATGTTGGCCTACAGCACAAAGCAGGACCCGCCTCAACCCAACCCCCGTCAAACAACCATGTGCACATAAAACAATTAATCGCATAACAATCCTTAACCAGACAAATAGTCTAACATATCACATAGCATATCAGTAACATAACAACCATCCTAACCCAGGATGTATCTAGCATATCAATAACATAGCAACCATCCTAAACCAGGATGAAATCTAGCAGATCAGTAACATAGCAATCATCCTAAACCAGGATGTATCTAACATATAAATAACATAGCAACCACCCTAAACCAGGATGAAATCTAGCATATCAGTAACATAGCAACCATCCTAAACCAGGATGTATCTAGCATATCAATAACATGACAAGCAATACCCAGATTTCCATCCGATAAAGGTCTGACCTTGGTGTCGTAGACCCTGGCGATATAGCGAGGATCACTCACCTACAATTGCCGACTGAAGAGATAAGACCAAGCTACTCCAACCACTGACACGAACTTCACCACAGAACACTACCAAAGAACCAATTCCATAAATACCAGAATTACCAAAATACCCTTGGAAGTCAAACTGGTCAACTCTTGGTCAAAGTCAAAGTCCTCAATCAAAGTCAACCTTCCTGATTGATGCTACTCGTCGAGTCAACCCGTCGACTCACCGAGTTCCCATTCCCAGAAAACTCTCATAAAACAACTTAACTCGTCGAGTCGCCCCAAGAATCGCCGAGTCCAACGATCTCTGAGTCCCATTCTATCCGACTCACTCAGTCACCAACCGACTTACTTAATCCAAGGCTTTAACCAAAAGAGGTTGGTGTTCTACGACCTGACTCGCCTAGTCCAAGAACAGACTTGTCGAGTCCAATACAATCTTCAACAAACTCGCCGAGTTGTTCTTCCAACTCTTCGAGTCCATGCACATGTTCATACAGCTCATCGAGTACACCCATGTGACTCGCCGAGTCTCCCCAGTTCCCAATCCATACAGAAGCTTTTCGAGCCATGCATGGGCTCCAATCCATAGATCCGTTCTTCTACAGTCTAACCCTCACATAAAGTTGCAAACTTTACATGAAATCAAGGAGATATAAGCTCAAAACACACTAGGGCATGGGTTTTAGACAAAGGGGCTTCACCAACAATTCAATGACTAAAACTTTATGAGATTTTGGACCATCACAAGTCTAGATCTGAAGTAGCAACCTCATATCTAAGCCTCTAACTCGAAATAGCTCCCAATCATACCAAAAGTGCCCCAAATCTCAAATGATAATAGATCTAGATGCAAAAGAGGGAAGGTAACAACTTATTACCTCCAAGATGTGCCCAAACTGAAGTTGATCCCAGATCTACACAAGCCCCTTGATGCTAGCCTCTAATTTCTCAAGTTCTTTCCACCGAATTCCTCTTCCAAGCTTCAATATCCTCAACAATGGAGTCTCACACAAAAATTAGGGTTTCTAGAACTCTTAGGGGGATTAGGAGGCTGGGAGAAGGACATAAAGTCCTTTAAATAGGGTGCAACCATCAGGATTAGGGTTTTCTCTCTTTAGCACCAACTCGTCGTGTCCAAGCCTCTGACTCGACGAGTTGGGCACTTAAACGCGCGACAAATCCCGCTCTGACTCGGCGAGTAAGCATGCCTACTCGTCGAGTCCTTTCCCTTCATTTACACTTTAAGTCCTTTAACTTTTTGCTTCCGAAACTGGGATGTTACAGTTCTCCCCCACTTAAATTAGGCTTCGTCCCCGAAGCCTACTGCAGTATACTCCATAGAATGAACTCCTTGCACTGCAGACTCCGACTTCTCAGTCAACTCATGCTCCTACAAACCCTACTTCTGCATCTCTCTTAAAATGGTTTATTCTCACATGGCATTCTTGCCACTACTCCAAGCCGATCATCGGCCTTTCAAATCAATAGCACCACAAATTAAACACGAATCACCCGATAATACTAACCCTTCGTATCAGGGACACACTTCCGCGCCCTGCAACGCTAGATTCCATAAACACCCACTGAGCTCTGCCAAGACACTAATCTGTCTTCCTTCGCTCAAGATTGGCGATAATCCTGATAACTTGCAACCTGGAACGAATCCTGTTCCACCCTCTGGTTCTTTCCCTTATGCGCTGATAGGATACCACATCCCTCGGCTCCCATAACCCATCAACCAAGCATATTGCGTAACCACTCGACCTGGCCCAAACAGCCTCGGGCTGAAATGCCAAACACACCAGGTCCAATCAATTATAGGGTCCAATCATCCTTATGATGGAATACCCCAGATTGAAATACCTTCACATACATAACTCAAGCTTCCAACCATACTCGGAACCAAGGACCTTGTCCCTGCGTCACCCTCGAACCCTTCAGTTCGACACAACAAAGTGTAACCCACTCACACCTCCTTATCACGAGCTTTAGGTCCTTGACCTCCGACTGCAATATCCTTATACAATCCTCAGCACCGGTCCAAACTACTCTCGAGTCTGTTAACCTGCTGTCTCACCTTCTTGTGTCCCAAATCTCCAATCTGGAACCACCATCCTCCTCCTTTTCCAAGGAGGTTGAAATCATGCCTGCGCATCATCCAATATTTCCACAACCTCAACGGGCATCCAGCCCGTATGTGCTTCCATATATCTGATACAATCCCAGTGCTTACTACCAACAAATGAAGCACTTTCGATCACCCATTTATTTTATTGCCTTCCTTTCAGAGGACCCGCACTCCTTCCGGAGCTACATACCTTTCCTTTCCAGTAAGTCTCCACCGGAAATAGTGACAACGATGCCCCAGGGTGAGTTTCTTCCGATCTCCCGCTACCATGACGTCGAATGGAGGTTTCCGTCTTCAATGAGGCGGCACAGTGGCAGCTAAGTGGTAGGAGAAGCAAGAGGGTGGCGTCCGACCATAGAGGAAAGGAAAGGGGCGGCTGCTCCAATATTTAGGTTTAGGGTTTGGGTTTGATACAATATATATATGAGGGTTTCATGAGAGGGTGGCGGGTTATACCCGTAACCTTTAAATCTCGTTTCATATTTACACTTCCAGCCCTCCCCATAAGAATCTTTTCAAACTTAATACCATATTTACCCCTTTAGCCCATAATTCAATAAATCTGTACAATATAAATCCAGAATTTACATTTTATCCCTTGCTTCCATAATTCCTTTCATATTGAGTCCTAATTGTTACCAAGCAGCCACTATCTTCATAATTATTTACAACATGAATCCGGATTTTACACTTTTAACCCCCAATCTCTAAAATGGTGACAATTATCTCTTCAAGACCAACACTTTGCTATATAATTATTGGTTTTAAGGCTACTATACAATCATTTATGTATTTATTTATTTAATAAACGGGGTGTTACAACATGGATATCACGCATTATGATCAATATGATGTTGATGAACAACCTGAAATAATTCCCAAACTTATTTTTCCAGTTAAAGAGAACGATATGGTGCACTCAATTGTGTTTTACAAACATTCAATAAAACTTCAAACTATTTTATTTGTTTGAATAAAAATCACAACACCTAAGATTTATGGATAGTTGTTCTAAGATAACTATAAGGATAAATGACGAAAACTAATCTTTTAATACATAAATATCGTTATTGTATTGAGAATTAACATTTTATAACTGAACACACAAATTAACATCTAAAAAAACCATATCGATGTATTGAAAATATTACCTGGACATTGAGGAATCATCATTTGGCGTCAAAGAAAAATAACTCTCAAGGAAAGCACTTGGGTCTAAAAATTCAATCACTTGCGAGATCAAATATTATATTGCAAAAGAAACAAACAAATTGAGCACAGATGTTGACCTTACTTTAAAAGCAGAAAATCAGGACAACAACAACGTAAGTCAAAGAATAGGGGCCCAACAAGCTGTAGTCAAAGAGTAGAATGAAGGCGGAAAAGAATCAATTGAGTGAATTGGATTAATTTTTAGGATTAGTGAGATGTTTGTTTGAGAGAGAAAAACGGAGCAAGGTTGAAAAAAGAAAAGATGTTGATCTCTTGATTCTGGGGTTAGGGTTGGGAGACGTGGGCTTGAAAATTGAGTGATTGAAACCTTTAGATTTCAAAATTTTAATAAAAAAGTTTGAAAAAGTGAGATTAGAGGGTGATGGTCTACATTAGGGGTTTGTTTCTAGTGAATGGTGCGCGACGTTGGCGGTATCTAGTGGCGATGGTGGGTGTTAATGGTGGCGGCGGAGATTGGGTGGCGCCGCGCTGCTGGTGCAATGGTGGAGTGAGCACCGGTTCGTGATGTGGGTTTGTTTCCGGTGACGACAACACTTTGATTAGGGTTTTTGGCTACTTGACAAATAAACGGTGAGTCTAGAGAAAAAGAGAGAAATGAAATTAGTTTTTAATTTTCTAAATTAACTCCTTTCTAAACTAATACATTAATTTCTAAATTAACTACCTCCAAACATATACATCGTACATAGTAGGTGTATTGGATAATAATTTGTACATGACGTAGTTTGTGTTGTACCTCTTAAATTTCAAGAAACATACAAAAATGTTTTATATAATAGTAAAGATATATATATATATATATATATATATATATATATATATATATATATATATATACTTGTAGGAATATTTCTTACGCAAGTAAATCTGATATAAGCAATCTACCCTTATCTCGTCGATCTTCACATATTGACCCTATATGACTTTTCGACATTTATCCAGAGGGATTAATGTGAATAATGAAATGACTATGTTGCTTCGAGTATTACTTAGCAATAGACGAGGATCAATGGAGACAACATAGAAAAGAATGGAGTACTCAAATTATCATACCTAATCCATACTCCGGATCATTGATGAATGAATGTACCTAATCCATACTCCTAGATTAGTAATGAATGTCTATACTTAATATAATACTCGATTCCAAGTATGAGATTATTTACAATTGTACATGATTTATTTTTGGCCACGACGTGGTGATAAGCCTTTGGGCCGCGGGAGTTTAATGAACCACCACGACGTGGTGAAGGGTACCACGAGATGGTGGCGGATGTTGGGGAAAACCCTAAAGTTTAGGGTTGAGTCCCTATTTAAACCTCTTAACCTCTCATAGCCTCCCTCCCATCAGCCTCCATCTCTCCAAATCGTCCCTTTCAAACCCTAGATCCCCTGTTTGAGTTTTTAGCCTTAAAGTGTGTGTGTGTTTGGTTCTTGTGAAGGAGGAAGGTGATGGATGATCATATTGGGAGACCAAATCAACGTAGATCTAGGAGTTTATCTTCCTCAAGCTTCTCAAGGAGGTATAAAATCTTCATCTTGATGACTTAATTGATATATCTTTGGATTTTGTCCACTTTTCTCTATGCCTTGTTGTTTTGGAAGGCTGAACTTCATAAAGCCTGTAACTTTATGAATCTCCTGGCATTTGGAGAATTTGAATCTTTGGATCTTAATTAGAATTGAGTTTTGAGCTCATGCATGGAATCTTGGCCTTTTTGCCCTATTTTGGCCTAACAAGAGTTCAAGACATGCATGTATGAAAAACATCGATTTTTATGATGTGTTTGGTGTTGGAAACTCTTTTGGAGCTTTTGGACAAGTAGCCTTATGGATTGAGTGATTGTTGCTTAAGACATGCAGTGTTTTGGACCTTAAATTTGAGATCTATACACTTTGGAGGGTTCTAGTGGATAAAGTTCGAAACTTTATCCATCTAGACCCTATTATGGACTAGATTTGAGATGGAGACCCCTTGAGAAGAAATGGCTGGATACATTAAGCTGTAGAAAACCATGTTACCACGATGCGGTGGCGGGGCTAGTCGCGACTATTTTGTCGTTTTTGACACCACGATGTGGTAAAGAGCCACCACGGCATGGTGGTCAGATGAGCTGACTCTTCTTGATTTTTTGACCGTTTGACCGAGTTTGAACCAAAGAGGGTATTTTGGGATTTTGATTGAGATTGGTCATTTGGTTGGAATAGGTTTTGATTATAGATGAGATTCGGAGTCGATACCTCATCAGTTTTTGTCCAATTTGCGAGGTGAGTTTTCCTCGTTGTACTTACAGGTCGAATGAACCAAGGCTGACCCATTGGTTTGATATCCTGCTATGCATCGATATGTTGAGTATGGAATAGATATGCATGTTTATGCTAGTTGCCGATATGTTAGTATGGTAGACCTATAGGACTACATGTGATTCTGTCTATTTTATTATCTGTATATATATATATATATTTTATCTGTTATATGTCGACATATTATGCTGGGTTGTGGTCATACGGCTTCGTACGGTAGCCAACAAACCCTGGAGCATTCCAGATATGAGCTGAGGGATGGGTGGGGCATGCTAGACTCATACTGAGGGCTCAGGAGCATTCCAGATACGACCTGAGGACTCGGTGGTATGCCAAACTCGTATTGAGGGCTTAAGAGTATTTCAGTCCGATGACTGATTTGGTCAGGGAGCAAGCCAGACATAGGTTGTGGTCCCGAGGCAAGCCATACTTATGTTGTAGGCTTAGGGGTAATCCAGCCTTTTAGCTGTGGGCCCAGTACATGTTGTTATTGTATATGTTATATGTTTATGTGTTGGTACTTTGGGGGAAACTCACTAAGCTTTGGGTTACGGTTTTTAGTTGTGGTTTCTGGTACTTTGGATGATCGAGGAAAGGCGAAGGCGTGACCGTACACATCCTCTTGTTATAACTTATGATTTTGGGAGACTCTGATGTTGGAAAAATATTTTGAAAACTATGATTTGTAAACAATTTACAAATTGAGTTGATTTTAAAAGTTTAATTTTCTTGTGAATTTTATGGGTGTTACACTTAATCCATACCCCCGATCAGTAATTACCGACTATACTTAATCCATACTCCCAGATTAGCAATGAAAGACTTTACTTAATCCATACCCCCAGATTAGCAATGAACGACTATACTTAATCCATACTCCCGAATTAGTAATGAACGACTATACTTAATCCATGCTCCCAGATTAGTAATGAATGAATAGACTTAATCCATACTCCCGGATTAGCAATGAACGACTATACTTAATCCATACTCTCAGATTAGTAATGAACGACTATACCTAATCTACACTCTTGGATTAGGAATGAATCATGGATCAATAATGATCGACTATACTTAATCCATACTCTCGGATAAGTAATGAACGACTATACCTAATCTACACTCTTGGATTAGGAATGAATGATTGTACTTAATCCATACTCTCAGATCATTAATGTTAGGATTCTACCCTCCGCTCACACATCTCACAAACTCTTAGGAAGATGCTACCCAATACACATATTTAATTAAACTTAAGCCTTTTTTGCAAGCCTTATATTAACTCTTGGTAAGACTACAATACTTAACTCCTAGTACCAACTCTGCTTTAGATAACACTATTCTATCTTAGTGTGTTTTGTTTGAAACAAAGTATTTTAGGTATTAATACACCTTTATTCTTTTCCCTAATAATATTTCTATTATCGTTATATATATATATATATATATATATATATATATATATATATATATATATATATATATATATATATTAACATATATAGAACCATATCTGGTTCGCATATAATATATCCTTAAATACATTTCTAACACATGAACCAGGCAATAAGCATATAACTCACATATTGCTATTCTAACAGATATTTAATACTTAAATTAATACTTGTATTAAAACCATGTTCATGAAAGGGATATGCACTCACCTGAGTTAAGTGGGTGACTGAGAATTCGGTAGTCTGAATCTGCGGGTGTTATAAAGGCCTTCATGTGGCAATGGAGAATGTTGTCGCTAATGGCCTTTTTTCGTGGAGTTTCGTTGGGTTCATCTAATATTCACATCTCTCATTTTTTTTATGCGGACAATGCTTTATTTTTAGGGGAATGGGATGAGAGGAATTTCGTAACCTTATTCAAATCTTAACTTGTTTTTATATGGTTTCCTGTTTGAAGATTAATCTCTCCAAATGTAATTTATTAGGAGTTGGGGTGGCTTTTGATGAAGTCATTTCGTTAGCCTCTTTTACTAGGTGTTCTCCGCCGACTTCCATTTAGTTATCTTGGTGTTCCAGTGGGTAATTCTATGGTGCGAGTTAAAGCTTGGGATTTAATTAGAGACCGGATTCGAAAAAAAGGTTATCTTCTTGGAAGGTGAAGTTACTCTCTATTGGTGGCAGTTTGACTTCAACTAAGTCAGTCTAGGAAAGTTAGGCATTTATTACTTTTCGATTTTTAGACTTCCTTTCATGGTTTGTCAACTTTTGGAATCTTGTAGATCTCTTTTTTTGGGGGAATGGCTGATGATCGTAGGCATATTCATTAGGTGAAATGGGATCTCACCATTAACTCTAAAGACAAGGGTAGATTAGATATTGGGAGTTTAGATGCTTTTAATTTATAAACGGAGACGAAGATTCATCCATGATATATATTCTCTTTAGGTTCGTCTCATTAAGTGCATGTATGGTACCGATAAAGGTTTTGGGAGGGGTTCTCGAATCTATGGTGGTGGGGGAGTTTGGCATAAAATTATTGGCTCGATTAATCAGTTGTATGAGAGAAATGTGGTTGATAAAAATTTGATGTTTATTGTCATTGGGGATGGGCCTCTTGCTAGGTTTTGGAATGATGCTTGGTGCGGTGAGTTTATTTTTAAAACACAATTTCCTAGGCTTTATGCTTTGTCTGATGTGCAGAATGCTCTTGTTGGTGATCTTTAGTCCTCGAATGGGGTGGAATCCTTCTTGGCATCGTGTTATTAGGG
Source organism: Lactuca sativa (assembly GCF_002870075.4). NCBI lineage: Eukaryota > Viridiplantae > Streptophyta > Magnoliopsida > Asterales > Asteraceae > Lactuca > Lactuca sativa. The sequence goes on along the minus strand of NC_056628.2, from coordinate 138,282,320 downwards.
GAGGGGTTGAATCGTTGCAACTTGAAAGCTTAATGGATTTGCTTAGTCCTATTGTGTTGGGGTCTCATCCGGATAGATGGATTTGGGATCTTGATTCCACTGATTTTTTTTCCTGTTATGTCTATTAGAAGACATATAGTGTAACAACCCAAAAATTTTCGAAGAAATTTAAACTTTCAAAAATCATTTTTACACAAATAAAAGTGATTCAAACATCAACAAGTTCTAATTGCTTTCAAAATGTTTTCATATCAGAATTCCCAAAACTCCAAAATTATAAACACGGGGATGTGTACATCACGCCTTCGCCTTGCCATGGTCAGGTGAGGTACCTGAAACAATAATCGATAAAATGTAAGCTCGAAGGTTTAGTGAGTTACCCCAAAAAATACCAACCTCTAACATCCAATAATAACAAACAACATGCATAATGAGCCTTCAGCCTGATTGGACCGCCTCCTACGGGCCTACAGCCTATCTGAACCGCTCCCGAGCCTTCGGTATGACTGGACCGCCTCCTACGGGCCTACAGCCTATCTGGACCGCTCGCCGGGCCTTCGACATGACTGGACCGCCTCTTACGGGCCTACAGCCTATCCGGACCGCCCCAGGTATGTTGGCCTCAACCGCACAAATCAGGAAACCACCTCAACCCAACCCATCCATGTATGTCGACATATAAATAGCACATAATCAAGCAATAAGCACATATCACACTAACCGCTAAGCATAGCACCATTCTATCTATCAAGGCACCAATCCAACAGATCATAACCGCATAACACCCTAGGTACCAGGGTACTAATATAACTGATCATGAATGTGAAACACATACTAACTCCAGGATAAAATCCCAAGGGACCGACCTAGTGTCGTAGACCCTGTTGGTATAGTGAGGAGAACTCACCTAGCAATAGTGCAAAATTGAACTCAGAGTCTTCAACTGCTACGCCCGACACCCTCGACCGAGAGATAAAGAATACGAATTACTTAACAAGACCTTGAAGATATCAAGAGACCCAAAATGTCCAAATATAATATTGGCCCAATTTATTAAATTGGGCCCATCACTCTATTGGGCCTAAACGAATCCTACAAGTCCAACTTGGCCCAAACAACACTATATCCAGAGTCCATTAAGGGATTAACCCAAATGACCCATAACCGGCCCAAAGCATAAAGCCCACAAGCTCAAAGTCCAACAGGGAGCGTACGCAGGGCGTACCTCCCAGTTACGTTGGGCGTAAAGTAGTTCTTCGTTGACCATCATCAGGACCGCTGACCACATACGCTGGGCGTACAGATATTACGCGGGGCGTACGCGAGCTCTACTAAGATCTTAATAAATGCTTAATGGTTTGAGCTCTTGAACCCATATTCCAGATCCATCGACCAAATATGCCATAGAATCATAAAGTTTCGGACTTTATCACTTTGGACGTCCAAAATGTCTTGAACTCATAGTCTTAACTCATTAAGACCTTCTTATCACATGCATGGATCAAGTCTAGCTAAAAAGGACTTATTTTTATCACTTAAGGCCTCTCAAAACGTCTGAAAGGACAACTTATTTCGTCTAGAACTTCACATGCATCATCTTGGGAAATCTAGGGTCCATAAGACCTTCAAAAAGCTAAAATGTCTAGATCTAAAGTAAATAAGCATAAAGTTTCGATCTTTTTACCTTCTATAGCTCAAAAGGTGTAACCCAACTTCAGATCTAAGGCCTTGCTTTCCTCCTCTAGCTTCTTGGTGCAATAACTCCACTCTCCAAGGCTCAAGATGCACACTAACACACTCTACACACACAAACTAGGGTTTGGGGCGTTCTCTGAGGTATGGAGGTTGAGGTAAGGAAAAAGAATGAGCCATAAGGGTGTTTATATAGTCCTAACCTCGAACATTAGGGTTTTTAGCTGATGCGAGTACGCCCAACATACTTAAGCTTACGCCCAGTGTACTAGGGCGCGCCTAGTACGCCCAACGTACTCTTATGTACGCTTAGCGTACTCCCTTTTTGGCCCAAAGTTTCAACCTTAGCCCCTAAACTCCCCGGGACTCAACATAACTTCTTCGAGGCTATCAAAGACAATAATCGAAAGAAGGCGGGTTTCGAAATATACCTGCTAGGTTCAGGGCGTTCCAACTCTCCCCCAATTGATCTAAACTTCGTCCCCGAAGTCGGATATTGCGAAAAGATTTGGGTAGTGCTCCCTCATTTCGGACTCTGGCTCCAAAGTCCACTCGGATCCCTTACGGTGCCGCCATTGCACCTTGACCAACGGTATTTCCTTGCTACGCAAAATTTTCATTTTCCTTTCCAAAATAGCCACCGACTGCTCCACGTAGTTCAGGTGCTCGTCAACCTGAACATCATCCAGAGATACCACTGCATCATCATCCAAAATGCACTTCCACAACTGGGAAACGTGAAAAGTGTTGTGTATTTGATTGAGCTCCTCCGGGAGATCCAGTATATGGGCTACCTTGCCAACTCTGGCTATCACTCAAAAGGGTCCAATAAACCGGGGGCCCAATTTTCCCCTCTTCCTGAAACGGATCACACCCTTCCAGGGTGAGACCTTCAGGAGCACCATATCTCCGACCTGGAACTCCAGTTCCGATCGGCGTCGGTCAGCATAACTCTTTTGCCGACTCTGAGCAGTCTGAAGTCTCTGTTTGATTTGCTGAATCCTCTCGGTAGTTTGCAAAACTACCTCGGTCCGACCCATAATCTTATGACCCACTTCACCCCAACAGACCGGGGTGCGACATCTCCTCCCATACAAGAGCTCATAAGGCGGGGCACCTATACTGGAATGAAAGTTGTTGTTGTATGAGAATTCCGCGAGAGGTAGGTAGGAGTCCCAACTCCCACCAAAATCAATAATACAGGCCCTTAGCATGTCCTCAAGTGTTTGTATGGTCCGCTCACTCTGGCCGTCTGTCTGCGAATGGTAAGATGTACTGAGGTGCAGTCGTGTGCCCAGTTCCTCATGGAACTTCTGCCAAAATTGGGAGGTCAAACAAACATCACGATCCGAGACAATAGAGACCGGAACTCCATGTCGCGCGACAATCTCACGGACGTGTAACTCAGCTAACTTTTCGGCTGAGGATCCCTCCCGAATGGAGAGAAAGTGAGCACTCTTGGTCAATCGATCTACAATGACCCATATAGTGTCGAAAACCCTTGTCGTCCTCGGCAGCTTGGTGATGAAATCCATCGTGATCTGCTCCCATTTCCACATAGGAACCTCAAGAGGCTACAACTTCCCGTGTGGCCTCTGATGCTCAGCCTTGGCCATTCTACAAGTCAGGCATCTCTCCACGTACTCAGCGATTTCTCGCTTCATGCACGGCCACCAATAGCTCAAACATAAATCCCGGTACATCTTGGTTTCCCCCGGGTGAATGGAGAAACGAGACTTATGAGCCTCCTCCAATATAATCTGCCTGACTCCACCAGTCATCGGAACCCAGAACCGACCATGACGGGTCATCAATCCCCGTCTATCCTGCTCAAACCGGGCGTTTTCACCCTTTATCTTCTCAGGTTTCTAGTTCTCTCTAGCATACCCTCTGACTGAGCTCCTTTGAGCAAGCTCACGAGTGTGGAACCCACTGATATCTTCATGCATGATACTAGGACGGATGGTTCGGCCGCCTTGCGACTTAAGGCGTCAACAACCACATTCTCTTTACCAAGGTGGTAAAGGATCTCACAGTCTTAGTCCTTAACTACATCCAGCCACCTGCGCTGCCGCATATTCAGGTTCAACTGATTCATAATATACCTCAAGCTCTTATGGTCTGTGTAGATGGTACAACGGACCCCATATAGGTAGTGTCTCCAAATCTTGAGAGCGAATACCACCGCTCCCAACTCCAGGTCATGTGTGGAGTATCTCGACTCATGCAGCTTCAGCTGCCGCGATGCGTAGGCGATAACCCTACCTCTCTGCATGAAGACTGCTCCCAAACCTGTGATGGATGCATCACAGTACACCACAAAATCCTCCACCCCTTCAGGGAGGGTCAAGATTGGGGCTTCGCACAACCGTTGTCTGAGGGTCTCAAATGCCCTTTGCTGCTCAGGGCCCCACCGAAAATCCACCTTTACTCGTCAGACGAGTGAGGGGTACGACAATCTTGGAGAAATCCTGAATGAATCTCCGATAGTACCCTGCCAAACCCAAAAAGCTCCAGATGTCCGAGGGGGATCTCGGGACCTCCCACCGCATAACGGCCTCGATATTGGCCGGATCGACCAAAATCCCATCCTAGTTCACGAGATGCCCAAGAAACTGAACCTCTCGTAACCAAAACTCACACTTCGAGAACTTAGCATAAAGTCGTTCTTGCCTCAGAACCCCCAATAACTCCCGTAGACGCTCCTCGTGTTGCTCCCAGGTCTTGGAATATACCAAGATATCGTCAATGAACACTATGACAATGCGATCAAGCATCGGTCTACAGAACTGATTCATCAGGTCCATGAAAGTCGCTGGCGCATTGGTGAGCCCAAATGGCATCACCACAAACTCGTAATGCCCATACCGAGTTATGAACGCCATCTTCTCCACATCCTCCTCCCTTACTCTGACCTGATGGTACCCAGACCTCAAATCAATCTTGGAAAACCAAGATGCCCCCTGCAACTGATCAAAAAGGTCATCTATCCTTAGGAGTGGGTAACGGTTCTTCACCATTAACTTGTTCAACTCCCTATAGTCTATGCACATCCGAAGGGATCCATCCTTCTTCTTTACGTAGAGTATCGGGGCTCCCCATGGAGAACTGCTCGGACGAATGAACTGCTTCCCTAGCAGCTCCTGCATCTCTGGTGGTGCCAGTCAGTACGGGGCCTTAGCCATAGGGGCCCCACCCGGCACCAGGTCGATCCTAAACTCGACCTGCCTCTCCGGGGGTATTGCGGGTAACTCCTCCGGAAACACGTCGGCGAACTCCCTGACTACTGGGACATCTGAAACTGGAGAGGGGCTTCTGACCCGCGTATCCTCCACATACACAATATAACCCGTACACCCGTGCTGAATATACTATCGAGCCCTGACAGCTTAACAAAATTCGAAACCCGATCTGGTGCCCTCACCATAAACCACTAGTTCTCCCCCACTTGGGGTTTGAACTGTAACCCGTTGACCTTTGCAGTCGATCGTGACACTGAACCGAATCAACCAATCCATCCCCACAATCACGCAGACATCCCTCATAGGGATGGGAATCAGGTTAATCGGAAAAGCTACCCAAAATATCTCCAATGTGCAATCCCGATAAACTAAAGAAACATAGACCCCAAGCTCACTGACAATAGAGACTAATAACGAACACTCGAGCTCTCCTAAAGGCAGACCGAGTCTGCTACCGAGAGTCGGGGAAACGAACGACCGAATCACACTCGAGTCGAACAATACCAAGGCAGACAAGGAATTCACTAAAAACGTACCTAATACAGGTACCCACAATAATTTAGAATAAACAGTCATATATATTTAACAAGAAAGAGTATAGAAACATACCGGCCACCACATTTGGTGCTGATCTGGCCTCCTCGGCAGTGAGCTGAAAAGCACGTCCCCGAGCCTTTGGAGGCTCTGCATCACCCTGCTTCCCATCCGTGATCCTCTAAGTAGCCGGCGCTGGAGCCTGCACCGGTCTGGCAGCTAATTGCGGACAGTGGGTCTTCACATAACCCACCCGACGACAATGATAGCAAATCCTCATATAAGGAGTAGGGTCGGGCTGGCGGCACTCCCGTGCGTAATGTCCCTCCTTGCCACATTTGTGGCATCCAGTACTCAGTCGACATACTCCCGAATGAACCTTCCCGTACTTCCCACAAGTGCGGGCCTGCTGCCCTCCCGACCTAGAATCTGCGGCTTTGAACCGCTTCGGCGCCGGCTGCGCCTGACCTGGGGCCTGCCTCGCCTCACGTAACTGCAACTCAATCTCCAGCTCGTGCCTCCTCGCAGCCTCCTGGAGCTCCAATAACGTACTACACCTCTGCGTCGCGACAAACTGCCTGATATTTGTCTTGAGCATACCCAAATAACGAGTCATTTGTGCCTGCTCTGACGCGAACTCCGGGCAAAACATCGCCTTCTCAGTAAACAACCTAGTAATCTCTGCCACCGACTCCTTGTCCTGTCGCAAATCTAAGAACTCCTGTGCCAGCCTCTCCCTCTCCACCCGCGGAACATAACGGGTGCTAAACATGTCTCTGAACTGATCCCAAGAAATCGCAGCTCGCTACTCCTCAGTGTATAATCCAGTAACCAATCTCCACCGATCCTTTGCCCCGGACCACAATAGGTTCAGAGCACATCTCACCCTCTGATCATCAGGGCACGAACACGTGAAGAAACATCCCTCCACGTCGGACAACCATATCATAGCAATAATCGGATCCTGAATCCCATCAAAAGTCGGGGGCTTCGTGTTGTCGAAGTCCCGATACTGAAAGGCTCGAACAGCTCCTCCTCCCGCTGTTGTTACAGCCGATGTAGCTACAGCAACGGCCGTCTCAGCCAAAGTCGCATAACGCTCGTCAAAGTACTCCAATATGGCGGTCTTAATAGACCCGAACATCTCCGGTATCTGTGCCCGAAACAGAGTGGCAACCTCATCATGCAGGATCTCCCGAATCCTAGCATCCAACTCATCCGTCCCCATCTGAACAATAACCTCCGGCTATACTGGTTCCCCCTGCCCGTCAACTCCTGTCCCCGATCCCGATCCGGATGCGGCTCCAAAGCGCCTCGTCATCACCATACTAAAAACATACCAATAAATACATCAGATAATCCCAAGAAATGGGAACCAACCCCCAACTAACCCTAAGGATTACGACTTCCTTGACACGTGTATGGGTCCTGTGCTTTCAATAGTACGGACCCATACTACCTTCCACACCTACCCATATTCGTCTCAAGTATCATCATAATACCCTAGTATACACATACATGATAATCTTTCCACTCTCAACCCTTGAGAAGAATAATCATCCCATAACCGACCTCATGCAAACTACTAATGAAACCTCCACCAACCACTACAGCACTAGTGTATGCTAGCCATGCATAACGCTGGACCTTATAGACTTTCGAATATTCGACTCAACCCCAAGCTCCCAATCAGACAAGAACAGAACATAGGTCCAAATCAAGTATTCTCAGGCTATAAGATCTCAATTGTGCATAACCGTGATGCATACACCAATCGACTGCAATAATGATGTCAATCTCATATAAGGAAAACCCTAGGTTAGTAGGCATCATATAATCAGACAATTCTATCATGCAATTCCTGAAGATCCCTAGCCTATCTCTAGCATGCGGTTCTAACACATCATAACATCAAATAACAGTATGGTATTTTGGGGTCTACTTACTCGCTCCGACTGACAGTACACATTTCATCCCCTTCTTTTAAATTGAATTTTATTTTGAAAATCATTTTGAAAAATATGTCCTTGATTTGAGACTGGATTCACACGAATGTTCCTCCAATTCACTCAAACCAAAGCTCTGATACCAACCTGTAACAACCCAAAATTTTTCGAAGAAATTTAAACTTTTAAAAATCATTTTTACACAAATAAAAGTGATTCAAACATCAAAAAGTTCTAATTGCTTTCAAAATGTTTTCATATCAGAGTTCCCAGAAATCCAAAATTATAAACACGGGGATGTGTACGTCACGCCTTCACCTTGCCATGGTCAGTTGAGGTACCTGAAAACAATAATCGATAAAATGTAAGCTCAAAGGCTTAGTGAGTTACCCCAAAAAATACCAACCTCTAACATCCAATAATAACAAACAGCATGCATAATGAGCCTTCAGCCTGACTGGACCGCCTCCTACGGGCCTACAGCCTATCTGAACCGCTCCCGAGCCTTCGACATGACTGGACCGCCTCCTACGGGCCTACAGCCTATCCGAACCGCTCGCCGGGCCTTCGGCATGACTAGACCGCCTCCTACGGGCCTACAACCTATTCGAACCGCCCCAGGTATGTTGGCCTCAACCGCACAAATCAGGACACCGCCTCAACCCAACCCATCCATGTATGTCGACATATAAATAGCACATAATCAAGCAATAAGCACATATCACACTAACCGCTAATCATAGCACCATTCTATCTATCAAGGCACCAATCCAACAGATCATAACTGCATAACACCCTAGGTACCAGGGTACCAATCTAACTGATCACGAATATGAAACACATACTAACTCTGGGATAAAATCCCAAGGGACCGACCTAGTGTCGTAGACCTTGTTGGTATAGTGAGGAGAACTCACCTAGCAATAGTGCAGAACTGAACTGAGAGTCTTCAACTGCTACGCCCGACACCCTCGACCGAGAGATAAAGAATACGAATTACTTAACAAGACCTTGAAGATATCAAGAGACCCAAAATGTCCAAATCTAATATTGGCCCAATTTATTAAATTGGGCCCATCACTCTATTGGGCCTAAACGAATCCTACAAGTCCAACTTGGCCCAAACAACACTATATCCAGAGTCCATTAAGGGATTAACCCAAATGACCCATAACCGGCCCAAAGCATAAAGCCCACAAGCTAAAAGTCCAACAGGGAGCGTACGCAGGGCGTACCTCCCAGTTACGCTGGGCGTAAAGTAGTTCTTCGTTGACCATCATCAGGACCGCTGACCACATACGCTGGGCGTACAGATATTACGCGGGGCGTACGCGGGCTTTACTAAGATCTTAATAAATGCTTAATGGTTTGAGCTCTTGAACCCATATTCCAGATCCATCGACCAAATATGCCATAGAATCATAAAATTTCGGACTTTATCACTTTGGACGTCCAAAATGTCTTGAACTCATAGTCTTAACTCATTAAGACCTTCTTATCACATGCATGGATCAAGTCTAGCTAAAAAGGACTTATTTTTATCACTTACGGCCTCTCAAAACGTCTGAAAGGACAACTTATTTCGTCTAGAACTTCACATGCATCATCTTGGGAAATCTAGGGTCCATAAGACCTTCAAAAAGCTAAAATGTCTAGATCTAAAGTAAATAAGCATAAAGTTTCGATCTTTTTACCTTCTATAGCTCAAAAGGTCCAAATATAATATTGGCCCAATTTATTAAATTGGGCCCATCACTCTATTGGGCCTAAACGAATCCTACAAGTCCAACTTGGCCCAAACAACACTATATCCAGAGTCCATTAAGGGATTAACCCAAATGACCCATAACCGGCCCAAAGCATAAAGCCCACAAGCTCAAAGTCCAACAGGGAGCGTACGCAGGGCGTACCTCCCAGTTACGTTGGGCGTAAAGTAGTTCTTCGTTGACCATCATCAGGACCGCTGACCACATACGCTGGGCGTACAGATATTACGCGGGGCGTACGCGGGCTTTACTAAGATCTTAATAAGTGCTTAATGGTTTGAGCTCTTGAACCCATATTCCAGATCCATCGACCAAATATGCCATAGAATCATAAAGTTTCGGACTTTATCACTTTGGACGTCCAAAATGTCTTAAACTCATAGTCTTAACTCATTAAGACCTTCTTATCACATGCATGGATCAAGTCTAGCTAAAAAGGATTGATTTTTATCACTTAAGGCCTCTCAAAACGTCTGAATGGACAACTTATTTCGTCTAGAACTTCACATGCATCATCTTGGGAAATCTAGGGTCCATAAGACCTTCAAAAAGCTAAAATGTCTAGATCTAAAGTAAATAAGCATAAAGTTTCAATCTTTTTACCTTCTGGAGCTCAAAAGGTGTAACCCAACTTCAGATCTAAGGCCTTGCTTTCCTCTTCTAGCTTCTTGGTGCAATAACTCCACTCTCCAAGGCTCAAGATGCACACTAACACACTCTACACATACAAACTAGGGTTTGGGGCGTTCTCTGAGGTATGGAGGCTGAGGTAAGGAAAAAGAATGAACCATAAGGGTGTTTATATAGTCCCAACCTCGAACATTAGGGTTTTTAGCTGACGCGAGTAGGCCCAACGTACATAAGCTTACGCCTAGGGCGCGCCTAGTACGCCCAACATACTCTTATGTACGTTTAGCGTACTCCCTATTTGGCCCAAAGTTTCAAATTTAGCCCCTAAACTCCCCGGGACTCAACATAACTTCTTCGAGGCTGTCAAAGACAATAATCAAAAGAATGCGGGTTTCGAAATATACCTGCTAGGTTCGGGGCGTTACATATAGACGTCGTTCATCTTCCGGTGGGAGGTAATGTTACAAGATGGAATAAATATGTTCCTATTAAAGTAAATGTTTTTATGTGGCAATTTATGTTAGAAAGATTGCCTCTCTGAGCCAATCAGAGTGAAGTTGGACTCAACTTTGTGTCCTATTTGTCAAAGTCTTCAGAAAATATATTTCATTTGTTTTTCCAGTGCCCTTTAGCTTAACAAATTTGGCATATTGTTTCTCTTGGGATGGATGTTTAGTTTTCAGTATTTGATTCTCCAACTGATTTGGTAGATTGGGTGGATGCTAGGCAGGTGGTTAGGATGGAAAGGGTGATTGTGGAGTTGGTGTGCTTGACGATGATTTGGGTTCTTTGGACTTACAAAAATGCGGTTATCTATAGGCCGAATGAGTACAAGAATCAATTTCTTTTTGATAACATTGTCGACCATTCTTTTAGGTGGTTTTCTTTTTGTAAACACTAATGCTAGGATTAATTGAACTACTTGGATAAATAATCCTCTCTTGCCTTAACTTTTGTTTTTGTTGTTAGTTTCTTGCTAGCTTTAGTTTATTTATAAAATTTTGCTGTCATTCGAAAAAAAAAGATGTTGGTTGTGTTTGACATGCTGAAGCTAGCAACTAACTTAATTTTCGAGTTTTATAGATTGTCATGTTTGACAAGTTAAAATTACATACAAGTTAGTTTTTGAAAAATCTATCTGAACTAGAATTTCAGTTAGCTTGCAAAGTCTTTTAAATTCTCCTAAATATATATTTTTATTAATTATAAACATTTCATTATATTTCTTAGCTGATTTTTTATCAAAGATTATTTTTTTTATCATATAATAACCAAATTTTCAGTTATCAGTTAACTTTCAAATAATATATTGAAAATAAATATGTTGGACGGTTGAAAATTGAAACTGAAGGATATTTTTTGTAATAAAGTTTTTGAAAACGGGTTCCTTTTGAGAAAAAACAGAAATAAAGGGGGCAAAACTGAACACAACCAAGAGGGTTACTTTTTCGAACCATTCCTTAACTAGCAGAAGGCGCCGCTTGCTCTATAGTTCACGAGCAGAGAAGAAGAAGAAGAACCACCGCTGCTTTGCTACTCCACAACTCTGTTATCTCCGTCTTCCTCTGCCTTTTCCGAAACAGGTATGCCTAATTTGTCTGTATATTATTCGATTACATATGTTTGTTGAGCGTTTTTGCTGTGGGGTTAGCTGAGCTTAATTTATTGAAGCTACATAGGGTTAGAATGGAGACAGCAAATATCAGAGACGTGTTGACTTCGTTCAGTCCATCGTTAGATTTCCTTGCTATCAGCTCCGGCGATGGTCGAATTAAGGTATACATTTCGAACACTTTCTGCAACTGTAAGAATTTTTACACTTTGACCTTGAATGTGGAAACGACTATTCTCCACTGTAGAGTTATTGTGCACTACATTAAATCGTGCAACAAGAACTACGAATTAGAATAGCATATATTATATATACATATCAAGCTTACAAAAAGTAGAATAAAAATGAAAAAAAGTTACAATGTAGTTTTGTTTTCTTCTTAAATGGAGTGATTAGTTCTTTGCTTGAGGGTTCCTTTTCGCTTTAATTACTGATAAATTCTAATGTTTCTGGAGTGCAATTACTGGATTAAAGATGGAATGTTGTTTGTGTTATGTCCTAATTGAAGCATCTTTGATTTTGTTCTTCAGATTTGGGACACAATCAAGGGTCATGTGCAAACAGACTTTGCAAACATTGTGTCAACAGATGAAACAGACTTTTTTGCTAAACCAGAAGGTGGACACTTATCAGTTGATTACACTTGCATGAAATGGCTTTCCTTGGAGAAAAAGGTTTACTTTTATACACAATCAAATACTTTCAGTCTATGAATACCATTATTGACTTCACTTTTACCATTTATGATCAGAAAAAAAGAAAGCTTCGAAATTCTTTGCTAATTTTAGGAACTGGAGGTGGTGATGTTCTTGCCTTGGATGTTTCTGCTGGCCAATTGAAATGGAGGGTTAGTGATTGTCATCCTGGGTGAGTCCATGAGTCCAAAATTCATTCTTCTATTCATTTCAAGTTTCTTGATAAAAATCTTGTATTCAATTTCATGTTTTTCTTCTTGTAGGGGTGTCACTGCTGTCTCTTTTCCTACAAATGGATCATGTGTGTATACTGCTGGTGTTGATGGGATGATATGTGAACTTGATTCCATTACAGGAAACTTATTGGCCAAGTTTAAAGCCTCCACAAAAGCTATATCTTCAATGTCTGTTTCACCAGGTATATGTATATATTGTGCTACTTCTATTACTCTAGTTAAAAGGGCATTTATTAGCAACTGGATCATACATATTATATTATGTTTTTATGAATTATGACTTTGTATTTTATTAACATATGGAATCAGATGGGAAGGTTTTAGCAACAGCAGCAGCTCAATTAAAAATCTTCAGCTGTTCAGATCGCAAAAAGATGCAGAAATTTTCTGGGCATCCTGTAAGTTTCTTTTTTGAACTGAAAACAAGACTAAATGACTATTTTACCCTTCTTCTATATATGATACAAGCGCAATACTGCAATTATATATTAATCCTTTAGGGACTGATTCTTTGTATATGTCTGGATAAGGATAACTTCTTGTATACACAAAGTCTGTTTCTTTTTTAAATCGCCTGAATGAGACCAAATGACCATTTTACCCTTCTATCAACAACACAAACACAAATATATTTCAATCATAACATAATTCTTGTAACTAATGAACATATTTCCATTTCTGTCTCTGCTTTCTGATTAATAATTTAATCCCATATTCTACAACAGGGGGCTGTTCGTTGTATGACCTTCTCTGACGAGGGCAAATACGTAATTTCATCCGCTTCTGGTGAGCGATATATCGCGATATGGGAAGTAGATGGTAGCAAAAAGAAGTCATCTTGCTGTGTTCTTGCAATGGATCATCCTGCCGTTTTTATAGACACAAAATCCATTGGTGTAGAGGGTTTATCTGTACTTTCCATTTCAGAAATGGGCGTTTGTTATCTCTGGAATGGAATCAACATGGAGGAATTACGCAATTCCATTCCCTCAAAAATATCCATGGAGGACAATCTTTCCTTCAAAGGATCAGTCCCTACAATATTCTCTGCAAAATTACAGAGCTTTTCAAAACCTGCAACTGGGAATCTTTTTCTTGCACATGGCTTAATAATAAAACCATCTTTTGAGAAAATTACATTACAATGTGGTTCAGATGTGATGCTAAAGAGCTCCCTTGATGGAATTCTAATTCCGTTGACCCAATCTCAAAAGTCAAAGAAAGGGGTGGAAAACAAGACCCAAAGTACATTCCCTTTTTCTTTTTTGTCTTTTCTATTTTGGTAATTGTAAGTTGTAACCATTTTTTATGTGTAATTAATTTATTAAAATATGTTTTGATTTTAACAGTTACAGCTTTAGATCGTGCAAATACTGAACATGCATTGCTTCCTGTTCTCAATATTTCTAATGTTGATGATGGAGATAGCAGAGATATGACTTCAAGTAAAGGTATTGTATTTTTATTTATTCAGAAGGAAAATTACAGAATTAATTTATACTTTTTTTTATTGACTTATATATATGTTTTTATGCTCAGATAATATGGAAATGGATCAAGTTACAATGTGTCTTGAAGATAAATTGAGAACAGAAGGTATTCTCAGTAGTGATAATGATCTTACATCTAATAAAATACAATTATCAAAGCTTTTGAAGGGTGTTAATCTTGAAGATAATATGCCACAAAAACAGGTTTCTATTTTTATTTTTATTTATTTTCACTTATCCTTTTTTTTTTTTTTAAAAAATATAACTCTATTCTTAACATGTTGATAATAGATGATAGCAGCTGTTTCATCTATGACACCTGATGATGCGTATACATTGTTGAAAGTATTGTTGGCCATGTGGCAATCAAGGTTTGTTTCTTTTGGTACAATGGAATGGAATCAGGAAAGATTGGAATGGAATGGAAATATGGAATGAAAAACCTTTGACCATTTCCACTTTCTTTTCTTAATTCCCTTGAAACCCAAAATAAAGATTTGTATGTTAAATAAATATAAATTTTCATTTTTTTTTTTTTTGTCATAGATCGATAGATGGACAATGCATTCTTCCATGGGTTTGCTGTTTATTAATTAATTACAGTGACTATATAAAATCTCAAGAACCCACATCACAGCTACTGGATTCATTGTACAAGGTATAATAATATTTTATAATACATTTTAAAAAATGTTTTATTTTCATGGAGTTTTTATTAAAACAATTTTAAAAAAAAAAATCCTTTGCAGCTTACAAAGTCAAAAGGGGAGGTTATTCAGTCATTACTGCAGTTATCAGGACGCTTACAACTTTTTACAGCACAGGTTATTTATTTATTTTTTATGATATTTAAATATGTAATCTGTTCATATTTTTATGATATTTAATTTTGAGCAGATTAATAAGGCTGCTGATAAAAGCCAAATATTGAAACAAGTAGAAGAAAGTGAAGATGAAGATGATGAAGAAGAAGAGGAATTACTTTATGATGAAGAAGATGAATCATCTAGTGATGGAGATAATAATAATTAGGTCAGTTTTCAATCATTTTCCTCATGTAGAAATTTATATTTTTTTGGAGGTATAATTTAGAAAAATTTTCATTAAATTCTGTGTTAAGTAGTTATATTTGTTTGCGAATTTGGTGTCTCAAAGTTTTCCTTCTTGTTTGGGACATCAGTAACATTTTTCGTTTATTAATTATTTAGTCTGTGGCCTAAGGGTAAAAATTACTTTTTTGTAAGATTCTATTGCTTTTAGACTAGGTATTTTAGCATTTGACTATTAGTCAAACATTCTTGATTTTTTGTCTTTCAACTTGATTTTGTGGCCACAAGAGAATCGAAAAGTAAAATGAGTGGAACAAATGAATATATGGACAAAAACTTAGTACACGAATGAAAAAGACTGGAATGATTAAGACTTGTCACATTTGCATCCCGAGTTGAAACTTAAAATTTAATCATTTCATAAAACCAAAAACTAATTAGTAATTACTAATCATCATATAAATTTACTTAAACGTTTTAATCATCTACAAAATAATCCATCCCATATAACAAAATAATAACCTTTTCATCATTGTAAACTAAAACATTCATAAGGGTCGAGGGAGGAGTCCATCTTTTCCCCCTTTTTAACACGCATGCGACATAGTTGGGAATTCATTGATCTTAATCACACACTTGGTACAAGTATACAAGCACATGTTACAACTAACTAATACAAAAGAACCCAACATGATGAACGATGCTTTTATCTACAAAATAATCTGTGTGCTTAAATGTTGTCAAGTGAGGGTTAATCGGTTTAGAGTAGATAATTAAAATATTGATCACTAGATAAATTATAACTCCTATATAATTTGCAACATCCACCCCCCCACCCCCCCCCCCCCCCCCCCACCCCCCCAGTTTTCTAAGTATCTTAAACTTAATATCTTTTACAAAACTTTTTGTACAACTTTTACATTTACTTTTTTGATTTTTTTCACGAGTTCATTTTTATAAAATTATTTTCTACATATTTATTTTTTTATATTTTTTTTGTATCTTTGTTTTCATGCACATATTTTAAAAGATTGTTCTGTTTTTTAAAAATATTCTGATTTTACAAATTCTATATCAATTACACATAAGTAATTTTTTTTATTATTATTATCATATATTCGATTTGGAAACTAATTACATCGTTTTAATCCTTTCTAAAAGTGTACGTACATAAATTTTTTTATCATATATCCTCTAGTTACGTCTAAAATTTGGTAATTCGTTTCAAAATACATTGAAATCTCTTTTTGAGATAACAAAAAGATGGGTATACATCTCCCTCATCCTCAAGAGGAATTAAGAACATATTCCTCATGCACTTAACAAGCTAGGAATCTTGTTCTTCTCCTTCAACATCACATGCTTCCATGGGAACACTTTTAATTTGACTGGTTTTAATCGATAGATTGATTAATTAATCTCTTTCTAGAATCCTCATTTTTTAGACAATTGTACATCCATTAATTGGATCTTCTTCCCCGTAAGGTGATGTAATCTCATCATTGTACTCCATATAGTGTGGTGGCTCAAGTCTCCCATAGTATGTTTGTAGAGGTGGTGGCTCAGGTCTACTGTGGCGGAGAGGTGGTGGTGGTGACCCTGGATGGTGGTAGCTTGAGTAGGGTTGTGGTGGCTCAGGTCTACTGTGGCGGAGAGGTGGCGGTGGTGACCCTGGATGGTGATAGCTTGAGTAGGGTTGTGTTGGCTCAGGTCTACTGTGGCGGAGAGATGGCGGTGGTGACCCTGGATGGTGGTAGCTTGAGTAGGGTTGTGGTGGTTCCTGGCGGCTATGATGTATGTATTGCTGTGGCGGCTCTGATTGTCTGTAATGTTGTAGATGCTCTGGCCTCCCATAATTCTGTGGTGGTTGCTCCGACCGGCTGTCATGTTGCAGTGGTGGCTTTGGGCGGCCGTATGGTTGTGGTGGTGGCTCTGCGCGGCTGTAAGTTTCTGGTGGTGGCTCTGGACGGCCATTATATTGTCGTGGTGGTTCTGGACGGTCGTTGGTTTGTAGAGGTGGCTCTGGGCGGCTGTAGGTTTCTGGTGGTGGCTCTCGGTGGCTGTAATGTTGTGATGGTGGTTCGGGACGGCTGTAAAGTTGTGGTGGTGGTTCGAGATGACTATAAAGTTGTGGTGGTTCCGGGCGGCTGTAATGTTGTGGCGGCGGTTCTGGGCGGCTGTAATGTGTGTATCGCGGTGGTGGTTCCGGCCAACTGTAAGAGGTGTATCGTGGTGGCGGCGGACGGATGTATTCATATTCGGTGACGTAAGGTGTCGGCTCATACATGTTGTAACTATGGTTCACATGAACTGGTTGTGGCGGCTCGTGGTTGAATCCTAGCCCACCATGGCTGCTGGAGTAACGAGCGTCTGGTGGATAACGATACACAACATGAACCTCTTCCACCTCTGATCCAACATATCGTGGCGGCTCATTTGCCGGAGGTTCCGTAGGTTGAGGTGCTCCTCCACCATCTGGAGGTGGGTTTTCCGGTTCGGTTGCTTGAGTCTGTTCCGCTGGCGGAGCTTCTTCTCCCGGAGGGTTTGCAGGGCCTCCGTCTTCCGGTGGCGGCTCTGACTCCTCTGGCGCTGTATGAGAACATATGGTTGCGGTTTTTCTCGTTTTCTTAATTGCTTTCACAATCTTTTCCGGATCAGCCCACCCGATTATGGTTAATTTTTGTTGTGGGATGTCGATATAGATATCGTATATACCTGAAAACCATAACAGATAACCGATAACAGATAACTGTACCTGACGATTAAATCAAATACAGACAGGCAAAAACACAAAAATCTTTGTACTCACCGTTGATACCGTGTAGAGCTTTCTTGATCTTCTGTACGCACCCGTTACAGTCCATTCGGACTTGTATTTCGGTGACTTTTGGTTTCTACATATTGACATGAGATTTTAGAACATTAGAACATTAGAACATTAGAACATGAAGAAATTGTTGGATTTGTATATTCTGATATGATTTTTTCTGGAGAATACCTCTAATTCTGGAACCATGGTGATGGTGAAAAATGGTGAAAGTCCTAAAGAAGATGCTTTGTATAAAAGAGCGAATGAAGGAATAAAAATATGTGGAATTTATTTGTGCAATAGGGAATATATAAGAGGGAATGGGTGTGGGACATCTAAAGAATCTAATTTGTGTTTGTGTGTGGAAAAAGGAGTTTATTTTATTCCATTTTTCTAAACATTACTAAAAGATTAAAATACTATATTTGTAATGGGAAAAAGGTAAAATGATCTACTAAATTATGCTTGTTAAACATTATTTATCATATGCGATACTTCAAAAATTATTTCGGTTTTATTCTTGTGTGTTAAAAATATGTTTTTAGGTATTTTATTCTATAAGCATTTTCGATCATATTTGTATTTCTTTCTAATTTCGATTAAAAAAAGATGAAAAGTAGAGGATTCATTATGAGCCTTTCAATTCATTTAGAAAGGTTTGGTGTGAGGCCATTCACGAGAAGAAATGTGAAAGGAATTTTGCGATTTGCTAAAAATAAAGTATTTTAACAAAAATATTTAAAAGAAGAAAAAGAAAGCAAGACAAAAAGGGAAGTATGGAAATACTATTAGATTTATTTTTATTACTTGGAAAAAGGTGGGGTTTCCTTCAAACATTTTCTAGGACCATAAGTTTATCGCTACTTTCTACATATTATTGATGAACTTTTGAGGAAAACGTGTTTCTGATATCTCCTTGGGAGTTCCTCGATAACAAGGAGGAAATACCAAAGAATATTTTGTCCTTAGAAGTCCCTCGGAAGTTCCTACGCTTTTCCTAGGAAATAAATATATTTTTAACGCTCATTGGTAGTTTTTTATTACCATTTTTTGAATATGCTGAAGAGTCTCACATTTACGTTAGAAGTGTTTCGTATAAGTGGTTCCTATGAAGTTTTTTCAGAACTTCCAAGGGATTTCCTAAGAAATTCAATTTAAAAAATTAATTTCATACACAAAAAAAAACTTGTAATACCCAACTTTCCTCGATATTTCCTCAATAATATTTTTTTTAACAATTTTTCCTGTGACAAAAAATCATATCGGGTTTAAGTAGAGAGTTAAAAAATAATCATTTTATAACTACACTTATTGTTCCTACGCTTTTCCTAGGAAATTCAATTTAAAAAATTAATTTGATACACAAAAAAAACTTGCAATACCCAACTTTCCTCGATATTTCCTCAGTAATATTTTTTTAACAATTTTTCCTGTGACAAAAAATCATATCGGGTTTAAGTAGAAAGTTAAAAAATAATCATTTTATAACTACACTTACTGTTCCTACGCTTTTCTTAGGAATTTATGTATACTACATTTTCCTCGGTATTCCCTAAGTATTTTCAAGGAAATCGCTTATAAATGAATTAAACCTTGCTAGTTAATTAATACATGACATAAATGTGTTTGGGAATCACTATAACACATTACTTAAACCTTTTGTTTATCATTCTAGATTCTATATATTGTATGTGTATAGGTGTATACATATAATACAACATATCTTGGTAAGATAAAAATATTTAATGTATAACAAAGTTGCTCAAAATAAAGAACTAAAAATGATATTTGTTCTAAGGTTAAAAAACGAGTTATAATCCTAAGAAATTCATTGAAAGTTCCTAAAAATTTGCCAACGATTTTTTAGGAACTGAATCCGTTTTTTATTTTTTGAGGTTTAAATGTTTTTTAAATTCAAATTGTTTTTGCAAATTTCATTATATATGAATTGTTTTTTAGTTTAACATGTTATGCATGATATATACATACATAAGTGTGCATCATCAGAACACATTACTCAAAACAGAACTCATTACTCAAAACATTTGTTTATAATTATATATTCTATATATTATATGCGTACGTGTGTATGTGTATAATACATATTTTGGTAAGATAAAAATATTTTATGTATAACAAAGTTGCATAACATATGGAATGAAAAAAATGATGGTTGAACCTAGAAAATGAAGAAAAAGCGAGTTTGAATCTTAGGAATCCCTTGAAACTTCTTATGTATTTCCTAGAAATTTGTGGCAAATTTTGTATTTCGTAGGAAATTCATCGAAGTTCCTATAAATTTCCCAACGATTTCTTAGAAACTGAATCCATTTTTTATTTTTTGAGGTTTAAACGTCTTTTTTTAATTCCATTTTTTTTGCAAATTTCATTACATTATACATGAATTGTTTTTTAGTTTATCAAGTTATGCATGATATACACATACGTAAGAATGTGCACCACCAGAACACATTACTTAAAACATTTGTTTATTATATCTTCTATATATTGTATGTGTACATATGTATGTATATAATATGTATTTTAATAAGATACAAAGTATTTTATGTATAACAAAGTTGTACAATATATAAAACGAAAAAAATGACTTTTGATCCTAGATAAATTAAAAAAATAACGTTTGAGCCTTTTAATTCCTTTAGAAAGGTTTGGTGCGAGGCCGTTCATTAGAAGAAATGCGAAAGGAATTTTGCGATTTGCGAAAAATAATGTATTTTGGCAAAAATATTTAAAAATAGAAAGAAAGACAAAAAGGGAAGTATGGAAATACTATTGGATGTGTTTTTATTCTTTTACAAGTTGTAATTATAGTGTTAATATTTTTGTAAGGAAGTAATATATGAAATAAAGGCATATATGAATTTTATAAAATCCATTTTAACTATTCTATATGTAACGTGTAAGAGACTTACACTTAGATAAGCCTTATTCGATTTGTTAGGCAACTCATAACATATTACTATTCATGTTAAAGTGTTGAAATCGCCTAGAAAGGTTTGATGTGAGATTGGAATGTGAAATGAATTTTGCACTAAGAAACCAATCATAACAAATAAAAACATTTATATATATATATATATATATATATATATATATATATATATATATATATATATATATATATATATATATATATATATATATATATATATATATATATATATATATATATATATATATATATATATATATATTGATTTAAATATTTTACACACGTCTTACCACTGATCTTGTTTATGATGTTCAAAATACGTTATTATAATCGAGTATTGCAAGTAAAATAAAGTTTTTCATCTTGGAACCTCCGATGACATCTCTGGTCGTCTTTTCCGTCCAACATGATTATTGTGCCAACCTTGTTCATCTCTAGACATTGATATCTTTTTAAGCAACAAGAACACATCTCTCCCCCTCTCTTGAACACACACAAGTTTATTTCCAGATTGAGTTCTTGATTCAGATCTTATATGTGTTCATGTTCTTAATTTCTTGTATGTGTTATTGTGTGTGCGTTCCAAATCGATTTCTTTGATGCTCTGATTTTCAAAAAGTAGATGTGGAGATAAACCTACAACATGTGTGTGTTCTTGTGATCTGAAAATCGAAAGTCAATCCATACACTCCATCTCTCACACACACAAAAATCAAGAGCATAGCGCAATTGCATATAGGATATAAACAATATCTATATACACATAGAGCAATTGCATCTTGGATAATTTAAAGTATCACCATTTCGACATTTGATTTGAGACAAAAAGATTCAATATTCGAGGCATTTTATTTGTATTTCATCTCATTTATTACAAAAAAAGCTACTAAATCTTAATTGGCTCACAAGTCATAGAGAAAGCCACAGCATGTTCATACCAATGCATACAACTTTATTCATACCAAAGACTGAAATTTTATATTTTAATCATGCAAAATGACCAACTTAGACATAGGCATTAGGGTTTTCCAAGAGGAAAGCTTCAATAACTTTAAAGACACCAAAATCCTTCAATCTCCCCTCTTGAAATTCCTCTTCTTTGATCTCAAATCCTTCTTTTACATGATACTTGCTTATTTTGTTGCCAATGCACCCTCCATTTGGATTCGGCTCAAACTTCATCTCATAAGAAATCGAATGGATCTTCTCCTTCAATGCTTCACCACCTTCGACCAATGTGTATGCATACAACATCTTTTCCTCATCCAATGCATCAATTCTATGCTTCACATATTTCATTTGACCATCTACGATTAAAAAGAAAAATCAACTTGAGGTGAATCAAATCTTTATAAGTAGTGGTTTTGATTTCGGATAAAGTTAATATGATATGTGAATTTTAACGAGTTTTAAAGAAAAACTCACTCCCTTTGATTATATCATATATAATAGTATAATATAAGAAAAAGTGTCTTCAACTTTATTATCCTATCTCTTTTTATTCTAGCACATAAATGAACGGACATAAGAGATTATGGTAGATCGTGTCCATCAAGAAACCCTAAACTAAACCTGATATATTTTTTGGTCTTTATCTAGTCCGATCTTGGCCTAATCCGTTTGGTCCAACTTTTTGTTTTTGATAAGCATTATTGATTCACTTTTTTTTAATAAACTTTTATATCTATAACAGTATTAATCCATCTGCTCAATAAAATTTTTCAATGGTTTTAAAATTAGTAAATTAATAATAGTTATTATATATTTTATTAAACTTATAATGTGTTAACCATTCTAAATTTATAGAACACATGAAATACATTACATCTATAAAAACTAGAAAGACGTTATAGAAAAGAAACAACTAGAGTTATAAAATTACAAAAATGCATCGGTTATTATAAATTCACAAAAAGAATACCTAAATTTTATAATAACAAATAAAATTATTATAAAAATCATATGCTCTAGTGCAAAAAATAGCCCGAATGAAGCATCAAGCACCACTCACCACTTATCGGCTTAAATATTTTTGGCCCAATCTCATCTTATTACCATATTACATCATAACTCAGTCCAATCTGATCCTAGATTGGTCCGGTTCGAGAAAGCCCAATGGCCCTGGCCCTAGTTTGCATGTATGCAAGGGCGGAACCAATTTTTTTTTTTGAAGATGGTAGATATAAAATTTTAAGATTTTTAAGGGTTAAAATATATTTAAATGGTTAAAATATATTATTTTTAAGGGGTCAAAATAATTTTTTTCTTAAAAGCATTATTAATTTTTTTTTGTGTGGGTCCACCACTGTTTGTAGGTCCGCTAGTGTCTGCATGTGCACCTCTACTTAGGTTTTATTCCGATTTAGTAGAATAAATCCTAAGGATCATGGTTCACTAAGATTTAATAAATCTTCTAATCAAGTTGTTGTATATAATAACCTAAATGTCTTGAGATGGAATCTTACACTTGTATGTTCCAAATACATAATAAGCAATATATTAATTAATTAAATAGTGTTAGTTAACATTCAATCTACAAATTTCACATTTACAATTGATCAAGATATAAACCAAACACTTCTATCAATCAAATGATCATAAAGAAAATGTAGATACATGCATGCATAATTGCATATGAAGGACATTAGAAATGGAAACTAGCTACCTTGTTCAAAGTTAATCTGCTTTATGCTTCCTGGGCCTCCTTCACCTTCAACTGTGTCGATGCTTTTAATAGCAAGAGGTGTGATCTTTGGGTAAAGGTTATGGGCGTCAAGGATCAAGGCCTTAAACAGCCAAGCTGCTTGAATTGAGCTCGTGAAGTCGCTGGAAAAGGTGGTCACAGCCATGGCTAGTGTACTAGTAGTGTCTACTTGATTTTGTAAAAACTTTTTTAAGGATGAACGAAGTAGTGGGAGATACTTTATATACATGATGTGATATTATCATATTTGTTTTTTTGTAAATATTATAATTTGTGACTTCACGAAAAATATAAAGTAATAAATATATATATTTTTATTTAAGTTATATAGTCTTTGCGAAAAAAGGGTATTGCTTTAGTTGTAAGAAAAAGTAAAACATAAATAGCTGAAAAATATGGTTGTAAATTAACAAACAAATAAATAGATAAGTGGTTGAATCAAATTCTATATTAATTTCTCAACAACCATCACGTTTCCACCTCCATATTTATTTTATCATTTTTGAAAATTTATAATTACATTTTTCCAGTAATTTCTAATAGTTTTATTATAACAATGTTAATTAACAGATATAAATTTAGTGTATGGGGTGTCGATGAGGAGCTATGTGCAAATTGTTACACAAATGCTAGTTTCCAAACCGACAGCGATGGTTAAAAGTCCAAGTTTGGGTTTGTAACTTTATATTTTGCATGGAATTGGGTTTGAAAATAAAAGCACACATAGAAATGTTTTTGTTCTTATAAGCTATGTGCAAATTGTTACACAAATGCTAGTTTCCCAACCGAAATGGATGGTTAAAAGTCCAAGTTTGGGTTTGTATTTTGCATGAAAGAGAATTCTTATAAGATGTAAGAGTTTAACGCTAGACAATATTTACTGATTTTAGTATATCGTGGAGTTGTTGCCACTATCTCAAGACCAATTTAAAATTTCTATGATAGGACTCACACAAACCAGAAAGCCAAACATATTGCTGAATCAAATAACTCCCTTGATCCTTAATTGATTACAATACAAAATATATATACAATGTAAACGGATCTAGAGTGGGCCTAGACTAATCTATACATGAATGGGTTACAAACGGTTACAAATACATACATACTCTAGCATCCCCCGTAATTTGAATGTGATTGAGCACCCGAACGTTTAAACTGGAGCAAAAATCTGTGAAGAGAGACATAAGGAGCCCTTTAGTGAAGATGTTGACATACTGAGCAGAAGAAGGAACGTGAAGAACACATATCTGACCTCGAGCAACTTGGTCGCGAATAAAATGAATGTCGATCTCTATGTGTTGGGTTCGTTGATGATTGACTGGATTTGCAGACATGTACACGGCACTGATGTTGTCGCAATATACAAGTGTTGCTTCGTTCGTTGGGCAACGTAATTCACAAGGAAGATTCTTGATCCAACTGGTTTCGGCAACTGCGTTTGCTACCCCTCGATATTCGGCCTCTGCACTAGAGCAA
The DNA here is from genome assembly GCF_002870075.4 of Lactuca sativa. Classification (NCBI taxonomy): domain Eukaryota; kingdom Viridiplantae; phylum Streptophyta; class Magnoliopsida; order Asterales; family Asteraceae; genus Lactuca; species Lactuca sativa. Next base: position 138,257,483 of record NC_056628.2, on the reverse strand, counting down.
GAAACAACCCCTTGGCGTTTGGAGGATCACAAAATAAGGTTGTCTCCTAAAAATGTACAATACCCTGATGTAGATCTGCGAGTAGACCCCCCCCCCCCCCCAATCCACGTCTGAATATGCAACTAAGTTTGCAGAGGGTGACATGTGAATTTGGAGGTCGTGATCAATAGTACCACAAATATAGCATAAAATACACTTGAGAGCATGAAGGTGTTGCTCTCTGGGGTCATGCATGTATAGACATATATGTTGTACAACAAACACAATGTCAGGTCTAGTGAATATCAGATATTGAAGAGCACCAAGAAGACTGTAGTATAATGTAGGGTCGGAGACTGCGGGGCCGGTGGATTGCAGTTTGTGCATTGGTTCAACATGAGTATGGCATGGATCACAATTTAGCATATTTTCATGTTCCAAGATATCCGTGGCATATTTTTGTTGAGAAAGGAACAAGCCTTTGTCAGATCGATCAATAAAAACTCTAAGAAAGTAATTTAAGGGGCCAAGATCAGTCATAGAGAACTCATGGCAGAGCTGAGTGATGATGATGTAGTCGAGAGGTGGTGGATGCCATTAAGATGATATCATCCACATATAGAAGGAAGTATGTTGTGGCTGTTGCTGTCTGCATAATAAAGAGAGAAGGATCTGTGCAGCTTTATTGAAAGCCGATACTAGTGGCATGCTGAGCAAAACGGTGGCACCAGGCCCTAAGGGCCTGTTTTAGGCAATAAAGAGACTTCTGAAGTAGGTATACGTGATCAGGAAATTGTGGACTGCAAAATCCTGGAGGCTGGTGCATATATACTGTTTCATGTAGGTGGCCGTGAAGGAAGGCATTTTTCACATCAAGCTGGTGAATAAGCACTTGTGAGAGTTTGCAAGGCTGAGAACAGTATGAATCATTGACGGTTTGACAACAGGGCTAAAAGTCTCATCACAATCAACTCTTGGCTGCTGACTGCAACCATTGGCTACAAGTCTTGCTTTGTAGCGAGAAAGAGTACCATTTGCATGAAATTTGTGACGAAATAGCCACATCGACCTGATAATATTTACCCATTAAGGCCGTGATACAAGTTGCCATGCATCGTTAGTCATAAGAGCATTACGTTCATCATTCATGGCTTTTCGCCAATTAGGGTCTTGTATCGCCTGCAAATGTGACCGATGAGTGGGAGAAATGGAAGTGGTATGAAGGTTGGGGCGTTGAATAGGTTTGACAATACCGTGTTTTGCACGAGTTATCATGTGATGATGAACATGAGGTAGAATAGGGGGAGGGGGGGTCAGATTGAGTCGTGTGAGAAGATATGGGTGGAGAGGATGGAGGATTCGAGGTTTCATGAGACGGGGAGGGAGTGGTTTGGTCTGAGGAAGATGGTGAAGCCGATGATAGGGGTAAAGTATGGGGTTAAGCGCTTGGATTTGTCTGAGTAGAGAAGTGGGATGTAGTGGTGAATATAGGTGATGGTGTAGAGGTAACATCAAGAAAATCATATGAGGGAGCTTCATTGGGTTTGACAGATTTGAATGGAAAGATGGTTTCATCAAAGATAACATGTCGGGAGATGATAATTTTGCGTGATGATAGATCAAGACATTGGTAACCATGATGATTGGTTGGATAACCCAAGAAAATACATGGGGAGGTGCGTTGGGCAAGTTTATGGGGAGTGGTGAGGTTGGGGAAGCATAGGGAGCCAAAAACATGAAGGTGGATATATGTAGGATGTGTTTGGAATAGGCGAAAATGAAGTGTGTCATTTTGAATTGTGGTGGATAGGATTATGTTGAGTAAGTGTGTATCCTTGTGAAGGGATTCCACCCAATATGTGGGAGGCATGTGGGCTTGGCAGAGAAGGAACAAATCGAGTTATTTATTGTTCATAACAATCGTTCAGATTTTCCATTTTCTTGAGATGCACGGGGCATGAGAATCGAAATTGAATGCCATTAGTTGCAAAATGGTTATGAAATTGTTGATTGTTGTATTCACCCCCATTGTCACACTAGAGAGGCTTTATGGTTTTACCAAATTGGTTTTTGATGTAATTGGAGAAAAATAGGAATTTTGTAAACAGCTTAGATTTTTGTTTTAGAGGAAATACCCAAAGATAATGAGAATAGTGGTCAAGGAATATAACATAGTATCGTAAACCACTAATACTTAACATCGGTGAGGTCCATACATCCGATGAACAATATTAAAAATATTGGAAACATTAGACGTAGATGAATCAAACAAAAATTTAACATGTTTTCCAAGTTGACATGAATGACAAATACTACCAAAATTTGGCTTATTACACGAAATGGAATTATTGGAAATTAAAGATTGCAAAGTTTTATTGCTAGGATGGCCTCAAAATCTTAGAGCAACAAATAACACAACTTGCTCAATTAATTAGTATAATGGAAACTCAAGACAAACTACCATCCGAAGATAGCCCATCTCATAGCGCATGTTCCATTCCTTTGAAAGATGAGAATTTTTTTGATGGCCCAAGAGTGTTATATGAAGAATAGAAAGAAGAAGGAAGAGTGGAAGAGGCTGTTAAAAAGGTGGAAGAAATTGAGAATGTTGTCAATGAAACTGTAAAGGAAGTAATAAGGGTTAACAAAACAGAGGTTGAGCCACCCACTACCATTGAGAAACTAACTCCAGTGGTAGAACAACCACAAGAGCCGGAAACGATAAATCTGTCGGACCCTTTAAAGGATACGTATCCCAAGAAAGAAGACGCCCAACCGGTCACCTACTCAACCACCATGTCAAAGAGGAAAAAGTTGGGCACCTTACCGAACAAGTACAAGAAAGAATATTGTAATACCCGTGTTTCTAGACTAGACATTAATATTGATGTAATAGTCTAGGTTAACCTTTGTAACCCATTTTGAAATAATAGAAATGTATTATTTGAGTATTATGTGTTTTAGGCTTAATTGTGTGGCTTAAATGAGTTAAGAATAAAAAATAAGCATAATAATAAAATATTAGATAAGCCTAATATCTATGAAGGAAGTTGTAGTGGTCGTGACAAGGGTTCCATATATATAAAGAATGCCAAAATCCGAGTTATAACGAAGAAGTTATGACCTGTCGAAGTTTCGCTACAGAACCGGTACGACACTGCATGATGTAAATAGTAAGTTTACGATAGAGCGATATTTAGCCTTAGTGATCTAAACGAAAGTCATAAAATACGTTAAACCGAGAGCGTGCATAAGAAGAACGTATAAATCTGACTTCGTATGAGGAAGTTATGATTTTTCGAAGTTTCGACTTAGCAGTATGCAGTCCAATGTTCTAATATGAGATCAAGTGATTTCTAGCCGAAACAATCTAAATGAGAATCAAAGATCTCGTTGATAGTAATGCAACGGTAAAAAGAAAGACGAAAACGGACATCGGATGAAGGAGTTATGAATTTCTAACAGAGTTTTCCTATCCCGGCCTACTAAAAATAATATAATAAAAGTTAAAGTCAAAATTAGCCGACGAAGTCTAAATGAGAGTTGTAGAACATAATCTCACCTACGCGTGGATATAAAGAACGTCGAAAACGGAGCTTGTATGCGAAAGATATGAATTTCTGAAGTTCGGGCACAAATTTCCACCTGTGCCAGAGCTCACGACGTGAGCAGGTGATGGGTGTCTTCCAGGGCAAGTGGCCATGACGAACGCAGTGACATATTCGAGCTCACGACGTGAGCAGTTGTGGCTCATGACATGAGCATAGTTTTTCAGCCCCTATAAATAGAAAGCAAGGCCAACCGAGTTTAGTTGCTCAAATTCTTCTCTCTCGCCCTTATTACCTCGATTTACGTGCAAGTTATATCCCCAAAGCCCCGATATCATCCCAACACCCAAAGCAAGTCCCGAAGCTCCAAAGATCCCGAGAAGAAAAGAGTTTCCGAGCCGAAGCTCTGCCCGCGAGAAGCTCGGTGTGTGAAGATATCCCAGATTCATCAAAGAGTTATTGCTTTTAGAGCCGTAGTGCTGTCCGATAATCATCTTATCAGGTGAGTGCATAGTCCCTTTCACATACACGATTTTAATACAAGTATTGATGAATGTATTAGATATATGATATGAGTAAGTGTGTAGTTGCTTTCTGATAATACACATATATGAATTATACTCTATGAAATACATGCTAAGTGATTATATATTATTTGTTATGTGGCATGAGTATTGAATGAATATGTTATACATGTTTTAAGCTGTATATAAACAAGGATATTTTATCTAAAATATGTTGGGTAGAACATGGGTATATAGAGATGTGTGATGAAATAAAAATGATGAGAGGCCTCGATGTGATTGTGATCTAATTGTCCAGCAGAATATGGATGACGACCACAAACTTTTCTAGACAGTTCAGTGGAATGTTGACAGGCTCATAACCTATAGGTGTAGTGAACTTGGGTGTTCATTTTCTGTATTCTATCCCCCTCATTGTTGCCTTACGACATTCATTGCTGAGGAAACCCCTTTGCAGTAGTGTTCGTCCCGATGAAAATCCTAGTTTAGGTCCCTTGTAATAGTTGTTGTCAGAGGGACGTAAAGTGAGGATAACGATAATGGGTAATCGGGTTATTGTTGGTTGGTGAAATTAAATATAATTATTTATTGTGGGTTTAAAACCCTATATGCTCACCAGGCTCCCAAGCTTGACCCACTCAGTTTCTTTGTATTACAGGTAGTGGCGCGAGAGCATAAGTTGGAGAACTTGTGAAGATGTTTTTTATTTATAGACCAGCAGTTGTATATAACTATGTAAGGTCTATGTTTTATTTTTTTATGCTTTTGTGTCTGTATCGGAACATGACATCCCGAGTTTTGATATATAATGAAAATACCTTTCTTTAAGAAATGCTTTGATAAATCTTATTTTATCATGTAATGTTTTGGGGACAAATTCCGCAACTCTTATCAATGGATTTACTCTTAAATTATTTTAAAAGCATAAATGAAATCGGTCTTTTCTGGCCGTGATTTTGGGGATGTAACATTTGGTATCAGAGCATTAGTTTAAGCGAATTAGGAATTTGTAGGATTTCTAGACTTAAACTTAGAATGCTAAGTGAAGATTGTGAGATGAGTGTCTGTCATATTTTAGACACGAGCACTAGTTTATTTTAGGAAAGATGCCTAAAATGCTTTTATGTGCTAAATGTTATATGTTTGCCATATATGATATTATTTGTTCAGATCTACAGTTTGTTGCCAACCGGATCTGGAGACCTTATGTGTTTAGGATTCTAAGCGTATGATTACAGTATTAGAATTAGCATATAAACGTTTCAGAGTGATAAGGATGATTTTATTATCTATCGTGATTAAGGATCTTAATTCACCTTATTCGGTGTGTAGATAAAAAATGGTAAGAACCAGAAGTGGAGTTGGAAACGTGAATGAAAACAGGAATCAACAACCTGTGATTGAACAAGTGGCTGTTGCAGCAGCAACACCTGAGCCAATGACAATGGCTGGGGTACAATTGATGATTCAAATGATGTTGGATCGTCAGATGGATGAAGCTAGGCGTCTGCTTCGGCAGAATCATGAAGAACTTTCAATGCCGATTGAACAACCCGAGTTGAATGAAGGGCATTCGGAAGGAGGTAACTTTAGTGGGACTGTTGGTCAAGCCAACCCACCGTTGGTTAGATAAAACAACCCAAAAGGAGGAATTGATGGACTTGGATGCAAGTACAAAGACTTTTTGACTTGCAAACCATCGACCTTCATTGGAAAAGAGGATCCGATCGGAGTTATGGATTGGATCTCAGAAATGGAGATAGCCTTCATGACATGTCGCTATAGAGGCAAGTTGCAGACTACTTTCGCAGTACGTAAATTCAGGGGCGGAGCTGTTTGTTGGTGGAACACTCTGGGGAAGACCCTAAGCCCTAATGAGCCACTGCAACTGACCTGGACAGAGTTCTTGGTGCAGCTCAAGCGCAAGTTCAGCTTGGCCAAAAATCTATTGGAGTTAGAGAACAAGTTTCTGACATTGACAAAAGGCAGCATGTCAGTCGATGATTACACCAATGCCTTTACAGAAAAAATGGAGTTTGCTTTGCACATCGTCCCAGATGAGATGAAAAAAGCTAACCGGTTTGCAAAAGGACTCCTGTGGGAGTATGCTGCGCCAGTACGTCAGGCACCTACTCTAGAGGCAGCTATTTGGGCTGCTAAGTCTGTTGAGGACATGATCAAGGGAAGAACCACCAGCATAGTTGAAGTTGGTGATAAGAGAAAGTTTTAAGGAACTTCGGGTTCCAACAAGAAAAACAAATCTTCGAAGTCTAATTCGAAGAAGTTTGAAGACAAATCGAAATGGTGTGAAAAGTGCAAGAAAAAGCACTCTGGGAAATGTAGTGAGGAAGTGACCTGCTACAAATGTGGAAAAACTGGGCATTATGCCAATGAGTGTCCGTCCAAAAAGAGAGTGTGCTTTGGATGTAACTAAGAGGGGAACATTTTGAAAGACTGTCCTAAAAAGAAGGAGGTAGCAAAACCCAATATTCCGCCAAAGCCGAAGGCGAGAGCCTTTCAGATGATACTTGAGGCTGCGAAAGATGAAGTTGATGTCGGTTCAGGTACCTTTCTAGTAAACAAATTTCCTGCCCAAATTTTATTTGATTCTGGAGCCAACTACTCATTTATTTCGCATGAATTTGGTAGAAAACTAGTTTTGCCCGTCGATAGACTAGATAATGCTTTATTATTCGAAGTTATTAATGACAAGATTATACCTGTTAGCCATCTCATGGAAAATATCTTCATTGAGTTGAATGGGAACAAGTTCTACGAGGAATTATTGCCTATCGAACTAAATGGTTTTGACATCGTGCTGGGAATGGATTGGCTTAGCGCCAACGATGCCGAGATATTATGCAAGAATAAGATAGTAAAAGTAAACCCACCAGGGAAAGAGTCATTTATGGTGTATGGGGACAAACGCAGAGTAAATTCTGAAATTATTTCCCTAATGAAAGCCATAAAGTGTTTGGCTAAAGGATGTACATCATATTTGGCATTCGTAATTGATGCAAAGAAGGAGAAAAAGGAGATGCAGAGCATCCTGTGGTGTGTGATTATCCGGAAGTATTTCCTGAAGATCTTCCCGGATTACCGCCTGATAGACAAGTGGAGTTCATAATAGACTTGTTACCAGGAAGCACGCCAATAGCAAAAGCACCTTACAAACTAGCACCGACAGAGATGAAGGAGGTGATGATGCAACTTCAGGTGTTGTTGGACAACTGTTTCATTAGACCTAGTTCATCACCCTGGGGAGCTCCGGTGTTATTCGTGAAGAAGAAAGATGGAAGTATGAGAATGTGCATTGATTACAAAGAGCTGAATAAGGCAACAATAAATAATAGATATCCGTTGCTGAGGATTGATGACCTATTCGATCAACTACAAGGTTCAAGTTATTTTTCAAAGATCGACCTAAGGTTAGGATATCATCAGCTGAAGGTGAGAGAGCAGGATATCGAAAAGACTGCATTCAGAACACGAAATGGACACTACGACTTTTTGGTTATGTCGTTTGGAGTAACCAATGCTCCCACAACATTCATGGATTTAATGAACATGGTTTGTAAGCCGTTCCTTGATAAATCTATGATAGTGTTCATAGATGACATTTTGATTTACTCGAAAAGCCAAGAGGAGCATGGCAGACACTTGCGAGAAATGTTGGAAGTCTTGAAGAATGAGAGATTGTATGCAAAGTTCTTCAAATGTGATTTTTGGATTCGAGAAGTCCAATTCTTGGGTCACGTGGTTAACCAAGAAGGGATAATGATTGAAGCTGTGGTGAAGTGGGAACAACCGAAATGTCCCACAGAGATCTGAAGCTTTTTAGGATTAGCCGGATATTACCGAAGGTTTATCCAAGGCTTTTCTTCGATCTCTACTCTACTAACAGCTTTGACCCACAAATGAGCTACTTATGCTTGGAGTGCTAAGCACAAAGAAGCATTCAAGTTGCTAAAGAAGAAGCTATGTGAGGCATCGATTCTTTCTCTACCCGATGGAGTTGAAGACTTCGCTATTTATAGTGATGCGTCTGGTGTTGGGTTGGGTTGTGTTTTGACCCAAAGAGAAAAGGTGATAACATATGCGTCTCGACAGCTGAAAGAGCATGAAAAGAACTACCCCACTCATGATTGGGAGTTGGCAGCGGTAGTATTTGCTCTAAAGATATGGAGGCATTACCTCTATGACTCGAAGTGCAAACTTTTCACTGATCATAAGAGTCTCCAATATCTCTTTAATCAGAAAGAATTGAATATGAGACAATGACGCTGGCTAGAGTTACTTAAGGACTACGACTATGAGATACTTTACCATCCCGGTAAAGCAAATGTTGTCGCTGATGCTCTCAGTCGGAAAGTCAATCTTGAAAGAAAAAGGCCAAGAGCGTTGAGAATAGAAGTTGTCTCGACCATTGTGGAAGGTATAAAGAAAGTTAAAGAGGAAGATTCTAAAAAGAATGACCGGAAGGAGGAACGTTTGGGCAAAACGTTGGTGCTTAGTACAAACGGTTGTTGACTGAAGGTATTCCAAGATCGTATTTGGGTACCTAAGTTAGGAGGAATAAGATATCTTCTAATGGAAGAAGCTCACAAAACCATCTACTCAATTCATCCTGACAGCACTAAAATGTATAGGAACCTGAAACTGTAACGACGTGAAAATTTAAAACAATTTTTCATTTTTCAAACAAAACATGTCTCATACAAATCATCTCAAAACTCAATTATAACAAATGTCATCATGATAAAACATATCCCAGAATCTCAAACACTATCCTCTATCAGTGTGTACAAATCATGCCAACATCTTCCCGCGATCCTCGCTAGTACCTGAAACACATATCACATAACACGGTAAGCATAAATGCTTAGTGAGTTCCCCAAAATACCACATATAGCACATAAGCCACTCCAGGATACAACTCGGTACGAACCTCTAGTCAATGCGTCCCAGCATGACCCTCCAGTCCCATAGCTCGTTGGACCCTCCGGTCCGGTCTGATCGAGGACCCTCTAGCCTCATAAATTGTTGGAACCTCTGGTTCCGGTCTATATAACACATAACATACATATAACACAAAGCACATAATTCTCAAACATACACATACACATAAGACCCTCCAGTCTGCACATAGATACCGCCTTAGGTAATGTATAGTGAGAAGAAGACCCACCTCGGGTAATCTCGGAAAGTCTCGAACTCGAAATACTGATCTAGTGTCTCAGAGGCTTGACTAATCCCTTCCTATAATCTCTCAGAAGGGTAAAAGACCATTTTACCCCTCCAATGGTCCAATGTCCAAATGTTGACCAAACCCTAAAAGTCAACGAAAGTCAACTTCAGTCAATGGTCCAACTTTGACCAGACTCGTCGAGTACACTCGGGTGACTCGGCGAGTCCATGCGTGTCCTCTGAATCCTCCTAAGGCCTCCCTCGACTCGTCGAGTTAACCTTTCACTCGACGGGTTACCACTGATCACGAATCGCGAAACAACACGATCCGACTCGTCGAGTCCATTCATGGACTCGACAAGTTTCCTCCATGAAAATGCTCAAACGACCTTCTGAGGTCAGATCTGGTTCTCTAACCTACATAACTGACCTTCTAACACCAAAAAGTCACGTAAAGGTCCCAACTTTATGTTCATGCATCGCAAAAACGACTATATTTGATGAAATAACTCTTAAAATGAAAACCTAGACTCAAAACTCTTATGGGACTGCATAAAGCTAGATGGTTGGGATTCTCTGGACCTCTCAAGGTCCAGATGTAAAGTCTATTCCTGAATGGGACTCTATATTCCCAATATTCCAACTAAAAAACGGGTAAAGAAACCTTAGTTTCATGAGATCTACTATATACACGAAAATAGGCATGGATTCATATGTAACATCCCAAAAATACGAGCCAAAAATTTCATTTTTAAAACATATACTTTGCAAAACATTAGAAATAAAACATTCACCGATCATATCATTTCATAAAAGATGTTGCGTGTCTGGAAAACCATTTTATAAAACATAATAATGTCAGAGTACAAATCCCCAGGAAGATCTCATAGTGCAGAATACAAAGCATGTATGTGATGTGTCGCTACCGCGCCAACTCCCCCCCCCCCCCCCCCCCCCCTTCGAAGAAGAGGTACCTGAAACCAAAACTGAAAACTGTAAGCACGAATCTTAGTGAGTTCCCCCAACATACCACATACCATACAATCACATAACATACATATATTGTCAGGCATATTTGGGTGCCCGACCTACCCCTTCGGTCCTCTCGACCAGATACAGACTAGTCTATCTGGGAGCTGGCCTCCCCTTCAGTCGTCTCGACCGGATACTGACTAGCATATATGGGTGCTGGTCTCCCCTTTGGTCCTCTCGACCGGATACTGACTAGCATATCTGGGAGCTGGCCTCCCCTCCGGTCCTCTCGACCGGATACTGGTGACTATTTCACCCCCTACTACTACCACATAACACGTATATATCACATAATCTATCTAGCATGGCTGGGCATGACCGCCCCTTCAGCCCTATCGACCGGTATTCTGGGGGACTATCTCCCCCTATTGTCATTAGCACATAGCATCATATCATACTAGCACAATAACTTATCACAGGTAGTAGCAACCCTAGATGAATATCACAGAGACAAACATCTATCATACAATTCCTACTGGTGGGCCAACATTGTGGCCGTAGACCCACCGCTACTGGAAGGTAACTCACCTCAAAGTAGCTGCTGATCTGCGTGGGAACTGACTGTCTTCTGCTGCTGCTGCCCTGGAAATCCTCCGGCTATAATTCCCACAAAACACTCAGTCAAATACTGTTAACCGACCTCAGGGTAAAATGACCATTTATCCCTAACCAAGCCAAGAGTCAAAGTCAAAGTCAACTTCCAGTTGATCCGACTCGCCGAGTTGGCTTGCCAACTCGCCGAGTCCCTATCCATTCGATTGGCCATAATCTCGTCTCTACTCGTCGAGTTAGGCATTGACTCGACGAGTTTTCTTCTAACCGATGTCCAATAGTCCTTCATCCTACTCGCCGAGTTGTGTGAACAACTCGTCGAGTTCATCTTCATCCGAAGAACATTCTATGCTGAGACTCGCCGAGTTATATGAACAACTCGCCGAGTCTGTTCTTGAGGCAAGAAGATTGCCTTGGACTCGCCGAGTCAGGGCATTGACTCGCCGAGTTACTTCATGGGTGAGTCTGTCTTCCGACTCACTGAGTCACACCCCATGACTCACTATTCCAGTCCGCAAACACGAAAAGGGGGAAAACTCGGGGACTCGCGACTCGACTCGCCGAGTCGGATGAACGACTCGCCGAGTCTATCACATGCAAATACTATATACTCGATTTTGCTTGAATCCAGCTCATGCCATACCTAGATCTGGGTTTCTAGGGCTTGATTAACACATAAAGTTTCCAACTTTACGTGTAAATAAACACCAATGAAGGTTTTAGGGCTCAAAATGCACTAAAAGAGTAGATCTAGGGCTTTCATGCTATATGGCTCCATAAAGGCAGTAGATCCGAGCTCCTGGAGCTCAATCATGCCTAGATCTAAAGGTTAATCAACTTATTACAAACCCTAATTCATAATCAAGCTTGGAAATGGCTCAAGAAGGACTTTAATGGAGCTATAAGGGACTAGAAGCATGAAAATAAAGGGAAACTGAGTTATACCTCAAGGAAATCATTGAAATAACACCAAGATGGCCTCCTTCTTCTCTTCTTGATCTACTCTCCTTTTCTCTCAAAATCTTCAAGAAAACACACCAAAGCACTTCAATCTCACAAGAAACAAGGGTTGGACGATATAGGGAGCTCTGAGGGTGAAGGGGGCGAGCTTGGGGGCGCATAAGATGACTTAAATAGGGTGCAAACCCTTCAAATTAAGGTTTCATTAGACAGCGGAGACTCGCCGAGTCCAGAATATGGACTCACCAAGTCGCCAACTTAAACGTGCTCCATCTCCCGTCTCTGCTCGGAGAGTCGGGCCTACAACTCGCCGAGTCCAAGGCTAAAAATGCAAAACACTTGGATAAATTTTACATACCAGGAACCAGGTGCTACATCATACCTCAAAAAACAACTTTTGATGAAGTGATAGCAGATCTGAGCTCTTCTAACAGCCTAGCTTGAATCTCCTCCTTCCTTATTGCAAGAATGCACTAAAAGTGAAGTAATTAGCTCCTTCCCTCACTCTGTATGCTTCTGAGTCATTAGGGTTTCTCAAGTGGGTGAGTGGCCACAAATGAAGGACATAAGGTCCTTTAAATAGGGCACCGGACCAAAGATTTAGGGTTTCTGTCCACAGCGCGGACTCGTTGAGTCGACCTTCCGACTCGTCGAGTCCATTCATTAATCCGAGTCATCAGTCGGGATCCCAATCAATGAGTTTAGCCGTCAACTCGTCGAGTCCTTCTTTATATCTCAAACAAATATTTAAATTACGATACCTGGAATTTCGGATGTTACTAAAACCCTATTACTGGTGGTTGACGATGAAGCTTGATATTGAAAAGTACGTGACGGAATGTGTGGCATGTGAGCGGGTCAAGGCACAACATCAGAAACCATACAGGAGTTTAGAACCTTTATCTGTGCCTATGTGTAAATGGGAAGACATTGCTATGGATTTTGTCACTAAACTGCCTAGAACAAAGAACGGTCATGACATGATCTGGGTGGTCGTTGATCGCTTCACTATGAGTGCGCATTTCATAGCCGCCAATGAGAAATGGTCTATGGATAAGCTTATGAATTCTTACGTGAAAGAAATTTTGAGGCTTCACAGTGTTCCGTTAACGATTGTGTCGGATCGTGACAGTCGTTTCACCTCACGATTTTGGAGAAGTCTACAAGAGGAATTGGGTACCAAGTTGTGTTTGAGTACTGCTTACCATCCACAGACTGATGGTCAAAGCGAACGAATGATACAAGCACTTGAAGTTATGCTGAGAGCATGTACCCTGGAATTCCAAGGTAACTGGGATGAACATTAACCTTTGGTAGAATTCTCCAACAATAATAGTTTCCACTCGAGCATTAAGATGGCACCTTATCAAGCTTTGTACGGATATAAGTATCGTACGCCATCTTGTTGGCTTAAGGCTAAGGAAAAGTAGTTTATGGGACCCGAGATAGTCCATCAAACTGCTGAAAAGTTGAAAATAATCAGGGAGAGAATGTTAGCAGCTCATGATCGTTAAAAGAGCCATGCTGACAAGAAAAGACGACCAGTGACATTTGAAGTTGGAGATTCGGTTTTGCTTAAAGTCTCACCGTGGAAGGGACTTATAAGATTTGGTAAAAAGGGAAAGTTAAGTCCAAGGTTTATTGGACCGTTTAAAGTTCTTCAGAGGATTAGGAACCAAGCTTACAAGCTCGAATTACCTGAAGAACTGAATGAAATACATAACACTTTCCATGTGTGTTATCTGAGGAAGTTCACGGGAGAAATTCCCGACATGATTCCACTTTCAGAATTAAGAATTGATGAGAAAAAGGATAATTGAAGAACCAGAGGCAATCGTTGATCGAAAGACTAAGAAGTTGCGACGCAAGATGGTCGAATTAGTGCTTGTCCGATGGAAACATACGAATGGGCCAAATCTCACCTGGGAAACGGAGAGTGACATGATGAGTCGCTATCCACATTTGTTTGTTGATGTGTGATTCCGGGGACGGAATCATCCTAAGGGGGAGAGAATTGTAACACCCGTGTTTCTAGGCTAGGCATTAATGTTGATGTAATAGTCTAGGTTAACCGTTGTAACTCATTTTGTTTGTTGACGACGTGAGCAGTTGTGGCTCATGACATGAGCATAGTTTTTCAGCCCCTATAAATAGAAAGCAAGGCCAACCGAGTTTAGTTGCTCAAATTCTTCTCTCTCGCCCTTATTACCTCGATTTACGTGCAAGTTATATCCCCAAAGCCCCGATATCATCCCAACACCCAAAGCAAGTCCCGAAGCTCCAAAGATCCCGAGAAGAAAAGAGTTTCCGAGCCGAAGCTCTGCCCGCGAGAAGCTCGGTGTGTGAAGATATCCCAGATTCATCAAAGAGTTATTGCTTTTAGAGCCGTAGTGCTGTCCGATAATCATCTTATCAGGTGAGTGCATAGTCCCTTTCACATACACGATTTTAATACAAGTATTGATGAATGTATTAGATATATGATATGAGTAAGTGTGTAGTTTCTTTATGATAATACACATATATGAATTATACTCTTTGAAATACATGCTAAGTGATTATATATTATTTGTTATGTGGCATGAGTATTGAATGAATATGTTATACAGTTTTTAAGCTGTATATAAAAAAGTATATTTTATCTACAAATATGTTGGGTGGAACATGGGTAGATAGTGATGCGTGATGAAATAAAAATGATGAGAGGCCTCGATGTGATTATGATCTAGTCGTCCAACAGAATATGGATGACGACCACAAACTTTTCTAGACAGTTCAGTGGAATGTTGACAGGCTCATAACCTATAGGTGTAGTGAACTTGGGTGTTCATTTTCTGTATTCTATCCCCCTCATTGTTGCCTTACGACATTCATTGCTGAGGAAACCCCTTTGCAGTAGTGTTCGTCCCGATGAAAATCCTAGATTAGGTCCCTTGTAATAGTTGTTGTAATAGGGACGTAAAGTGAGGATAACGGGAATGGGTAATCGGGTTATTGTTGGTTGGTGAAATTAAATATAATTATTTATTGTGGGTTTAAAACCCTATATGTTCACCAGGCTCCCAAGCCTGACCCACTCAGTTTCTTTGTATTACAGGTAGTGACACGAGAGCATAAGTTGGAGAACTTGTGAAGATGTTTTTTGTTTATAGACCAATAGTTGTATATAACTATGTAAGGTCTATGTTTTATTTTTTTATGCTTTTGTTTCTGTATCGGAACATGACATCCCGAGTTTTGATATATAATGAAGATACATTTCTTTAAGAAATGCTTTGATAAATCTTATTTTATCATGTAATGTTTTGGGGACAAATTCCGCAACTCTTTTAAATCAATGGATTTACTCTGAAATTATTTTAAAAGCATAAATGAAACCGGTCTTTTCTGGCCGTGATTTTGGGGATGTAACAAATATGGTTGGATGATTGCTATTATCAAAGGTCTAAGTCTGGTATGGTTCTCCCGTAAAAAGAAAGTCAAATACAAGAAAAGAGTCCCAATGGAGGTGTGGAAATTAAAAAATATAGACACGAGGCAAATTTGTAAGGTTAATAAACATCAATTGAAGTCGTTCTATGAAGGTTTTGATTCAAATGTCGAAGATGGCGTCCATTTGTACTCCCCAAAGTGTTAAAGTGAAGTTTAGAGGCTTCTCGCCAAAGATGTTAAAGAAGGGCATTTTTGGAAAGCATTGTGTTTTCGTGTCTTTGAATTCGAATAAAGAAGTTTTGATGTTTCTTTTGGATTTATCTTTTGAGAATTACATGTTTCCATATATTCGGGGCCTACTAATCCAAGAAAATGTGAAGAAAAGAAGAAAAATGAAGCAAAAATGAAGATCAAGATCAACGGGTGGTTGCGCGACCCGCATGCTCTTGTGCAGGTAGGTTGTGCAGCCAGGTGTGATGAAGCGACATTGGCCCAAGACTTAACTGCAAGGTCTGCACGACCCGCGCATCGATCTGGGCCATTTTGACGATTTTTGACCATCTTTGACCAAATCTTTAAGTGGGTTGACTTGTTGACTTCTATTAACCATATGACTTATGAATGCAACCTTCTCCTTCATTTATCCACTATGTTCATCAAGTTCTTCCGTCAAACTCCATTCCTTTCAAGAACATAACCTTCCAACACCCACCTCGTCCGAAAAATAAAGATTCTCGAACTTCTACCAGTCGGAATTTCACGAAACCACCACCACAGACACTTTCTGCCTCCTGATCCTTCGATTTAGGTTATTTCTGCCTTACCTTAAGCATTGAGGACAATGCTTGTTCTTAAGCTTGGGGTGGGGCATTTCCCTTTCTTTTTTACTTTTCCATTCATTTTTTAGTTAGGTTTCATAACATTTTAGTTTTAAGCTAATTTTCATTCATTTTTTTTTATTATTTTATAAAATTCCAAAAAGATTTTATTTTCTTCTTTTCCACTTTTTATTTTTGCATAACATTTAGCTTAGCGCACTAGCATTCATGCCTTTGTGTTGTCTATTTATTCTCACCCCATTGGATGCCATGGACCATGTTCTTAGTTATTGTATCATTATTTGTACATGATCTTGTTTCCATCTCACCCATCGAACTGGGACCATTAGGCCGCAGTTTGGGACTTCATACTTGGGATCAACTGCTGGAGCTTAAAGGGATAAGTGATCATGGCCAGGTAGTTTTCATGAAGAATTATGCATGCAATACTAACAACTGTAGGATATACTATATCAATGGATGTTTTTAGACTTGCGGTCCACACCGCTGAGAGGATCACACTTGATCATGTTTGAACTGTTAGGATGAAGCACTGGTTCTTGTCCACGAGTAGAATCCATTTTTGGTCGCTTTACATCACCAATTTTTTTTTTGCGATTTCCTTAGGATTTTATAGAGTCTTTTAAACCTCTTTTGGGCATTTTCATTATATTTAGAAAATCTCAAGTTTGAAAAGGAGCCTACATCTCTATGCTCCACACATGGTCATTTTCACACTTTTGACCATTCGGATTTTTACTATCTTTCGGTTCCACTTACATACTTTTGGGAACCAAATTTCGAGTAAAAAAAGTTTTATTGATATAAAAAATATATATTTATATATATTTCGATATGTTAGTGCACTACCTTCAAGTTAACATCTTGAAAAAAATCCAAGAAGCTCAAGCAAGCAAATTCCATGCTGCGATTATTTTAGGTGGGTGACCGGTTCAATTATTGAACAAATTTTCCTACATTCTGGTCACCCGACGTTTGATATTCATTTACATAGGTTTGTTTTATTGTATAGATCGAGTTGTTTTTTGCAAATCGGTGATGTTAGGGAGACTGTTGAGTCACATACTACGGAAGGTTTGGGCCAACACTGAGTGAATGGATTCCTACAACGGTGCCCGAGTGATGAAACCCAATCACACATGAGAGTAGCCGACAGATGTGAGATCATGCAACTTTTGTGATAAGAGAGTACACTTAAAGAAGAGCTCCATGCAAGTTCATCCATCTGCTGTCTCCCTACTACAGATGTTCTTTATTTATGCATGTTCCATTAGGGTTGCGACTGACCATCCCTCCTTACTCACCTAGAGGAGTTGTCCTGGCTGTGGTTTATGGTTCCATTGTCATCAGATGAAAAAGTCATGAGATAATAGTAAGATTAATTCTGACCATGTTGACTAACTGTGATCAGGTTCTACGGTTCTATCCATTCTTTTTATTTTTCTTAGGATAGTTCATCCCAAGTTCATTTTCGTCTTGTCTTACTTGAAGAAAAGTAAGGTTTAAGCTTGGGGTGATTTGATAGTTTTAATTTAGTTACTTATTTTTATATTTTATTTTAGCATATTTCATTCATAATTTAGATAGTTTCCTTGCATATTTTCCTTT
Organism: Lactuca sativa; assembly: GCF_002870075.4. Lineage (NCBI taxonomy): Eukaryota > Viridiplantae > Streptophyta > Magnoliopsida > Asterales > Asteraceae > Lactuca > Lactuca sativa. The sequence continues at coordinate 138,239,822 of NC_056628.2, read as the reverse complement.
TTGTTATTTTATGACTATTTCGGGTACTTTCTAGTTTCGTGAGCTTTGTTGTAGATTTCATGGAGGCTAGTGGAGCGGGAATGTTCGGGACGTAAGGAAAGAGACTGGACTTAGTGGAAGACAAGAATTTTGGTCTTGATAGCTAATGGAGTCGATGCATGGATTGGGCGTGCCGATTAATTGAAGGCTTGGAGGAAATAAACTTTAAATTTGCAAGAAACGGAAGAATATTTGTGTGTAACGCCCGTAGATCCGGGCTAGTCAATTTAGAGACGATAAGCATCAAAAATGACATTTTGATGGAAGATTATTTAGAAGGATTAATCTTAACCAATTTTTAGTATATTTCACAAGGTTTCCGTGTATATAAAGAACGCCAAAATCTGAGTTATAATGAAGAAGTTATGACTTGTCGAAGTTTCGTGACGGAACCGACATGACCCAACGCGACCCAGTGATACGTAAATAGTGAATTTAAGGTAGATTTATATCTATCCTTAGTGATATAAACGAGAGTTGAAGATGTCTTTGATAGTAGTCCAACGATAAAAAGACAGACGAAAACGGAGTTCAGATGAAGGAGTTATGAATTTCGAATGGAGTTTTCCTGTCCCGACCTAATAAAGATAATATATAAGTAATATATTAAAAATAAAGTCAAACTTAGCCAATTGATTCTAAACGAGAGTTGTAGAGCATAATCTCACCTACGCGTCGATATAAAGAACGTTGAAAACGGAGTTCGTATGCGAAAGTTATGAATTTATGAAGTTCGGGGCGCGAAACCCCAAAACTGTCAGATACCACGACGTGGCAAGTCTTCTGACACCTCCGGGAGTCCCCCAGATGCAACTTGAGATGACGCATGAAGTGACGACCAAGCCCACGACGTGGAAAAAGGTTCCACGACGTGGAAAAGACAGATTTTTCCCTATAAATAGATTTGAAGGGCCAGCCGAGTTTGGTTGCTCATTCTATCATCTCTCTCCCATATTATATCGTTTTACGTGCAATTTTAACCCCCCAAAGCCCCGGTATCACCCGGAGACCCGAAGCAAGTCCCAAAGCCCGAAGATCCCGAGAAGAAAAGAGTTTCTGAGCCGAAGCTCTGCCCACGAGAAACCCGGTGTGTGAAGTGATCCCGGTTTCACCGAAGAATACTACCATTACAAGCCGTAGTGCTGTCCGATCATCTTCTGATCAAGTGAGTGTGTGGTTACTTTCTTCTAACACATAAGTATGAAGTATTTGCTATGAAATACGTGCTATGTGTTTATATATTGTTGTTTATTTGAGATATTGGTGGAATGGATGGACTATATAGGTTTTAATGAGTTAAACTATATATGTATTTTATATATACAAATATGTTGGGTAGGACATGGGTAGATGAGATCCGTGAGTATGGATCAGATCAAGAGATTAGTTTTAGATCTGTGAGTATGGATGTCACACCCCGAAAACCGAAGGCGGAAACATTTCCGGGGTTGACTCCACGTTGAGTATCAATTCCAATGTACATAGTAAGTAAAGTAAATCAACCATTACATTACATATATGAAAGTTTTACATTCGTTTCAAAAGCATAAGTTATACAAGTGATACATATCATATATAAACAACACGAAACGAGTCTTCTACACAGTTCTTCTTCACCAAAAGAGATCATCGGGTACCTGTCTAATGTGAACCTGAGAATACAAGCGGTTTGAAAATCAGCATAAAGCTGGTGAGTTCATAAGCGGTTTTTATTTTCTGAAAATGTACGAGTTCCATTAGTTTTCTGAAAACGTGGTTATCCAAGAAAATCCCATATTTTCTTATGTTAAGTTAGTTTCCAAATCCGAAAAGTAAAGTAAACGATGTACAATGAAAACATGATTGTTCTTGTGAATTGTAGTTCAGTTATTTAACTTGTTATACTTTTCTAGTTACGTACTACTGTTACTCAGGAAGAACCCCATGTTCTCCTGACTGTGTGTGTGATCTACTACCAATTCTGATTATGTCAGTGTCCTCCCCAGGAAAACCCCATGTTTTTCTGACTGTGTGTGTATATATCTTTACCGATTCTGGTTATGTTCAGTGTTCTCCCAAGGAAAACCCCATGTTTCCCTAAATGTGTGTGTACTGTTACCAATCCTGTGTGTGCTAACTGTTACCGATTCTGAATATGTTCAATGTTATCCCCAGGAAAACCCCATGTTCTCTTGACTGTGTGTATGTGTGTGCCTGTCATCCTTGAACGTACATTAGTTTTATTACGTACATAAAACTAATAAATACTCGTAAAGTGTTAATAATCCTGATTGCGCGTCCTTAACCATACTCAGACTAGATATGACTCGGACCGGGGCCAGTATCCTTTTTATGACTTTCGTCACCCTTGAACCTTTCGGTTCGACTGTAGCTAGCAGCCGGGTGTGGGATTGTCAGTCCCGTATAGATCTATACACTCAAGCCACGCTCTCCTACGTTCGGAGATTCTGGTTACAGGGTTAGTCCTCCACTATCTCATGCCAAGGAAGTGTTACAAGGACGTGTCTCCAATCTTTAAGATTACTCTTTACTTTTCGACTAGGAAAGTAGTATCTACGACTAACTAAGTTCTAACGTACCTGTCCTTTACACCCGAGTCTAGGTGTTTTATTAAGGACATTACACTCGAGCCTAGGTGTTATCTAATAATGACTGTCCTTTACACTCGATCCTAGGTGTATTATTAAGGACGTTACAATTGATATATGTGTTATCTTATGGTGATTGTCCTTTACACTCGATCCTAGGTGTATTATTAAGGACATTACAATTGATTTGTGTATTATGATTGTATTTATCTATCACACTCGAGCCTAGATGTATTGTTAAGGACATACAGATGTTTTATGTTTTCTGATGGTGCCTGTCTTTTACACTCGAACCTTAGTGTTTTATTACAGACATTACAATGGTTTATGTGTCCTATCAGTTTAAGTGTGAACAATCAAACATAAAGTATACAATATAACAATGTATAATAAGAATTGAAAATCGGGTTAAACAAATAACTCTGCAAGTTAAAACAGTTTGTTAAAAGGTTTTCAATTCTTAAAAATATACAATTATGAAACCATTTAACTGAAATCGTAAGTTTAAGTACAAGATATTCTTGTACTTTTGCTTGTATTCCCCCCCTGAAAACATTAAATAAAAACCATTTAAAAAGGGTAGGGGTATGAACTCACCGGACGCGAAAATGTGTCGATTTCGGATGCTAATATATCTAATTAGATTCATAAACTCTAATTAGATATGAAGTCACACTCCAACGAACGAAAACACCTCAAAACGGGTGTTTGGAGTGACCCGGGTGACATCTACGGACGGGAATTGAAGCGAGGGACTTGGGATTTGAGTTTACTCCCCAAGAGTAAACTTCCTAATGAGCTTACGGCCTATACACTACCCACACATGAGTTCACGGCCGTGAACTCATGTTGGCAAGGGTTATTGAGCTTAAATGGCCAAAATCACTTGGGAAGGGTTGGAACAATTTTACCTAAGGCTTGGAATGAATTGAAATCACCAAATACAACACTTAAGGGAGTTTACGGCCTTAGCATGGAGCTTATGGCCGTAAACTCTCATACTCCCTTGAATATGTGTTTTTAATGTCTCAAAGTTAATCACATGTGATTCTAAAAATTCCTACAAGCCTTGAAATGAATTTGGGGTACCAATTGACATATTTTTAGGAGTTTACGGCCCTGGAGCATGTTCTATGGCCGTAAACTCTCATATGTGAGGTTTTGTTATGTTTAAGGTCCCTAAACTAATTTTGGTTGGTTCTATGATTTATTCCAAGGCTTTTGGTGGTGTTGGATGGCTTTCTAACACCTTGGAAATGAGTTTACACCCATTCTTTAGGAGTTTACGGCCCAAGCACATGCATTGGCCGTAAACTCATACAAATCCCCTAAAATTCATGTTTGAAGTGTTCTAAGTCCATTACCAAATTTCTAAAAGTCATATCTAGGTCTAGTTTGAGTCATGGAAGGGTTTAAGGGCTTAAAATCCCTTTAAATATGGGTTTACGGCCTAAGAACCATCCTGGGCTGTAAACTCATATACAAGCCTCTAAATCATGAATAAATTTCGAATTTGAAGGTCCAATATGATGCAAAATGAGTATAGGAAGGTATCTTGAAGATTTTAGACCTTAAACTCTAGATTTGGACCTTTAAATCTAGTTTTAGGAGAGAGGTTGGAGTGATAGTTGTAGAATGGAGCAAAAGCTTCAAAATGAAGAGTTGGATCATTTTAAATAGTGTCCAAGTTCGGGACACGGTAGAATTCTACTCGGTACCCAGCGTTAGACGGGGCTTTTGGTTGCACCCGACCAATTTGCCGTAACCCGATATGGTTGATTCTAGAAATATTCCGATCATTAATACGAGGATTTAGAATGAGTTTTAAGGGTATTAAGACACTCATTAAGTCATAAAATAAAACATTCAATAATGACTTAATAAAATGCCGAAATCGGAAACGGCGATTGGATGATCGAAACGAGTCGCGAAAAGGGTTACATTTAGGGATATTAATTTCGGGTTGTTACATTATCCCCCCGTTAGAGGGAATTTCGTCCCGAAATTCAAAGATTCGAACACAGATCACGAAGTGAAAAGAGATATGAGGATGAATCTACTGCTTCGGGTCTTCAAGCTCCTAAGTGGAATCGGGTCTCCGCTTGACATTCCAGCGAACCGTCACTGTCAGGATGTGGCTTTGTTACGCATGGTTAACCTCTCAATCCACGATCTCAATTGATTCATCCATGAAGGTTCAGATTTTTATCGGTTTTGACCTCGTCAAAGTGTGACTAAGGTTTTCGTCAGGTTAGCACTTCTCACAAACAACGATGTGGAATACCGGATGCTCGCTGCTGAGTTTCCTGAAGATAGCTCGGAGAGGGCTATGGAATCGATTCCTAACGAGGATCTCGAAGAGTCTAAGGTTCCACAAGTTAAGTTTTCAACACTTCCCAAGGCGTACTATGTCTTTCAAGGGTAAAACCTCCAACAAGTGGGTACATTTTCACATGGCAGAGTAACTAAGGGTCCGATGGTTCTAAGGGAAACTTCTACATGAGTCTAAGATTATAGTCGACGGAACCCAAGAATCGACAGGTTTCCATGGGTGTTCCTGGTGTCGACTAATTCTTTATTGCCTTTGCCTTTGGAAGGGTTTACGAGTATGACTGCTTTGCTTATCTACATGACCAAGAAAATGGTTCGACCGAAGGGCGCCACTACTACCTCGTAGTGATCGTATCAATCCTTGATTGCTGACTTGCACACATCGTGCTCACTGAGGTTTGGCTACGAGGAAATTCCTGGGATTTGCGAGACTGGACTATGCGTTCGGAAAGAATTCTCAAGAATTCCTTGGAAATAGTATCGGGGAAAGAATCGTAGGCTTTTCGTTTCTCGATGATTACTCGGACGAGAGATACATGGGAAGAATTTTTAAGCTTTGATGTACGAAGATTAAGAAAGTCAAGTCGGGGAAAGGTTAGAACGAAATGGCTTTCTCGAAACTAGGAATGACAGCATGAATGAGGCTCGGTCATTACATGCTAAGGGTGACATCAAAGCATCTCATAAAAAGTTTGCCACTAGGTCGAATGGAAAAAGAATATCGCTCGGATTGAGAATACAATCTACGGATACGACACAAGCGTTCTCGTTCTCACGTGATAACCATCTCGAAGATATACATATTCGGTTACTCGCAAACGACGGGGTTAGAAAATGTTCAAATGGATGGTTAACGAATTTCTTTCGGTGCTAGAATCGAAAAGAATCACAGGCATATAAATTTAACAAGGGGAAATATACCTGTGGCAACGGTGGGATCGGTGGCTGTCTCCTCTTGTCCTATCGCTAGAACTCTTCCGGTGTTGCCAGGTGTTACAGCCTTGGGACAGTTTCGCTTAAGATGTCCAACTTCTCCACAACCATAGCAGGCCCGACCAATGCCCGCTCCGGAAGTTTGACTTGTTGATTGGGTTGGTGTCTTATAGTTTTTCGCCATGTGACCCTTTATGCCACATTTGTTGCAAATTACCTCGATACATGGACCGGAAGGAAGATGATGATAGTTGCACTTGTCACAACTAGGAAGGGTTCCAGCATACTTACTGGCAAGTTTTCGAGTTGAGGATCCAACAACAGAGACAACTGCAGGGGAAGAGGCAGCGTGAACTGCCACCGTTTGCTGTTTCTTCGAAGACTCGTGCGATGCCTGAATTTTCTCTTTCTTCCCAAGTTTTCTTTTCTCACCACTCCTCACTGTCGGCTCAGGAGTGGTAGCTCCCTCCTCAAGGTCTTCGCTATGATCGATTAGGATCTGTGCTAAGCGTTTGGCGCTGTCGTATGTATCTGGCCTCGCGGCTATGACGTTTCCTTTCGTTGGCTGGGTGAGCCCCCAGATGAATCTTTCTATCTTCTTACTCTCCGGGGTAACCATTCCCGGGCAGAGTAGTGCCAAGTCGTTGAACCTGGAAGTATAAGCAGTGATATTGGAACCTTTCATCTTCAGGTTCCAAAGTTCATGTTCTAACTTCTGCATTTCGCCCCGATGGCAGTACTCAGCCAGCAAAAGTTCCTTCATGGCTTCCCAACCCATGGCGTTGGCTACAGGTAAGGTTAGGGATTTGACTCGGCCGTTCCACCAAGTCAAGGCTTTGTCGATAAAGGTGCAAGCGGCAAACTTCACCTTGTCTGAATCTGAACAGGCGCAAATTTCAAAGATGGATTCGATCTTCTCGAACCATCGGGTGAGGGAAATGACACCTCCAGTGCCATCAAAGGACAGGGGTTTTGCATTCATGAAATCCTTATAGGAACCCTCTTTCCGGTGTCCCTGACTGCTTTCTTGGTTTTGGGTTTGGGTATCACCTCCCGAACCACCGGAACCGTCGGAAATCCGTTGAGACATGGCAGCTGCTACCGCGGCTGTAACAGCTGCCTGGAATACTACTGGATCAATTTGGGGAGGCGGTGGTGGCGGAGGGTTGTTGGTCTTGGAGCTGGGTCTCTTTCTTGGAGGCATCTTGATCTAATAAGATCAAGGAAGAGAGGATGATAAGTCCTCTGAATTGAATCAAGAGATATGACAGATATATGCTAACAAGCGATAAAGCAGGAAAGAGTTATCAAAGCGGGAAAATTATCGCTAAGGGAATGATCAAAGAACAATGCATGAACGAGAATTTCTACCAAGGATTGGCTCGAGAAATACTCCCATAGTATTTCATGATTCGTTACGACACTAGCTCGATGTTTGTGGTATTAGGGTAAGTTTTAGGCATGCCGCATACCACAGTCACTCCCAAGCACATGTTGGCCGTGTCTCGAATGAATATAGTTGGCCAGGCTATATTGATCCTAGACACGACTACATAACTGCCCAGGTTTAACCGCAGCGTACAACACCCATTTACTTATGTTCTGTTCTACTTGTAGTTATGGATCTCGACGGGTCGGTATACTTATATACTTTCGAAAATACTTATATTTTGAAGGATACTTTTAGTTCAGAGCACTTAGTCCCCTTAATGTTTATAGTTTTATACCATGTAAGGTTTGGTATACTTCATTCACTATAAACAAGGGCTCTGATACCAATCTGTCACACCCCGAAAACCGAAGGCGGAAACATTTCCGGGGTTGACTCCACGTTGAGTATCAATTCCAATGTACATAGTAAGTAAAGTAAATCAACCATTACATTACATATATGAAAGTTTTACATTCGTTTCAAAATCATAAGTTATACAAGTGATACATATCATATATAAACAACACGAAACGAGTCTTCTACGCAGTTCTTCTTCACCAAAAGAGATCGTCGGGTACCTGTCTAATGTGAACCTGAGAATACAAGCGGTTTGAAAATCAGCATAAAGCTGGTGAGTTCATAAGCGGTTTTTTATTTTCTGAAAATGTACGAGTTCCATTAGTTTTCTGAAAACGTGGTTATCCAAGAAAATCCCATATTTTCTTATGTAAAGTTAGTTTCCAAATCCGAAAAGTAAAGTAAAAGATGTACAATGAAAACATGATTGTTCTTGTGAATTGTAGTTTAGTTATTTAACTTGTTATACTTTTCTAGTTACGTACTACTGTTACTCAGGAAGAACCCCATGTTCTCCTGACCGTGTGTGTGTGAACTACTACCAATTCTGATTATGTCAGTGTCCTCCCCAGGAAAACCCCATGTTTTCCTGACTGTGTGTGTATATATCTTTACCGATTCTGGTTATGTTCAATGTTCTCCCAAGGAAAACCCCATGTTTCCCTAAATGTGTGTGTACTGTTACCAATCCTGTGTGTGCTAACTGTTACCGATTCCGAATATGTTCAATGTTATCCCCAGGAAAACTCAATGTTCTCTTGACTGTGTGTATGTGTGTGCCTGTCATCCTTGAACGTACATTAGTTTTATTACGTACATAAAACTAATAAATACTCGTAAAGTGTTAATAATCCTGATTGCGCGTCCTTAACCATACTCAGACTAGATATGACTCGGACCGGGGCCAGTATCCTTTTTATGACTTTCGTCACCGTTGAACCTTTCGGTTCGACTGTAGCTAGCAGCCAGGTGTGGGATTGTCAGTCCCGTATAGATCTATACACTCAAGCCACGCTCTCCTACGTTCGGAGATTCTGGTTACAGGGTTAGTCCTCCACTATCTCATGCCAAGGAAGTGTTACAAGGACGTGTCTCCAATCTTTAAGATTACTCTTTACTTTTCGACTAGGAAAGTAGTATCTACGACTAACTAAGTTCTAACGTACCTGTCCTTTACACCCGAGTCTAGGTGTTTTATTAAGGACATTACACTCGAGCCTAGGTGTTATCTAATAATGACTGTCCTTTACACTCGATCCTAGGTGTATTATTAAGGACGTTACAATTGATATATGTGTTATCTTATGGTGATTGTCCTTTACACTCGATCCTAGGTGTATTATTAAGGACATTACAATTGATTTGTGTGTTATGATTGTATTTATCTATCACACTCGAGCCTAGATGTATTGTTAAGGACATACAGATGTTTTATGTTTTCTGATGGTGCCTGTCTTTTACACTCGAACCTTAGTGTTTTATTACAGACATTACAATGGTTTATGTGTCCTATCAATTTAAGTGTGAACAATCAAACATAAAGTATACAATATAACAATGTATAATAAGAATTGAAAATCGGGTTAAACAAATAACTCTGCAAGTTAAAACAGTTTGTTAAAAGGTTTTCAATTCTTAAAAATATACAATTATGAAACCATTTAACTGAAATCGTAAGTTTAAGTACAAGATATTCTTGTACTTTTGCTTGTATTCCCCCCCTGAAAACATTAAATAAAAACCATTTAAAAAGGGTAGGGGTATGAACTCACCGGACGCGAAAATGTGTCGATTTCGGATGCTAAACGTCGAATCGAGGCCTGATAAAACGCGAGGTTCCTATGTAAAATGAAATGGCATACACATATATCTAATTAGATTCATAAAATCTAATTAGATATGAAGTCACACTCCAACGAACGAAAACACCTCAAAACGGGTGTTTGGAGTGACCCGGGTGACATCTACGGACGGGAATTGAAGCGAGGGACTTGGGATTTGAGTTTACTCCCCAAGAGTAAACTTCCTAATGAGCTTACGGCCTATACACTACCCACACATGAGTTCACGGTCGTGAACTCATGTTGGCAAGGGTTATTGAGCTTAAATGGCCAAAATCACTTGGGAAGGGTTGGAACAATTTTACCTAAGGCTTGGAATGAATTTAAATCACCAAATACAACACTTAAGGGAGTTTATGGCCTTAGCATGGAGCTTATGGCCGTAAACTCTCATACTCCCTTGAATATGTGTTTTTAATGTCTCAAAGTTAATCACATGTGATTCTAAAAATTCCTACAAGCCTTGAAATGAATTTGGGGTACCAATTGACATATTTTTAGGAGTTTACGGACCTGGAGCATGTTCTATGGCCGTAAACTCTCATATGTGAGGTTTTGTTATGTTTAAGGTCCCTAAACTATTTTTGGTTGGTTCTATGATTTATTCCAAGGCTTTTGGTGGTGTTGGATGGCTTTCTAACACCTTGGAAATGAGTTTACACCCATGCTTTAGGAGTTTACGGCCCAAACACATGCCTTGGCCGTAAACTCATACAAATCCCCCAAAATTCATGTTTGAAGTGTTCTAAGTCCATTACCAAATTTCTAAAAGTCATATCTAGGTCTAGTTTGAGTCATGGAAGGGTTTAAGGGCTTAAAAACCCTTTAAATATGGGTTTACGGCCTAAGCACCATCCTGGGCCGAAAAATCATATACAAGCCTCTAAATCATGAATAAATTTTGAATTTGAAGGTCCAATATGATGCAAAATGAGTATAGGAAGGTACCTTGAAGATTTGAGACCTTAAACTCTAGATTTGGACCTTTAAATCTAGTTTTAGGAGAGAGGTTGGAGTGATAGTTGTAGAATGGAGCAAAAGCTTCAAAATGAAGAGTTGGATCACTTTAAATAGTGTCCAAGTTCGGGACACGGTAGAATTCTACTCGATACCGGCGTTAGACGGGGCTTTTGGTCGCACCCGGCCAGTTTGCCGTAACTCGATATGGTTGATTCTAGAAATGTTCCGATCATTAATACGAGGCGTTAGAATGAGTTCTAAGGGTATTAAGACACTCATTAAGTCATAAAATAAAACATTCAATAATGACTTAATAAAATGCCGAAATCGGAAACGGCGATTGGATGATCGGAACGAGTCGCGAAAAGGGTTACATTTAGGGATATGAATTTCGGGTTGTTACAATGGATTAGACCAAGAGGTTAGTTTTAGATCCGGGAGTATGGGTCAGGTAAAAAGATAAAACTTGTTATTAGTCCGGGAGTATGGCTTAAGACTAAGTTAATTGTCCCTATTCCGGGAGTATGGATTTGGCACAGTTATAGATTCGGGAGTATGGTTCATATCAGGATTAGGGTATAGTTAATTGTCCTTATTCCGGGAGTATGGAATGAGTACAATTATTGATCCGGGAGTATGGATCAGATCATGAGGTCAGTTTTAGATTCGTGAGTATGGATCAGGGGAAAAGGTTAGTTTTAGATCCGTGAGTATGGGTCAGGTGAAAAGGTTAGTTTTAGATCCGTGAGTATGGATCGGGTGAAGTGGATAGTTTTAGATCCGTGAGTAGGGATCAGGTAAAGAGGAAAATTTTAGATACGAGAGTTTAGATCGTGTCGTTGTGAGGAACGATGGGGTGGGATAAGAGTTGCCTTTATGTGGTGAAATTGTACAAGTTTGAATGTTCTATATTTATAAATATATGATATAACTGATGGGTTTTGAGCATTCTAACACTTCCTAAGTGTGCATGCAACCCTAATAACCTTGGATCTATGTTTGTCTAATTATCATGCTAAGTTGAATTCCAAGGCTATATTCCTATCTAGCATACATGTGGAACAATTTTAACTTGAATAATAGATAGAATAACTTACCTTGTTGTTGCTTGTGTTCCTTGAAACCTTGTGAGCCTAGCACCCCAAATGTGATGCCTCAAATGCTTCACACAACACCAAATGCTCTTGGAAAAACTTATGAGAGAACACACACTTCTTGAAATCGGCCAAGCCCTCTTGTTTTCTTAGTGTAGCCGATTTTGGTGGAGAATATGATTCTTATATAGTGTTGACACATCTAGGGTTACACCATGTAAACCCTAATGTGTCATGACTCTTCATTTCCATGACCCATGGGTTTGTAACTCCCATGGAGCATCCTATGGGTAGAACCCAACTTGATAATCCATGGAGCCTATTAGCCCACTATACAAGATATGGATGATTTACATAATCAACCCATATATTTAATTAGTTCTCTTTTGACCACTTAATTAATTCTAAATTAATTATTGGTCAAACTAATCAAATAATATTATTAATATATTAGAACTTATAATATATTAATAATCTCCAAGTGTTATTTCTCTCATTTAGTCTATCCAATTGCATGGTGCCATGCAACCCAAATGGACCATGCCGGGTCGGGTCAAGTACATACCAGAAATAGTTATGGACTTAGACACCTTATCCAACAGTCTCCTACTTGGATAAGTCTAATAACTATTACTGCAAGTATGACTTCCGATCGGCAATCGTAGCTCTTTTCAAGGTTTCTCGGAACTGAGAAGATGATGGTACGCCATTTAAGATAAGTGATCATATAATCCTCTGTTCTAGATATCAGTCGGACAAATACATGGAACACTGTCTTGCTTATTGTCCAACATTTGTTTCCCGATTTCCGATATGTTTGACATAGAACTTAATTGAACACATCAACTTAGTTCTGACCGGGCCCGGTACATGGGTCAAAACAAAATCATCGAGGGGCCCAGATATCAGCTTCTAATCCAAGAAGGAACAGATAAACTTCGACTCATATGTTTGTTCTACCACTCATTGAATTACACACAAGAGTACGATTTATAACATCGAGTTACCAATGCGTTTTCGTACAATCAATGCATAACCAACTTGTAAGTAACAAATCATATCTCTAGGTTTGAAGACTTATACGATATTACCGGCTCACGATCACTCGAGATAGAATTCCATGAAGTGATTCCAGTGAGCGTGGGTTGAGTCCAATGCTTAGGACTTATGAGCACTCATGATTGCTGTAGCCTTGTCCAAGACCTCTACAACCAAACATGACAGTCTTGATTCATACCTACTTCCGACATATGACTGACTATGGAGGTTTGAATAATATGTTATACCAAACAAAATTATTCTGGAAGTCAAAACATGCAAAAGAAATATAGTAAACGATCGACAAGAGATAGCAACACCTTACTCATAAATAAAACATTTTTATTCATCATCAAATGTCAATTACACTTTACAAATTTTGAGGTTATCTAACTACTAAATCTAATATCATCCTTCAGCCCTATGCTCCGAGCATGCTGAAGATGCTTAACCCGAGTCAGTCCCTTTGTGAGGGGATCTGCCGGATTCTCATCTGATGATACCCTCTTTGCCACGAGGAGTCCTTCTTCGATCCGATGTCTGATGAAATGGTATTTTCTGTCGATGTGTCTGGATCTCCCGTGATCCCTTGGTTCCTTGGCTAAGGCAACAGCACTTTCACTATCACAGAAAATTTCCATTGGCTCTTTAATAGCTGGTACAACTCCAAGGTCTCCAATGAAGTTCTTCAGCCATATCGCCTCCTTTGCTGCCTCGCTAGCTGCAATATACTCTGATTCACAAGTAGAATCTGCCACTGTCTCTTGCTTGGAACTCTTCCAAGAAATTGCTCCTCCGTTTAGGGTAAAGACCCAGCCTGACTGAGAGCGGAAATTATCCCTATCAGTCTGGAAGCTAGCATCACTGTACCCTACTACTCTCAAGTCATCACTCCCACCGAGGGTAAGGACCCAGTCCTTAGTCCTCCGTAGGTACTTGAGGATATTCTTTACCGCAGTCCAGTGTGCCTTGCCAGGGTTCGCCTGATACCTACTAACCATGCTCAGGGCAAAGGCTACATCGGGTCGAGTACACGTCATAGCATACATGATCGATCCTACAGCCGAAGCATAAGGTGTTCGACTCATTTCTGCTATCTCAGCCTCAGTTCTAGGGCTTTGTGTCTTACTCAATCTGGTGTTACTGTGGATGGGTAACTCTCCTTTCTTGGAATCCTGCATGCTGAATCTCTTTAGCACCTTATCCAAGTAGGTACTCTGACTAAGTCCAATTAGTCTTTTACTCCGATCTCTCAAGATCCTTATCCCTAAAATATAGGCAGCTTCACCAAGGTCCTTCATAGCGAAACACTTCCCAAGCCAGGACTTTACTTCCTGTAGGGTTGGAATGTCATTTCCTATGAGTAGTATGTCATCCACATATAATACCAAAAAGCTAACTATACTCCCACTAGCCTTGACATACACACAAGATTCATCTTCACTCCTAGTAAAGCCAAATTCCTTGACCTTCTCATCAAAGCAAAGATTCCATCTGCGAGGTGCTTGCTTTAATCCATAGATGGATTTCTCAAGCTTACACACTCTATTAGGGTACTTGCTGCTGACAAAACCTTCTGGCTGAGTCATGTAAACATCTTCAGCCAGCTTTCCATTAAGGAAAGCGGTTTTGACATCCATCTGCCATATTTCATAGTCATGAAATGCAACTATGGCTAACAGAACCCGAATAGACTTAATCTTGGCTACCTGAGAAAAGGTCTCATCATAGTCCACTCCACGAATTTGAGAGAAGCCCTTTGCAACCAGTCTAGCCTTATAAGTGTGTACTTTACCATCCATGTCGGTCTTCTTCTTGAAGACCCATTTGCACCCTACTGTCTTACGACCTGGTACATTTTCAACCAAGTTCCAAACTTGATTGTCATACATGGATTGTATCTCGCTATCCATAGCCTCTTTCCATTTAGCAGACTCGGGGCCTGCCATGGCTTCCTCGTAGCTGTTAGGGTCATCTTGACTTACTAGTGTCCCATCACTAATAAGTGTCTCACCTTCTGCAGTAATATGGAATCCATAGTAATGCTCAGGTGTACTCCTAACTCTCGTGGAACGCCTCAGAGGTATAGGTTTGTCAATTGGCTCAACAGGAGTTTCCTCCTCAAGTTGAGGGCTAGAGTTTGAAGTTCCTTCACCACTTGATTCTTGAATTTCTTCAAGATCAATTTGCCTCCCACTGTCTCCTTGGCTTATAAACTCTCTTTCTCGAAAGACTCATCTTCTTGCTACAAAGACCACATTGTCACTGGGTCTGTAGAAGAGGTAACCAAAGGATTGCTGTGGGTAGCCGATGAAAATACACCTCTCGCTTCGAGGTTCGAGCTTATCATGAGTCTCGCGTCTCACGAAAGCCTCGCAACCCCAAATCTTGATGTGGTCTAGTTTAGGTACTTTACCAGTCCACATCTCGTGAGGAGTTTTGGCAACTTTCTTTGTAGGGACAAGATTAAGGATATGGGCGGCAGTCTCTAAGGCATACCCCCAGAATGAGATTGGTAGCGAAGCTCGACTCATCATGGAACGAACCATATCTAACAAGGTTCGATTACGCCTCTCAGCCACACCATTCAACTGTGGTGTCCTGGGAGGTGTCAATTGTGAGACAATCCCACATTCCCTAAGATAGTCGAGGAACTCTGAACTAAGATACTCACCTCCTCGATCAGATCGAAGCATCTTAATGTTCCTGCCCAATTGATTCTCGACTTCCTGTTTAAATTCCTTAAACCTCTCGAAAGTCTCTGACTTATGTTTGATTAAGTAGACATATCCATATCTACTGTAATCATCAGTAAAAGTCAAATAATAACGATTAGCATCCCTTGTGGCATGTTTGAATGGTCCACACACATCCGTGTGTATAAGGTCCAACAAACCTTCACCCCTTTCACACGAGCCTGTGAAGGGTGACTTTGTCATTTTTCCAAGTAAGCATGATTCGCAACTATCATCTGACTTAAGGTCAAATGACTCCAAGACTCCATCCTTTTGGAGTTGGCCTATGCGTTTCTTGCTTATATGTCCAAGACGACAATGCCATAATGATGCTTTATCCAAGTTATTATTAGTAGTAGAATCAATACACAAAACATTATTTCCTAAGTTATCTACAACAGACACATCTTCATACACACCATCACAAGGTAATGCTTTAAAATAAAGAACATTATTAAAGAAAGCATCAATAGAACCAACTTCATTATTAAACGAAAAGGTAAACCCTTGTTTGTACAAAGCATGAAAGGAAATAATATTTCTTGCCATTCCTGGCGAGTAACAACATTTATTCAAATCTAAACTAAACCCACTACTTAGCGATAAAGTATAAACTCCAATCTTGGTGACAGGTGAAGCTTTCCTATTCCCCATGATCAAGTTTATTCTTCCTTGCTCCACATCCTCACTTCTTCTTAGTCCCTGCAAGTCACAACAAATATGAATACCACAACCGGTATCAAGGACCCAAGAATTAGAATGGGGTGAGTTATTAGAAATGATAGTGTAAATACCTGCATGGTTGGGTTTAACTTTCCCATCCTTCACATCCTGCTGGTACTTTGGGCAGTTCCGCTTCCAATGAGCCTTTTCATGGCAATAGAAGCATTCAGCCTCTTTTGGGTTAGACGAAGGAGTAATGAAACCTTTCTTGGTTCCACTTGAAGAAGAGCCATCAAGGGTCCGAGCCTTGGTACCCTTCGAAGATCTCTTTCTCTTCCTCCCTCGACTTTTCCCGATTGCCAAAACCGGAGTTGAGTTTGGAGTAGGAGTGATAGCAACCGACTTCCCCTTAAGACCTGATTCTGCGGTCTTGAGAAGTCCCTGAAGTTTGCTGAGTGTGACTTCTTCCTTATTCATGTGATATGTCATGCGGAATTGATCATAGCACGATGGTAAGGAGTGCAAAATGATATCTATTGCAAGATCCTCAGGGAAGTTCACATTAAGCTTCAGCAAACGATCCACATACCTTTGCATTTTCTGCATGTGGCTCGTGACGGATTCCCCGTCCTTCATCATGGTTGTTATCATGGAGCAGATGATTTCATACCTCTCTTGTCTTGCACTTTGATGGTATCTTTCCATCAAATCTTGGTGCATTTCAAAAGGGTAGAAATCCTCATCAGACTTTTGGAGTTCCGCTGTCATCGTGGCCATCATGATGCAAGCCACTTTCGTAGCATCCCTTTCATGTGCCCGAAAGTCAGCGATCTCCTGAGGAGTTGCAGTGGTCTCATCAATCTCCTTAAGCTCCTTGTCAAGGACATATTCTTTGTCCTCGTAGCGGGTAATCATTCTGATGTTTCTGATCCACTCATTGAAGTTGGATCCATCAAAGGTGACTTTCCCACACAAGTTCATAAGGGTAAAGGAGCCATTAGGATTAGAGCCAGAAGCATTGTTGAAAGACATATGAAGAGAAGAGAACAAGGTTAGTTTAGATATATAAAAGAGAGTCCTTAATATAACACCCAAATGTAATATTAAGGCTAGGATCCAATCACAATATAATATAACTTAGAAGAGGTATGCCGTAATCTAAGCTATATCATATTTGAAAGGTAGGTGAATGACGATTCACCAATTTCCACCACGAAAACCGCAATATTTAAGTATTAGGTTTTTGAATGGTTCTTAGAAATTCCTAGATTCTTTGAGATTCAATGAACTTTTCAAAGGCATGTTTCAATCTCGAGTGTGCCCTCCAAGTTTTGTGACTGGGATACCGAGGATCACAAAACGAGGTGTGAAGTAACCATGCAAATCACTTGGTACCCTTAAAGTTTATCACTCAATCGATGTGCCGGTAAACCACACACGCTCCATCGATACTATAATAAACCCTAAGTCACCCTTTACCTACCTTGTTAAGTCCAAGTTAGTGTACCGGTTAACCACACACGCTCCACCAACGACTTAATCAAAGTGTAAAGTGTAATTTCATGGAATAGCACCTTATTCACATTTTTCCTAAAGTAACTAAGATTGGGAATTTAATAAAACATTTAGTTACTTTATAATATTCATCATACTTTTAATGAGAATTAGTAAGTCCTTGTCTTACCCGTTCAGCTAACGACCCTCCACCGGTCAAGCAAGCGGTGGGTGAGAGTGGACACCCATTAAGTCACCATTTTATAGGCAACAACCTTATACCCACCTTATAGACCGGCTTCGTGAATGAGGCGTACTAGCGGTAAGACGACTTTGTTCTTATACATATATATATATATAATTATTAAAACATAATAATATAAGTATAAGGGTTGAATTTTAACTTTTAAAATTCTAGGGGTTGGAACTAAAGTTTTAACTTAACTTTACTTGTTCCAAAACTTGAGGGCAAGTTTTGTAAACTTTCAAAACTTTTCATTTCTTGTAACTTATGAGTTTAATAGAGTAGTAAAATGAGGACTTTTCATTTTTCCTAACTCTTGTGTTCTTTTAATGGTTTTTAATCCAAGAGACTTTTGGTTTTCGATAACTTGAGGACAAGTTATGGACTCCATTAAAACACATTATGATCAAGAATTAAACTACCACATAGGTTACAAATAATTCCTATGATCATCTAAACATCATAAGAACAAGAATATGAATATGAACACCTTCAAGAATCAAAATCACATTTAATCTTTGTAATTTTGATAACTAGTTGTTGTAAATGAGTTAGAAAAGACATTACACCTTCTAAAACAAGTTTTCAAGTACCAAAACAATTTAGGGTAATGTTTCTAATCCATTTCCAGCAACTGAAGTCGAAATTCTGCACTCTGTCGACCCTACTCGCCGAGTGCATAAATCTACTCGCCGAGTAGGTTGAAGATACAAGTGAACTCGAAGAGTCCTCCCCATGGACTCGCCGAGTCCATCAGTCAGACAGCAAGTTTTTCGACTTTCTTCAACTTTTAAGCACAAATAACAAACAAACAAGCCTAGGCTCTGATACCACTGATGGGTTTTGAGCATTCTAACACTTCCTAAGTGTGCAGGCAACCCTAATAACCTTGGATCTATGTTTGTCTAATTATCATGCTAAGTTGAATTCCAAGGCTATATTCCTATCTAGCATACATGGGGAACAATTTTAACTTGAATAATAGATAGAATAACTTACCTTGTTGTTGCTTGTGTTCCTTGAAACCTTGTGAGCCTAGCACCCCAAATGTGATGCCTCAAATGCTTCACACAACACCAAATGCTCTTGGAAAAACTTATGAGAGAACACACACTTCTTGAAATCAGCCAAGCCCTCTTGTTTTCTTAGTGTAGCCGATTTTGGTGGAGAATATGATTCTTATATAGTGTTGACACATCTAGGGTTACACCATGTAAACTCTAATGTGTCATGAATCTTCATTTCCATGACCCATGGGTTTGTAACTCCCATGGAGCATCCATGGAGCATCCTATGGGTAGAACCCAACTTGATAATCCATGGAGCCTATTAGCCCACTATACAAGATATGGATGATTTACATAATCAACCCATATATTTAATTAGTTCTCTTTTGACCACTTAATTAATTCTAAATTAATTATTGGTCAAACTAATCAAATAATATTATTAATATATTAGAACTTATAATATATTAATAATCTCCAAGTGTTATTTCTCTCATTTAGTCTATCCAATTGCATGGTGCCATGCAACCCAAATGGACCATGCCGGGTCGGGTCAAGTACATACCAGAAATAGTTATGGACTTAGACACCTTATCCA
Organism: Lactuca sativa; assembly: GCF_002870075.4. NCBI lineage: Eukaryota > Viridiplantae > Streptophyta > Magnoliopsida > Asterales > Asteraceae > Lactuca > Lactuca sativa. The sequence continues at coordinate 138,220,468 of NC_056628.2, read as the reverse complement.
ACAATAACATTGTGTGATGAAAACCCTATATGCTCACCAGGCTCCCAAGCCTGACCCACTCAGTTTTCTTTGTATCACAGGTATCAATACGAAGACATATTTCACAGAGAGATTTAAAGGAGATATAAATCATTAGTGTAATTAAATGTAAGTTCTGTTTATGCTTATATTATGGATCAAATCATGAGGTTAGTTTTAGATCCGTGAGTATGGATCAGGGGAAAAGGTTAATTTTAGATCCGTGAGTATGGTTCAGGTGAAAAGGTTAGTTTTAGATCCGTGAGTATGGATCAGGTGAAGAGGATAGTTTTAGATCCGTGAGTAGGGATCAGGTAAAGAGGAAAATTTTAGATACGAGAGTTTAGATCGTGTCATTGTGAGGATCGATGGGGTGGGATAAGATTTGCCTTTATGTGGTGAAATTGTACAGTTTGAATGTTATATATTTATAAATATATGATATAACGTTGTGGGATGAAAACCCTGTATGCTCACCAGGATCCTAAGCCTGACCCACTCAGTTTTCTTTGTATCACAGGTATCGATACGAAGACATATTTCACAGAGAGATTTAAAGGAGATATAAATCATTAGTGTAATTAAATGTAAGTTCTGTTTATGCTTATATGTCCATATCAGAACATGACATCCTAATATTTTATTATCAAATGAAAATACATGCTCTTTGAGAAATGTTTTGATAAGTTATTATCATATCTTGTTTTGGGAACAAATTCCGCAACCGTTTTCTTTAAAAGATTACTCTGATTTTAAAAACAAAGCATAAACAAATCGGTCTTTTTTGGCTGTGAAATTGGGGATGTCACAGTTGGTATCAGAGCATTAGTTTAAGCGAAGTAGGAATTTGTAGGAAATTTCTAGACTTAAACTTAGAATGCTAAGTAATGATTTTGAGGAGTGTGTCTAAAATATGTTAGGTAGTACACCTAAATTGACATAAGCGCTAGTTTATTTTAGGAATAATGCCTAAGATGCTTTTATGTGCTAAATGTTTTGTGTGATAGCTATATTGATGCTATTATTTGTTCGGATCTATGGTCTGTTGTGACCGGATCTGGAAACCTTATGTGTTTAGGATTCTAAGCGTACGGTTACGATATTAGAACTAGCATTTAAACGTTTTGGAGTAATAAGGATGATTTAATTATCTATCGTGATTGAGGATCTGAATTCACCTTATTTGGTGTGAAGATCAAAAATGGTAAGAACTAGAACTGGAGTTGGAAATGTGAACGAAGACAGGAATCAACCACCAGTGGTTGAGCAAGCACCTTTTGTAGCAACAACACCAGAGCCAATGACGATGGCTGGGGTGCAAGCAATGATACAGATGATGTTGGATCGCCAAATGGAGGAGACAAGGCGATTACTCCAACAGAATCGTGAGGAAGTGTCACTTCAAGTGGAAGAGCCTGAAGTGAATAGAGGGCATTCGGAGGGAGGTAACTACAGTGGGACTGTTGGACAAGCAGAACCCCCAGTGGTAGAAAGGAATGACCCGAAAAAGGGAAATAAACAGGGATGGGCGTATGTATAAGAATTTCTTGTGCACCAAACCCCCAAGTCTTTCTGGGAGCCCAAAGCCTGTAGAGATTATGGACTGGATCTCCGAAATGGAGATGATGTTTGAAAGTTGCGATTGTAGCAACAAACAGAAGATTGTCTTTGCAGTTAGACAACTGAAGACTAGAGTCTTGAGCTGGTAGAAGTTACTGACAGATATGATGCCCCAAGGGGAAGCACTAAGGATGTCTTGGGAATCATTCCTGGAGCAGTTAAAGATGCAGTACTACTCAGAGATAGATCTGATTGATATGAACAATGAATTCCAGAACCTGAAGAAAGGTAAATTGAGTATTGATGATTATGCTACGGCATTTACCGAAAAGATGAAGTTATTTCCATACTTAGTGCCAACTGAACTCTCAAAAATTGAGAGGTTCGCAAATGGACTGCCTGTCGAATTTGACCCAACGGTTAAGATGGCGACTACTTTGAAGATAACAGTCTGAGCAGCTAGAAATGTGGAGACCCAGTTAAAGGAAAGGGGTCTGGAGAGAATCGAGGTGGGAAAGAAAAGAAATATTGAAGGATCTTCAAGGTCCGATGAGAAGAGAAAATTTTCGAAGTCTGATTCAAAGAAGCTCGAAGAAGGAGCACAATGGTGTGACAAGTGCAAAAGGAAGCACATTGGAGAATGCTCTAAAGAAATGACCTGATTCAAATGCGGGAAGACTGGTCACTATGCCAGCAAATGCCCAAACAAAAGAGAAGCCCGCTTTAAGTGTGGTGAAGAAGGACACTTCAAACAAAACTGCCCAGGAAGGGAAGAGATTACAAAACCAAATGTGCCCCCAAAGCCAAAGGCAAGAGCATTTCAAATGATCCTTGATGAAACAGATGGAAATGCAAGGAATCAGGAATAAGGATTTTATATCTAAAGATCAAGTTATAAAGTAGCGATATGAAAGGTAACATGTGGTGTAGCCTATTAGAGGCATAGTATAGGGTGAACTTGAACTTTTGTGTAATAGTTTCAAGGAATTAATATAAACCCTAGTTTTGTTATATGCTGTGTTGAACGACTGTCTGATTTTCTTGTATGGTGACTTGGTCGACTACAGGACAATACTTGGGACGAGTATGAGTAGGTGTGAAAGGTAGTAGATGCATATACTACCGGAAGCACATGACTCACACTTGGATCAGGGAAAGTCACAAGGTTAACAAGAAGCTAGTAATTGATTCCGTTTTGTTCAAGTGTGTCATTACCCTTGTTTCGGTAGTGACTAGTAAGATGGTTGTTATTCCGACCCTAGTGGTCATATCAAATTGAGTCCGACTACGAAGAGTTTGTTACGTGGTTCATAGAACCAAGTTCGAGGTAGCATCCGACTCAAGTCAGAAGATTGAAATCAAAGCGATTGATAGTATCGCGCTCGTTAAAAAAAGGAGTTTGTATCTAGGCATGCTACATGTTAAAAATGTGATTATATCACATTAGAATATGAAGGAAGGTATATTCCATTCTAGAATTTGACTCTAAGAGACTTGAGTCTAAGCGTTGCATCATACGATGAGAGGTCATTAGAACATGACCCATCGATCTATTGCAATAGATGAATGAAAGTACTTATCCTAAGAAGAAGAAGGAGTCCTCAATAAGGATTTATTTTGTTACTCGGAAGTTATGATTGAAAGTACAACATAGTACGATAAGCAAATGCAAAATTGGGCATCGTCTGCGGTCAAGAAAGCCATAGAGTTAAATACTCTTTCGAGGAAACATAGAAGTTACGGTTATTACCTAGGATGAAGAGATAACGTGTGGAATCATTATGCAACCCCTATTTCTTTGATGATTCCGGGACGTAATCATCCTAAGGGGGAGATAATTGTAACGCCCGTAGATCCGGGCTAGTCAATTTAGAGACGATAAGCATAAAAAATGAATTTTTGATGGAAGATTATTTAGAAGGATTAATCTTAACCAATTTTTAGTATATGTCACAAGGTTTCCGTGCATATAAAGAACGCCAAAATCCGAGTTATAATGAAGATGTTATGACCTGTCGAAGTTTCGTGACAGAACCGGCATGACCCAACGCGACGTAAAGAGTGAATTTAAGGTAGATATATATCTATCCTTAGTGATCTAAACGAGAGTCAAAGATTTCTTCGAGAGTAGTCCAACGATAAAAAGTCAGACGAAAACGGAGTTAAGATGAAGGAGTTATGAATTTCGAACGGAGTTTTCCTGTCCCGGCCAACTAAAGATAATATATAAGTAATATATTTATAATATATTAAAAATAAAGTCAAAATTAGCCAATGGAGTCTAAACGAGAGTTGTAGAGCATAATCTCACCTACGCGTCGATATAAAGAACTTCGAAAATGGAGTTCGTATGCGAAAGTTATGAATTTCTGAAGTTCGGGGCGCGAAACCCCAAAACTGTCAGATACCACGACGTGGCAAGCAGTGCCGCGACGTGGCAAGTCTTCTGACACCTCCGGGAGTCCCCCAGATGCAACTTTAGATGATGCATGCAGTGAAGACCAAGCCCACGATGAGGAAATAGGTGCCACGACGTGGCAAGGGCAGATTTTGCCCTATAAATAGATTTGAAGGGCCAGCCGAGTTTGGTTGCTCATTCTCTCATCTCTCTCCCATATTACATCATTTTACGTGCAATTTTAACCCCCCGAAGCCCCGGTATCACCCCGAGACCCGAAGCAAGTCCCGAAGCCCGAAGATCCCGAGAAGAAAAGAGTTTCCGAGCCGAAGCTCTGCCCGCGAGAAACCCGGTGTGTGAAGTGATCCCGGTTTTACCGAAGAATACTACCATTGCAAGCCGTAGTGCTGTCTAATCATCTTCTGATCAAGTGAGTGTGTGGTTACTTTCTTCTAACACATAAGTATGAAGTATTTGCTACGAAATCCGTGCTATGTGTTTATATATTGTTGTTTATTTGAGATATTGGTGGAATGGACATGGGTAGATGAGATCCGTGAGTATGGATCAGATCAAGAGATTAGTTTTAGATCCGTGAGTATGGATTAGACCAAGAGGTTAGTTTTAGATCCGGGAGTATGTGTCAGGTAAAGAGATAAAACTTGTTATTAGTCCGGGAGTATGGATTAAGACTAAGTTAATTGTCCGTAGTCCGGGAGTATGGATTGGGCACAGTTATAGATCCGGGAGTATGGATCTGATCAGGATTAGGGCATTGTTAATTGTCCCTATTCTGGGAGTATGGAATGGGTACAATTATTGATCCGAGAGTATGGATCAGATCATGAGGTTAGTTTTAGATTCGTGAGTATGGATCAGGGGAAAAGGTTAGTTTTAGATCCGTGAGTATGGGTCAGGTGAAAAGGTTAGTTGTAGATTCGTGAGTATGGATCGGGTGAAGATGATAGTTTTAGATCTGTGAGTAGGGATCAGGTAAAGAGGAAAATTTTAGATATGATAGTTTAGATCGTGTCGTTGTGAGGATCGATGGGGTGGGATAAGAGTTGCCTTTATGTGGTGAAATTGTACAAGTTTTAATGTTCTATATTTATAAATATATGATATAACATTGTGGGATGAAAACCCTATATGCTCACCAGGCTCCCAAGCCTGACCCACTCAGTTTTCTTTGTATCACAGATATCGATACGAAGACATATTTCACATAGAGATTTAAAGGAGATATAAATCATTAGTGTAATTAAATGTAAGTTCTGTTTATGCTTATATGTCTGTATCGGAACATGACATCCCGAGGTTTTATTATTAAATGAAAATACATGCTCTTTGAGAAATGTTTTGATGAGTTATTATCATATATTGTTTTGGGAACAAATTCCACAACCGCTTTCTTTAAAAGATTACTCTGATTTTAAAAACAAAGCATAAACAAATCGGTCTTTTCTGGCCGTGAAATTGGGGATGTCACATTGTGCATGCGGGGATTATTGATCGGGCGATTACATGAGTTATGGGTCATTTGGAAAATCCAAATTGGGCTTAAAATGAAGAAAACTTGAATAAAAATCGGCTATGAGCTGATTGGACTTGATCTGGGCCAGTGGGATATGCTTTGGAGGCCTAAAAACTCAAAGAATCCAATATCAGGCACCACCTGCGCACGGCTGTGCGGCCGCACACAACATTGCAGGGGTAATTTCAGAATTTCATTTGGAAGGCTATTTGAGGAGGGTTGGTGCCCATATTTTGGAGACTCTTGCACATCCGAAAATTCAACATTTCTCTGGAGATTTTGGAGCATTTTGAAGACAAAGAACACCTCAAGAACTCCATCTTTTTGCTCTTGATTCTTGTTAAATGTTTGGTACAATCTTTCCTTACATTGTTTTCTTGAGTTTATTCATGCTAGGATAAACTAAACTTGGTTGACTTTTTTGGAATCCTTTGAATTTTTGTTGAATGTTGAAGACTTCATGAACTTGTTCTTGAATCCTTATGGGAATGTTCTGTGTCTTAACATCTTATTACTACTTGTATGTTTTTATTCATTAGTTTAAATGTATTTTTGGTGATTAGTTGGCTAATTTTTTGATTAAGTAAAGGATACTTAAATTAGCAATAAACAAGTGATTTTTGTGTTAGTTTTACTTCACATAATCATAAAAACATTTTCTCCAACATGGTAGGGGAAACATTTTACTCCTCTTGGATTTGGTGACTGTTTGGTTCTTGATGCTAGTTGACTTTCACTAATTAAATGTTTAATGAGAATTGTGACTTTGACTAAGGAAATTGTTATGAGTTTTCTCTAACTATTTTTAACAACTAAGAAAAGTCTAGGTAATCTCAAGCTTTATGGATTACTATAGACAAATTAAGGATTTAAAACAAGTATTGCACCATTGGATTCTAATGATATGTTCATCAAAGTCAAAGTGAGGAAACTTTAAGTCAACCATCTTTCTCTTATTGATTTTACATCAAACTCTTGTTTTTGTTGAATTTTCCATTTAAATCTTAGTTTAATTCTAGTTTTATAACAAGTATTTAAAAAGAACAAAACCCCCATTTTTACTTTTATTTTCATTTTACAAGTATCTTTGCAAATATATTTTCATTGAGTAACAATTTGAGCCGATCTCTGTGGATTTGACCCCTTTACCACTATACACTATTTTAGTGTAAAAGATTTAGGGTTATTAATTTTGTTGATCTCGACAACCACCATCAACCCTAGTTTGAGGATCTATGTTTTCACTATTTGACATACAAGCATTGAACACAAAACCTAGAAATGCTTGCATGCATCTAATAATTTCGAAATCAACATAAGAAAGATTAGATCACATACCTTTATTGCTATATAGTAATAACAATGATTCCTTGAAGATCTTGAGCTTTGAGAACAAGTACCACAAGTGTAGTACCTCTAATGGCTCACAAACACACTATGGCAAGATGATGATTATGATAGAGAGGAGAGAGAAGATACTTGCTCAGAATTTCGGCTCTTTTAGGGTTTCTTGGAGGTGCACGAAATCATGAGGGATGGGGGGGGGGGGGGGGGCTATTTATAGTTGAGGCAACTAGGGTTTTGAGGTGGGAAACCCTAATCCCTTAGCTTATGGCCTAAGCAACCTATGAACTCCCTTCCTTAAGGCTTGGATGAAATCCTCTAGAATATTCTAAGGATTTTCGGCCCTCCTCAATAAGGGTGATCTAAGAGCTCAAAACCATAACTGTCAAATAATTGCAAAACAACCCATATACTTTTAATCAGTTCCTTTAATCCCATAATTAATTCCAAATTAATTTCTGATTAAATACTAATTAATAATATGATTTCTAATTAATATTTTATTCTCATAACATATTAATAAATCATTTTATATACCAATTTATTATTCCAAATAATAAATTCAACCCCTATCTCCAATAGTCATCCTGTCTAGTTGCTAGTGTGAAGATAACCCAAAAGGACCATGCTACTATCAAATCAAGTACATACCAATTATAGTTATGCGCTTAGACACCTAATCTAACACAACACACATAAATCGATTTCCAGAACGAAACCTATAAATTGGATGTATGGGTTTTCTTTTGAGTTCCAGAAAAAGATTTAGATTTATGAGTGTGTGTGTTTGTTCTTAAGCACTGTGTGTGTGTTTTGAATAACAAACAAAAAAAATATGGAGAGAGCGAGAGTAGGTATGCACGAGTGTATGTCTGTTCATGAATGGATGTAGAATTTTGATTAAAAGGGAACTTTGATTAGGAAATGGAGAAAATGAAATGTTCTTCTTAGATATATGTGTGTGTGTTTGAGAGAGAGAGAGAGAGAGAGAGAGAGAGAGAGAGAGAGAGAGAGAGAGAGAGAGAGAGAGAGAGAGAGAGAGAGAGAGAGAGAGAGAGATGAGCCCTATATTTGAATTTAATAAAACATTAATTAAATACAAGAAAAACCTAAAAAAGTATCATAAGGATAATTTGGTCTTTTTAGTTTTTCAATGGACAAAAAACACAACAAAACTAACTCAAAATGACTACGAAGCCAAAAAAATCGAGGCTTTGACTAAATCTCGGAAAAAAAAATGCATATCATAGTGACCATTTTTACAATTATGTCATTTTTTATTTTATTTAAAGATCATTATAAGGAGTAACAAGTCTTTGTTCTTTTTCTTTTTGTTTTATATTTTGAGCACTGTTGGTTGTTATCCATGAAAAATAATTAAACAACTAAACATAACAAATAATAGTTAAACAAAAAAAAATACAATCCAACAGTTAAACAAAATTGTCTATTCGTGATCATTGTCCATATGATGCAAAGTGCTATAAAAAATAAATAAACAAATTGGAAAAAGAAATTAGGCATTTTAATCAAAATATCATAAATTAAAACAAGAAAAGTTTCACTCTTTCACAATCAGAATATTAGAAACCCAAACATTTAAGGTGCGAATGTATATAAAGAATTGTTTTATTCTTTTAGAAAATGTTTTCAGAAAATAGAGTTAAGTTTTTAACGAAAATTTTAGAAAATATATTTGGTTAACCGGTGGAGTTTTATTTTCGTTTTAGAAATTAAAAATCTTTTAGAAAACTATAAAAATTATCTTTCCAATGTACACAAAATTTGGAAAAGAGAAACTTTTCATTTTTTTTTTTTTTGATTTTTTTTAAACTGATGTAACCAAACACGAATGGATCCATATAATCTTACTATCTCAGATTTTCATCCAATCAGAAAACCATCTCGGTCAAAACAAGCACGCCACACAAAACATCCCACTTTAAAAGGAACTAGATTAACCCACACCATGGGATTGCTGATGGCACGAGTAACCTTTGAGTTGATAAGGTTTCGTAAATCGTTCACATGAAAAGATCTCGAGATAACTTGGATTTCCAAGAGTTTGGACTTTTGGATAAATGAATAGAAGAGATAAGCCCAAACATTAGGTGGCTCTTGCTAAGAGAAGATTGAATGTGCCGAACACATATTGTCAATTATGCAGCAATGATGATGATGATACTTATCATGTTCTAGTGAAGTGTCCGTCCTCGAAGCCCGTTTTGGAATGGATTTTTAGATGGTGCAATATCCAGATGAATCATTTCAATTCGGTCACGGAGTGGTGAGTTTTGCTACCCAATGGGGTCGGCGTCCTAAAAAGCGTAAAATTCTCCTTGCTATTATATACGGTTTCCTTTGATGCGGCTGGAAGGCTATGAATGATAAGATTTTCAATAATTTTAAGATCTCCCTAATGGTTTTGACGCGGCTGGAAGGCTATGAATGATAAGATTTTCACTTTGGTGTTTAATTGGGTGAATTATAAGGGTAATTCAGAAATTGTAAATAGGGAGTTTGGAGTTGTAACCCTTTTAACATTGTATAATTGTTTGTTTTTATTTCACCCTGTCTTTTTCTTTTAGGCAGGGGCTAATATGTTTTCTGCCGTTTCAAAAAAAAATCATCTCGGTACTCACCAACTTCAGTTCTTGAATCATAAATAATGACTACTTCTTTGCTTCACAATCTGAATACACTACAATGATCGTACACTATGCAGACGACAATTTTAAACTTTGTCCAGACGACTTGTCGTCGCTAAAGCCTATACCGACGATATGTGGTCTGTAAAAAGTCGTCAGTATAGGTCCGTCGGTAAAAGTCGAAAATGTCGTCAGTACATGTGTCTTCGGTATATCATAGTCAGTCCAGACGACATGTCGTCTGCAAAGGGTCGTCGGGATTGATTTTCGAGGAAATAAGAAAAAGTTTTATTCGGACCCTATAGAGACGACTTGTCGTCGGCAAAAGTGTGACGCTATAGAGACGACTTTTCGTTAGGATAAGTGAGACCTATAGAGACGACTTGTCGTTTGGAAAAGTGAAAACCGTTTTTACTGTTGGCGCGCTATACCGACGACATGTCGTCTCTATATCCTTTTATTTTTTTTAATATCTTCCACATGTTTTGTTATATATACCATTTAAAACAAATCCAAAAGGGATATTTGCAGAATAATATAAACATAAGATAGCATACCATTAAAATCCAAAAACACTTAATAAACATAACTTAGCATTCAAATTCTACTACATAACAAAAAAACAAAAAAAAAACAAGTTTTTAACAAACATTGTTGTCATTACCATTCTAGTTCTCCTCCACCTCATCATCATCATCGCCACCATCATCAACATCATCAAACAAAATAACAAAAAAAAAACAAGTTTTTAACAAACATTGTTGTCATTACCATTCTAGTTCTCCTCCTCCTCCTCATCATCATCATCATCACCACCATCATCAACATCATCATCATCATCCTTCGCGAGTTCATTTGATGTTTCGGGGTTATTTTGTGGAACCATATTGGGATTAAACTGGAATTGTGGCATTGGTTGTGGTGGGAAGTTTGGAATGAAAGACGCGAACGTGTTATTAAACATTTGGTTCATTTATAGCATTTGTTGTTGCATGATTTGAATTTGTTGGGATAATAGGGGATTATCTGAAGATTGGGATGTGGAAGATTTGGAACGTTTGGTATGCTCATTTGGAAATAAATTATTGTTGATGCTTGGTTTCCTTCAAATTCCGCAAATATGCCCACCTTTCTCATCGAGGGCACGAGCAAGGCATTGTTCTTCATTTAACTTTCGTTCTCCCCGAGTTGTGATTGCATCACCATCTTCTCTTGTTGAATGTTTTCCTAAAATAAAGAAAACAATAAAAATACATTAATTAAAAAAAAATAACTAAACTTATACACTAAAATAATAATATTATACCTTAAAGTAACTAAAATAATAATAACATATTTATCTAACAACTTATTAAATTTGTTTATTACTTACCCAAACTACTTCTGCTTGTGGTGTACACCAACCCCAACTTTCTTTAAATCGCATTTGTCTCCAACCGTCGATATGTTGCGGGTCTTCTCCTCTTTCTCTCTATAATAATCCAAAAACAATTAATATATTTATATAAGTGTTAATAAATTTTTTATAAAATACAAATAAATTTAATTACCTCCTCACGTCTTCTGTCTGCATATGTTCTACTTCCATGAGCACTCATAATTTGAAGTTTGGACCTGCTTTCTTTACCTTCTTTGCACTGCTTCCTATAACTCTCATCCAAAAAAGAAGATCGATCATGTTATTCCAAGTTTCGTCGTCCATATCATCCGGTGGAGTTTGTCTTGCACATTCCTCATCATCATATCCACCAACAGTATCAAAATAATCTTTCACGTCATGTTTGTGTTGTTTATAAGCTCTTTGGCAGTCGCTCTGTACAGTCGCTCGAACGACTTCCTACAGATCTGTACCCCGATACATATCATGATTAAAATATGTCTACAATAAAAAAAATTTAATTAGTAAAAAAATATTTAAAAAGTATAAAATTTTTCACATATAAAAAGTATTTTGTACTCACTTCGATCTCAAGATACATAGTTTCATAGTAATGGAAAGGAACACGTCTCCAAGTCCTATAATGGAGTGGTACATAATTTGCCACAAAGTTTGAGATAAACCTTGTCAACATTTTTACATTTGTATTTATGAATCTATAGGTCCCCCCGACGCTATCAATTTCCACAGGTAAAGGTTGACCGTTGTGATTGAACTTTTTTCGCATATTTAAGCATCTTCCTTTTCCACGTCGACGCGCCGAGTTTGCTACATTGACACATAGAACTAAAAATTTAGAAATTTAAAACTTTAAAAATATATCCAATATATTTAAGAATTTCATGTAACTTACAAGATTGGCAACCCGCTGGTATCTTGCTTGCACGTTCATGTGGAGGTCGTTCCCCGCCGTCTCCTCCATGCCCCCTCGCAACATGTGTAGCCATCTGTTTAACAAATATTAGAAAATATACTAAAGATACTTTAAAAAAAATAATAAACAATTTTAAGCAATCAAAATGTATAACAACCGTAACATACCATCAATCAAAATCATCACTAGAACAATATACATGTACAACATCATCATTAATAAATTCGTCATCGTATATGAAATCATCATCATTATCTGAAGAGTACGTATCACCACCATCATCGTCATCATTAAATAAACTATCATCGTTTATAGTAGGAGCCACACTTGATTCACCATCATCATTATTATCTAAAAAGTACATATCATCACCGTCAACGGAGTATATATCATCATCATCATCACCTAAATCGACAGCCAAGTGAAAATCATTTGATCGAGTGTCATTCACCACACCTATCTCATTAACACCGATACTTGGATGATCCCAAAGTTTTCGATGATGAACATCTTCCACAACTCTCCAATTATTGTTTCGAGTAGGATCTTGGAGATAAAACACCTTTTTAGCTTGAGTGGCTAAGATGTATTGTTGATCGTCATACCATGTTTTACCGACATACCATTCATGACTGGTATCGATAACAACCATATTCTTTTTACTAATTAAACGTCCATTATTTAATGACGCATTGAACCGTCTACTCCTAATGTAAGAATGCCACTATTTTGAGTAGTTCGTTGGAGATCACAGCTAAGCACAACAAATCGAACACCATTTACTATGCAAACAGTGTAAGAAATTGCATCTAATGGACCATGTGCCAACGCCTTTAATTCGTTAGTACAGTCCAAAGGCGATTCTCTTTCAAGGCGATAAATCTATAAGGAAATATAATATTGTACATTTAAGTAATAATATAAATTAGTTTTATATTATAAATTAGAATATAAGGTACTTACCTTTCTTTTGAACCATGGAGGAAATTCTGTTTTCAAATCACTTTCAGGCGATTCTGATTTGAATTCGCTGGATGTGAAACAAAACAATTAGAATAGTTTGAAGATATGATAGCACTATCGAAAAAGTAGTTAATAGATCACAAAACTTACGATATGTAGCCTTTCAGCTCATCCTCATCGCAATTGTTTAGTACAATCCAATGCAATGATTTTTTGGCATCTTTACAAAGTTTGGCGAGCTTCTTAATGGACATCGGTCGACATTGTGATGAGAACACAATAAATTGCCTTTTTGGAAGGCCATGATCCTCATTTCTGTCAACAAGATTGAATTTGGTTTGCATACCCTCAAGATACATAGAGCAGAATGGCAAAGCTTCGTCTGCAACATAACCCTCTTCTATTGGGCTTTCTGGCTTGGCTTTGTTTCTGACACAATTTTTAAGTTTTTTCATGTATCTTTCAAAAGGATACATCCATCTCATGTGTACAGGCCCTCCAAGAATGGCTTCTTCAGGTAAATGAAGAATAAGATGAATCATGATGTCAAAAAATGCTGGAGGATATATCAACTCAAGATTGCATAGAATCTTCACCACTTCTTTTTTGACATTTCTCATGTCGTTAACATCTAATGACCGTGCACAAATTTTTTTGAAGAATGTACACATGTCAATGATTGTTGTTGAAACATTTTCTGGGAGAAATGCTTGAACCCCTATAGGCAGCAATCATTGCATGAGGATGTGATGATCATGAGACTTTAGCCCAACCAAATTTGATGCAGTATCATTCACCTTCTTATTAAATTTCGATCCAAAACCATCAGGTAGCCTCACTCCTTTAATGAATTGACAGAATCGTTGTCGATCAATTGGTTTAAAAGAGTAATCAGCATGTAGTAGTATTATTTTCTTCTTGTTGTCTTCCTTATTATTATTGACTTTCTTCCTCTTGTTGACTTTCTCTTTTGGCCATTAATCTGGCCGAATGCCCATATTTTTCAAGTCTTCTCTTGCTTCTTTTTTGTCTTTGGTTTTTTCATTATTCAATGCAATATTTACAAAACTCTCATCCACATTTTTCTCCACATGCATAAAATATATATTGTGTTTTAGCTCGAGGGAAGACCAATACTCAAGCTCAAAAAAGATACCGCGTTTCGTCCAATTCAACTCTTTTTTTCTTATTTCATCATTGTGCTTTCTTGTTGCACCCCCGTGCTCAGGATGTTTCCCTGGAATACGATCTGGGAGACAAGCCAATTGCTTTAATATAGTTGTATTACTGAATTGTCTTGGATGTGGCCTTTTCTCAGGTTGACCATTAAACAATAAACTTTGCCTCCACTTAAGGTTCTTATGCAAGAATCGTCTATGACCAACATAAGACATCTTTTTGGTGACATGAATGGAAGATGTGTCTGCGTTACAAGTACGACATGCTAAATAACCTTGACCGCTCCATCCAGACAAACTTCCATGCGCTGGAAAATCATTGACAGTCCATAACAATATCGCATGCATGTTGAATACGGTGTTGTTTGATGCATCTCTCATTTTATCTCCTTCGGCCCACAACATTTCACTACTAGAAAAACAGCCTTTTACGACGCTCATTGTGCGTCGTAAACGGCTCAGACGACGCGCAAATGCGCGTCAAGGAAGGCCCTGTCATAAAGAGAGACGACGCGCATTTACGACGCTCATTTACGACGCACAATTACGACGCGCGTTTACGACACGCAATGCGTATCAAGAAAGGCCCTGTCATAAAGGAAGACGACACGCATTCGCGTGTCGTAACCTTACGACGCGCATGTTAATGACACGCAATGCGTATCAAAAAAGCCCCTATCAAGAAAGGCCATGTCATAAATGAAGATGACACACATTTTTGCGTATCGTAATTTAAAATTTTTTTTTTTAAAAAAAATATTTATGGATTTACTTATTTTCATATTAAATTTGCATTTCATGTCACATAATGGAAAATAAAATACCAAATACAAATAATACAATGCATTGCACAAAAGTTAATGTTATACAAATAATCATTCCAATAGTAGACAAATGTAACATTTCAACATTTTTTATATAATTAACTAAATTATTAGCCAAATTTCCTAAAATACCAACATACGTTTCTATGAAGAGCATTAACACTATTCTTTTCCATCAAAAACTTCAAAACCTGCATAATTAATTTAATGTTTAACTAGATATTCGAGCTTTTAAAGCATTCATCTCCTTTTGACGATTTTGGACATGTTCTTCTTGTGCTTCCATATCTCTCTTAAGTTTACTGATTTCATCATTCAGTAGATTCTCCTATAATATAACAAAAGGAAACCATTTTATAGTTAAGATCTCACAAACATTATTTCCATTCATGTATATGTATATATGAATGTAATGATTACCTGTTTCAAGCTTATAGATATTGGAATCAAGAAATGATCATCTCTAAGATGACTAACAACATGAACCATTGAACAAGGATAACATTTTACATATTAGAGCACTTGGATGAAAGTATCACTAAATAACTAAAGTAAGAAAAAGTTACCATCTTGTGTAAGATCCTTAAATATTTGCATGAATTCAGTCTTAAGATGAGAAGGTTCCATAGTAACAGTAAATTTCCCCAAATTTGTAGCAGCAGATCTTCTAACCATTGGCATATCATCTTGACACAACTGACTATATACAAACCTCTAATATAAGTGTTCTTATCATTTCATAATGAAGTAATGCCTATAAAACCTACATACAATAAAAGGAACACTAAAAGCAACAAAAAACCTATTTTGCAAATATCTAAGATTAACAATAACTTACCTTCACTAGAACCATAAAGCACTTCAGCTGCAGAAAGCCGAGGTATTGCCATATATGAAGACATGTAAACAGAACTTGAACCATGCATTTGTGCAGCTTTATTCTTGGACACAAAGCTTGTCATCTTGTCATGCAACCGTACACTAGCCTGGCAATGCACGATTTATCAAAAAAAAATTCCGAATGCATCTGATAAGAACTAGAAGAAAGAAGCCCATGAGTCATACATCTGCTATATGTGAATGGTGAAGCTCTAGCCATACAGGATCAGATCCTCTAGAAGGACCTCTTTCTTTTCTGGAAGGCCACCTGTTTTGCTTGCAACCTAAGTAGTATAGTTACTTGATTTATAATAGCAAAATAACGGTATAAAAAAACTTGATGAACACTCCATGGCTAGAAACAGAGCCTAACCTCATGAAAATATTTATTCCCATCCATGTTAGGCATTGCATATGTAAGAGTTAAAATTATATGTAAGAGTTAACAAAAAACAACAAGTTAGGCATTGCATATGTAAGAGTTAAAATTATATATTGTGATCTGAAACACGCTCAGGGTAGCTTAAAGTCATTGCCACTTTGATAGGAACTCCAACCTAGAATAATAAATACTCCCATAAAAAAGAAAAAAGGGGAAGCAAGTGAGTGAGAGTGAGTGACCTCTGTAATCTTTAGATTAGGTTTAGGGGAGATAACTTTCCTTCCAGTATACTCAAAACGCTTCCCATATAAGTTTTTCCGAATATGCCCTTGCTTGCCTTTTTGGTGTTACTTCATTACACATTAAAACAAGAATAACAATGGATATACATGTGTATGGGTGTACTAATTGATATGTGTACACATCTACCAAGCTTATAATTGCAACATTAGAGATTGATTCTTATTATTATTACCTTGTGTGATTCTGCATCATCACCACTAATCTCGATAACCTGGGCTCCTGCTTTCTTGAATTTTTCATAAGAGTCTCTGAATGCACATGCCTAAAGATTGCATAACAAATATTGTTTATCTACTCATATACTTTCTAGACGAGAATCAACAATAATTTTTCCAAATATGTTTAAGCATCCAACATTAGCAGATGTAAGCTTCGAAAAGATCATTTCTTTAAGGATAACGACATGAGAAAATGTGATTCGAACCTGTTTAGTGCAACCAGGGGTTTCATCAGCAGGGTAGAAATAGACCATAATAGTGCATGAAACATAGTTTGGTAGACTAAGAAGTATTTGCGGCCCATACTATTTGGCCCATACTGCATGTCATACATTTAGAGCATTAAGCAACCATGTCATGTCAGATTAAAGTTTTACAAGTAAATAAAAAGAGAAGGAGTAGAGTAGACATACTGAATTATGTATTGATTGGGCTGAAGTTGATGACAAAGGTAATGCAGCTCCATGGGTGTTATGCAGAGTAGTTTGTTGCGTTGTTGTAAAAAATGACTTGATTCCAAATTCAGAGTCATTGTTTATCTCTGGTTGTAAAGATTAAAGATTAGGATCCCTTAATTTTATGTTTTATCAGCAAATTATGTAAAATAAATATTACCTCAAGAGTATAGTGCGAATTTGAATAGTGAGAATCCATTTATCTTTGTATATTGGTACATCCATTCAAGCTGCATAGAAACAAAATAGTATAAGAAAAAAGAAATTCCGAACAATTTAAATTCAAAAAATGATCGTTAGTATATTTTTATTCTCTCTTTTTTATTGTATTAAATTCTTATAACTTTTAAAACATATAATTTGCTCTCGTTTAATATATTACTTTACATGAATAATCAAAATACTTATGATATGTTACTTTAACTTTTCTTCTGCTGTCTCCAAAAAAAATGGGACATTGCAATGTAAATTAGTCAAAATTGTACCACAAACAATAGCTAGCTTATTAAAAACATTTTGACATATGAGTTTTTAAAGATTAATTAGCACACGAGTACCTTCCTCTTAGTAGCTCTGTTTCATTGCTGCAGAAAGAAAAAGAAAAAAAACTATAATAAGATTTTGCATCAAAAGGTCTACGTATTTACATCATGGTCTAGCTTCTCAAACATCTTCTTCAAATCCTATGTATGTGTGTTCTATTTAGTTTCTATTTGAAGATAGTTCAAATGAGTGTTGAAAGCATATGTAGGCTTAATTAAAGGTTATCAGATTTCCTTTTTATACTTACTTGTTGTGTTAGTTGGCCAAACTCAATCAACGAGAAAACTAACTCTGTAATTACCCCTGTAATCGATGAGAACTGAGAAGCATCAGTAACATCCTTTCATAAGAGTTTTTGGTGCTTGCAAGTTAAAAGCAACTTTAGGTACTGTCGAACCCTTCTGTGAGTATCCCATTGTCTGACCATTTTATATACTATATCTTACCAAACACTTTTTTCATCCCCTTCATTCTTACATTAGGTTTTTTCACTCAACGAAGAAGAAATAAAACTTGGTTGTAGCATTTCATCGACCACCTGGTGTGCTTCATCAAGCTTGTCACAAATTAACAAGATCTCATTATCTTTTCTACCTTATTCCTACTATCATTTATTTTCTTTAATTTCAACATCAAATCCAAAGCTCCAAATCTCTTAAAAAATCAAGATAGACATAAATTCGCATTAAGCTAGTCAACAAAAGCAACAAGAACAAATTATTAAAAATACTAAATGATAGATCCTTCTTACCTTCAAGTAGATGCCTGTAAGATTATGTGTGTGAAAGGCTAGGAGGTTTTGAGACCACATAAACACATAATCATCAACCTGAAGAAGAAGAAGAAGAAGGATTAACAACAAAATGAAAGATATAGAGAAGAAGGAGACAAAGCCCATTATCAACGTGGTCTCCTCACCTTCAACTTAACAAATTGAAACATAAGAGTACCTGAATCAAAAGACGATTAAGCAGCATATGAAGATGAAGAAGAATCATTGAGATCAATGATGTTTGAAAGAAATTAGGTAACAGTATGTTGACCATCACCTTGCTTGGTTTGATCGAGGACAAATTGGGGGATTTTTTTTTGTAAATTGATGAAGAACATATACCGATGATGAAATCAGCAAACGACAAAAGGCGTAAGATGTAAGAAGAAGGCGCATGATGATACGCAGATGGTTGCAATTAAACAACAAGAATTCTCCATGCCGATGCTTATACAGGTCTTCTAGAGAGAGAAAGAGGAAGACAGAAGACACCAACCTTAATATAAAGCTCTATTCTCAAGTCGGTGTAGCAAATAAAGAAAAACATGGAGAGATGTTCGCCAGAGTGTCATCTAATCCCAAATCTGATCTTCAACCTTCGGTTTCTAATCTTCAACCTCGAACTTGAGCCCTATAGCTCCTCACAACCCCTTGACAACCTTTGAACGCCACCTCACACCCTCACCTGCAAATAAAAAAAGAAATAATAAGAAGGGAGAAGAAGGGTTGTGATCGAGCTAGAGGAAGAAAAGAGGAAGAATACGCACATCATTTCTTTCTTCTTTCTTCTTTCTTCTTTCTTCTTTTCGCTCTCCAACTCTGGCTATAAATACGAAAGCGCAAGAGATATTGAGAGAATAGATAAAGATCGGATCGGAGATGTTGAGTTTCATCCTGTTGAGCAACTCGGTTTCATGGGAGTCGCATATTAGGTAACAGGGAGAAGTCGTGTTCCCCTAATTTGCTTGAATGGATGAAGAAATAGGACCAAGGATAGAAGCACAACTAGACTAGGGTTTGTAAACATGGGGAGTCATTGTAGATGGAGTAGGGTAGAGGTGAAGAGGAGTGAGCGGGGTACTTCAAAATTTTGGGGGATTTTCCATGTTTCTAGTGGTGGCGGCTGCTAGGTTTTACAAAGAGTAGCAGGGGAGAAAATGAAAGAAGATATTACTATTTTAAATGTGTTATGTTTGATTAGGGTTTGCACATAGAAGGAAGTGAAAGTCGATCGGAGAAGAAGGGGTTTGCAGAGAGAAAGAAGGGATAGAATGAAGTTGATTTGGCGGGTGTAGAGAGTAGAGAGGAAGAGGAAGCGGGTGTTCAAAATTTTGGGGGATTTAGTTTCCCCCCTGAGTCCCAGAAACGCGTGTTTATTAAAATTATAAAGCGACATTTGTAGAGGACGCCCTTTTTATTATAGGTGCCCTCCGTGTTTTTAATATTTTTACATGAGACACTAATTTAAGGGCACTCAGTAATGCGCGACCTAAATCCTTAAAATTTTTGAAGAGATGACACTTTTTTAATGTCGCTCTCTAATGCGTAACATAAATCAAAGAGCGTCGTGTTTTGCGCGTCGTAAAAGGTCTTTTTTCTAGTAGTGTTTTCAACTCATCCACCAAAGGCCTCAAGAAAACATCAATGTCCTTTGAGGATGATTTAGGGCTAGGAATAAGCAAAGTTAGCATGAAAGAAGACTCTTTCATACATATCCATGGTGGTGTATTGTAGGTAGTTAATATAACCGGACAAGTACTATAAGTACTATTAAAGTTGCCGAATGGATTGAAGCCGTCAGCAGCCAAACCTAGACAAACATTTCTAGGTTCTTTAGCAAACTCTGGATATGTTTGATCAAAATCTTGCCATGACTTTCCATCAACCGGATGATACATCATACCATCTATTGAGCGTCCAGTATTATGCCAACTCCTATCTTTAGCTGTGAATCTAGAGCTATATATTCGTTGAAGTCTTGGAGTCAAAGGAAAGTACCGCAAGACTTTTTGTGGTACTTTCTTTCCCTTTGTAGTTGTGTCCACCCATCTACTCTCCTTACAAATCGGGCAATTTTGCATGAAACCGTTCTCCTTCCAAAACAAAGCACAATCATTTTTGCAAGTGTGGATTGATTGATATCCTAACCCTATCTTTCTCAACTTCTTTTTAGCTTCATAGTGTGAAGCTAGAATCTTGCTCTTCGGGAAAGCAGCTCTTAGTAACTATACAAGTTGATCAAACGAACTATTTGTCCATCTATTGATCACTTTAATATGCAACAACTTTGCCAAAAAGTTTAAGGCAAACATATCGCTACATTCAGGGTATAACTTGGTATTGAGCTCCTCAAACAAATCATCAAATTCCGGGTCTATACCTCGTCCCTCCTCGTCTACATCATCAATTACATCAAACATCTCATTACTTGTGGGTGTGTTTGTTATTGGAGTCGAATTGTAGCTTAAATCCGAAGAACCGACATGTTTCTCACCGTGATAAATCCACGTAGTATATGTTTCTAGAAACCCAATGTTTTACACGGGCAACACACTTTGCCTTTAGAGTTGACATGTTTCTCAGCAATCTTCATAAAGTTCTTAAGACCTTCCAAGTATTTTGAAGACATTCGGTTCTCTCTAATCCAACTCTTATCGATCGTCATCGCTGTTTCACTATTAAAAATTATATTATATATATATAGTTATCGAAAGTTAGATTGTATTTGTGCTAGATAAATAAATATATACCCGAGAAGGGATAGAGTATTCACAAGTATATAAAAAAGTATATACTGGAGAAGTAAAAATCAGATGGATTGGATAGAGTATTCACAATGGTTATGAAGAAGAAACTTAAACTAAAAATCAACGATTCAACGTGTTTTAATAAGAAAATCATATTAATTTGATTTTATGTTTAATTTAATTTAATGTTAATATTAATATTAATTTGATTTTAAAACTAATTTAATTTGATTTTATAATTAATTGGATTTTGTTTTAAAATTAATATTAATTTGATTTTAAAACTAATTTAATTTGATTTTACAATTAATTAAATATTTTATTTTTATTGATTTTTTTTTAAATTTATTCACCTTTACTTCATAATTATTTTAAAATTACTAACAGTATATTGCTATTAATAACCTAATTAAGCTAAAGTCATAATGACCAGCATTAAGTCACTAACAAAATTAAGCACTTTGAAACCATATTAAACACTTTACAATACAAACAATAGCATCTAATTACATCAAGTAACTCAAGATAATAATTTTTAAGGTAATGTTTCTAACTTAACATAATGTATACATGAAGTTTGTTTGCTACTTCTATAAGGTTGCACATAAACTCAAATTGTAAAGATCTTATAGCTTTCTATCATCACTTTTACTTGTAGATAAGTAAAATATATAACATTGTATGCACTTAGAAAGCAAAATGTGGCCAATATATAACATTGTATGCACTTAGAAAGCAAAATGTGGCCTTATACCCTGTTTTCACATATTTAACTTTAGACATTTAAGATTTATGCAACATTATGGTGGACAAACAAATGCATATACATATCATGGTGTATTGAAAGAAAAAAAATCATAAAATGATCATCACTGTGGTAGCATAAACAAGAAAAAACTCAACAAACTAACCTCAAAATCGGTATTAGAGATAGGTCAATCACCGAAAATCCTTTTCTATGACGGTGGTGAACCTTCTTGCCGGCCAATAGAGAAATGAGGTTGTGATATAGGGCTCCAAATTATTACAAATCAAGCACCAAGCTATTACCATTAAGAAGCAATGAAGGACCAAAACACTTACTTTTATGGTGGCCGATGAACTTGAGTACTGGAAACGCCCTGCGATCGCCGACGAGCTTGAGAGAAAAATGGAGTTGGGCTCGACTGCAAACAGAAAGCTAAAAAGGTGTTTTTGTTACAGGGAAACACTATATCGATGACATGTCGTCGGTATAGGTACCCAAATACGTCGTCGTTTTACTTCACGTGATTAACAAATAAAAGAAAATAAAAAAAAAAAAAGATTTCACGTGGATCGGTCCCACCTTTCCCGACGACATGTCGTCTCTATAGCCTAAGAAACGACATCGTTTTTCAGTTTCTGCAACACGGATAATAAATAAATCGAAATTAATTTTTAATCACCCTATACCGACGACATGTCGTCGGCATAGGATGACAAAAACGATGACGTTTTGACTTTCTGCTACAAGGAATTAAAATAAATCGAAATTATTTTTTTAGATCCTTTTCCCGCCGAGTTTATACAGACGACTTGTCGTCTGTATAGCTCTTCTGGTCAAAGGTTGATAGTCAACGTTTGAAAACGTTGTACCGACGACATGTCGTCTGTATAGGTCGACTTTTTCCGACGACATGTGTCGTCTGGATAGGTGTCGTCTGCATAGGACTCTATTCTTGTAGTGATATCATAAATAAACATTGACAATGGTCTTGTTTTGAGTTTGTGGAATTGTCAAACAAGCTTACAAATTTTCAGTTCTCGAATAAGGTTGATTCCTCGCAATGGTAGGTGTGTTCAAATGGTTTCTTCAGTCTGAAGTCTATGAGGAAATTGATGGAAGAGTTAATGAACATTGACAATGAGCATTGTTTTGCGTGGTATGGATGGATTCTTAACAAAGTTAACTGTTTTAAGATGGGCCTCCATATTGATTCGACTCTATGTTGCTTATGTAACAGTGATTCCGAATCAGACGATCACCTTTTTTTTTCCAGGTGTTTTCTTTTTCCTCGACCTTACTCTAATTGCATCATCTCCTAATACGGGTAATAAATTGAAGCTTCTTGGTGCCGTATGTTACACATTGATATGGGAGATATGGAAGGTGAGGAATTCAAGGTTTTTCATAATGAAGTTTTGTTCCCCATTAAAAACAATGGATGACTTTCAACTGATTTCGTATAATTGGATAAAACATCAGACGAATAGAAGTAATTTAAATTGGTTAGATTGGTGTAATAATATGTTTCTTCTTTTTCCATGCAATTGCTTCCTTATCTCTTCATGCTAGTTTCTTGCTACCGAGTTTTTAATACAATTTTTGCTTTAAAAAAAAAAAGAAATAAACAAAAATATAATTTCAAAAAACTAATATAACTAATATCCAAATCTAGAATATTTACGTCAGTTTGAATTTGAAATAAAAAATCAGAAATAAAAGCCCATTGCCACCATAGGCCCTGGCCCCTCCTTGTCTCCTTCCTTTTGGGCTCGGTTAACTGAACCATGCTCGTTTCTGCCCAACAACTAATTTTGATGGAGGCCTTGTAGACTTGTAGTGATAACTTTTGTTTTGGGGTTTGTCATTGGGATTTTGTACGATAACAATGAATACAAAGTTTCAATAAAATAATAACGCATGAGATGTGAATTACTTTAGTTTAATAATATGAAGTTGAAAGTCAGAAAAAACATTAAAATAATCCGATGCCATTTTACTAAATTAATATTTTGTTATAGCCATCTAAGTTTAGATTATAGGCCTCTTCTATTCTTTAAGACGACAAAAATTGATTAAATTTATAACCTTCGTTTGAAATTTTTGCAAAACAAACCGGCCACATGTGTGTCGCCGTTAAAAAAAGAAAGAAAAAAGTCCTAGGAATTCTTGTAATTTATTATTTTTCTGAATAGTATAGTAGTCAAATAAATTGATAATGCACAAACATCAAAACACAATATTTAATAATTCTTGTAATATAATGTTGTATGCTAAAGAAAGTTATCCACAAAATATTAAATTAAAATTTTAACACGGGAATTATTTCTGACATTAATGTGGTCGATATATATTTATTTTACTTCCAAATATTAAACCCTTACTTTAAATGATTTGTTTTCTTTTGAACGACGGTATTTTATTAAGCTAGAAATACATGGTGTGTGGGTTTGTGTTAAAATGGATACAAACACCATAAACTACAAAGTTTGATATGTTTTTAATTGGGTCAGGTAGAAATCAGGTTTGACTCAGTCAGATTCACGCTATGTGATATCACATTGAGAAGTTACTAACTCCCTCGCTCCTCTGTTACTTGGTCAGATTTAGACTCAGTTATATATTAAACAATTTAGATCTAACTCAATTAACAACTATCAAACATCCATAAGTTTGATTTTGCGCTTTTCATTTAGCCCAAAAAAAGTAGTCATTGGTATATTTTTGAACACCACAGTTGACATGATACTTTGCCATTTCTAAGTTGTAAGAAAATTTGTTGATATTATCTTTTTCAGTCTAAGATGGTTTGTTTAATGATTTCTGGAATTGATAATTGCTCTTGAACAACAACCCCAACATTGAAATCTTTCTGCCTATACCAATTATCGACCTTGTTCCAAAGGGATTTTGCATGATTCCACTCCAAAATTATAATCGCTCTTGAACAACAACACTAAATCAGACTTTTACTTATATAACTTTTCCATCTATGTTTCTATATATTTTATTATACATAGTGAAATAATTCAAAAATAGGCTGCACAAGCTCTATGAAGTTGCACACCCAACATTTGTTCTGGGTTGACTCTATGATTCATTATCTCTTACATCATACATTCATACCATATAGATGACAATTGATGTTTCCTATTGATACACCTATTTTGCTTTATGATGATAAGGTACAAATTCTATCAAGAAAAGAACGCCATGTAAAACAATTGGCCCTTACGGGAACATATCTTTTCCAATATGCCTCTTGCAACTTGTATCACATATCTTGTTCTCGATTTTCATCCGTATTGATGTTGTCGAAAATACCATTTCATTGTGATGAGAAATTAACATTAAACATGGAGTTGTAGCAGTTCATTTTTTTGTTCTTGGTAGCCTCTTCTACCCCCACCTCCAACTTTCACCACTATGTTTTTCCTCCAACTTACATCTTTTATTAGAGTCAATAGAAAATAATTATTGAAATATTGAGAGCATTAGGTATGTGGTAGACCAATAATCATACCAAAAAGGGATTTGTTTCCTCTTCTCATCTTGATTTTGTCATATTTGTACCTTTACCACCAAGTTTTTTTTTGATATCTTTCTTTGCTCAAAGCAACCCAATTAATTTTTTTAATTTGTAGTAGTATCACCCCATAAAAATCGTCTTCTTATACTCTCCTATTTTTTGATGACTTTCAAAGGTGCTTTGAATAGGAATAATAATATAAAAGGAGACTTCCCTCCAAGTGATGAGGCTATTTTAAATGATTTTGCTTGTGTATGTATAATCTAACGATTATTCAAATATAACTTCATCAATTCTATAATCAAAATCAGTACCAAAAAAAGATGTGGAAATTTATATAAAATTATGAATGTTAAATGAAACGTGTGACGTTGTTCTTTAGCCAACTTGTTAATGGATTGTGTCATATGTTTGTTTCATTTGGTATGAACTCATGAACATAGTCGTTTGTTTTTTACTTTCCCCCTTGACTGGAGTTTGTTTTTATCGAGATTTATCGGCTATATATTGTCTTCGAACGGTGTATACACAAACTTTGATACGTTTTCTTTTGAGGTTTGTATAATTTGTCAAACTTAGTTAATTACTTAATTATATCATTTTTTTATTGTACATAAAATCTTTAACCTTGATTCTTTCAGCTTACCCAAAAAGGCTATATGAATTTTTATATTTATTTTTGGGGAAAATTATAAAAAAATCAATATATTACCACAAAATTTTGAATTTGACATTGAGTTTTTTTTCGTAATTATGTCACTATATTTACAATTTTGTTGCAATATCAACCAAATAATCGGTTCTACATGTTCTCTCGGTAACCACTTTTCTCGAATTACAATAAAGTCATTATGTTTACTAAAATTGTGATTTTGATACTATGTTTTTTCTCAATTATGTCACTATATTTGCAATTTGGTTACAATATCAAACAAATGACCGTTACCATCAATCTAGCATGTTACCAAATAAATGAAATGATAATATTGTGATCTGGAAGTCACATCACACCATCAATCCAACATTGTGTGCACGTAAGAAAAGTAAGACCCATGACTGCAATGCAACCCTTATAGGGTGTGGCGCGACGAGGAAAAAAACCTCCCTATAAAAGGAGGGTCACCCTCATCCTTTCTTTCCACCAATTATTCCAACTCTCTCCCTCTCTACCTCTCGAGATTTCGGTCCACCATGATTTAAATTCACGTTATGTAATCTGGTTAGTGAAACTCTGGAGATTTTAGAAGGATAACTAAGGAAATGAAGTAAACATCGAAGTTTTACTCATATCTAACATATGCAGTTATAGCGGTCCAAAATAAAATATCGGTCAAGGACCGATATTTTATATACATGTTATCGTGGTGGGATATCGGTGCGGTATCGATATTTTCATATTACGTAGCGTCTTTGTAACCTTGGGTTGTACTTGATGAATACAAGGTCATTAAGTAAAACATATTGTTAACGTTACCCTATACGATCACCTTAAACTTAATAGAAGGCCTAGACGAAACGTTAACTGCTAGTACCTTGGTCGAGACCCGATCTTGGCCCACACGATCTAGCGTCGGGTTGATAGCTCACTTCCCATCACAAGGAAAGAACATTCCACGTGATCTCCTCATTCACCCACAGCTAATCAAAAGGCGACGAATAGCTCAGGTGACGACCAGAACTGACGTCACCTGGCAGTTGGTTAGCGTGGGCAAATCTCCTAGTAAGAGGAGGCCACGTCTCATGTTAATCGGACGAGGTCCACACGATCCATTAGAGGCAGGTATAAAAGGATCTCTTCCGCCTCAAGGAAGGGATCCATCTTCTCTCTAAAAAAGAATACCCTAAAATTACCTATCTCAGAAATCTAACTTGACCGTCGGAGTGACGTCCCGGGAGAACACTCGGACGTCCTTTAATGATTCTTCTCTGTGTTGTGTTCTCAGGAAAACTCTTGAGGCAGATCCATCATCTGACATCCAAACCCCATGAAACATGTCACAACACATATAGTAAATTAGAAAATGTTTGAAGAAAATGTTTTTCAATCCTATAAAAACCCCACCATATATCTACATTTTAATAATAAATGAAGTGATTTAATAAAAACTTTAGCTATAAACGTTATTTCACTGCTATCCCACCGATATTTTCCAAATATTAGTCAAATAGCGGCCAATATCGGTCAATATCGCCGATATTTGAGGTACCGCTATTTAGTACCACTATTTTGCCAACTACCGATAGCCGCTATTCCATCGTTATTGACTGCACAGTATCTAACCTACTTAGTTGTTTCAAAAATATTAAGGTGAATTAGTCTGTTCATGTAACTCTATTCCAACACTCCTCATATTCGAACATACAAAGGACATATATCACCATACATGGAATAGTGAGATAACTCATCTGAATATGCTTGAAAAACCTAAGTAGGTTAGATAAGTTAAGTGTAATGATGTGTGTAAAACGAACTAGTTTTAATCCTACTTTTAATTAATATATTAAGCACACAAAGGTAGTGAACCTGTCTTTTAGTGGTATAGTTGGATAAGTAGGGTGTCGAACTCAGGGAACATAAATTAATCTAATAACTAATTTTAACTAAACAAGTAATAAAAGTAAAGGGTTTTTTTTCTCTAGTTTTACAAGACTAGAAACTTAAACATAGCACTTAAAACAATTAACTAACTAAACAATTAAAGCAAATGACAAATTCACCAAATTTATTAAAGGGTTTCTGTTTAGGTTCAACTAATTCACTCCTATGGTTATTTAAATGATAAATTAATTATTATTGGTTACCAACTATAGTGGTTAGGTTCATGTTCATTACTTCTAACCCTTAGACAATTAATCAATTCAAGCAGTGACCAATTGTTTAAACTAATTAATTCTCTAGTTCAATTGTTTGGATTAAATAAGATTTGTAATTGGTTAATCAATTTGGTGTTTCAATTAACCTCTTGTTTGTTGGTTTCTCAAACAAGCTCACACATTAATTTACCCATTCTCTAATTAATCTTAATTTCATATTCATTACTCTTAAGCATATGATCAAGTGTTCACATAACATATGAGGTTAATAATTAAGAGATGTTCATGCAGCTTAATTACCTTCCAATTAACAGAAAATAGTTTTCATTACTGCATAAGGTTCTTTAACAAACTTAATTTAATAAAATCACCAAATAAAAGTATATTCTAAACCATAGGAGTAAATTAGTCTTCCCCAACAGAAACAAAACGAACTTAGTTCATAGTCATGATAAAAACAAACTCAAAAGCAGATTTAACTAAGCTAAACATACTTAATTCCTAAAGCTAAGTGGAATGATTAACCTAGTTGCCTTGATTCTTCCAAGGATTGAAGATTAGGGTTCCTTAGCTCCTCCAAGGGTTCTTCAATCGCAGATGAAGCTCCAAAAACGTCAGAAGTCCCTTCCAATCGGATAATAGTTTGGTATTTATAATTATCACCAAACAGGGTGTACTCGGCGAGTAGCAGACCCAACTCGCCGAGTAGATGCTAGTTATCCGTCCCATACCAGGAGTCTTGACTTATCTTCTGGAATATTCTAATGGACTCGCCAAGTAGGCTCGTGTAACAATTGGTGAAAATAGGAACGATCGTACGATGCTATGTTTTGATTATTAAGCAATATGAGTATTTTATCAAGAATGGTTGAAGGAATTTAACCTCTTTTATTTAAATAAGTTATTGTGAAATATAAAACAAGTAACTATTGATAAATTTCGTTATAATGTATGACTACAAACCATCACCGGTTTGTGAAATTAGCATATAACATCATTTAAACGCGACAAACTTAATTTTTGTATCAACATGTCTCTAGTTGATAAGTAAGTTAGGTTCTATGTAGAACGTTTGCTTAATAGATGCGGAGGATCTAAATTTGACAAATATACGAACCAAAGTGACAAAACGTGTTTAACGATATGGTTAACCGGTTAAATATCACGAAATTATACATTGGTCAATAAATTTTATATTTAAATAAATAAAAAATATAAAATGAATTATTATAAGGTATAATTAGAATGTATTTAAGTGTTTTTGAATAAAAAGAATAAAACATAAACATTAAAGTTCAAATACACAAAAACTACATTGTTATTTTATACTAAGTATACATGTATG
Organism: Lactuca sativa; assembly: GCF_002870075.4. Lineage (NCBI taxonomy): Eukaryota > Viridiplantae > Streptophyta > Magnoliopsida > Asterales > Asteraceae > Lactuca > Lactuca sativa. The sequence continues at coordinate 138,190,957 of NC_056628.2, read as the reverse complement.
TATTTGTACATATGTATTATTATCTAGTGAATGACTAGTTATGGATCATGATTTAAGTGATTTCATGTAAGGAATATGATTTCTAAATCAATTAAGATAAGAGAATTGGTGGAGATATGTGCCAACTTAACTAATAAGTGCTTAATCACTTAAGACATTTTACTAAGAATGCTTATTAATCCCTCTTCTAATTTTCGAGATTAAGACCTTCCCTCTCCTTAACTAGAGCTCCTAACTAACTAAATAACTAGTAGTTAGTTAGTTAACTAACTCAATCTCTAAGCAACCACCCAAGCAAGTGGCTAGACAAGATCACATCACTTAAACTCACATCGCATCACAAGCTAGTCTAGGTTTTGTCCCCTTATCCTCTTCCACCCTTTCCTCCTTCATAATCAAGAAATTTCCTCATCATTTTACCCTAAATTCACCAGCCAATACTCCAGGGAATTACTCTCAACCTTCATCTCATTTTCAGCCACAAGAACTTCCTTCCAAAGCCATCAAAACCATGAACTAAAGGGCTGCTGTCCCTTTTGTGTTTCAGCCACCATATCACCCATCTACACCTTCCTTTTGCTTGATATTTTTACCACCAAATACCCCTGGAAGTTAGCTGTTATGATACTCAAAATTATAGATTCAAAACAGTGAGTAAACTACCATTTTTCTTACTCTTTTGCTGTGAAGTTTTCGTGACAGCAACATAGCCAAAACAGTGGCTGTTTTGGAGCATCAAACCAACAACCAAAAGTTCTTCTTCTTCAAGTATTCATATAAGGTGAGTTCATACCCCTACATTTTCATGTTTTATTCAAGTTTTAAGGGGGGGGGGGGGAATACAAGTTAGAACACTAAACATAACTTAAATTTAAATGACAGCTTTCTACATAAAAGTTGAGTCCTGTTCACGGACTGTTTTGACCATCTTAAACATAATATCTTTCAAAACTGTACAATATGAAAATAGCTCAAGTTTATACCTTTCTAAGGACTACTCGTACGCGTTCATACGATTTTTCTACAATTTATGGCGATTTTTATAAAAATGCCTGTCATTTCAGAAGTGATTTCGGACCAGTCTGTGAAGATGTTCATTTTCACACTAGTTTGAGACCACTAAAAATCATAATAAAAATTAGGAACAAAGTAGACTCATTTTATAAACTCTCAGAGGTGACGGATTCAGTTTTGACTTACGATGATTTTTCTATGAGTTTTCTAAAAACAGGGACAGTAAAAGGTAAAACTGTCAAAAGTGGTTTATAGATTTATTAACACCTTCTAACATTTTTGAGCAATGTTTATACATTAAGGAAGTTAAAACACAATCATTTAAATATTTTTAATTACAATTTTTACAAAAGTGATAAGTACAAAAAGGTCTTTAGTATCAAACTTAAGGATTATTTCATGCAAAGTTTCTAATAAAAACGTAAGAATATGAACAACAATTACGAAACATACCAAATCATCTTTTAAAATTTATACATATATATAACCATTTGCATATATATGTTTTGTTTACAAACTTGTCTTCTACATCAAAAATATACATATATAGTTTACGAAACTCTACTCCATTTGTATCCTGTTGAGCAAAGGGTAAAATATTGTCAAATGCATATCTAAAGATTTCACGTCGTTTTTCATAGCTATCCCAGTCTTAGGGGATGATCATTTATACAAACATTTTCAACACAAAAACACGTAAACTCGTTGAACAAATTTAGTGAGTTTTGTCTTCACGGTACCTTATAAAGTACACACAAAAGTCCTGTTAAATATAACCAGAGTCTCTTGTAGGGATAGCGTGATAGTTGTGTATAGATCTATACTGGGACTGACAATCCCGCACCTTAGCTGCTTGCAACAGCTAGACCGGCAGGTCTAGGGGTGACAAATGTCATAACGAAATCGACACATGAAGAACGTTGCGAACAAGGCAGTCTGGGTCAATCAAGCATGGTTATAAGATAAAAATTAAAACTCACGTAAAACAACAATGACACTTTTAGTTTACGCAAAGACAGTCTTCAAACAGTTTTATATACAAACAAAACTGCATAACATCATTTTAAGTAGGAAAATTACTTATACGCTTCGGTCTTGGTTCATTTAAGGCCACATCTCATTTTAGGGAAAATATAGGATTTTCCGGAAAACAAACATTACTACATTTCATAGAAAAGGTTTACAAATATACATACAAATGCTTATGAACTCACCAACTTAACTGTTGATACTCTCTTTTCAAATAACTTGTATTCTTAGGAAATCAGTAAATCTGGTAACAACTGGCTTTGAGGATGGGACGCTTCTAAACAAATCTTTTGACAACATATTGTAATTGATATTTTGAAACATGTAATACGTACAAATGATGTAACCTTTTCAATTATATATATGTTGGTTGTGTTTGCTTTGAACATTTATACTCAACTGTTATGATACACTACATGATAGTCACCCGCCCCTGGACGTTTCCGGCATCCTGGTTTGGGGGTGTGACAGCTCGTGAACTCGCCGAGTAGGAAGGCTTTTGTCTCTCATTCTTCATTCTTTGGTCTCTAATTGCTTCCCCTTGTCCCCTTTCACTCCCAAGCATGTCTTTTGGACTGAAAACAAAATTTAAACATTATTAAGTACCTTTTGTCCACATTATACATATAATTAGTTAAAAATGAATAAAAATGTATGCTAAATAATTAACTAATTATGCACATATCATGTAACTTACTGAATTTGATGAGGTTTGAATAGTTGCGAGTAGAACTTCGACGTTTACTTATTTTACTTAGTTATCCTTCTGAAACCTCCAGAGCTTCGCTAACTAGAATATAGAACGAGAAGTCGAATCATGAGGGACCGAAATCTTGAGAAGAAGGGAGAGAGAGAGAGAGAGAGAGAGAGAGAGAGAGAGAGAGATAATGGATCTTGAAGTACTAATTATGCATCTCCCTAACCAAGTCCGCCCACATTATGATTACTTGTCAACGGTTGCTCAAATTTGATAGATTCGTCTTCTGTAACAAGAAGGTTTTGGCCCCAGAGGGATAATATCAACCACTTGACGTCCACCTGATGCATCTGATATGGTTATTTCATATCCTCCCTTTTCTTTTTGTATGATTTTGCTGACTATACTGGATGTTGTAGCATTATAAACTGTATTATTACTCTTGCTCCCGTCGGGACAAATCTGGCCCCTTCCCCTGTTTCCGCCTACATATATAAGATATTTTAAGAAGTGAATGCCTTTCTTAGTAGCGGGGTCCACATAAAGTATAGGAAACATGATTTCACTATATTTCTGACCAGGAACAAGGCCTATGACAAGAATATTTTTTTTGATTGGGGCGATAGCTCTGAAAAGACAGATTGCCCATCTTACTGTGATTTTATTTATTTTTTGGAAAATCAAATGTCAGGTTATCCTTAAAAGAAAAACTCATTGTGTGTGGTTGTGCGCCTAAATTCAAAAAATGACAAAAAAATCTTTATTTACTTTTATTTTATAGTAGGGGAATTCTATACGTAACCCCTCCCAAATTGATTTGTGTACCCCCCCCCCCCCCTCCCCCCCATGATTCAGCGATTTATATGAGTGAGTGGGGTACATATATTAGCACCCTTTATAGTATCCTACTTTTCTTTCTTTATATCACACCATTTTTTTATTAAAGCATTTAACTTTGACATTACAATGCTATAATTGGTTTGAATATACAATGTTGTAACTGTTTTGAAGTCCAAAGTTATTATTATTTTTTTCTTATTAAAACATTATACTTTAAAAATTATGAAATAGAAATTTACTTTCATTAATAGAAAAAATGTATGATGCTATTTCTTGAAAAATAACCAAATTACAACTTTATTGTGGCGGTGTTTTTTTTGGCATAACCAAGAACAAATCAATCAAGATTAATATTTACTCAGATGTACGCATCGCATACTAGGTTTGTGACATGTCCGCTGCGCGTACCAAGTTGTACGCATAGCTTACTCCTCTGTTAAGCTCTTTTTGCTATTAAGCACTTAATGCTTCAAACAAGGGACCAAATCACAGATCTGAGCTCTACTTAATGTCTAAACCTATAAAGTCACTTACTTGGTGACTTTGCATGCCCCACATAGGCCCAAACTCCAAAAATGACATTCTACTTCCATTAAAGTGACCTTAACTCATGCATAAACTCTTCAAGGTGGCAACTTTCTGTCTTAGGGACTCAAATAGCACCAAGGGTGGAAACCTTAAGCCTAGGAAACGAATTTGAGCCATAAAGCTTCATCCGTGGGACCAAAAAGGTCCAAAAACCCAACACAAGATATCTAAGGAAATAACCACCAAGTTTAAGACTTTATACCTTAAATGAGAGTCAAATGTTGAGGAGGTTCTGGATCTAAAGGCTCTATCTTCTTCAATGAACCTTCAAGAGTGAACACTTTCTTCAAAAGCACCAAAATACTCTTCTAATGGCCTTCTAAGCTCCAAGAACACACAAGGAAGGATTAGGGTTTCGTGAAAACTATCTAAGAATGAGAGGATGACTGGGTTTTGGGGCATAATGCTCTTTATATAGTGCCAAGCCTTAAAATATAGGGTTTTTGTCTGAGGGGAGGACGCCCTGCGTACCTCTTAGTACACCCGACGTACTCACAAACTACTCACGACCAATTGAACTTATACGTTGGGCGTACCCAACCAAACACGTGCATCCATTCCTTGCATGCATGAGACTGCCTTGCCAGTTGTCTCCGTTAGGGACCAAAATTGTCAATAACTTCAAAGTGCCATAACTCCCTCATCCGAGGTTCATTTTCAATGAACCTTATATCCATGAAAATGTGGCAAGAAGCCCTACGCTCCTAATAACTAACCCAAGCCTTAAACCTTTCCAGATTAAACCCAACATCTGTAATAGACCGAGATATCTGTTTAAAATCATACCCTTGGCTTCCGAAGACACAAACGAATACTTGGATCACTCATTCCATGACTCCCACCTCCGAACTAGGCCAAATTCTTCTTTTCCCAAGGCCCAAAACCTATGAAAATGGTAATTGGTTCGTAGCCCCGAGCAACGAAGCACTTTCAAAACTGGGTGTTACAAATCTCCCCCACTTCAATTAGATTTCTTCCTCGAAATTGTTCCTTACTAACACCCCAATAAAAACCAAAATCTGGAGACAAACAACCCTGAGCCTCCGAAAGAAACCACTTTTACCTCCCTAAACCAGAAATCCGCATTGGTTTGACTTCCTGATAGACCACCCACGTTAGGCTTTACCATGCTTAGCCCTCCTCGAATGACCGATCAAACGCACACTTCTAATCCTGATTATCTCGATGCTACCATCAAAAACAAAATAACTGACCATAACGACTATGGAAGACTTATACTTGACAGAAGGCTCAGATAATCCTTCGAGTAGGAGATTCATCCCTAGCACGGTTAGACTCAGATGAGAGCTACGCAATAGGGTCGAATCAATTACTCTGAGATTATTTAATCCTGCTGCAAGTGACTTAGCACTTTCGATCACCAAGCTACTCCACACACACGAATCCCCAAATCACTACTACTGCCCGAAGCATCACACTGCCTCGTATCTGCTTTCCAAAGGCAACTGAGACCTCCCTGGTCCCCAACTTATCTGAGATACTGAATTCCTGCTTGGTTATTGATCCAAGAGCAACCTCACAGTCGCCCCACACGACTTCCGAAGAGAACTTTGACTATCGAAAATTTACCTAACCATACTGCCACTCATGGCTCCATTATTTGTTCTGATCTTCCCGATCATAACAGTCCGACTACACGTCGCTATCGTATACACAACGAAAAGTGAATGCTTCCAGAACCATTGTAGCCTTACATCATGTCTGGTCTCCAAAGACCTACTGCTTACTAAATTCGATCATACTGTGGCCTACTCACATGCGTGCGGATGACATGCCCTGTCCTAAATCATCTGAAGGAATCTATGAGTGAATCACAAACCTGTCACATTCTTGCTGTCGAATAGGTACAGGTGAATGCTAAAGGTCACCCCGCAGTCTTACAACACTCCCATACTCATTGACCACTAATGAATGCTACGGGCCACCCCTGCAGTCTTACTATGCTATTGTACTAACGACTAACTAACAAATGCTACGGGTCACCCCTGCAGTCTTACAACTTTTCTACTTTATATGCCAACTAGTGAATGCTACGGGCCACCCCACAGTCTTACAACACCTCTACTCGATCTGCCAACTAGTGAATGTTACGGGCCACATCGCAATCTTACAACACTTCTACATTACATGTTGGATAATTTTATAGGCCAACCCGCAATCTTACCACATTCCCCACACTATCTGGCCGCTGGTGAATGCTAAGGCTATCCCACAATCATACAACACCTTCCATGCTATCTGGTTGCTGGTGAATACTACGGCTATCCCGCAGTCTTACAACACCTTCCATGCTATCTGGCTGCTAGTGAATGCCACGGCTATCCCGTAGTCTTACAACACCTTCCATGCTATCTAGTTGTCGGTGAATGCTACAGCTATCCCACAGTCTTACAACACCTTCCCACGCTATCTCAACCGCTGACCATGGTCTTACCACTGATTACCAATCTGAACACATCCAAAGTCGAGCACTCACACGGACTAAAACCCCACACTAAACTCATGTCCTAACTGGGATCCTCCGCCTAGTTCCCTATAGTCTATTACGCATCAATCAACTATGGTCCCACAGTTGCAAATTTTCCCAAACTTCCAATTCACATTATCCTCCATACATGCAGCCACTTGGGCCACCTTTCCTTTCCTGATGGGGATACGAGCTCATCCCAATTTCACGCTCGCTTATGTCCTGGGTACCTGAATGGTTCTCCCCTACTTCGATCCAACTAAGTCTCTACGTCCTACGAGAAATGGAAGGATTTCCAATCCTTCCTTCCTTCTAATGATCGATCTGCTGACAACCAGTGGTTACTTTTGCTAGCGATTCAATACTAACCGAACTTGCAAGACCATACAACCTCCTGAACGCTAAATGAACACTTTCTGAATCCCTAATACCGATAACCCCAAATACCTTGAAATGATATCGCGCTCAGATCTCGAAATCCAAAGAACGGATGCTCCAACCAAATCCTCCGTGACAAACCCCTTTTCTCGGTAATCCTGAAAGCCATCCCAAGCACAAATACTACTGATGCTGAATCCTAGCAATACTGGAAGACTAACCTGCTGAATCCTAACCATAATTCCCTCGTTTAAAACCCTTGAACCAACCTCGACTACAATAAAATAACAACTGAACACTGGGGACACACTATGTATAAGGAGTCGGCCTCGTACTACACCACTAAAGATTCATGGTATGCAAAATGAAATAATTTAAGCAAAATCAAGAACTAACCCGAAGATAGCACTTACCCATACCTAGTGAGATTACAAAGTAAATACAATTACCGATCAAGGGTAATTACACAATAATATCATTACAGAAAGGGGAGTTCAAATTACATACCAGCAATCTATTACGGCTCGATCTTGACTTTCTGCGGAACGATAGGCGTTGGAACCTGAACTCTCTCCGCCACCCAAGCAGGACAACGGGACTTGAAATGACCTGGCTAGTGACAATGAAAACATATATGATCCTTCTTAAATCCCGATGCACATGCCCTATTTCTCCACACTTGAAACACCTAAACTTGTGACAAACAAATCCATGGGTTCCCCCAAAATTGCGACACACCTAAAGATCTCCCTGACTTCCAACACCCAAGTCTGTCGATTCAGACCCTCCACCTCCTTCCAATCATCCTGAGATAGGTGCCCACTTCCTTTTTCCGAGTCGCGCTTCCAAACTCACATTTCCTTCACTACCAGTCCCACCAGCTGCACTTGCAACACGTGAGAGTGTGACCGCTCTTCTAATTTGACAATAAATATGCCAATGATCTGACCAATGACACCAGGAAATCCCTCGTGAAGGGCTCATGAAATCTCAGCCGCAATCCGATCACGTGGTTGAATCTCCCGAAGACACGGCGCACAAATCTCCTCCGATCCCGAATTACTAAAGCTAACAAGAGGATCCTCCTCCGCGAAGGATCCTAGGGATCCACAAGCCTTGGGCTCTAGATGAGACCGTAGTTGCCATGCTATAGTCTCAACCCGAAAGGCCCCGAGACAACTATCCAATACTTCCAAAATCCTTACCTTGACTGACCCCAAGATCATAGGAGCCGGCCCCATCATACCGCGGTTAATCTTCAACGAGAGGAACTTCCACATCTGCTCGCTGATCGACTCAGCACCTGTACCTGAGACGGAACCCGAACCTGAACTATCTCCCTAAGTCCTCCTCTCCAAACTGAAATACAATCAAGCCAACAATCAGAAGATACCCAAGAATCCACCTCTCATAAGCTTCTTATATTTTCGAAGACTCTCATCGATTCTAGTATAGATCCCGTGCTTTCATTAGTACGGGCCCAATACTACCTTTCACACCTATCCATATTTTCCTCAACAATCCTCCTAAATCCTCTAAGTCACTTCTTCAAACCATTATACCAGTACTCACTGAACCATACTATTAACCCACTATAGCATATCCTAGGCTTTCTTAGGTTCCCAAACCCACCCAATCCTCATCTACTGAAGGATTTCCGTTAATGTCAACCAACTACCTCATGAATATAGCCACATGCAACTAGGGATGTCAACGGGACCAAACGAGAGCGGAAAAAGTTGCCCCCACCCCTGGTCTCGAAATCAGTTGTTGCCCCTGCCCCCGGTCCCGCCCTGGTTACCTCCATCGCCCCTGGTCCCACCCCAGTTTATAGGCTAAAAATTCGATTTTTTTTGCTAAAAAATTGCTTTGTTTTAGGCTAAAAAAATATTTTTAATAACTTTAAAAGCTTAAAACCTAATCTTTTAGAAACTAGACAATTAAAAATCCAACATTACAAAACGACAATTCCAATAATCTTACAAATATAAAATACGAAAAATCCAGCATTACAAATATAAAATACTTACATGTCCAAAAATATATGATCAATTCGCAACATCTTCAACATCCATTAACTGGAAATGGGAAAGTGAAACCTACACTAAACCTAAAATATGATAATCTATTTTATATAAGTATTTTATATTAAACATATATATTTTTTACGTAAATGTACAACCAGGGCCCCCGCGGGAGTACGGGACGGAAATACCGACTCCCGACCCCGGTCTCGAAAATAAACGGGGTTTAATTCTGCCCCCGCCCCCGCTCCTGCCCCCAATTTTTTTTAAAAAAAATTAGTCTCGTACGGTATCGGGGTCCCGCGGGAATGGGGTCCCATGGGGGGTTTTCACATCCCTACATGCAACAAATATCAGATAATCCTTTGAGTAAAAGACTCATCCCTAGAACGGTTGGACTCAGACGTGAGCTAATAGGGTCAAGTCCATCACTCTGAGATTATCCGGCCTGTGCCCCATGTAACTTAGCATATTTACTTAGTATCTAACTCACGTCACAAAGAGTCCCACAAAGCACAAAGAAAGAAACATTCAGACAATGGAAAATCTAACCAACATACTCCATCAAACCATTCTATCCTCTAATTAGGAATATGTACTAGCATACTATCCGAAAGCTGATACAATTAGTCATAACTTAAACAGGTCATCCTACCACTGGCTAATCAGTTCTAGCATGCAAATCTATAAGCTCATATAAGCATACAAAGGCATCACTCCTAGATCCTTATCTCTAATCTAGCATGCGAATTACATAATCATATCATATCACATAACTATCATGTATTGGTATTTTGGGAACCACTTACTTGAGCTCGGTCAATTGCATGCATTACACCCCTTTCTTTGCTTAGAAATTCTTTATATAAAAATGATTTTCTTTTGAAAATTTTCATACCAAGTCCTCAGTTTGAGTTCAGACATACCCGAGAGTATGCCCGAATCCCTCAAACCAAGGCTCTGATACCAACTTGTAACATCCCAAAATTCATGGCCAAAAATTTCATGTTTAATATAACTAAAACACTATTGTAACTTTGTTCACACGTTAAAAAGCATTTTAAATAAAACATTTATCAAAGTTCATTTCCAAAAATCAAATATTGCAGAAAAACATAGGTGTATGCGTTGTGATCGTCCCGAGCCCCTTTACTTGAAAACTGGAGGTACCTTAAACCAAAACTGAAAACTGTAAGCACGAAGCTTAGTGAGTTCCCCAAATACCACATACCATACAAAAAAACATACTGCCTAGCATATCCGGGTACTGGCCTACCCCTTTGGTCTCTTTCAACCAGATACTACCATACATAACCGTGAGCCATACATATCATTCATATATCATAATCAAATAAGGTGCTATGTGTCGATACATAATCTTGCCATTATGTCACGGGCCGCCACGTGGTCTTTCTTGCCAAGCCAGGGGTCACCCCTGGGTCTTACAGACAAGTACCTAGAGCCACCTCCTGGTCTTCCATGCAAGCATCACAAATACAACTAGCACACATACTACTCTACTTATCTAATTAACACACAGTGTGCCAAGAGCCTCCTCCTGGTCTTTCATACATAATGCCTAGGGCTAACCCCGGGTCTTTCTACCACACATAATAGCATATAGTGTGCCAGAAGCTGCCTCCTGGTCTTTCATACATAGTGCCTAGGGCTAACCCCCATTTCTTCCTACTATACATAAACCAAATAGGCCAATATTGGTGCCTTCGACTGATACAAAGAATGAGGAGACTCACCTCAAATGTTGAAGCTCACTGCAAGAATCCTTAGTTGCTGCCCTGACAACTCCAGAGCTATCAATATCAAAATATCACCCAATTAGCAATTGGGTCCCAAACCATGACCCATCATCCATACTTGGGGGTAAATTGACCATTTTACCCCCGACACAACAAGATTCATAACTAAGTCCCAAGCCCAAAACCGACAAGGCCCAAAACTATAAAATCAACAAAAGCCCACTAATGGCCTAATGTTCCAAATTGGGCCAAACTCCTCAAATGGGCCTTCCCTTTTAGTCCAACATATTCTTAGCCCAGAATATCTAGTTTCTGATGGCCCATAAGGCCCAAAGTAGCGAAGTCAAATGAATGGCCCAAACTGAGGCCCACTTGTGCAAACCCCACTATGACTAAGTACTCAAGGTGTACTCAGATGTACGCAGCGCATACTAGGTTTGTGACATGTACGCTGCACGTACCAGGTTGTACGCCCATCACACTCCCATGTTAAGCTATTTTTGCTATTAAGCACTTAATGCTTCAAACCAAGGGACCATATCACAGATTTGAGCTCTACTTAATGTCTAAACCCATAAAGTCACTGACTTGGTGACTTTGCATGTCCCACGTAGGCCCAAACTCCAAAAATGGCATTCTACTTCCATGAAAGTGACCTTAACTCATGCATAAACTCTTCAAGACCTTCAAGGTGGCAACTTTTTGTGTTAGGGACTCAAATAGCACCAAGGGTGGCAACCTTAAGCCTAGGAAACGGATTTGAGCCATATAGCTTCATCCTTGGGACCAAAAAGGTCCAAAAACCCAACACAATAGATCTAAGGAAATAACCACCAAGTTTAAGACGTTATGCCTCAAATGAGAGTCAAATGTTGAGGAGGTTCTGGATCTAAAGGCTCTATCTTCTTCAATGAACCTTCAAGAGTGAACACTTTCTTCAAAAGCACCAAAATACTCTTCTAATGGCCTTCTAAGCTCCAAGAACACACAAGGAAGGATTAGGGTTTCGTGAAAACTATCTAAGAATGAGAGGGTGACTAGGTTTTGGGGCATAATGTTCTTTATATAGTGCCAAGCCTTAAAATCTAGGGTTTTTGTCTGAAGGGAGGACGCCCCGCGTACCTCTTAGTATGCTCGATGTACTCACAAACTACTCGCAACCAATTGAACTTATACGTTGGGCATACCCAACCAAACACGTGCATGCTTTCCTTGCATGCATGGGAGTGCCTTGCCTGTTATCTCCATTAGGGACCAAAATTGTCAATAACTTCAAAGTACCATAACTCCCTCATCCGAGGTCAGTTTCCAACGAACCTTATATCCACAAAAAGGTGGTGAGAAGCCCTACGCTCCTAATAACTAACCTAATCCTTAAATCTTTCCGGATTAAACCCAACATTCGTAATAGACCGAGATATCCATTTACAATCATACCCTTGGCTTCCAAAGACACAAACGAATACTTGGATCACTCATGTCATGACTCCCACCTCCGAACTGGGCCAAATCCTTCTTTTACCAAGGCCCTAAAACCTATGACAATGGTAAGTGGGTCGCAGCCCCGAGCAACGAAACACTTTCAAAACCAGGTGTTACACACTTGTACTCTCAAACGTAGTTTTTTTTGTTGAAATTGAACTTTTTGTTAAAAACAAAAATCTAGAAGCTCTTAAATTCTCACCGCCAAACACCCCCATGGAAAATTTGCTTGTACATATTTTGTTAACAAGTCAAAATGAAATAATACAAAGAAAAAAAACAACACACTAAAGCTGAACGTTAAAAAAACCCTTTTATTAACTCGAGAAAAATGCATGCAAGAGAAAATTATACACTTTTATGTCAACCTATCTTGTAAATTATTTCATATTATGGGGTTAATTTGGTATATTTGTGTGTAGGGTGTAAGATTCTTGAGCTTGTAGATGTTTATGACATTATCAACATATTTGGAGGTTAATAGAGCATTGTGGAGAATATACAAGGTTACTAGAGTAAATATATATAATTTAGGTTTAATTATGTAGTTTGTATGAGTAGTTATATCATTATAGTGCTCTTATTAATATATGATAAGACATATAGGTTATAGATTTTTGTATAGGATTAATATAACGTTTAAGTTGTAAGTTCTTGAATTGGTTCTTCTTTATAAAGAGAGTTGTTCTTCATATACCTGTGTCATGGTTGATAGTATCAGAGCCTCATGATTCTGCGTGAAGTCCGGCGAATTTCTCAACAGTGGTTCACCCTTGGTTCAACATGATTTAGTTTTGATCTTACTTAGTTTGTCGATCTGCATCCCGATATGCACAAGTCGCTTGAAGATCTAAACAACGATTGGAGATATCTCAAATCATGTCGTTTATTTTTTTCCTTCTTTTCTTGTGTCTCTTTCTTGACAGATCAATCTGAGATTTCAGATCCAAAAATACCTAACTTGATTTATTGTATTAGTTTAGACGTATTTTATGTATACATGTGTATCTCTAGTAACAACAATGCCAAGAAAATAGTTCAGAGAGGCAATATCATTGTTATATACTTATCCACCACTTCGATTCAACATCAACATATGAAGCACATCAAAATTGACATTCACTTTGTCTAAGACAAAGTTTCCATGGGAAAATATGAGTCTTGCATGTCCCCTTTTCGTCTTACTATGTTAATATCTTCACCAAAGGGATTCCATCTTCTTTATTCCTCGACTTCAAATCCAGTATGAAACGTCCGCTCGTGACCTATCATTCTGATTGTGGAGGGGGGGGGGGGGGGGCGTCAGACGTATTTGATGTATACGTGTGTATCTCTAGTATATTAGTTTGTATAGTGTGGTTGAATGTATAGCAGCCTACTTATTTGTGTTAAGCTTTTTCCTATGTATTGTATTATATATACTGGTTTAATGAGAACTGATTGTTTATGGGAAAACATAGAGCGTAACAAATCTAGAAGTTGTTGTTTATACAATTTCTTCTCTATTCCATCTAGGGTTTCCAAATGGGGAAGTTTGTGGTGAATTATGAGAACATATTTTTATTCGACTCATTGAGATTGTTCTTCTTCAAGTATATTGTGTTAGATTTGTTCATTTATTTTAAATTTTTCTAAAGAACATTCGTAGTGGTTTTGGTTATAAGACTTTCGAGTTTGAGTTGGATATAATCAATTATTATTTCTTTCCATCCTTGACTAATTGTCTGGCATTTTGCTCCTTTACTTTTCTACACTTCCAATATGAGATTCCAACCAACGCCTCACATCTAGTGATTGAAGTTCTGAAAGATTGTGTTAACCTTGTTCTATTCAAATCACGTTTGTTTGGGTTTCTATCTATTGCTTTTGATGAATAACGTTATTATTATTTAGCATTGCTATATAATGATATTTTACGTAATCTCATTCCTTGAAGAAACGAGTCATTGGCAAGAACCACCAATAAGTGAGGTGTTTGTTTGGTGTCCTTGTTTCCACCTGGTAAGCATCGTATCCTTCCATGTGGTAGTGATTATCGTGTCGATAATTATCCTATAGAAGAGGAACCCTTTAGTCAAACTAGGATTGGGTAACTTGGTTACGAACACCAATGATAATTGTATTTTTATATCAACTTCTTATTCTCTTGTTTGCGCATAGATACATCTTTTTTTGGAACCAAAAAATCTATTGATAAAAATGATCAACTTCTAGTAAGTGACTAGAAGAGATCAAGAAAATAGGAAGATTACAATATTTACATACACAAATTTGGGTTTACGCACCACTCAGTCCAACTATAGGAACAATATTTTCTCCTATGTTTTATCCATATAAATACAAGGCATTTGACATTATCAGCCACCATTGGTGGGGAAATTGCCTTTGTTTGAATACCTAATCGCATATAGCCTTCCAAATCATCCATGTAGCACCATAGCATATGCTGATGACATTTTTCCTACTTTTCAAAAAAAAAAATCCCCATTTTGTACAGAACTCCTTCATATCTCCAATGTTATCGATATGGGGTTTAGTGATCCTGCACCACCTGAATACACCCTCCTATACCTCTGTTGCAAACGAGCAATGAATTAAGGCATGGTTGGTATCTTCAACAATGGAATTGCAATGACCACATATTGTAGAACCAATGTTAATAGCCCTTTTTTATGGCGCATATTTGGTTGGGATACGATCTATATTTTCCCTCCAAATGAAACACATCACCTTAATTGGAACCTCACGTACCCACTATATGATTGCTTCCCTAGGTGTAATGCTTAGTTTATCAATTTTTTCCCTTGAAGCATCAACGTGGTATGTCCTATCAGTAGTGAGATTATAGTACCAATAGTCTAATCTCATGGATGGCTGGTAATTACCAATCCTGGATGCCAACATATGTAGTTCTCGAGTTTGGTTAGCTTCGGTTGATCTAGCCTTCCAGTCCCAGATTATCTCCCTAGTTTTTACTCTATCACTGATTTTACAATACTTCATTCTTTCTAGTTTGTACAACTTCAGGAACTCAACTTTAAGGCTTGTATCTCCAATCCATCTATCATGCCTGAATAGAGTTTTATCACATGCACCAACTTTCTACTTGATCACCTCAGTTATATCTATCCCGATCTTGGCTTGATCATCTTTGACTTTATCCATATTGTTCCACTATGTTGGGTAATGCCATACCCCCGACCTACGAAAAAAACACCGAGTTGTGAGAATTCATTAGTGGATCACATTTATTAACCATATATTGAACAATACAAAGTGATTCTATATAATACATACCTCTATAAATAGAAAACAGAAGTTACATCGTTCTTTTTTGTAAGGAATGCTTACAAAAAGTTTTGGGTTTTCTACACAAAAAGCTTCCCAATGGGTCACCCAACCTTGAATTGTCTTGACCATGCATGCTTAACTTTAGAGTTCTTATAGGATCTGGTGCCCTCGTGACTTTAAAATGCATTGTGACAGGGAAGGTATCCACACCCCTTGTAAGGAATGCTTAGTTCTCCTTCCCCGCCAATGTGAGATTAAGTGTAACCCAGCTTTACCCTCTATTATAGTGTTTTACGTCCATATAGAACATATCGACCCGTTCCGTAGCTTTGATATCATTTGTAACATCCCCCTTTGACATGTATCATAATATTGTCCGCTTTGGGCTCCCAGTATAAAAACTTCCCATCGGGCTACCCATCCCCGAATTGCTCTCGCCCCAACACACTTAACTGTGGAGTTTTTATGGGATATGTTGCCCTCACAACTTTAAAATGCATTGTGGAAGGGAAGGTATCCACACCCCTTATAAGGAATGCTTAGTTTTCCTTCCTAGTCCTCATGACTTTTATGTTCCTAAAAATACATGTGTTTTGAAAATGCGTCAACATAAAGTTGGAAGCTCACAGGTTTTGACTATGTGTACTTTCTTAAAAATATGTTTAAAGGTATATAGTTGTTATACCGGTTTCAAAGATACTTTCATGATCGAAGTATATAGTTTATAAGTATCTACCGACTTATAAATCGTTTATTGTACCGTATGTGTGCTAGGTATAATGGCTTGCTTTATACCTACAACGGTTCCAACATTCTGAGTATAAGTTTTCGTGGTACTTATACCTAACATTAATACTTGTATACCAGACAAGTATAATATTCTAGAGTGTAATAGGCGCTACATGAGACTATAATCATTGCTATATGATGTCCAATACCTCTGCTTGGTGCTATAAAGGGGTGTGTCAGTTCAAACATTGTGCAGGTTTTGAAACGTCCCAAAAATAATGACATAAAATTTTTGTTTCTTTAGATTAATAAATAGTTAATACATATCATTTCCATAAAACCAAGGTAATCAAGATTTACCAAAACATCATCAAATCAGAGTAAATCATGAAATGCGGAAACATATGGTGTGTGCTCTGCAATCATCTCGAGCCCTTCCATTTGAAAACTGAAGTACCTGAAACATAAAATGAAAAACGTAAGCATAAAGCTTAGTGAGTTTCCCAAGATAATGCATACCAAACATAATAAATCACATACTAGGCCTCCGCCCTCCATAGGGCCTCGCCCGGTATCAAGTGTCACTCAGCCTCGGGCCCAGCCCGGCATCGAGCCCCGCTCAGATTACATATATATCAATCACCAGGCCCCGCCCGATACACACATAATCATATAACCGTATAATCATATAAACATATAGTCTTACTAGCACATGCAATTATCACAAAGACCATAGCATACCATACAGTCATCGAGCCCCGCCCGGCATCGGGCTTCGCCCAGTAAGCATAAAAACACATACTGATAACTAGCATACAACATACTCATCAGGCCTCGCCTGGCATCGATTGAGTCAACTCAATCTATCAAGAATATTCCAGAATCCTTCACGTCGTGACCTAACCTTGAGTCACATTGTGACCCAATCTGCACAAAACAGACGGGGTGGCCAACATCGTCACGACGTGAAGGTCCTAAACCCCATGTCATGAGATCTGAACAGATCAACTTAAAATATTAAGAACTTAATCCTTTCAGCCATAACTTGGGACTTTCCAGGGGATCTTCCTTTACCCAAAAGATAAAAAAAAATCGAAGCTTTTTAGTCATGTTGTGACAACCCAAAACTGCTATCAAGGTTAAACTCAACTCTGTCACCTTTTAATATCGTTTAAGGGTTCGTTTAAGTGTTCTAAGATTGAGTACAACCAAGTTTGAGATTAGGGATGAACTATAAAGTCGTAAAGTAGAGAAATCGGGCCATACACCCTCTTGGGAGGAGTGTACGGCCGTACACATGGGTGTGCGGCCGCACACCCACCCCTCAACCGCACACCCGGGGTGATGGGTCACCCACCCCTATAAATATGAGGAGACCCCCTCTCTTTCATTCTTTTCTTCCTTTGGCTGCACTCTACTACTTTCTCTCTCTAGAATCTTCATCCAAGAAATCTCCAAAGGCATAAAAAATGTAAGTGATTCATCCCCTAGCTCGTTATACTTGAAAGTCCCCCTTGATTCTTCATGTTTTAGACCTTGTTCTTCATCCTTTGAAGGTGTACGGCCGCACACCTTCATAAGGTCGGCCATACACACCTTCCAAAGTGAGAATTTGGCCCCCTATCTTCTAGTTGGACACGACCCTAGCCTTGATTCTCTTGAAAAATTGACATTTTGGGCATAGATGAAGAGTGTACGGCCGCACACCCCTCTGTACGGACGCACACCCCTTTGTACGGCTGCACACACACCCTCAGAGCCGTACACCCACTTTGATGTTCATATTTGGCCTTAAACTTGCAAAACCACTAAGTATGGGACCTAGAACACTCATTGGATACTTGTAGAACCTTGGAAACACCTCAAAAACACTCCCCATCATGAGTGTACGACCGTACACTCATGGGCCATACACCCATGTGTGCACACACCCAAAGGGTGGTCGTACACCTCCCTCATTCGATCGTATATGGTTCCGACACTTATTCAAGTATTTCCAAGTCCCTGGATTGGTTTCCCATCTTGTCTAGTTGTGAAATGCCCTAATTTTTACTCCTATATGTGTTATTACATGTTAAATAGGATCTAATTGTGTTCAAGGCTTCACAGGCACTCAGCATCTCATACCGATCTTTCGTTCAAACCATTCACTCAAAGTGAGTTCATACCCCTATATTTTCCGAGTTTTTAATGTTTTCAGGGGGGATACGAGTAAAAGCACAAGTAAATCTTGTGTTCAAAAATATGAATTTGGCTTATTATATCTTCCTATCATTGGTATACAACGGACATAGAACTTACTAAACATGATGAACATAGTTTTGCGGACAGTTTTATAAACATGATAAGGTACAAACTTTGCAAACACAGTTTTCAGAACAAAGGAACAACCTTATGAATTATAAAATACAGGATATTATTTTATAGAGATTCATGCAAATAACAAAATGGATTTTCATAGTATTATTAGTGAATTCATTTAGAGAACTACAGTGTGAGGCGCCTTATAACCCGAATTTCATGGAGGGAGAGCGTGAGTTTGTGTATAGGTCTATATGGGAGTGACAATCCCGCACCTGAAATGCTAGCTACAGTTAGGTAGGCATGGATGTGGTGACAAACATCATTTTCACGACGTCCAAGTACGTCATAATGTTGATCGTCCATAGTATGGTTATAAGAATCGACAGGTGAAAAAACGACTCGTTCACGTAATAATACACGTAACAAACAGTCAACAGAGTTAGTAACCATGTGATTACTTAGTATGTACGTTAGGGTTATAAGAAATTAGCATCCAACTTACAGTGGGATGTGTGATTTCTGCCTTATTTCCTGTTCCTTGTTTGGTTGTGGGCTTAGGGCAGAATCTCTCAATCGACTGTTTGTTCGATCTAGATTTCTATAATTCGTATGTATTAAGTGATCACAGGAGGGTATTAACAACACTTTCAGGATAAATAGCAACACGTTATCATCTAGTTTTATTTATATAATAAGACTACTACACAATGGTTTTCATACAAAGGTTTTCGAACAGAACAATGCTTAAACAACATAGTATGGTAGATACTGGTACACCACGATTCGAAACAGATAATTCAAAGAACGTACACTTAAGGAAAATATAGGATTTTCCAGGGTAAACATCGGTATTTTTACAAGTAGTTGGTTCATTATTCAACTAACGAACGCTCAAAAGTAAATCCTTGGCTGCTAAGTTTATGCATCTAGGTTATGTATGAAGAATACCTGATAGACTGTGGAATGTGTGGTTTCCGCCTCATTCCCTGCTCCTCGTTTGGTTGTGGGTTTACGGCAGATCCACACAACTAACTGTCTATCCGATATTGGTTTATACATAACTAGTGTGAACTAAGAAGTCATGGAAGGAATTGGTTAATCATACTTTACATAAGAAAATATTGGATTTTGTCGAGGAACACTTTCAACTGACATCAAAGAATCATTTTTACTTAACATTCATTACATCAGAAAATTTAAGGTTTTCTGGAGAAACATAACGTACTTTTTGAAAGAACAAAGAATAGTTTTCTAAAACATAACGCTTATGAACTCACCAGCTTTATGCTGATACACTTTCAAAACTTACTTGTATTCTCAAGACACTGACAGACAGGTACATGCACCGGGTTCAAGAAGATGGAGCATAGTAACTTTGAGTCTTTACTTTTTATTTACTTTTGGTTTCAATCATGTATAATTCATATGCAATGTAAACATATTACTATTAATACAATGGTTGTTGTTGCTTTGATTACTATTATTCAATTGTTGTGATCCTACGCATGGCGTCCTCCACCCCAAACGTTTCCGCCGCTTCGGTTTGGGGTGTGACACATGCATGTCCAATGCATGACTCAAACTCTTATTAAATGGTGGTTGTCAAGGCCAACAAAATAAATAACCCTAAATCTTTTACACTAAAATAATTTATAGCAGTAAAGGGGTCGAATCCACGGAGATTGGTTCAATTTTATAACTTTGATAATATTGTTGTACAAACACTTGTAAAACTAAAATAAAAATAAAATTGGGGGATTTTGATCTTTTGAGATGTTTAAAAGAAAAATAGAATTGCACTAAGATTTAAAAACACAAATCAACAAAAGAAAAGTTTGATGTAAAATCAATAAAAGAAAGATGGTTGACTTTGGACTTTCATTACTTGAACATTTAGTTAAATAATCATGAGAATACCAAGGTGCAATACTTGTGTTTACAATCTAACTTGGCTATAGCAATTTATTATTGGAATAGTGTCTAAGGCTGCAACTATATTAGGCAAGTATTTGACCCAATTGTGCATGGTCCTTTTGGGTTGCCTTCACCATAGCAACTTGACAGGATGATTTATTATGAGAGAATAAATATTATTAATATATTATGAGAATAATATAAGGAATAATAATATTGTTATTTGATTAATATAAGTCATAAATTAATTAGAATTAATTTGGTGACTTAAAGAGATTAATTAAATAAGAGGGTATAAACTGTCAATTGTTTGATAGTTACACTTTGGGCTGTAAATCCTTCTTGGATAGGGTTGGATGATTTCTAGGGCTTGGGATAAGCCACAAATCGTCCAAGGGCTTATCTTGGAAAGGATTTGGATTGCTTTGAGTAAAGATTATCCAACTAGGGTTTAAGGGTGAAACCCTAGGAGCCTTACAAGTATAAATAGACCCTTGGGGCAAGGGAAATCGGCACCTCTGCTAAAGCAAAGAAACCCTGGCCGATTTCTATTCCCTCTCCTCTCTCTCTCTCAAATCATCCTCCTGCTAGTTGGTGTTTGTAAGCCATTAGAGGAGTGACATTTGTGACTCTAAAGCTCCAAGAACAAGAAGACCAAACAAGTGTTTCAAGGTATACTTCTAACTTTGATTTTGTATTGTTCTTATACTCTATTAGCCATTAGAAGTCTTGGATTCAATGCATGTTTAATTAGAGAAACCTAGATCCAAGCATTAGGTTTTGTATGTGCACATAGGAATGTTCATATGGCCAAAACCCGTTAGTGGTATTAGAGCCTAGATTGTTTTCTATTAAATTGATGCTTGATTGTTTGTTTCTTGCTTGCAAAATTCGAATTTTGTGATTCTATGTCATGAACTCGACGAGTCCGAGCGTCAGGAAGGGCCAAAATCGGGATTTTTTGATATTTATTTTATGGAAACTTGCCTTTATCATATTAGATCAATCATAATCCGATTTTTTGATATATATGGCTATAATCTTGATCTAATTAAAGATATTTATCAATTAATAAAATATTTAATTTCCTTATGTGATAATTAATTAATTATTTTGATTAAATTGGTAAATTATTTTGCAAGAAATCATTAAATAAATCAAATATGGATAATTATGGAATTAATTGTTAATTAAGATTATTTGTTATTTGATCCTCTATGTTTTAAATGTTTAAAACTTGCCCTCAAGTTTTGAAATTTATGTTTTGTGATTAAAAGTTTAATTTAGACAATTTAAATTTCAAACCCTAGAATTTTACAAGTTTAAAATCCAATCCTATACTAATATAATATTACAAGATTAATATATATATATATATATATATATATATATATATATATATATATATATATATAAAATTAAAATTATAGTCTTACCGTTAGTAGGCCTCATTCACGAAGCCGGTCTATAAGGTGGGTATAAGGTTGCGGCCTATATAATGACGCTTAATGGGTGTACACTCACACCCACCGCTTGCTTGATCGGTGGAGGGTCGTTAGCCGAACGGGTAGGATAGGGCAACCTCATCCTCTCATTAAAAGTATAATATAAAATACAAAGTAACTACATGTTTTTCAAAAATTTCCCAATCTTAGTTACTTTAGGAAAAGTGAATTGATGCAATCCCATGAAATTACACTTTACACCTTGCTAAGAAGTTAGTGGAGCGTGTGTGGTTTACCGGCACACTAATCGGTTCTAAGCGAAGGTGGCAAAGGGTGATTCATTGTTTATCATAGTTCGATGGAGCGTGTGTGGTTTACCGGCACATCGAATAGGTGATCGTTACAATGAAGGCACCATGTAAATTTGCATGGTAATTCACACCCACTTTGTGATCCTCGGTATCCCAGTCACAAACAAGAGGGGCATATCGAGATTTAAACATGCCATTGAAAAGTTTCAATGAATCTCATCTAAACCTAGGAATTCTCAATACATTTAGAACTTAAAGATATGTTTTGTGGTGGAGAATTAGTGAATCGTCATTCACTTACCTTCAAATTGTTTGCATATTAGATTACGACATCCCTTTTCTAATATGTAAATATTGTTGTTGGATCCTAGCCCTAATTTTTCTTATTGGGTGATAATTAGGGATTCATATTCTAATCTATCTTTGTCCTTTCTATTTGTAGATGTCGAACGCAAACAACGTTGCTGCTAGTTCATTCACATTGATGAGTCTTTGTCAAAAGGTCACTTTCGATGGGACGAACTTTAGCGAATGGATAAGATACATTCGCACTATTGCTCGCTATGAGGACAAGGAGTATGTCCTCGATAAGAAGCTCGAGAAAATCAACCCTGAAAACGCTACTCCGGCTGAAATGACCGCTTTTGAAACTCACGAGCGTGATGCAACAAAGGTACATTGCATCATGATAGCCACTATGAACTCCGAATTCCAAAAGTCCTATGAGGACATGTACCCATATGAGATGCACCAAGACTTGTTGGAGAGATATCACCAAAACGCGAGACAAGAGCGTTATGAGATTTTCACTAACATGATTTCCGCTAAAATGGGTCATGGAGAGTCTCTTACTGTGCACCTGCAAAAGATGCAAAGGTATGTC
The DNA here is from genome assembly GCF_002870075.4 of Lactuca sativa. Taxonomy (NCBI): domain Eukaryota; kingdom Viridiplantae; phylum Streptophyta; class Magnoliopsida; order Asterales; family Asteraceae; genus Lactuca; species Lactuca sativa. The sequence goes on along the minus strand of NC_056628.2, from coordinate 138,167,783 downwards.
GACCGTCTTCGCAAATTGAATGTTGACTTTGGGGAAGACTTGGCGATCCACATGGTGCTTCACTCTTTGGCTCCAAGTTACAATCAATTTAGGATGACCTACCACATGAACAAAGAAGAGGTCACCCTAAGCAGGCTCCAAGGTCTCTTGAGGGTCGCTGAGAGCAACTTCAAGGACCAGTCTGTTGCACGAACTCCCAATCCACCCGCTGCTCCTGTTTTGGCTATTGGACAAGGAAGGGGAAAGAAGAGGAAGGCTTCATCTAAGAACCATCGCAAGGTTAAGTCCCGAGATGGTGCCTCTTCTAGTGGGACCAAAGTTGATCCTGCTAAACCCTGCCCTAACCCAAAGGAGGCAGAGTGCCACCACTGCCACAAGATAGGACATTGGAAGAGAAGCTGCACAGAGTACCTGCAAGCCATCAAGGAAGGAAAGATCAAGCCGTCTTTCGCAGGTATATACACAATTAAATCTAACGAATCATCTCATGCTATTTCTTGGGTTCTTGATACCGGTTGTGGTTACCACATTTGTTCTAATGTGCAGGGACTAAGAAGAAATAGAGACGTAGAGCACGGAAGAATAAATCTAATCATGGGGAACAGAAGATCGTCGCCTGTGACCAAGATTGGAGTGTATTCTTTAGTTCTTAGGAATGGTTTATCTTTAGATTTGAACAATTGTTGCTATTCGCCAGAAAGGGTTAGAAACATCATTTCATTTCATGGTTTGTTTAGACAAGGTTTTAGATTTTCTTTTAATAATGAGAATGGTTCTATTTTGGCTTATCTAAATGGTGTCTTTTATTTTGAAGCTATACCATGTAATGGAATTTATGAAACCGTTTTGATTGTAGATAACTTAGGAAATGATGTTTTATGTATGGATTCTTCCAATAGTATGGATAGAGCATCCTTGTGGCATTGTCGTCTTAGACATGTCAACAAGAAACGCATAGCCCAACTCCAAAAGAATGGAGTGTTGGAGTCATTCGACCTTAGGGAAGATGACACATGCGAGTCTTGTTTACTTGGAAAGATGGCTAAGTCACCCTTCACAAGTACGTGTGAAAGGGGTGAGGGTCTATTGGACCTAATACATACCGATGTATGTGGACCGTTTAGATCAACCACGAAGGATGGGAACCGCTTCTATGTGACTTTTACCGATGACTATAGTAGATATGGGTATATCTACTTAATCAAGCAAAAGTCAGAAACTTTTGAAAAATTCAAAGAGTTCAAGAATGAAGTGGAGAATCAATTGGGCAGGAAAATCAAGATGCTTCGATCCGATCGAGGAGGAGAGTACCTAACTCTTGAGTTCCACGATTATCTCAAGGAGTGTGGATAGTTTCACAATTGATGCCACCTAGGACACCACAATTGAATGGTGTGGCAGAAAGGCGTAATCGAACCTTGTTGGACATGGTTCGCTCTATGATGAGTCGTGTTTCACTATCTATCTCTTTTGGGAGGTATGCCTTAGAGACTGCCGCCCATATCCCTAACCGAGTCCCTACTAAGAAGGTTGCCAAAACACCTCACGAGATGTGGACAGGGAAAGCTCCCTCGTTGGCACATATCAAGGTTTGGGGCTGCGAGGCTTTCGTAAGATGAGATACTCACGACAAGCTCGAGCCTCGTAGTGAGCGATGTATTTTCATCGGCTACCCGCAGAAATCCTTTGGATATCTCTTCTATAGACCAAAGGACAATGTTGTCTTTGTTGCGAGGAGAGGAGTTTTCCGAGAGCGAGAACTCATAAGCCAAGGAGACAGTGGGAGGCAAATCGAGCTTGAAGAGATTCAAGAATCGATAGATGAAGGAACCTCTACCGCTGGCACTCAACCCGAGGAGGAAACTCCGGTTGAACCGATTGACGAATCCTTACCTCTTAGACGTTCCGAAAGAGTTAGAGTTCAACCCCAGTTTTATGGTTTTCATATTACTACCGAAGGGGACACATATATTAGTGATGGTACACTAATAAACCTTGATGAACCTAATAGCTATAAGGAAGCCATGGCAGGCCTAGAGTCTGCGAAATGGAAAGAGGCAATGGATAGCGAGATCCGATCCATGTATGATAACCAAGTTTGGAATTTGGTTGATAATGTGCCCGGACGTAAGACTGTTGGGTGCAAATGGATCTTCAAGAAGAAGACCGACGTGGATGGAAACGTACACACATATAAGACGCGATTGGTTGCGAAGGGCTTTACTCAAACTCCCGGAGTGGACTATGATGATACCTTCTCACCAGTTGCGAAGATAAAGTCTATTAGAGTGATGCTAGCTATTGCCGCATTTCATGATTATGATATTTGGTAAATGGATGTCTAGACCGCTTTCCTTAATGGGAAGTTGGCTGAGGATGTTTACATGGCTCAGCCAGAGGGGTTTGTGGATCCGAAGCATCCGAATAGAGTGTGTAAGCTTGAGAAGTCCATTTATGGACTTAAGCAAGCATCTCGCAGATGGAATCTTTGCTTCGATGAGAAAGTCAAAGAGTTTGGATTTGTACGAAGAGAAGATGAATCGTGTGTATATGTCAAAGCCAGTGGGAGTATAGTAAGCTTCCTCGTTCTATATGTCGATGGCATATTACTCATAGGAAACGACGTCCCGACTCTGCAGGAGGTTAAGTCCTGGCTTGGGAAGTGCTTCGCTATGAAGGACCTTGGAGAGGCTTCTTATATTTTGGGAATAAGGATAGTAAGAGAGAGAAGTAAGAGACTAATAGGACTTAGTCAGAATACTTATTTAGAGAAGGTACTAAAACGTTTTAGTATGGAAAACTTGAAGAAGGGAGAATTACCGATACAAAGTAATGCCAAGTTGAGTAAGACTCAAAGTCCGAGTACCGAAGCTGAAATAGCAGAAATGAGCCGAGTACCATACGCTTCCGCAGTTGGCTCAATCATGTATGCTATGACTTGTACTCGCCCCGATGTAGCCTTTGCTTTGAGCACGGTTAGCAGATATCAAGGGAACCCTGGCAGAGCCCATTGGATTGCAGTGAAGAATATCCTTAAGTACCTTCGGAGGACGAAGGAATGGTTCTTAGTCCTCGGAGGGAGTGATGACTTGAAGGTGCGAGGGTATAGTGACGCCATCTTTCAGACCGACAGGGACAACTACCGTTCGCAGTCGGGCTGGGTCTTTACCCTAAATGGAGGAGCAGTAACTTGGAAATGTTCCAAGCACGAAACCGTAGCTGATTCAACGTGCGAATCAGAGTACATTGCAGCGAGCGAAGTGTCGAAGGAGGCAATATGGTTAAAGAACTTCATCGGTGATCTTGAAGTTGTACCTGCCATAAAGGAGCCCATGGAAATTTTCTGTGATAATGAAGGAGCGGTTGCCTTGACCAAGGAACCAAGAGATCATGGTAGATCATGACACATCGACAGAAAATATCACTTTATTAGACATCGTGTATAAGAAGGACAACTCGTAGTAAAGAGGATATCATCAGAAGATAACCCAGTAGATCCGCTTACGAAGGGACTGAGTAGGGTTAAGCACTTGCAGCATGCTAGGAGTATTGGGCTGAAGGATGATATTAGCATAGATTAGATAGTAGTAGAAACGTGTAATAGATAAATGTAATTAACATTTGATGATTAAATAAAAAGAGTATTATTTATGGGTAATGTTACTATCTTATGTTAATTGTTTAACTATTGTTTCATTTTGCATGTTTTGACTTCCAGAATAATTGAGTTTATTAAGAATAATCAAATTATTCAAATTGTCCACAATCGTTCATATGTTGGAAGTAGATATGAATGAAGATTGTCATGAATCGGTGTGTAGATTGTCTAAATGGTATTAGACATAGCAAAGGGTTGCTGCAACGTTCATGAGTGCTTATGAACTGGTTTTGAGCATTGGAACAAACCCGCGCTTGTTGGAATCACCTTATGGAATATGATATAAAAGGGTGATCGCAAGACGATAATATCATATAGTCTTAAAACCTAGATATATGGTTTGTTATTTGTTAATTGGTTGTACATTGATAATGCGAAAACGCATCAGTAACTCGGTGTTATAAAACGCATTGTTTTGTATAGTTGATTAATGAATAAGTAAATGCATATAAGTCGAAGTTTATCTGTAACTTTTATCCCAAGAGGGTAAAAGCGATATCTCGGCCGCTCGATGATTTGATTTGACTTATGTGTCGGGCCCGGTCATAACTAAATTGATGTGTTCGATTAAGTTCTATGTCGAATAAATCGGAGATCGAGAAACCAAATGCTAGACTAATTATTCCATAGAATTGTCAGCATGATATCTAACAGAGGACTGTACGATCCCTTATCTAAAGGACAAGATTGATTAGATCAGAGTTTGACAACGTCTTTAAGAGCTACGATTGAAAATCGAATTGTACTTGTGCATATAGTTACTAGACTTATCCAAGTGGGAGACTGTTGGAATAGTGTCTAAGGCTGCAACTATATTAGGCAAGTATTTGACCCGATTGTGCATGGTCCTTTTGGGTTGCCTTCACCATAGCAACTTGACAGGATGATTTATTATGAGAGAATAATATTATTAATATATTATGAGAATAATATAAGGAATAATAATATTGTTATTTGATTAATATAAGTCATAAATTAATTAGAATTAATTTGGTGACTTAAAGAGATTAATTAAATAAGAGGGTATAAACTGTCAATTGTTTGATAGTTACACTTTGGGCTGTAAATCCTTCTTGGATAGGGTTGGATGATTTCTAGGGCTTGGGATAAGCCACAAATCGTCCAAGGGCTTATCTTGGAAAGGATTTGGATTGCTTTGAGTAAAGATTATCCAACTAGGGTTTAAGGGTGAAACCCTAGGAGCCTTACAAGTATAAATAGACCCTTGGGGCAAGGGAAATCGGCACCTCTGCTAAAGCAAAGAAACCCTGGCCGATTTCTATTCCCTCTCCTCTCTCTCTCTCTCAAATCATCCTCCTGCTAGTTGGTGTTTGTAAGCCATTAGAGGAGTGACATTTGTGACTCTAAAGCTCCAAGAACAAGAAGACCAAACAAGTGTTTCAAGGTATACTTCTAACTTTGATTTTGTATTGTTCTTATACTCTATTAGCCATTAGAAGTCTTGGATTCAATGCATGTTTAATTAGAGAAACCTAGATCCAAGCATTAGGGTTTGTATGTGCACATAGGAATGTTCATATGGCCAAAACCCGTCATTTATAAGCATAACTTGCCTCAAATCTTCTTTTGTATTAAAATGACTAGAGAAGCTCATAGCACATTTCCTAAATCAAAGTCACAAAACTAATGAAGCATGCAATTTTGTGAAAATCAATTAGCATTAGGTTTTAAGATTCACGAAATGCAAAGAGTAATCTATTGCTTTCATTACCACTATGGAGAAAATATTTTCTTAGTCTAAATGAAATGAAAACAAACATTTAAACTAATTGTTGCTTGTTAAATTGAAGACCCATTACTTAGACAAGAATTTAACCAACAAAAATAACATTCACATATCAATATTCATGACTAGAGATATATAAACAAGAGGAGCTTTTCATAGAGAATATAATCATAGATATTCAACACAATTTCATGGAGTTCTTCAAAATAACCAAATCATTCAAGAAATTACATCCAAGTCAACCAAAAGAAGTTTAGCCTAGCATGGCTAAACTCAAGAAACTAAAATAAAAATAGATAGTACCAAACATGTAGCAAGATTTAAGAGTGAAAATATGATGTTCTTCACAATGTTCTTGGGGTTCTTCTAGCTCCAAACTCCAGAGAAAAGTCAAAAAAATCGGATCCAAAGTTTTATCACAAGTGAACCACCAACCATCCCAAAACAGAGGCAAAACCACAAAACCCGGTTTCTTCACTGCATGCTGCACATGGACGACTGGCGAGTACACGCGGACCATTTATAGGACACGTAGACAAGTACTAGAGCACACGCGGACCGCGTGAATTCTGCTGAGTGGGTCATTTTGCCCATTTGATTGGCACACCAACCCAATCTTCTCATTAATGTTTCAGCCCATATGCACAAACTCTTGAGAGCCCAATTATGCCTTCCAAAGCCTTTAAAGATGCTCCAATGCTCCTTTAATCTTCCATAGGTCGAGTACTCGTGCCTCGTCATCATTTTCACTAAAAATTAAGTCTAACTCGATTTCTTATTTATGTTGACACCAAGCTCAATCGCACCACTTCAAGTCCACAAGCAAACCGCAAGCCTCCAAAAGTCCCGCACTCCTTCCATATCTCCAATGACAAATAGTCTTCGGTACATCTTGCAATTAAGCTCAAAAGACTGGAAAGCACCCGATAAAGGAGAAAAATAACAAAAAGAGAAAATATGCATGAAGATTAACGAAAATGAGATGGTTTTAACTAAAAATAAACTATGAAAAGTAGTAAATAAAATGAAACTATCATTAGACCACAAGTGGGAAAAATGAGATCTAAACTCAAACTTGGAGTCCCAAACTTCACCAAAACATAGATCCGAAGACAATAATGAAGAGAATAAGCCACTGATCCATAAAGTTTTCGACTTTATGGACCTTATGCAAGAAATCCCACCCAAACATGCACAAAGGGGCTTATAACTTAGATCTAGAAAGAGATGGATGGAAAGGTCCAAGCTTTATGACTTACAATGGTCCAAAATCTCCAAGAGATTGCAAGATGAAAGCCTAAATGCCAAGAGCTTGCTCAACCAAGATCTTCTTCCACTTCAAGTAACCAAAAACCACCAAAGAATGCTTCGAGGATCTAAAAAATGCTTATAAACTTCAAGAGAGTCAAGATTAGGGTTTTCCAAAGGCTTAGAGGGTAAGAGACGTTGAGGATGGATAACCAGCCTCTTATTCACTTAAATACCCAAAAATTAGGCTTTGGGGTCATTAATCTGGTCCTACGTTGTGAGACCTATGTTGCACGTCATGAGTTCCCAGAAACGCAGGTTAACAGGTCAACGGCCAGTCACGATGTGATCCCTAAGACTTCACGTCGTGAAGACCCTCTATATGCAAAACAAAAAAGTAAATTAGTACCTTAGGTTACTGGATGTTACAATTCTCCCCCACTTGAATCAAACTTCATCCTTGAAGTCCGTTGCATCGAATAACTCCGGGTAGTGGTCCCTCATCTCATCTTCCGGCTCCCAAGTCCACTTTGAACCTTTACGATGTTACCATTGCGCTTTCACCAACTCAACAACCTTGTTCCTTAAGGGTTTTGTCTTTCGAAAAAGGATCGCCACTGGTCTTTGAATATACTTCAGGCGGTCATCCACCTGAATATCCTTCAAAGGTACCACTGTGTAATCATCCACTAAGAAATTATGTTGCTGAGAGACATGGAACGTGCTATGAATCTGTCTAAGCTCATCTGGAAGATCCAAGCGATAAGCAAATCAGCCCACTCGAGCCAAAACCCTGAAAGGACCAATATACCTGGGGCCGAGCTTTGCCCACCTCCTAAACCAGATGACACCTTCAGGAGAACCATATCTCCCACCTGGAACTCTAAATCCGACCGGCCCCCATGACGTGCCACAACCTCCATGATATAAACCTCGGCATAATACTACCTCTACTTTCCCTGAAACCTGAAATCTCGAATTGGTATGACTCCCAGACAAACCTCCCATACTGAACCGCTACCATGTCAAATCCTCATTGAAGTCCATACTTAAACAAAACGCTTCCAACCCTACATTGACTTGACGCCTCTACTGGCAACAAAATCACTAACCACTTATTGCTGCAGAAAACTTTTACTTGACAGAAGGCTCTGATAATCCTTTGAGTAGAAGACTCATCCCTACAACGGTTAATCTCAGATGAGAGTTGCGCAACAGGGTCAAATCATTTACTCTGATATTATTTAATCTAAGTTGCAAGTGACTTAGCATATTCTCTGAATAACAAGCGACTCCACAAACGAGTTCCAAATAATTAATACCGCCTTGACTTATTGTGATGCCCCTCACAGATAGAACCAATCCAGAACACAATCACAAGATCCCGATCTACCATCAAAACAAAATCCATTTTTTACCCCTGAACCATTCAACTGATGCCCTCAGCATACAGATACCCTATTTCACATCCTACTGAAAAGAAAATCTTACACATAAACACTCGTGATTCCCAATGCGAGTTCCCACCCGAAAACCAACCCAATACTTAACTCATAATCCGAGATCCAAATATCTACATTTGTATTTCACTTGAAACCTTCTGATTCATGGCAATCCCCTCACCAAACTGGGTTATAGAGATTCCCAAACTATTGCTAAGACTACCAGTCTCGCACCTGGTCCAACCACCAGGTTCCCAAGTGTAACAACCCGAAATTTCGTATCATTGCTTGTACCCCTTTTTGTAACTCATTTCGATAATCCAATCGTCGTTTCCAATTTCGTTTCCGATTTCGTCATTTAATTAAGTAATTTACGTGTATTTTATATTATGACTTAATGGGTGTCCTAATACCTTTAGAAATCATTCTAACACCTCATATTAGTGATCGGAACATTTCTAGAATCAACCATATCGAGTTACGGCAACTTGATCGAGTGCGACCAAAAGCCCCGTCTAACGCCGGTATCGGGTGGAATTCCACCGTGTCCCGAACTTGGATACTATTTAAAGTGATCCAAGCTTCCATTTGAAGCTTTTTCTTCATCTCACAACCCTCTCTCTAACCTCTCTCCTCATTCAAGATTAAGGTCCAAAAACATAGAATTAAGGCTCCAAATCATAGAGGTAACTTCCCTAACTTGTTATTCAACCTTTTAGGCCTTCAAATATGTGTTTAAAATGTGATTTTGGACCTGGAACATGTGTTTACGGCCAAGGAGCATGCTTGGGCCATAAACACTTAATAAATGGGTTTTTGAGCAATTTAACCCCTCCAAACCAACTTTGGGACTTAGATATGACTATATGGCTTACAAATCCGGACTTAGAACACCCTAAACATGAATTTTGAGGAACAAATATGAGTTTACGGCCAAGGAATATGCTTGGGCCATAAACCCCTCAAACATGGGAAGTAAACTCATTTATACATGTTTAAAAGCCATATAACTCCACCAATAGCCTTGGAATAAATCCTAGAATCATCTAAAAATAGTTTGGGGACCTTAAACATGTCAAACACCCTCCAATTAGGTGTTTACGGCCATGACACCCCAAGAATATGTTCCAGGGCCGTAAACTCCTAAAGATGAGTCATTTGATTCCCTAAATTCATACCAAGGCTTGTAAAAATTATTGGAATCGCATGTGATTAATCTAAGGCCATTAAATCATCAATCGAAGGGGGTATAGGATCTTACGACCGTAAACTCCTTGTTTAGGGCCGTAAACTCCCTTTTTTGATGTTATTAGTGATTTAATCCTTTCCAAAGCCTTAGATAAATTCATCCCAATCATCCCTCAAGTGTTATTGACCATTAAGCACCATAAACCTTGCCAACATGAGTTCACGGCCGTGAACTCATGTGTGAGTAGTGTATAAGGCCGAAATCTCCATAAGGAGTTTACTCTTGAAGAGTAAACTCAATTCCCAAGCCCCACGCATCAATACACGTCCATAGATGTCACCCGGGTCACTCCAAACACTCGTTTTGAAGTGTTTTCGCTCATTGGAGTGTAATATCATATCTAATTAGTAATTTAAAATCTAATTAGATATATTTGTATACCATTTCATATTACATAGGAACCTCGCGTGTTATCAAGCCTCGAATCGACACATAGCGTATGAACCAACACGTTTTCTCGTCTGGTGAGTTCATACCCCTACCTTTTTTCAATGGTTTTTAAATGTTTTCAGAGTGGAATACAAGCAAAAGTACAAGAATATCTTGTACTTAAATTCATTATTTCACTTAAATGGTTTCATAATTTGCACACTTTTAAGAATTGAAAACCTACTAACAAACTGTTTTAACTTGCAGAGTTGATTGTTCAAACCGATTTTCAATTCTTATTATTATATACTGTTATGTTTCACAATTGATTGTTCACACTTATATTGTTAGAGATCATAAAACATTATAATGTCTGTATTAAAACACCTAGGCTCGAGTGTAAAGGACAGACACCATTAGAAACCATAAAACATTTGTAATGTCCTTAATAAAACACCTAGGCTCGAGTGTAAAGGACAGGCACCATTAGAACTTAGTTAGTCATAGATACTACTTCCCTAGGCACGAGAAGTAAAGAGTAATCTTAAAGATTGGAGACACGTCCTCTGTAACACTTCCTTGGCACGAGAGAGTGGAGGACTACCCGTTTAACCAGAATCTCCAAGAGGGAGAACGTGACTTGAGTGTATAGATCTATATGGGACTGACAATCCTGCACCTGGCTGTTAGCTATACCCGAACCGAAAGGTTCAAGGGTGACGAAAGTCATAAAAAGGATATTGGCCCTGGCCCGAGTCATATCTAGTCTGAAGTATCGTTAAGGACTCGCAATCAAGATTATGAACACTTCACACTTAATTATTAGTTTTATGTACGTAATAAAACTAATGTACATTTAAGGATAATCAAACTTTCAGGAGAATTCATACACACACATTCAGGAAAATATGGGATTTTCCTGGGGATAACACTGAACATAATCGGAATCGGTAACAATTCGCACACACACACACACATTCAGGAAAATATGGGATTTTCCTGGGGTTAACACTGAACATAATAAGAATTGGTAACAGTTCACACACACACACACATGTAGGAAAATATAGGATTTTCCTGGGTAACAGTAATACGTAACCAGAAACGTGTAACAATTTAGATACCAAACTTTACAATTCACAAGAACAATCATGTTTTCAGTGTACATCTTTTACATTACATTTTGGATTTTGTAACCAAATTTTAAGAAAATATGGGATTTTCTTGGATAACCACTTTTTCAGGAAACCAAAGGAACTCGTACATTTTCAGAAAAACTAACCGCTAATGAACTCAGCATCTTTATGCTGATTTTCAAACCGCTTGTATTCTCAGGTCCACATTAGACAGGTACCCGACGATCTCTTTTGGCGAAGACGGAGTGCGTAGAAGACTCGTCTCATTTTGTTCATATATACTATGTATCACATGTATAACTTTACTTTTGAAACAAATGTAAACTTTTCTATATGTAATGTAATGGTTGTTTTACTTTACTTACTGTGTGCATTGGATTTGATACTCAACGTGGAGTCAACCCCGGAAATGTTTCCGCCTTCGGTTTTCGGGGTGTGACAGATTGATATCAGAGCCCATTTTTATAGTGAATGAAGTATAACAAACCTTACATGGTATAAAAATATAAACATTAAGGGGCCTAAGTGCTCTGAACTAAAAGTATCCATCAAAATATAAGTATTTTCAAAAGTATATAAGTATAGCGAACCGTCGAGATTCGTAACTACAAGTAGAACAAAACATAAGTAAATGGGTGTCGTATGCTGCGGTTAAACTTGGGCAGTTATGTAGTCGTGTCTAGGATCAATATAGCCTGGCCAACTATATTCATTCGAGACATGGCCAACATGTGCTTGGGAGTGACTGTGATATGCGGCATGCCTAAAACTTACCCTAATATCACAAACATCGAGCCAGTGTAGTAGCGAATCATGAAATACTATGGGAGTATTTCTCGAGCCAATCCTTGGTATAAATCCTCGTTCATGCATTGTTCTTTGATCATTCCTTTAGCGATAATTTTCTTTCCTTGATAACTCTTTCCTGCTTTATCGCTTATTCAGCATATATCTGTCATATCTCTTGATTCAATTCAGAGGACTTATCATCCTCTCTCTCTCTTGATCTTATTAGATCTAGATGCCTCCAAGAAAGAGACCCAGCTCCAAGACCAACAACTCTCCACCACCACCTCCTCCCCAAATTGATCCTGTAGTATTCCAGGCAGCTATTACAGCCGCAGTGGCAGCTGCCATGTCTCAACGGAACTCTGGCGGTTCTGGTGATTTGGGAGGTGGTACCCAAACCCAAAACCAAGAAAGCAGTCAGGGACACTGAAAAGAGGGTTCCTATAAAGATTTCATGAACGCGAAACCCATGTCCTTTGATGGAACTGGAGGTGTCATTTCCCTCACCAGATGGTTCGAGAAGATCGAATCCATCTTTGAAATTTGCGCCTGCTCAGAATCTAACAAGGTGAAGTTTGCCGTCTGCACCTTTATTGACAAAGCCCTGACTTGGTGGAACGGCCGAGTCAAATCCCTAACCTTACCTGTAGCCAACGCCATGGGTTGGGAAGCCATGAAGGAACTTCTGCTGGCTGAGTACTGCCCTCGGGGCGAAGTGCAGAAGTTAGAACAAGAACTCTGGAACCTGAAGATGAAGGGTTCCGATATCATCGCTTACACTTCCAGGTTCGATGACTTAGCATTACTCTGCCCATGAATGGTTACCCTGGAGAGTAAGAAGATAGAGAGATTCATCCGGGGGCTGACCCAGCCAACAAAAGGAAACGTCATAGCTGCGAGGCCGGATACATACGACAGCGCCAAACGCTTAGCACAAATCTTAATAGATCATAGTGATGACCCTGAGGAGACGTCTACCACTCCTGAGCTGACAGAGAGGAGTGGTGAGAAAAGAAAGATTGGGAAGAAGGAGAAAAGTCAGACATCGCAAGAATCTTCGAAGAGGCAGCAAACGGTGGCAATTCATGATGCCACTTCCCCTGTCGCCGTTTCTGTTGTTGGATCCTCAGCCCGAAAACCTGCCAGTAGGTATGCTGGAACCCTTCCTAGTTGTGACAAGTGCAACTATCATCACCTCCCTTCCAGTCCATGTATAGAGGTGTTTTGCAACAGTTGTGGCATAAAGGGTCACATGGCGAAAAACTTTAAGACATCAACCCAATCAACGAGTCAAGCTTCCGGAGCGGGCATTGGTCGGGCCTGCTATGATTGTGGAGAAGTTGGACATTACAAGCGAAACTGCCCCAAGGCAGTAACATCTGGCAACACCGGAAGAGTTCTAACGATAGGACAAGATGAGACAGCCACCGATCCCACCGTTGCCACAGGTATATTTCCCTCGTTGAATCTTATGCCTATGATTCTTTTCGATTTTATTGCTAAAAGAAATTTGTTAACCATCCATTCAAACATCTTTCTAAACCCTGTCCTTCATTAGTAATCGAAAACGTGTATCGTCGAGATGGTTATCAAGTGAGAAGGAGAATGCTAACGTCATATCCATAAATTGTATCCTCAATCCGAACAATTACTCTTTTCCATTCGATCTAATGGCAAACTTTTCATGAAATGCTTTGATGCCATCTTTGGCATGTAAGGACCGAGCCTCACTCATGTTGTTATTCTTGGTTTCAAGAAAGTCATCCGTCTTAACTTTCCTCCGACCCGACTCTCCTGATCTTCGTGCATCAAAGCTTAAAAAGTTTTCCCATGTATTCCTCGTCCGTCTGATCATCGAGAATGAGAAGTCTGCAACTCTTTCCCGATGCCTTTTCTGAAGATCTCCTGAGAATTTCTTTCCGAACGTGTAGTCAAGTCTCGCATCGACCTAATCCCCGGAATTACCACGTAGTCAAAACCTCAGTGAGGACGATGTATCCAAGGCAGCAACCAGGGCTTGATATGATCACTACGAGATAGTAGTGGTGCCCATCGGTCAAACCACTTTCCGGTAATGTAGATAAACAAATCAGTCATACTCATGGACCTTTCCAAAAGCTAAGGCAATAAAGAATTAGTCGGCACCGGAGGTACCCATAGAAACACGTTAACTCTTGGGTGCCGCCGACTATTATTGCAAACCCGTCTAGAAATTTCCTTTAGAACCATCGGACCCTTAGTTACTCTGCCACATGAAGATGTGCCCTCTTGTTGGAAGTCTTACTCTGGAAAGACATAGTACGCCTTGGGAAGTGCGGAAAACTTAACTCGTGGAACATTAGACCCTTCGAGATCCTCGTTAGGAATCGATTCTGTAGCCCTCTCCGAGTTATCTTCAGAACTCAACAACAACCATTTGGAAATTCCACGTCGTTATTCGTTAGGAGTGCCGACCTGACGAAACCCTAGTAATCCCTTTGATGAGATCGAAATCATCAGAAGTCCAAACCTCCATGAATGAAACAATTGGAATCATGGATTGATAGGTGGACCGTACGAAACAAAGCCGCATCCCGACAGTGAGGGTTCGCTGGAATGTCAAGCGGAGACCCGATTCCACTTAGGAACATGAAGAACCGAAGCAGTAGATTCATCCTCATATCTCCTTTCACTTCGCGATCTGTGTTTAAATCTTTGAATTTCGGGACGGGGGGATAATGTAACAACCCGAAATTTCGTATCATTGCTTGTACCCCTTTTCCTAACTCATTTTGATAATCTAATCGCCGTTTCCAATTTCGTTTCCGATTTCGTCATTTAATTAAGTCATTTACGTGTATTTTATATTATGACTTAATGGGTGTCCTAATACCTTTAGAACTCATTCTAACACCTCATATTAGTGATCGGAACATTTCTAGAATCAACCATATCGAGTTACGGCAACTTGATCGGGTGCGACCAAAAGCCCCGTCTAACGCCGGTATCGGGTGGAATTCCATTGTGTCCCGAACTTGGACACTATTTAAAGTGATCCAAGCTTCCATTTGAAGCTTTTGCTTCATCTCACAACTCTCTCTCTAACCTCTCTCCTCATTCAAGATTAAGGTCCAAAAACATAGAATTAAGGCTCCAAATCATAGAGGTAACTTCCCTAACTTGTTATTCAACCTTTTAGGCCTTCAAATATGTGTTTAAAATGTGATTTTGGACCTGGAACATGTGTTTACGGCCAAGGAGCATGCTTGGGCCGTAAACACTTAATAAATGGGTTTTTGAGCAATTTAACCCCTCCAAACCAACTTTGGGACTTAGATACGACTATATGGCTTACAAATCCGGATTTAGAACACCCTAAACATGAATTTTGAGGAACAAATATGAGTTTACGGCCAAGGAATATGCTTGGGCCGTAAACCCCTCAAACATGGGGAGTAAACTCATTTATACATGTTTAAAAGCCATATAACTCCACCAATAGCCTTGGAATAAATCCTAGAATCATCTAAAAATAGTTTGGGGACCTTAAACATGTCAAACACCCTCCAATAGGTGTTTACGGCCATGACACCCCAAGAATATGTTCCAGGGCCGTAAACTCCTAAAGATGAGTCATTTGATTCCCTAAATTCATACCAAGGCTTGTAAAAATTATTGGAATCGCATGTGATTAATCTAAGGCCATTAAATCATCAATCGAAGGGGGTATAGGATCTTACGGCCGTAAACTCCTTGTTTAGGGCCGTAAACTCCCTTTTGTGATGTTATTGGTGATTTAATCCCTTCCAAAGCCTTAGATAAATTCATCCCCATCATCCCTCAAGTGTTATTGACCATTAAGCACCATAAACCTTGCCAACATGAGTTCACGGCCGTGAACTCATGTGTGAGTAGTGTATAAGGCCGAAATCTCCATAAGGAGTTTACTCTTGAAGAGTAAACTCAATTCCCAAGTCCCACGCATCAATACACGTCCGTAGATGTCACCCGGGTCACTCCAAACACTCGTTTTGAAGTGTTTCCGCTCATTGGAGTATAATATCATAT
The DNA here is from genome assembly GCF_002870075.4 of Lactuca sativa. Lineage (NCBI taxonomy): Eukaryota > Viridiplantae > Streptophyta > Magnoliopsida > Asterales > Asteraceae > Lactuca > Lactuca sativa. The sequence continues at coordinate 138,152,098 of NC_056628.2, read as the reverse complement.
CTAATTAGTAATTTAAAATCTAATTAGATATATTTGTATACCATTTCATATTACATAGGAACCTCGCGTGTTATCAAGCCTCGAATCGACACATAGCGTACGAACCAACACGTCTTCTCGTCCGGTGAGTTCATACCCCTACCCTTTTTCAATGGTTTTTAAATGTTTTCAGGGGGAATACAAGCAAAAGTACAAGAATATCTTGTACTTAAATTCATTATTTCACTTAAATGGTTTCATAATTTGCACACTTTTAAGAATTGAAAACCTACTAACAAACTATTTTAACTTGCAGAGTTGATTGTTTAAACCGATTTTCAATTCTTATTATTATATACTGTTATGTTTCACAATTGATTGTTCACACTTATATTGTTAGAGATCATAAAACATTATAATGTCTGTATTAAAACACCTAGGCTCGAGTGTAAAGGACAGACACCATTAGAAACCATAAAACATTTGTAATGTCCTTAATAAAACACCTAGGCTCGAGTGTAAAGGACGGGCACCATTAGAACTTAGTTAGTCATAGATACTACTTCCCTAGGCACGAGAAGTAAAGAGTAATCTTAAAGATTGGAGACACGTCCTCTGTAACACTTCCTTGGCACGAGAGAGTGGAGGACTACCCCTGTAACCATAATCTCCAGGAGGGAGAACGTGACTTGAGTGTATAGATCTATACGGGACTGACAATCCTGTACCTGGCTGCTAGCTACAGCCGAACCGAAAGGTTCAAGGGTGACAAAAGTTATAAAAAGGATATTGGCCCTGGCCCGAGTCATATCTAGTCTGAAGTATTGTTAAGGACTCGCAATCAAGATTATGAACACTTCACACTTAATTATTAGTTTTATGTACGTAATAAAACTAATGTACATTTAAGGATAATCAAACTTTCAGGAGAATTCATACACACACATTCAGGAAAATATGGGATTTTCCTGGGGAAAACACTGAACATAATCGGAATCGGTAACAATTCGCACACACACACACACACACATTCAGGAAAATATGGGATTTTCCTGGGGATAACACTGAACATAATAAGAATTGGTAACAGTTCACACACACACACATGTAGGAAAATATAGGATTTTCCTGGGTAACAGTAATACGTAACCAGAAACGTGTAACAATTTAGATACCAAACTTTACAATTCACAAGAACAATCATGTTTTCAGTGTACATCTTTTACATTACATTTTGGATTTGGTAACCAACTTTTAAGAAAATATGGGATTTTCTTGGATAACCACTTTTTCAGGAAACCAAAGGAACTCGTACATTATCAGAAAAACTAACCGCTTATGAACTCACCAGCTTTATGCTGATTTTCAAACCGCTTATATTCTCAGGTCCGCATTAGACAGGTACCCGACGATCTCTTTTGGCGGAGACGGAGTGCGTAGAAGACTCGTCTCATTTTGTTCATATATACTATGTATCACATGTATAACTTTACTTTTGAAACAAATGTAAACTTTTCTTTATGTAATGTAATGGTTGTTTTACTTTACTTACTATGTGCATTGGATTTGATACTTAACGTGGAGTCAACCCCGGAAATGTTTCCGCCTTCGGTTTTCGGGGTGTGACACCAAGAGTCCAAATAACAAGGCTACCTAGCCAATAAACCTCTCTGAGTCACACACTAACCATCCACTTAATCCTGCAACTCAAGATCCAAAACCTTGACCCAACGGTCTCTACTAGGTCTCAACTGGATTTCCATAATCACACGAGCATCTCCCATGGGTCCCACCCAACTATACCATGGAGCGGCCTCGCCCACGGGTCCCACCCATCTAGAGCTACACAAGCCCAACTCCGCCTCAAACCCCAATGGTCCTCAACCCAAAAAAGAGAAATAATCCTCAATAATCCTGACCGGCATGCCCAAGACACGACTAATTCCTCTTTTACGATCATGACCACCTCCAACAATAGTCTACCTCGGACTGGTGAGTGCTACGATCCCATCGTATTATTACAACATTTCTAACCAACCATGGTTACCACCCACGGCCTTACCTTACCCTAACCATCATAAACCCATTCATCCTGACTCGAAACCTGCATCAAACTGCATCCAATAAGGTGTCTGATTCATGCTTCGAATCTCTAAGTGCTCAACCTGGACTTAGTCACCAGCATGCTATGCATAATAAAAGAGATGTTGACCAACGGTTGGAAGTTTCCTGAACTCCCACTTACACAACGTCAATCTAAACAACCACTTGGGTAGTATCCCTGCTGACCAGATTATGAAACTTGCCCTAGCTCCACACCTGATCCAACTCCCAGAATTCTGATCGATTCTCCCTTACTTAGATTTGACGAAGCTCTCTCTCATCCCATAAACCCGATGGATGCTCAACCAGAAAAACATCATACAACATGAACCGCCTATGACATGCGCTTACCAATACTAGCGATCCATTACTAGCCAATCTCAATGATTGCTCAACTCCTGAAGTCCTGAAGAATACTCTTGAAATCTTAACCAGTCCAAATCACCTCCCATGATACCAAACCAATTCCTTGAATTCTTATGCTGGAGACTAAAAATCATAACCCTTGCCTTAACTGACAAATCTTCACTCCAACTTCCATCCCTAAAGAATTACTAAATGCTAATCATCTACCACCCATGCAAAACAAAAAATCCCCCCTGACACTTCCAAAGACCAAACAAATCATGCAACTAACACTATCATCTTCTTACTACCACCCCTCCCCTAGAAACGGTAGTGCTTGAACCCAAAAGTTCTTCCCTAGACGACTGTCGATTCCACCATATCAAAAGATAAAACAAATAAACACTGAATTTACTGGAGAATTAACCCGCTAACCCTGACCAAAGGTCCTCCAAGCAATACCCCTGAATTGATCCTGAAAAAGACCTGGAACAACAACTAAACACGCTGAAACCCGCTCAACAAGGTACGACCCACTAACGATTCATTGAAGAGTTTCGGCATGCAGAATGACATATCAAAATCCTTGATAATATAACCCAGACAATAGCAGAAACTCAACCTGATATATTGCTTACCCAAACCAAAGCAAAATTCCAATGTAAACAAATTCCCGATAACACCCCTGAAGAAAGCAGAAGATAACATACCCGCTATAGCGTCAGAAGAAATCCTGATCTCCTCCTCCTAAGTTACCCCGTCCATCATGAGGACATGGTACATAACTCCCCTTCGATCCCAAAAGACAAGAACTAACCATAGGATCCTGCTTCCTGAAGGATTATAGGGATCTACAAGCTTTGGGCTCCAGTTGAGCCCCCAACTGCCCTACTACAACCTCGTCCCAAAAGGCCCCAAGATAACCATCCAATAGTTCTAACATCCATTTCTTGACTGAACCAAAGACCACCGAGGTCCATCCTCACACACTGCGAGTAACCTTCGATGAGATGAACTTCCACACCCACACATTGATCGGCTCAGTACCTGCTCCTGAGTCGGAACCAGAACCTGAACCCTTTTCATGAGTGCTCAACACCATACCGAAGACAACATGCAAAAGATCCGAATATACCTAAGAATCCGCATCCCAAAGGCTTCCTAGATTTTCCAAGACTCTCCCCGATTCGAGTATGGATCCTATGATTTTAGTAGTACGTCCCCATACTACCTTCCACACCTATCCATACTTTCCTCATTAATCCCCCCGAATCCTCTAAGTCACATTCTCAAATCCGTACACCCAATACTTGCTTCCCAGCACAACAACCCACTGAAGCCCCTAGGTTGTCCTAGGTTCCCGACCTCACCCTACCATTAGCTATTGAAGAACTCCCCATAATGTCAGTCACCCACCTCATGAATACAATCACATGCAACAAAGCTTATATAATCATTCGAGTAACAGATTCATCCTTACAACGGTTGGACTCAGATAAGAGCTGCATAATAGGGTCAAATTCATCACTCTTAGATTATTCAACCTTTGTCACACGTGTCTTGACATATTCACTTAGTAGCTAACTCCCATCACCTAAGAGTTCCGCAAAGCACAAAGCAAGCAATATCCGTGTAGTAGCACTCTAATCCATAGAATAATCACGAGCATCCAATCCCACATACTGCAACTCATACTAGGAGCTCCGACACCCACTACTGATTGCCTTACACATACAAACTATGTTGAATCTAGCGTCCCATGCTTCCTAGGCTACAAGGCATCACATATCAGGCCCACCTATCACTGCTAATTAGAACTAGAATTCAAGTCTACAAGATCATACAATAGGCATACAAAGGCATCTCTCCTAGCATTCTACCATGAAAAAACTGAGCAGATCCTTAGACCTAACTAGCATGCGACTCACAAATTCATAAATCAATTCATACCAGATAACATGTATGAGTTTTTTGGGAGAAAATTACTTGAGATCAGCTGATTGCATGCATCACACCCTTGCTTATCTTAGAAAACTCTTTTCTTAAAAATACTTATATTTTTTTAAAACTTTACCAAATCCTCAGTTCGAGTTTAGACACACCCTAGAGTATGTCTGAATTCCTCAAACCAAGGCTCTAATACCAACTTGAAACGTCCCAACAATAATGACATAAAATTTTCTTTTTTTTAGATTAATAAATCGTTAATACATATCATTTCCATAAAACCAAGGTAATCAAGATTTAGCAAAACATCATCAATCAGAGTAAATCATGAAATACAGAAACATGTGGTGTGTCATCTGCAATCATCCCGAGCTCTTTCCTTTGAAAACCGAAGTACCTGAAACATAAACCGAAAACCGTAAGCACAAATCCTAGTAAGTTTCCCAAGATACCACATACCAAACATAATAACTCACATATTGGGCCCCCGCCCTCCATCGGGCCTCGCCTAGTATCGAGACCCACTCGGCCTCGAGCCCTGCTCGGCATCAAGCCCTGCTCGGATTACAGATCTATCAATCACCAGGCCCTGTCTGACATTGGTCCCCGCCCAACACACACATAATCATATAACCATATAATCATATAAACAAATAGACTTACTAGAACATGCAATAATCACATAGACCATAACATACCATACAATCATCGAGCCCCGCCTGGCATCGGGCTTCGCCCGATAAGCATAAAAACACATACTTGTAACTAGCATACAATATACTCATCAGGCCACGCCTGGCATCGGGCGTTGCCCAGTAAGCATACCATGACACAACACATGCAAGAGTCACACAAATATCTAGCATCCTAACATATAAACCATGGACCGACGTTGGTGCCTTCGACCTGCTAAACCCAGAGAGGAAACTCACATCAACCGCTTAATCTCACAAATAAAAAATCTAGTTGTTGGTCCGCTGAAATCCCCGTGCTATCAATAAAATATCATCTAATTAATAACTGGAGTCCAATTCATAACAATCATAATATATTAAGATAAAAAGAGCACCTTACCATTTTATCTAGCTTGGTCCAAGACCAAGGCCCAAATTCCTTAATGATTACTTAAGCCCAAATATCGCCCGATTTTTCCAAATTGGACCCAATCACCTTCATGAGCTTTCAACCAAAAGTCCAATAAATACCATTAGCCCATCAAAAAATCCCAAGGCCCAACATGGTCCAAACTCCAGAAACGGGTTCTCACGTCATGGCTAGCCCTGGTCACGTCGTGTGGGCCAAATCGACCCAGTCCCGACTCAGCGAGTCAACTCAATCCATCAAGTATATTCCAGACTCCTTCACATCATGAACCAACCTTGAGTCATGTTGTGACCCAGTCTGGACAAAACAGATGGGGGTGGCCAACATCCTCACGACGTGAAGGTCCTAAACCCCACGTCGTGAGATCTGAACATATCAACTTAAAACACTAAGCTCTTAATCCTTTCAGCCATAACTTGGGACTTTCCAGGGGGTCTTCCTTTACCCAAAAGATGATAAAAATCAAATCTTTTTAGTCATGCATGTCCACTGGATGACTCAAACTCTTATTAGACCAAAAGTGGGGAAACTGAGGTCTAGACTCAAACTTGGAGTCCCAAACTTCACCAAAACTTTGGTCAAAACAAAAAAATTAAGAGAATAAGCCATTGATCCATAAAGTTTCCAACTTTATGGACCCCATGCATGAAATCCCACCCAAACATGCAAAAAGGAGCTCATAACTTAGATCTAGAAAGAAATAGATGGAAAGGTCCAAGCTTTATGACTTACAATGGTCCAAAAGCTCTAAGAGACTGTAAGATGAAAGCCCAAATGCCAAGAGGTTACTCAACCAATATCTTCTTCCACTTTTAGTAACCAAAAACCACCAAAGAATGCTTCAACGATCTCAAAAGTGCTTATAAAATTCAAGAGAGTCGAGATTAGGGTTTTCCAAAGGCTTAGAGGGCGAGAAAGGCTGAGGATGGATAACCCTAGCCTCTTATTCACTTAAATACCCTAAAATTAAGGTTTTGGGTCATTAATTCAATCCCACGTTGTGAGACCTATTCCTCATGTCGTGCGTTCCCAGAAACGCAGGTCAACAGGTTAACGGTCAATCACGTTGTGATCCTTAAGACTTCACGTCGTGAAGACCATCTATATGAAAAAAAATTATTAGTACCTTAGGTTACTGAATGTTACACATTTTGTCAACGTCAGACCCAAAAAGAAAAGGATAGTTTGTCACCCGGTGGGTTTCATCAAACCATGGGTCACCCATCCCTGAATTGCTCTTTCCCGAGCATGTTTAAATGTATAGTTCTTATGGGAACTGTTGTCCTCGCGAATTTAAAAAGAGTTGTAACAGGGAAGGTATCAACACCACTTATAAGGAATGCTTAGTTCTCCTTCCTAGTTCTCATGACTTTAATGTTTCTGAAAATACTTGCATTTTGAAAATGCGTCAACATAAATTTTGTGAGCTCATAGGTTTTGACTCTGTGTACTTTGATAAAAATATGTCCAAAAGCATATAGTTTCTCTACCAGTTTCAAAGATACTTTTCATGATCAAAGCATATAGTTTATAAGTATCTACCGACTTATAAATAGTTTATTGTATCGTGTGTATGCTAGGTATAATGGGTTATTTATAGTATGAGTTTTATACCTACAACGATTCGAACACTCTAAGTATAACTTTTCATGGCACTTATAACTAACATTAATACTTGTATATTGTACAAGTATTGTAACACCCTGTTCCGAATCATTACCAATTTGGGTGTGGGTGATGTAATGTAGATGATTCATGCGTTCGAATTTGGTTTTGGAGCCAAGGGGTATTTTGGTAAAATAGCAGTGGGCTTTTATGGAAATTTGATTTTCGTTCATGGAACTTTATGGAAAGTGTGATTTGATTAAAGTAAGAGCTTCTCGTTACCTTTTCATGGATATAAGGATGGCCAGAATCGGAGTTGTATCAAAAAAGTTATAGCCTTCGGAATATGTTAGGGGTTGAGGGAAACCCTAGTACACGGGGAGTACCAAGGGAGTACGTGGGGCGTACTAATGTGAATGGTGTTACGCCATGCGTAGTGGAGTGTACACTCAGCGTACTTCAAGGATGGGATTGGGGACCGAGACGTCGTACGCTGGGCGTACAAGGAGTATGTTGGGCGTACGAGGGTGAGTAAGAAACCCTAATATTTCATGATGTACCCTATATAAGCTTTATGTTAGCCTCTGTTGTTCATTTTTATGCCAGCCTCCATACCTTAAAAACCCTAAATCGACCCTTTTTGGTTCTTGTGGTGCTCTTGAGCTTTTGAAAGGCTTTAGTTCACATTTTTGCCCTTGGGAAGGAAATAAGAGATGCTTGAAGTTGTTTCACTTGGTGGAAAGGCTTTAGATCTAAAATCATCATCTTGTGGGGAAGATTTTGAGGTATCAAGTTTGAATCTTGTCTTGTATATGTTTAGATCTCTTATTGGTTAGTTTTTTTATGGTTTTGGTCTTCTTTTTGGGTTTATGGATGAGTTAGGATGTTTGAGGGCTTATTCTTTCAGATCTTAGTTTATTTTGGTATCCATGAGCATAAAGGTGCAAGCTTTATGTGTATTTTGGTTTCACGCATGCATTAAGTCATCTATTAAGTCCCTTTTAGCTTAATAGCTTCATTTAGCCATGTATGAACGTAAAGTTGGCAACTTTACCTGATAATCCAGCTCAAGAAAGCCAGATCTGTGTTTTGGAGCTTTGTCTTAATGGGTTAAGTGAAAAAACAAGTGTTGGCTTGAATAGGGTGAGTACGTTGGGCATACAAGCAGATACACTTAGTGTACAACCCTCTAAGCTAGTACGTTGCGTGTACGTGCTGAGTATGCCCCGCATACTCGGTATGTTGGGCTTTGCATGTTTGGGCTATCTTATGGACTTGGGGCTTTGTTGGGCCATCTATAAACAAGTGTTTGGATTGGGGAAAAGTTAATGGGGTTTAGGGTAAGGCCCATTTAAGGGTTTGGGCCCAATTTGGTAAATTGGGCCATAAGTGGGCTTTGGATGGTTTGGTTTGCGGGCCTTTATGATTGGGAGTTTGTGTTGAATTAGTGTCTAAGTCCATAACTATAATCGGTATGTATTTGACCCGAGAGTAGCTGTCACACCCTAATACCAAGGATGGTGGAAACGTCCAGGGGTGGAGGACTTCATGTATAGTATCACAACGAGTATAATAGTGCTCAAAGTAAAAACAACCAACATAAATATGTTGGATTAGTGTCTAAGTCCACAACTATTTTGGTATGTACTTGACCCGATGGTGCATGGTCCTTTTGGGTTGCCTTCACCAAAGCAACTTGATAGGATGAATTATGGAGAGAAAGGATTAATTATGATTTATTAATATATTATGAGAATAATATATTAAAGGAGAAATCATATTGTTTAATTAATATTAGTCAAGAATTAATAAGAATTAAGTTTATGGCTAAAAGAGATTAATTAAACTTAAGGGTCTGGACCTGTAATTATAAGATAATTGCAATTGGGCTATGGATTACCTTATAATATAAGGTTAGACGAATTCTATGGAGAAACCCATTAGAAATCGTCCAAGGCTTATTAAATAAGGGTCCATGGGTTGCTTAGGGCCTAAGCATCCAAATTAGGGTTTCCTAGTTGAAAACCCTAATAGCCTACATGTATATATAGTACCCTTAAGCCTCAAAAACGTAGGGAACTAATTAGTTAGGGTTTCCACACGTTTTTGAGAGCCTCCTTCTCTTCTCTTCTTCATCCTCTTGCTCTTGGTGTATGTGAACCATTAGAGGAGTGACATTTGTGACTCTAAGCTTTCTAAAGACATTACAAGAAGGATTTGGGATTGTTATTGCTACATAACAATCAAGGTATGATCTAAAACCTAATTCATATGTTATATTGATTATCATATATTAGATCTAGAGTTTATAGTCTTGGATGAATTGCATGTACAATAGAGAAACCTAGATCTAAGCATTAGGGTTTTTATGAGCACATAGGATGTTCTTATGGCTAAAACCCATCAGTGGTATCAAAGACTAGATTGGTTTATATTGTATTGATGCATATTTGATCGAAATCAGCACTGAAAATCGAAATTTTTGGGTTCTGAGTGTTTGACTGGCCGAGTCACTTGGTGCACTCACCGAGTCAGGTGTACTCGACGAGTCCAAGTCCAGACTCGACGAGTCGAAACGTCTGACAGCTAATTTTCGCGATTTTCTTCCTGTTTTAGCTTTGGATAATTACCATAAACATATTTTTGTTATAAAATCCGAATTTTATCAATATTTGGTGATTATCCTTACCTAAATAGAAGATAATTGTCAAAATTTAGATAATCTCTTGTTTTATTAGATAAAATTTGATTATTTGTAATTTAGATTTGAATTATCTTGTGAAAAGTTTTAATTTTTCCTCTTTAGGTTTTATAGTTTGAATTTTAACTTAATAGTTTTGTTTTGAAATTTAAATAGTTAAAACCCTAATGTTTTGAAAAGTTTCTAAACTTGCCCTCAAGTTTTGGAATTTAAAAGTTGATTAAAAGTTTAATTTAGAAATGTTAAATTCTAAAACCCTAGTATTGTTTTGAAAAGTTCAAATCACACCCTTATGGTTTTATTAATTAATTAAGGTGTATAATTAAAAGAAGTTTAATAAATCCATAAAATTTTGGTTTAAATTTTAATTGAATTAAAAGTATAATTATTAAATTAGACCACCTAGTATTTTAAAAGTGTAAAATACACCCTATACTATATATAACATTAAAAGTCTAACATTATATATATGTATGAGTAAAAAGTCAGTCTTACCGTTAGTAGGCCTCATTCACGAAGCTGGTCTATAAGGGGTGTTTAAGGAAATTGCCTATAAAATGGCGATTGAATGGGTATCCACTCTTACCCACCGCACTCTTGACTAGTGGAGGGTCGTTAGCCGAATAAGTAGGATAGGACAGAAACCTTCCATTATAAGTATAATGAAGTATAAAAGTAACTAAATTTTTTCATAAAATTCCCAATCTTAGTTACTTTAGGCAAAAGTGAATTGATGCAATTCCATGAAATTACACTTTGTGCCCTTGCGAAGACGTTAATGGAGCGCGTGTGGTTAACCGGCACACTAAATGGTTCTAAGCAAAGGTAGCAAAGGGTGACTCAATGTTTGTCATAGTTCGGTGGAGCGTGTGTGGTTAACCGGCACATCGAATAGGTGACCGTAACATGTGAGGGCACCATGTAGATTTGCATGGTTATTCACACCCGCTTTGTGATCCTCGGCATCCCAGTCACAAACTAGAGGGGCAAATCGAGATTTAAACATGCCATTGAAATGTTCAATGAATCTCAAAGGATCTAGGAGTTTTCATAAATTTAAAACTTAAATTTCTTTTTCGTTTTTAATGGTGGAAAATTAGTGAATCGTCATTCACTTACCTTCAAATGTTATGCAATAAGGGTTACGGCATCCCTCTCCCAAGTTGTGGAATATTGTGTTGGGTCCTAGCCTTAATATCTCGTTTGGGTGATTTATTAAGGACTCAATCGATCAACTAACTTGAATTTGTTTTCTCCCGTTTAGTAGATGTCAAAGTTCGACAACTATGGTCTTCCCAAATCCCGTGGAACAAGCATTACACATGAAGATGATATTCCACGATTCGATCGAGGAACAAGAAATCATGCTTCACTTCCTCCTCCTCCTCCCGTTGTTCTCCCTAACCCACAAGATCGAAGACTTGAAAGGTTCAATGTCACTAAAGCCCTTTTGGAAATTAAACATGAAGATGGAAAACCCGTGTGTGCCCACGTTCTAGGAATGAAAGCACGCATCGATAGGTTGATCATGTTGGGTGCGTCATTCCCGGATAAGTTGGTTGTGAACTGGGCTTTGCAGTAACTTCCCGAATCATATAATGAGTTCAAAAGAAAGTATTATATGATGGATCATGACGAAAACCTCATTGACCTAACTTACATGCTCATTGCTGCTGAATCAGAAATGATTTGGCAAAACAATGGAGCATATTTTTTGGGAAAATCAACCAACCATGCTTCCGAGGACGTTCTAGGAGAACCGACCTGCGTTTGCTACCAAGAGAAAGGGCGTTGGATACAAGTCTGCCCTAAGAGCCTGAAGAGTCCAGAAGATGGGAGAGTCAAAAGAGTATGGTTGTGCTTCAGGTAAAATCCACTATCTAACTCCATTAAGTTCCTATTCATTGATTCTTAATACATAATGTGATAAGATTGCATTTGAATATTTTGCAGGATCAGTGAAAAGAGAGGAAGCTTGATGAGTCTAATCACGAAGAAATGGATCTCGATCGCATGGATTCGAAGATTAGATTTGAGCTTAGAAAGTTATGATAGAGTTGTTAAGAATATTTGACTACATAGTTTTTCAGTTGATTTTGAGTTGTAAGGACAAATGTTTTCCGCTGATTTTATGAATAAAATAAATTTTTGATATGACTTATTTATTTATTTATTTATTTCCTTGCAATGAAATCGTTATGAAAATTGATGTTTGCATATTTCTACAACGAATGGATAAGATTCTTAATTATGTTAATAGTGGAAATGTCAAGAATTTACCAAATAGGGAGAGTTTCTCATTGCCCAAGTTTCAATTGGACGGAAACTTGGAATTATGCAACTTGGTTGCACGATGAATGAGAAATTTCGTGTTTGGAAATTAGACTAATTCGTTGACAAAGTGTCAAGTGAAATACTATTAGATCGAATACACATAGTTGTGTGTTGATCAAATCCACCACAAGAGTAACAAAAGTATTCGTCATGGTTTACTAAAGGTTTAGTAAATATGATTATACTTATAAGATTAAGTGTAATTCTGAATTGATTCAAAGAGTTTAAATCAATAGCAGAACGAATAAGAAGAATCAAGTAGACAGAAAGACAAAAAGTTTCTCTATTCTAAGAAGAAGGGAGAGTACCTTTTATGCTTTATGATAGGTCTTAATGATTAAGAACCATATCTCAATTAATCCTCTAAGTGAGTCTTAGTGTAATTATATGTCTAAGACGAGGAATCAAGAATTAAAAAAAATGGTTAAATCAAGAAGCCAATCATAATTAATTCCATAACAAGTCTTAAAGTTAAGATTGTAACATTAAGTGACAAGTCTTAAGAAGGTTTATAGCATTCATGTAATGTAGAATTTGGAAAAAGGTTTTCTTATTCTTGAACATTTGAAATTGGAAAGTTGTGATGTCTTGGATAAGACAAAGACCAACTAGGACCAATTTTATGAAATGTTTTGTCTTGATAAAAACTACACTAACTCTTGAATATTCGTTTTTCAAGAAATGTTCATTGACAAAAGAATCTTTTATGTCAAGGATTCAGTGGGAGTATTAATGGTCTTGAAAGGTTTCAAGAACAAATCAAGAATAAACCTTATCGATCATCACTAGCACACGACTTGAGGTTTACAACCTATCGTGTTGACATTATCTTGTTTCTGTGTCGTTCCAATTAAGTTAATTATGCATGTGAGCCTTTTGAGTTCTCATTTGAATGCATAAAAGGCAACGACCTTGATCAATGAAAAGTACATTGATAGGAAAAGGTGAGCTGCTTAACTACTTGGAAGACATGGTGGGCAGCCGTGTTACCATAAGGCAAGAAATCAAGTTCGGTCCATATGAGTTTGAATTTGTCGTAAACTTTGACAAATTCACATGGATAGGAACACATACACCATTAAAATCTAAGTGTCATAAGATTCCCTCCTTCATGAAAATGACTGTGAGGAAATGCTTTCACTAAGAGAGATTTTAAGAAGATAGCAACTGTAAAATTGTATTCTCGAATTCGATTATGGTTACGGTATCCCTTTCCATGATTCAAATTGTGAGATTTGGCAATTAGTCTAAATTGTTTAAGACACACATATAAACTATCTAAGACAAAAGGTGTATAAGTTTAATAAGCCTTGATAAAAGATTATCAAAGTATTGGGTATTAGAAATATAAACTTAAAGAAATTCAATAGGCATTGTTTTTCTGAAAGTTAAGCTGTTTCTAAATACATGTCGAAGCTAGTGGGAGCGTAAGTGTTATGTTTATAATAATCATCGTGATAGTGGGAGCATAAATGTTATGCGTGTATGATTATTAAGGCAAGTATTGCAAGTTAGCAATATTAATTATAGAAAACAAGAGTCGTACTTTGCAAAGTTGTAAGAGTTGAATAGTTGTTTTGCTATAATTAAGGGAGAGAATACTGTACTTCGTTTCAAAATCTAAAGCTTAGATTGAGAAATTTTAATAATTTTAGTTAAGGATACATAGTGTGTTCTTAAATTTCAATTATGATTATGACATTCCTCTTCATAATTCGAATTATAAGAACGTAGCACATAAAATATTATGGCAGAAGATTGATAAAGTATCAAATCTTTATGTAAGACATTATGCATCGTGTCCCATACGCTTCGGGTATAGGATCGATTACAAATACTATAATATTTGACCATTCTAAAATTTTCCAAATGTATAGTGCATTTAGAGGGAAAAGGACAAGAATCGGTTTTGACTAAGATAATTAGACAACTATCAAAGGACAATCCAAAGTTCGCCAAGGATTGGTCGCTTGTGAGTAGTTGGAAGTATAGTATTGGATGGACCATATCGACATTATTATGAATAGAAAAGATTCTATTAAGAATGAGTTGTCATATGGAAAATATGGAAACGTTTCCATATTGGGAGTTGGACATTAAGAATCTATGACTAGATTAGAAACTTTTATGCAAAAAGATGTTCAAAGAAATGTACTTTAAGTGAGAGACATCACAATCTCATATAGAGGAATTTGTAATTTCAGTGGCAATAGTCATTGTGACTTTAGTGCAGTGACATTACAAAAGGATCATTGCATAAAATGTTAGAATCTAACATATTCCATAAGTGGCAAGAATTCGATATTCTTTCACTTATGAAAATGGGTTAGGAGTTGTGAAATGATTATGATTGGAAATGTGTTCATTTGATCTATTTCACAAAGTAAGAACCATAGGTTAGCATTGTGTGCATGCTAAGAGCATGGGACAAGTGTTGTAATAATTCAAGTAAGAAGTCGATTACCCGAAACGACAAATAATGAGTAATCGATATGGTGATAAATAAAAGATGTTTTATTTATACTCAAAGGTTTGAGACCATATGGGATTAGTATTATTCATGTGTTTCACTTTGCATGTAATGACTTCCTGAATAATTTAATTGGTTGAGAACAGTCAAATTATTCAAACGGGCCACAGTTGTTCATATGTTGGAAGTAGATATGAATGAAGATTGTCGTGAATTGGTGTGTGGATTGTCTAAAGAGCATTAGACATATGCAAATATTTGCTGCAACGTTCATGAGTGCTTATGAATATGATTTGAGCATTGGATTAAACCCATGCTCACTTGGATCACTTCATGGATTGTTATCATAAGTGATTAGTGAGACGATAACATCTTATATTCTTGAAACCGAGATGTGTGAGTTGTATCTTGCGAGTCGGTTACACATTGATAATATGTAAACGCATCAGTAACTTGGTGTTATAAAACATATTGTTGTGTGTGATTTGGTGAGTGAGTGCAAGCGAGCATTGAGTCAAAGTTTATCCGTTCCTTTTATCCAAAGTAGGATAAAAGCGATATCTGTGGGCCCCTCGATGATTTAGTGATGGCACCTAAGTGCTTGGCCAAGCCGGTACTAATTTGAAGTGTTCAAATTGTAGTCTGTTGTCAGTCTTCATAAATCTGAATTCGGGAAACAACACATAGACAGAGAGAATGATTTAGATCCATGTCTCAGTCTATACGATATCTAGAATGGAGGAATATATGATCCCTTATCTGAAGGACACGCGTATCTGATAAGATCAGAGTTGACAGTGGCTTTCGAAAGCTATGATTGCAGATCAGGATCTGAAGTCATACGCGGAATAGTTATTAGACTTATCCAAGTGGGAGACTGTTGGATTAGTGTCTAAGTCCATAACTATTTTGGTATATACTTGACCCGATGGTGCATGGTCCTTTTGGGTTGCCTTCACCAAAGCAACTTGATAGGATAAATTATGGAGAGAAAGGATTAATTATGATTTATTAATATATTATGAGAATAATATATTAAAAGAGAAATCATATTGTTTAATTAATATTAGTCAAGAATTAATAAGAATTAAGTTTGTGGCTAAAAGAGATTAATTAAACTTAAGGGACTGGAATTGTAATTATAAGATAATTGCAATTGGGCTATGGATTACCTTATAATATAAGGTTGGACGAATTCTATGGGGAAACCCATTAGGAATCATCCAAGGCTTATTAAAGAAGGGTCCATGGGTTGCTTAGGGCCTAAGCATCCAAATTAGGGTTTCCTAGTTGAAAACCCTAATAGCCTACATGTATATATAGTACCCTTAAGCCTCAAAAACGTGGGGAACTAATTAGTTAGGCTTTCCACACGTTTTTGAGAGCCTCCTTCTCTTCTCTTCTTCATCCTCTTGCTCTTGGTGTTTGTGAACCATTAGAGGAGTGACATTTGTGACTCTAAGCTTTCGATAGTCATTACAAGAAGGATTTGGGATTGTTATTGCTACATAACAATCAAGGTATGATCTAAACCCTAATTCATATGTTATATTGATTATCATATATTAGATCTAGGGTTTATAGTCTTGGATGAATTGCATGTACAATAGAGAAACCTAGATCCAAGCATTAGGGTTTGTATGAGCACATAGGATGTTCTTATGGCTAAAACCCATCAAAATATAATTGAAAAAGTTACACCACAGTATAAGTTTACATGTTTCTAAATCAATTACATTATGTTGACAAAAATGAAATGTTTAACGCCTTAGCGTTCCATCCTCAAAAGCCGCTGATTTCCTGTTTTACTGATTCCCTGAGAATACAAGTAGTTTTGAAAAAGTGTCAACAATTAAGTTGGTGAGTTCATAAGAGTTTTATTTGATAAGGATGTCATTTTCCTTGTGAAAACGAATGAATATGATTCCATAAAATCCAATATTTTCTTTATAAAATGTGTAATGAAAGCTCCTATGTTATGCAATAATGTACCATAGAAAGACCCATAGATTCCCTCTATAACCACCCAATGTATATAAGTTATACAAAATTTAAGTTAAATGAACCATCGAATATAATGGGTCTGCCCTAAACCCATAACCAAACAAGGAACAGGAAGTAAGGCGGGCCCACCAATTCTAAGTGGATCGCGGCTAAATTCTTATATATAACTCTAACATATACACTTAGCAATCATAGCCGGAAACTAACAAATTCTACATGAATTGTAGTTCTAATATCATAAAACCCTTTTGTGTAAACCCGATACTTTGAACTCGTACCCCGTTTATTTGAAAACCCGGTACTTTGTAATGTACCCCTTTTATATGAACACCTGGTACTTTGTAATGTACCCCTTTAGTATAAATCCGACACTTTGTAATGTACCCCTCTAGTATAAACCCGGTACTTTGTGATGTACCCATTTAGTATAAACCTGGTACTTTGTAATGTACCCCTTTAGTATAGAAACCCGGTACTTTGTAATGTACCCCTTTAGTATGGAAACCCGATATTTTGTAATGCACCCCTTTAGTTATGGAAACCCGATACTTTGTAATGTACCCCTTTAGTTATGAAAACCCGGTACTTTGTAATGTACCGCTTTAGTATAACTCCGGTACTTGTAATGTACCCCTTTAGTTATGAATACTCGGTACTTTGTAATGTACCCATTTAGTTATGAAAACCCGGTACTTTGTAATGTACTCCTTTAGTATGAAAACCCGGTACTTTGTAATGTATCCCTTTAGTATGAAAACCCGGTACTTTGTAATGTACCCCTTTAGTTATGAAAACCTTTTGTAATGAGTTCGAGAAGTAAATGAAACATAAACTATACCTATTATAGTTTATCAAAATGTTTGTATTGTATATGCAACCTAACTATACCTACTATAGTTTAGCTTAATTGTTTGTGATGTATAATAGACTCAACCATACTCATTATAATTTATTATAAGTATTTGTAGTGGTAGTACTTCTTTATATATGATTCATACCTTTAAACTAGGTAAATAATAAGTACAATCAGCGACATGTATTCAAAGAAAACTACACACCTTGCTCAACAAGTTACAAGGTGTAAATATGATTGTTAACTATTTTGTAGTTTTTAACTTTTCTGATCCAGCTATTAGAAAATTTATAGAAAAATCATCTGAGGTCTAAATTTAGATACGTCAACTCTGAAGTCTTTGAAAAGGTGTCTATTTTATTCATAATTTTTGTTATGATTTTTAGTGACCTTTAACTTGTGTAAAAATGTCCAACTTCACAGACTGGTCCGAAGTGGTTTCTGAAATTATAGGTTGTTTTGTAAAAATCGCCATAAATTGTAGACAAGTCGTATGGAGATGTGCAAGTAGTCATTTTAAAGGTATTAACCTGAACTATTTTCATATTAAACAGTTTTGGAAAATAAAAATTTTAAGAAGGTCAAAAAAGTCTGTGAATAGGACTCAACTTTCCTGTTGAAAGCTGATGATAGAGTTTAAGTTATATCATGGTGCTTTAACTTGTATTCCCCCCCCCCCCCTAAAACTTGAAGAAAACATGAAAATGTAGTGGTATGAACTCACCTTGAGTGATTTCAGTAGATGGATGATGAAGAAAGAAGTTTCCAAGTCAACAACACTTGGGAGGTGCTTGAAGATTCGAAGATCCTATGAACAAATATGACGATATTTATGTAAGGAATCCATGATTTGAGCGAAAGGATGAAAGATAATCAAGTCTAGGATGAAGTTACTTACCAAACTTGGATGGAAATGCTCAAGAATAGCCTTTAATTGCGAGTTTTAAAGAGAGAAAGTGAGAGAAAAATGGGTTTGATTCTTCTTGAGAAAGAGTGAATAATGTGGGAGGTGAAGTGAAGATTTCCAGCCCTTTGATCTGATTATGAGCTAGTGAAATAGTGTGAAAGGACAACTAATTGACTAAGTATGGAGGAAGTGACTGAGTATGGCCCTGGAGTGGGTGTGGTGGGTTGCTTGTGTCATAACTCAAAGGTAAAGTCAACACTCCACCTCAAAATCTCACCCACTAGATTTTATTCTTAAATAAAGATTTCCCTAAAAATGTGTTTAAATTATGAATATATATAGTGTTTTATATGTCAAAATATGAGTTTGGGTGAAAGTCTCACATTAAAACAATCAAAAACGGGCTTAAAATGGAGTTGGGGTCAAAAACCGGCAAGAAAATGGAAAAATCCGAAGTCTGGCCGAAGATTTGGTCCTGAGAGGGTTAGAACCGAAGGCTAGTTCAGTTGGTGTATTGGAACCGAGAGGGGGAGGTTCGGTCCAAGCAATCTCGCAGGCGAACTCATCAGAAGAGGGACCGAAAGCGAATGGAGCGAGGCGAAGGAGAAAGGTAGTTCGGGTTCGGTTCAGCAGGAGCTTCGTCCTGCAGCACTTCGGTCCTTGGCAGTTCAGTTCCAAGAGGGTTCGGTTCTAATAGAGAGGTTTCGGTCCTTTGAGGCTATTTTTCGTATAAACTTCCCGTTTTGAGCGGTTTTTCACCAAGTTAAGTGTCGGGATGCCCCAAATGATTATAAAAAGTTAAAAGAGATTTTGAGAGAGATTTGGGAGAGATTTAGGAGAGATTAAGATTGATAAAGAGAGATTGAAAGAGACTTTGTTTGTGACCTTTTTGAGTGTTTAACTTCGTAAGGCAAGGTTCGTAAACCCCGTTAAGCCATGTTTAAGAGCCTTACACACCCTCGAAGGGTATGCATTAGTGTTTTATCGTTTTGTTACCTCACTTACCCTGTTTAGGGTTTAAGAATTTCAATCATACGAACTTTCCAAGTGATAATTTCTTATTAAAATAGCGACTTGTACCATAGCTAACATATTGTAAACCCTAATATACCAGGGTTAACGGAGTTGACCGGTTTGACTTGTTGACTTTATTTGACTTTGACTTAACCGGAAATTGACGGTTGTCACAGTAGCATGGTCCATTTAAGATGCATATCACCAGGACAATTTGATAGGATGCACTTTTAAGAAGAGGTTATTTATGATTTTTTTAATATATTATAAATTCTAATATATCAATATGAAATCATATTATTTAATTAGCAACAATTAATTTGGAATTAATTCTGTGATCAAAAAGAGACTAATTAAATATAAGGGGTTGATTGGAAAATCATTCATTCTTATGGTGTGGGCCAATGATCCATGATTCCTTAGGTTGGGTTAAACCCATGTGACAACCCATGGATGATCCATGGAGGTTTAAACCCATGGATCCTAAGGAATATGGAAGGTCATGGCCATTAAGGTTTACATGGTGTAACCCTAATCTTGTCACGCTATACAAGAAACCCCTTAGCAACCAAAAATGTACAGTAGTGGTCATTGGAATCCATGAGACGATTTTGGACATAAGAAACTCTCTCAAAAGTCATCCTTTGTCTTAGGTATGTTGTGATTCCACTTGAGGCATTCACATTATTGGTGCTAAGCTCTTAAAGGTTCAAGGCTTTCAACTACAACAAAAGGTATGTCATCTAACTAGAATTTTATAGCATATATACTCCATTATATGTTGGTTAGGATGATGCTTTGGAATATTGAAGGTTTGCGTGTATATTAGAGAAAACATAGATCTAAAGCATTTAGGGTTGCATGTACACCTTAGGAGTGTTAGAATGCTCAAAACCCATCAGTTTGGGACTTAGTCTTGGACCAAACCAGGTGAGCGGTAAAATGGTCTTTTTACCCCAAAGTCAGAACTCTGGCAGTTAATTAGATAAGTAGTTGTAGATTATATGCTAGTTGTATTTGTGATGCTTGCATGGAAGACAAGGAGGTGGCTCCTGGAACTTGTATGTAAGACCCAGGGTTTTGGCTCCCGACCTGGCAAAGAAAGACCATGATACGACTCGTGGCGTAATGACAAGACTATGGTCGGCACATAGCACCTCCTAATGTATGCATGATATGCATGGCTCGTATGTTATGTATGGTATGTGGTATTTGGGGAACTCACTAAGCTTTGTGCTTACAATTTATGGTTTATGGTTTCAAGTACTTCCGGTTCGAAAGGGAAGGCCCCGGTGTAACACCGAAAATTTTCATACAAAATTTTCATTTAAAATCACATAATTCTCATAACACGTTTCACATAAATCTCATTTATTTAATTTACAAATCGCAACTCCATAATTGTTTGATTAAAATCCAAGATCCTCAAAACATGACTCCTTCACTGGTGTGTACAATCAAGTCGGTGCCTTCCCGTGATCCTGAGAAAAACCTGAAACACATGACACATAACACGGTAAGCACGAAGCTTAGCGAGTTCCCCAAAATACCACACATATTACATTAGCCACTCGAGGCTATAACGCGAATAAGACCCTCCGGTCAATGTGTCTCAGTGAAGACCCTCCGGTCCCACAACCCAGGTCGACCCTTTGGTCCTATCTCCATAAGCTCATAAAATAATACACAGCATAAATCACAAATACATAATGCAAGATATCACAATACTCAAGATAAGCATACAAGACCCTCCGGTCACACAAAGATGCTACTCATGGTAAGTATAGCGAGAAGAGTCACCTCGCAAGCAAGCAAGCAAATAACCTCATACTCGAATCTCGAACTAAACTCTGCCTAACACAAAGGATGAATATATCTAATTAATACTCTTTTTACGAATCTAATACTCGAAGGCTATTCTTTCTTTCTCTAACTGTTGAAGTGGATAAAAGACCATTTTACCCCTCCATAGTCTCCATTACTCATGTTTGACCCAACCCTAAATTCAATAGAAGTCAAACTCGAGTCAACAGCCCATGTTTGACCCGACTCGCCGATTGCACCCATGTGACTCATCGAGTCCACTCGTTTTCCTCAAAAGTCTTGTGAAGTTCAAGCTCAGCTCGTCGAGTTGACTTCCAACTCGCCGAGTTATCGCATTATCAAGCTTATTGGGACAAACCCTCACCGAATCGTCGAGTCGGCTCATCGAATCGGCGAGTCCATTCAAACTCATTCCTTATTCAGACGTTTCAAAGCAGATCTACCACTCCAAACACTAGATCTAGCATCTTAAGACTCAGTTGTCACGTAAAGCTTCGATCTTTACATTCATGGATGGTAATTTTGCTCCAATATACCAAAACATGCTCTCACAAGGTGTTAAACACAATAACCCTCATGTGGATGAATAAATTTGGGACCTTTGGACTCTAGGGACCTCACAAGGTCCAGATCTGAGGTTTAAACCCCATGAATACCCTATATGCTCTAAGTCCCAACAAAAGGTGGAAGAAACCCTAATCATCCAATATAATGAGATCTAGGCAAATAAATGAGAAAGATGCAAGCTTTTACCTCCCACTGAAGCCCTAGCATGAAGATACTATAGATCCAACCGATTCTCTTGCATCCTTGTTGGATAATCTCATCTTCTCCTCAAAAGATGCACTAGGTTACTCCAAGTTTAGCTTCTAAGACTCTCACACGTTTAGGGTTTTACATAGGAAGGTTAGGAAGCTGGTGAGGCAGAAATAGGGGCATAAGTTCCCTTATATAGGCCCCAACCCCGCGAAATTAGGATTTCACAATACAGCACCAACTCGGCGAGTCGGCTCTCTAACTCGTCGAGCCCATTCATTAATCCCACGCAGTCAACTCGACTCTACTTGACGAGTTGGACTCACAACTCGTCGAGTCACTCAATAAATCTCAAAAAAAATTAAACACACAATAATATACCTGGGAGTCCGGATGTTACACCCGACTTAATTGCAGCGCATACACCTGTGTTTTCTACAATTTGTGATTTTATGAATGAACTCTGACAATTATTTTTATTTTGAAATACTTCTAAATGTTTAAATAAAGGATAAATGAGTGTTTTGATTGTATTAAAAATGAAATTTTTACCCTAGTTTTCAGGATGTTACAATTCTAATATTCTAGAGTGTAACAGGCGCTACATGAGACTATGATTGTTGCTATATGACATCCAAGACCTCTGCTTGGTGCTATAAAGGGGTGCACCAGTTCAAAAACTCAACACATATTACCAATGTCGGACCCATAAAGAAAAATGATAGTCCATCACCGGGTGGTTTCGTGAAACCTTGGGTTGTAGCTAGCAACTAGGGGTGGGGATGTCAACCCGTATAGATCTATACACAACTTCTTCGCTCACACGGGATTAACGGTTATAGGTCAGAGGATTTTACTAAGATTTCAATTTAATTTTTTGTTTGGTATATCTCTTATCGGTTCTAGTAAGAGGTCAGGTATGACCTGGTCCAAGTGAGCCTGTTTGATAATGCAATTTTGAGCATCTGACGGAGTAAGAAATGTCACCCTCCCCTGAACGATATTCTCTTCAACAACTTCTTCACGATCTTCGACCTCTACATCGACGACTTCTGCCTCGCCGACCTCTGTCTTGCCAAAATCAGCTTCGACGGATTCTGCCTCTCCAACACTTGTTCTCCAAAGCTTCTGATTTCTCCAAGGTTTCTTCTTCTCATCGCTTTTGATTTATGTGGATTTTGTCACCATTTTTGTTTTGTTGATATATCTTACTATAACACAACAATATTTACAATCATTGTTTGTGTTAGGATTTATATCATTGTATTGTTCAATATATATCTGAATCATATCAAGTTTAAAGTTTTATTCTTGGATTTGACTTGTATGTTTTGGGGCCATTGGGAAAAAAATAAAATATTATAGAGATCCATTGAGAGAGAAAAGAGAATCTAAAGAAAGCTTCTGTTGAAATTTCATAAGGGAATTTGAAATAACTTTTAATTAGTGGTGTTAAGGAGATCAAGATTTTTTTTTGAGGGATTTTAGAGGTAATCTCGAATTCCCTTGTTGTTTTCCATTGTAGATTTCATTTTCTCATCATGATAGAAAGGATTTGATTGTCCATACAAAATTAAGACCTAACTATTTAGATGAAGATAGAAAGAAACTTATAGATTACCATGTCTGCATTATGTTTTTGTAATTTGAATCATGTATGGATTGCCAAGTTGTGAGGCTGCTGGAACACCAACGAATGTTGATACCAAAAGGATTGAAATGATTTACATATAATTTAGATTTTGAACAACATTAGAGTAAAATGCAATCTTTCATGTTTATATCTATTTTTCTTTTTATCTAATCCAAATATATATGTTTAGTGTGCACAAGTATGTAGGAGGTCCTATATTAACAGGAGAAAGAGTATTGAAAAAATGGCAAGCATGTTTCAAAAATATGGAACATGTATGTGTGTTTGTATGTCAATAACAACCAAGTTCCAAACCATTTTACATATTAATTTAAAATAATCATATGATACAGTTACATAACATAATGGTAAGATTTAAAACATCCAGTCAAAAGTGCAATCAAACAACATGTTTCAATGAGAGACGCATTCATTCAGAGCTTCAGACCCAGTCAGGGCTCTGTCTCAGTCAACAACTATCAAATAGCGCCTTAGATGATGAATTGCATATCCCATGTAGACTTTTAACTGTTCCAACAGTAAGTGAATGTGTGTGTCTAAAACCTTAAGCCCAATCCAAAAGAAATTAAGTCAATCTTATAAATAGATCTTCTTCTATGGTTGTAAACTTAGTGCCATAAAACATGTATAATTGATAATAGATCTTCTTCTATGGTTGTAACCTTAGTGCCATAAAACATGTATAATTGATTATCAATAATATCTCTCTCTAGTTTTCATGTATACCTAACTTGATTATTCTGATCAAGGTAAATCATTGTGTTCTTATTGGTTTTCTCATATGTATTATCGTGTTTGTATTTGTCGTAGTCCTTAATCCTAACAAAATGATTGAAGCTACAAAAATTAGGATGTTGTGATGGATATGTAGTCAGATTTTGTTGGAAATATTGAAAATACGTTGGGAATGAGGTCAATCACCGATAAATTTAGACGATAAAAATTGTAGAAGAATGAAGATGTATAAAAGAGGCTACAATTAATATGGTTTGGAGGGTGGAGATGATGTTGGTTCATGTGTCTATTATATTTCTTACATTTGTTTATTCCCCGTATTTGATCTTGTGCTTTCCCTCGTGTGGAGATAAGATTGCTAACATCTTCCTCTCTTACTTTATTTTATGTAGAATTATGAGTTTGATAATAGTGACCGAGTCATGGTTAAAGTAAAGAGGTAACATAAAAATTTTTGCATATATATACAATAAGAAAAAAAAACCGCAATTTTATTTGACATAACAAAGTTATATTTTAAAGTTCACTCTCTATTATGCTCTTATTTGATTAAAATATCGAGCTTAAACATTTTGAGCCATTTTAAAAGAGTTGGGTATCCATATTTTTTACCGGAATAACACAACATATAAAGAATATTATGAAAAAGTTTAGCCATCCGGATAAAATTTGAGGGATACCTATGGATCCACCAGTGTTTCTGCTAGGGGTGTTCGTTTGGATGGATCGGTTTGATCCGATCCAATCAAGTGAATCCAAATTGATTTCGGTTTTCAAAACATGAATCCGAATAGTCCAAACTAAAATCAAATCTGATCTGATCCGATCCGATCCAATTACAATTCGGTTGGATCGGTTTTTATAATTCGGTTTTCAAAAACCGAAACATTTTAAAACGACATATAATTATAATATTACCCAATTTTACACAAGAAATGAAAAAGTTATTTAGTTGGGATTTGAAATTTATGTACAAACAACCACTAAGCAAATATATTATAGTTAAATATTTTATAGATAGAAAACTTTTGAGAGATAATACATATTGATGTTTTTTTATCGGGTGAAATGTTTTGAACCAATATGAAAAAATTAAATTACAAAATCAATAGATAACTATAGATATATATTATAAATAAATAATAAATGTTTATTCGATTTTTTTGGATTATTCGGTTCTTATTTTATAAACCAAAACTAATCCGAAATCCAAAATAATAATTCGGTTTTGTTGAAAACCAATTCAAAAATCCGAATATCCGAACTAAATAATCCAATCCAAATTGTCCAATTGGACAATTCGGTTTTATCCAAATAATGAACAGCCATAGTTTCTGCGCTTGATAATGATACTATTGAAATATTGATTTATCTATGTTTTAAAATAAAGTTAATTGTAAAGAATAACAACTAAATTTGTCTCGATTATTAATTTAGTCACTAAAGTAATAAGGGATAATGTTATTAAACATACTCTTTTTGTCCCACTTAAGTTGCCAATTTTTTAATGTATACCAAATTAAAGTATCCAGAAAATTATCATTTAGGTCATTTTAGACAAAAACAATTTGAATTTATTGAGGCGTCTTATCAACACTTTGGCTTAATAAAACAACGCTAACACATTTATAAAACATTTTAGTTAAAAATTAACAAAGTATAACAATAATCTAATATACATTTACAAATATGCTATTATTTCTTACTATGTACTACACTAACAATTGGTTTAGTAATGTTGCATTATATCGATACCAAATTATTTTTAAATTTTCATCCTAAACCTGACACATATGGAAAGTATGCTGGCTAAGTTCATATAAAAACGATGATATAGGTGAAATAAATAAATAAAAAAAAAAACATATTATTTAGGATCATTTCTAATTTTCTCAGATTAAAGTTTCTTTTTAATAATCCTTAAACTTAAGCAAATTAAAATTTAAGACATAAGTTGGCTATTAACCTCTATGAATCTTGTTTTTCGTCAAAAGATCCTACAAACTAAAATGTCTAACAATCATACTCAAAAACAAGTATAAGTTTTGAAGAATCATAATATTTTATTATTTGAAGGCTAATAATATATTTGACAAAACCAACCGGTCGGTAATTAACAAAAGTATTAAAAGTTGTATGTTTTATCTTATATAGAAATGTTCAGTAAGAACAACTCTAAAGTTTTAAAATATATAAAATAACATAAAAATATAAAATAAAAACTTCTAAATAGTTTTAACTTATAATTTTTTTATTTCAAATTTAAAAAAAAAATACTTTCAAGCGACACCCTTTTTTATACAACTTCAAACATAATCATATGGGAAAGTGGGTACCCACTACCCATCCATTGATATTAGTTTAAGGGTCCTAAATTGACAAAGTTAAGTGGTAATGGTGGAGTCAAAGTTATTAAAGGCCAAAAGTCAGCTTTTTTGTCTTCTTGAGTAATGTAAAGTTGTAAACCCATTTTGCTCCATTTTTATCGGAATTTGGGAATCCATGATACATATTGATATTTATAGCTTTATACAGTACTTGCTTCTCTACCGTTACTGCCATAGATCTCCTTCATCTAGCAGACAATACTAGATCATTAAATACGTGTAGGTCCCATCGTGGTTAATCATATATTCCTGTGAGCTGGATCGCATCCCCATTGTACTTGCACTGTAGGTCATTCCCACGAATAAGATCTTTGCGAAAATATTGTTGGTTTGATTAGGAAAAAGATAAAACAAAAAATCAAATCTAGCACATTGTATTATTAGGCCTTTGGGTATAATATGGCACTAGTGCTCGTCTTGCACATCATCATATGGGGTGTCGTTGTACTACGACCGTGGCCTTTTTGTTGTATTTGCCATGAGAGGCAACATATCAATAGCGAAGGATTGGCTATTTTCAGTCACGTCTTCCTCTCTCTTCTTCTTTTAACATGGTTGTGTGTGCTTCATGCTTCTGTATGTTTATGATTTGGGGAAAAAGTGTGCATTGAATGTACATATTAGAAGCTCACAGGAAGAATCACGTAAATTGTGTGACAAAATGTGTGAAAGAAATGTTTTCCATTGTGACTATTAGTTTGGGTAAGTATTAGTCTATTATCTTGTTATATTGGTATTTAGTATCCTAATAATAAGGGTTTAGAAAAGTCATTAAACTTATACAAAAATTCAATTTTGAAACTGCGTTATTTTTTCTAAAATTTGACACTTAAGTTTGCAATTTGTTATAATTCTAACCATTTAACGAGTTGTCTGCTAACATGACATGTTGGTGTGACATGATGACGTAACATATTTTGTGACATCTGTGAGTGTTAAAATTGGAAAAAAAAAAAAAAAAAAACCTAAAATATAGTGATTTTTGTGATACTTTTCCAAAATATAGTGACTTTTGTGTAATTTGATGTATCTTCGGTCCCACATGTTTCTTCTCACATCTTCTTATATCGGTGTATCTTCGTTCCAAATTACACAAAAGTCATTATATTTTTTTTTTTTCAATTTCGACACCCAGTGTATGATGTCACCAAAAATATTACGTCATCATGTAATGTCAGCATGTCATGTTATCAAAATTGACAAGTCAGCATGCAACTAGGTTGACCGGTTAAGTGATCAGAATTGTAACAAACTGAAAAACGGACTATCCAATTTGAGACAAAAATAACACAATGTCAAAATCGAATTTTCGTGTAAACTTAATGACTTTTGTGGAATTTATCATAATAATAATGATATTATATGGTTAATAATCATTATATTTATTTTCTTTGTTTATTTATTTTATTGAATAACTGAAAATGAAAATTGAATTAATGATGTGGAATAGTGTGATGTGCGAGTGGTGATGAGTTAACAGTGACATGACAACAATTTTGGTGTGGCGGTGTAACATCCCGACTCTCAGGTATAAAAATTTAAAGTTTATACTCATGTTCTTAGACCTACTCGACGATTTGGATGCCCCAACTCGTAATGTATAAACGATTCTGGCCGCGTGACTTTATGAGGTCTACTCGACGAGTTGGAGGACCCCAACTCGACGAGTAAGAGCTGGAAAATGAAACCCTATTTTCCAGTTTTGCACCCTATTTAAAGGGTCATTAGTCTCCCTCAGCATCCCTTACTGTCATCCTTGTGCTTAGAAAACCCCTAATCTCGCCTACTCTCCATTATTGTGTGTTAAGAAGCTTGGAAGGTGGATTTTGTGAAGAAGGCTTAAAGTCTAAGGAGCTTGGAGCAAAGAGAAGCCTGTGGATCTGACTCTACTTTATTTTGGCATCATTTTGAACGTAACAAGTCGTTACCTTGACTTATCTTTAGCTAGATCTATTCATGCATAGGTTTAGGGCCATTTTTAACATATTTGTTAATCATTTCGGGTATTGGTCATGATCTGAAGTTGTAATTTCAGTAACTTCAGATCTGGACCCCTCTAAGTCCCTATAGTCATAAAGTTATCAGATTTAGCAAGCTTTGGCCTTTCTCCTTGGGTTAAACCTTTCCCTTAGCTTGGTTTTGGCATTTAGGACCATGCATGTACGTAAAGTTTGCAACTTTACATGGAAACCATGACCTAGGAGGTTAGATCTGCAATTTGGAGCTTTGTGGTAGCTTAAAAATATCTGAATGAGAAATGGACTAAAGGGACTCGACGAGTTGCATGGTCAACTCGACGAGTCGGATGAAGATTGGCAGTTGTGGGTTTCTGCATGGACTCGACGAGTCAGTGAGATGACTCGACGATTCAGTTAGGGTTTTCCCGACATTTGGATACGCATGAACTCGACGAGTTGTCTGGAAACTCGGTGAGTCAACTAGGGTTTTCACGATTTCTCGAGTTCTGGAAGGAGTCGACGAGTCAGTGAGCTGCACTCGACGAGTTACGTCAACATGGACTGTTGACCTTGACCGTTAACTTTGCCTTTGACCAAAGGTTGACCAGTTTGACTTCTGGGGGTATTTTAGTAAATTAGGAATTTACGAAAGTGGTCTTATAGTGAATATAGGTGGTGGAGTTCGTGGCTGTGATTCGAAAGTTTGATCTTATCACTACAGTTCGACATTTATGAGGTGAGTTTTCCTCACTATACTCAAGGGTCGAAGGCATCAAGGCCGGCCCTTTTTGGATTGTTATCCTGATATGTTATATGCTTGACTATCGTATGATCTGTTAGATCGGTATCCTGGTAGATAGGATGTTATTATGCTATTATGATCTTTTAGATCGGTATCCTGGTAGATAGGATATTATTATGATATTATGATCTGTTAGATCGGTATGCTGGTATATAGGATGTTATCATGTTGTTATGATCTGTTAGATCGGTTTGTATGTTTATAGACTGTTATGTGATTATCTGATATATGTGCACATGTTTGATTAGCGGTTGAGGGCCGGGAGTATTCCATCCTGATGATGATTGGGCTCGTAGTATGTGGGCATTCCAACTTGATAGTTGTGGGTCGTGAGTATTCCATCCCGAGGATGATTGGACTCATAGTATGTGGGCATTCCAACCCGATGATTGTGGGCCGAGGGTATTCCATCCCTAGGATGACTGGAACCATAGTATGTTGGCATTCCAACCCGATGGTTGAGGGCCTGGGGTACTCCAACCTGATGGTTGATTGGACCCATAGTATGTTGTTTGTGCTTATGTGTATATTGTTGTGTGTATGGGTATTTTGCGGGAACTTACTAAGGTTCGGGCTTACATTTTTGGATTTTGTTTCAGGTACTTCAGATGACCGCGGGAAGGAGAAGACGTGATCATACACCTCCTCACATTTTTATGATTTGGATTTCTGGGATACTCTGATGTTTAAACTATTTTGAAAACACTTTGTAACAACTTAATGGTTTTGAATGATTGAAAAAGTTTTAAATTGGCTTGATTTTTAAGGGTGTTACAAGTTGGTATCAGAGCCTTAGTTTGAGTGAATTGGAGGAACACTCGTGTGAATCCAGTCTCAAACTAAGGAAAAGATTTTCAAAATGGTTTTCAAAAGGTTTTCAAAATAATTAAAGGAGGATGCAAGGTGTACGATCAGTCGGAGCCAGTAAGTAGACCCCAAAATACCATGAAATTATTTGATATTCAGATATGTTAGAACAACATGCTAGTACTAGGCTAGGGATCTTCAGGAATTGCGAGATAGAATTTCCTGATTATATGATGCCTGGTAGCCTAGGGTTTTCCTTATATGAAATTGACATCATTACTGTAGTTGCTCAATGTATGCATCATATGTTGTACATAATTAAGATCTTATAGCCTGAGAATATTTGGTTTAGCTTTATTTACTATTCCTTGTCTGGTTGTGGGCTTAGAGTAGGACCGAGTATTCGAATGTCTATAGGGTCCAACGTTATGTATGGCTAGCATGCACTAGTGCTGTAGGGTTGGTGGAAGTTTCATGGATGGTTGAGTTGTACAGGGTCAATAGGTCAGTTATGAAATAGTTAGCCTTCCTCTAGGAGTGAGGATTGAGCGTGCACCATGGATATGTATATTGTTAGGGTGTTGTGATGATACTTGAGACAAATATGGGTTGGTGTGGAAGGTAGTATGGGCCCGTACTATTGAGAGCATAGGACCATACGCATAGCAAGGAAGTCATAACCCCTAGGGTTTATTTGGGAGTTGGTTCCCTGTTATTTATGCGGATTATCTGATATCTTCCTGGTTTATTTTCAGTATGGTGGTTACGAGGCGTTTTGTGACTAAATCTGGTTCGGGATCAGGACAGGGCAGTCAAGGTTCCCCGACAGCACCCAAGACTATCGGCCAGGATAGACCAGCATTGATAGAGGATCGTGTCAGGGAGATCATCCACGAGGAGGTGGTCGAGATTGTCCGGGGTCAGATTTTCAAGATGTTCGGGTCTATTAAGACCGCCATGATGGAGTATTCTGATGACAGATATGCAACCCTTGCTAAGACGGTTGCCGCAGCAGCTACATCAGTTATACAGCCCTTGCTGAGACGGCTGCCGCAACAGCTACATTAGTTGTAACAACGGCGGGGAGGGGGGGGGGAGCTACTTGAGCTCTTCAGTATCGGGACTTCGATAACACGAAGCCCCCGCCTTTTGATGGGACTCAGGATCCGATCATATCCATGAGGTGGTTGTCTGATGTGGAGGGATGTTTCTTCATGTACTCACGTCCTGCTGATTAGAAGGTCAGATGTGTCATGAACTTGCTGAGGTCCGGGGCAAAGGACTGGTGGAGGTTGATGATTGGGTCGTATTCGGATGACCAGAGAGCTGCGGTTACTTGGGAGCAGTTCAGGGAGATGTTTCGCGCTCGCTACATTCCACGGGTCGTGCGCAAGCGACTGTCACAAGATTTTTTGGATCTGAGACAGGGTACGGAGTCGGTAACGGAGATCACCCGCATGTTCACAGAGAGGGCGATGTTTTACCCGAAGTTTTCTTCTGAGAAAGCTCCGATGATACGTTATCTGAGCATGCTCAAGACTGATATCTCGTCATTTTTTGCTACCCAACGATGTGATACACTGCTGG
The DNA here is from genome assembly GCF_002870075.4 of Lactuca sativa. NCBI lineage: Eukaryota > Viridiplantae > Streptophyta > Magnoliopsida > Asterales > Asteraceae > Lactuca > Lactuca sativa. Next base: position 138,120,222 of record NC_056628.2, on the reverse strand, counting down.
AGTTACAGGAGACCGCTAGGCGGCGTGAGTTTAAGATTGAGTTACAGTTACGGGAGCAGAGGCAGGCCTCGGCGCAGTCATAGTCGGTGCCGAAGAGGTCCAAGACCGTTGATACTAGGTCCGGAGGTTAGTTGGGCCACACTTGTGGGAAGTACGAGAAGGCTCATTCGGGGGTTTTGCCGATCGGGAAGTGGTGCCAAAAGTGTGGCAAGCAGGGTCATCTTGCCAGGGATTGCAGGCAGCAGACTCCAACTCCTGGAGTCGGACTTTGTTACCATTGTGAGCAGGTGGTCCATATAAATGCCCAATGACCCTACTAGCCGCCAAGCCGGCGCAGGCTCCCGCGCTGGCTACACTTAGGATTACTGACGGGAGTCAGGGTAGAGCAGTGCCCCCGAGGGATCAGGGACACGCCTTCTAGCTTATAGCAAAGGAGGCCAGGGCAGCACCAGACGTGGTTGTTGGTATGTATCTATCCCTTACCTTACTGATTATATTTGTTTTATGCTTATATGTGTTGTACCATGTTAGGTACATTCCTAGTGAAATCCTTACCTGCTTTGCTATTATTTGAATCAGGGGCGAGCCGGTTGTTTGTCTCTCAAACGTTTACTAAGGAATTCTATTTGCCAGTAAGAGAGCTAGAGTGTTCATTGTGAGTCTCTATCGCCAACAAACACGGGGTTTCCGCTTCTTCAGTCTATTGAGGTTGCGTGTTGGAGATCTTCGGGGTATCTTTCCCAATAGACTTGATTCCGATTCCTATGGGTGATGTGTGTGTGATCGTGGGTATGGACTGGCTTAGTCACTTTGGTGTCATGATCTACTGCGAGGGTTAGCGAGTGGTAGTTCGAACCCCAAGTAGGGGAGAACTGATTGTCTATGGCGAGGGCACCAGATTGGGGTTAGGGTTTTGTTCGACTATCAGGGCTCGACAGTACATTCAACACGGGTGTGCATGTTTATTTAGCGTACGTGGTGGATATGCAGGTCATGGATCAGATTTCAGTTTTAGAGGCTCCAGTGGTCAGGGAGGTTGCTGATGTATTCCATGAGGAGTTTCCCGGAGTGCCTCCGGAGAGGTAGGTCGAGTTTAGGATCGACCTAGTGCAAGGTGTGGCCCCTATCGACCTGATGGTTGAGGGCCTAGGGTATTCCAACCCGATGGTTGATTGGACCCATAGTATGCTGTTTATGATTATGTGTATATTGTTGTGTGTATGGGTATTCTGGGGGAACTCACTAAGCTTCGGGCTTACAGTTTTGGATTTTGTTTCAAGTACTTCAGATGATCGCGGGAAGGCGAAGGTGTGATCGTACACCTCCTCACATTTTTATGATCTGGATTTCTGGTATACAGTGATGTTTAAACTATTTTGAAAACACTTTGTAATAACTTAATGGTTTTCAATGATTGAAAAAGTTTTAAATTGGCATGATTTTTAAGGGTGTTACAAGCGGCGTATTGGGTATACGGTATACCTCAAAGCCTTAAGGTGGAAGGAGCCTATTTCTCTCACCCCTCTCAACTTCTTTGACATTAGTTTTTCTTTATTCTCTTACTTTTAGCTTTCTTATCCCACAATAAATGTAAAGTGGAAACCCCTCCATCCCAAGTTTTTGTGTTTTAGAAATATAACCACTTTGTCTTAAATGGGTTATTCCGAATTGATCAAATATATATAACATGTTTTTTTTCACATATTCATCAAAAACTTTCTCTTTACTAATGTTCGAAATGGTAATTTTGAATGACTTAATATTATCGTTTTTTCAATCAAATGTCACATTTTAGTTTTTTATCGTATCTCTTCCACTAACTATGTTTTTTTTTTTAAATTTTGATAGATTTTGAGTAGAAAACGAAATATTTTCTCAAAATTCAGAAATTATCCATCGGATTTCGGAGTTATTGAAATTCCAAAATAGTTTTTTACTATGTCCTGGATATACTTTTTTTAATCATAAATACATAATTTTTCTTTTATCAATCACAAATGATCCATTATGGTCCAAAATTAACAAATCCGTACATAATGGTTATTTTGCCAAAACACAAAAACTTGGGAGTATTTGGGAGTGCTTATTTAGAAGATTTTATGATTTTCAATACAAATATTTATTAGCTTTTCTAGTGTTAAAACACAGTTTAAAAAAAAGTGTCTAATTTAGCTTATTTCGTGACAAAAAGTAATAAACTGATAAGTTATTTTTAGTGTTTGACAAATGGTGTTTATATATGTAGTTAGGAAATAACTTATCAATATTTTTTTCAATAAGTCAATAAACAACTTATTGAACATTTGTTATTTAACTCAATAATTACTTATGAAATCTTTCAATCATGGAAATCAATAAACACCTTAAATAATTAATCCAACACACCCATTTTTCTTAACAAATTTTTGTGGCCGTGTTTGTTTAGTTGGAAAAGCTTTTTTGGAGTATATATATATATATATATATATATATATATATATATATATATATATATATATATATATATATATATATATATATATATATATATATATATATATATATATATATATATATATATATGGGAAAAGTGAATATACCCTTAAGGGTATATAAGCTTAGGTATCCAAACTCATCATATTACGTCGTTTTGTATCATATATACACATTGTAATTGTCCAATACTATTCTAATTCAACTTCTAACTTGATTTAATTTCAAGATTTTTATAAATTTTACGTTTATCTTCCTTTTACATAATTTTTATTTTCAACTGTAATATATATATATAGCCTAGTAGGCATTTGGCATAAAAATGTGATGTAAGAGGAAAATAATAGTGAAATTTCGAAAATTTTGAAAGTAAATCAAGTTAGGGGTTGAAATTTAAGAACATTATAATGAATATATAAAACAAAACGACGTATTATATTGGCTTTGGGTACCTAAACTTATATACCCTTAAGGGTATATTCACTTTTCTCTCTCTCTCTCTCTCTCTCTCTCTCTCTATATATATATATATATATATATATATATATATATATATATATATATATATATATATATATATATATATATATATATATATATAGGGAGAGGATCAAATGAGAACACCTAAAAGGTTGAGAACGCGAGAACAATTTTGACCAATCAATATATAAGGGTATACTAGTAATTGTATATTTTAATTAAATTAAAATAAAATAAAATTCAATCAAATTCCCTTAAATTTAGGATCAGTTACCAAAAAAGAAATAAATATTCAATTTTTTATTTTTCTTATTAATGGAATATAAAAAACATTTTTATCAAAATTTATTTCAAAATTGAAAAAAAATCTTTAAAAAATAATTTTTTTTCTCCTATTTCACGTTTTTTTTTCTTTTTTTTTTTGTGTTCAAAAAAATGAATAGAAATCGAACACCAAATTAGTACATTTGTATTCATAAATGGTTTTTTTTTCAAAAAACCTGATACTACTCCAATCACAAATAAATACACATCAATTTACAAGTAATCCAATTTCTTTTTTTAATCAGTTGAAAATAAAAAAGATTGTAAAAATTATCATTTGTCCACAAAAAGAATACCTCTAATAATAAATAAATATATTCATTAACACATGCTTACACTGTTATTCTCAAAATGAATACACTGCTATTAACAAATAAGTACCTTGTTATTCAGAATTGAATAAATAAATACCTCTAATCATAAATAAATACATTCATTCAATGTTATTCACAAGTGAATATACTGCTATTCACACATGAATGCACTGCTATTCATTCACTGTTATTCACACATGAATGCACTGCTATTCACAGATAAATACAAATTTTCATTCTTTTATTTCCTCTAGATCAATGTCTTTGGCATCTGAATTATTGATAACATAATCTTTAGCCCCAGAAACATCACCTTTTGCTATCTTCATTAGTTTAGACGTACAAACATTGACCTCTTCTTTTCTTGCTCTAAAATGGCGACAAAAGAAGCATGTGTTCCTTATAAGAGTGAAAATCATATCAAAAAGCAATGGATTGTATACTGGTGAAACAAAATCAATGTGACCACAATGCCCTGGGCATTGAAATGACTGCTGCCGACCTGACTTACAGGGTGCTTGTTCATCCATTGGGCCCAACAAAGGATCATACAATCCTCCTGGCATTGGTCTTCCAACACTGTCAAGTAAAATAGGGTTTGTAATCTTTAAAACACTGTGCTTCCTGACCTCTTCATCAGTTATGAAATTGAACCTTACACCCTCCACAATCTCAGACGCACCCTCGGTGGTCTGAGCCATCTTTTACAACTGAACAGCTTCAACACAAATCGAAAACAGGTATATGTTCCAAAAGATATAGGAGAGGGGAATAGGGGATTCCCCTGTAGACCAGACCGATGCTTTGCTCCTACATGATGCCAGAGAGCACCAGCGAGAAGCGCAGCCGCCGAAATAGCAGTAGGGATGATAGATTTCCAAATTAAAAGTTAAAAAAATACCTCTTTCTAACTTTACGGCGGCAGACAACACCAATGAGCAGTAAGGGCGGAGCAAGGGTGAGGGGCGACTGATGAGGGCGAAAGAGTGGTGGGGATGGAGGAGGGCGGAGGCGCACAGAGAGGCAGGAAGCTGAGAGAGGGCTGAGGGTTTTTCAAGGTTTGCAAAATTAGGTCAACGAAATAGAGAGGCAGAGAGTAATTATAGGAGTTTACAAAATTAGGGTAATGTTTATTTACCTTAATACCCTTTATAATTTTCTTTAATTTGAAATTTAATTTTTAAATGTATTAATAATTAGAAAAATAACAATTAATTATAGCCACACATCTTAAAAATTAAATGGTCCAGATATGTTCTCGCGTTCTCAACCTTTTAGGTGTTCTCATTTGATCTTACTCCTATATATATATATATATATATATATATATATATATATATATATATATATATATATATATATATATATATATATATATATAAGTTTAAATGTGGATTTACATTTATTGTACGGGATGTGTGGACAATGTTATTCTGTGAGAATGATAAAGAAAATATATTGTTTGGTAATGTGAATACGTTTAATCTTACAAAACTATTGTCATTATACACATTCTCACTAATTAAATCTTCTATAAGGTTATTATAAATATTTTATAATATTATTCTTATTCAGTCAGAATGTACATTGAGTCGGATTTTGTAAGAATGAAAATGAGTAAAAAACAATGTGTGAGAATAAAAATGAATAAAAATTAGTGAGAATGCATGAAATTACGATAGTTGTGTAAGGTTGAACGTATTCACATCAGCGAACAACCTTTTCTCTTAAGTGTTGTTTGTTTTTTAGAAAAGACCTCTTCAAACCTCTTATTGCTGCGCGGCGCAGCACACGCGCAACACTTTTCATCTCGCAACTGTTTGTTTTTTTAGAATTCTTCTGAGTCAAAAACCTCTACACGTGCTCTGTTTGGCGCAACACTTGTACTGCATCTTCCAACCTCTTCTTCTTCTTTTTTTTTTTTATTGTTGAAAATTTGATTATATGTTGTTAAAATTTTATTTCACATTTTTTTTCGTTTATTTTTGTTGAATTTATTTTTCGTCTTTTTATATTCAATAATGATAATTTCTTGATGAAATATCATTATTTTTTTCTAAAATATCTTTATTGTTTTTTGAAATATCATTATTTTTTTACTGAAATATTATTAATTTTTACCGAAATGTTATACATTATTAAATTTTACGTATTAAAAAACTATTTTCGGTTTATAAAATTAGTTTATTTTAATTTTTTAATATCTGCAGCAGTATGCAGATGTTAAAAAAAAACAAACACGCTTGTTATTACAGTCTGCAGCCGTTTGGTCCACCTCTTCTACTGCAGAGGGTTGCAGAGGTGATCCGCAGACTTCATGAATTTTTGCTTCAGAAAATCAAACAGCACCTTAGTAATTTTCATAGAATAACATTGTCTACACGTCCGCACAATAGTTGTTCATCCACATTATAATATATATATATATATATATATATATATATATATATATATATATATATATATATATATATATATATATATATATATATATATATATATAACTGTAAAAAAAGAAAATATATAAATAAAACTTTATGCGCATGTATGCACGTACAAGAACACCACGTATCAAAAACCAATGATCGTCCAAATATAATCATCATGTATTATTTTCATCATTTATGTGAACTTATATACAAGGGTTATTTATGTGATATATAAATAAATGCAATTGGTTTATGAAGAAATGACTTTGATTTTTTTTTTTCATTAAAATTCTAGTAGATAATTTTCAAAAGGAAAAACTAGACAAAATTTCACAATTGGTCCCTATGGTTTACAGAATATCGCACTTTGAGGACTTCCTAGCAAAAAGTCACGCAAATGGTCCTTAAGGTTTCAGTTCATTGCGCGATTGGTCCTTGACCCTAACCCCGTCACTTTTGTACCGTTAGTGCAGGGGTAATTTTGTCCAGGAAAATCAGATCTTGCTATGTTTTCATTTGATCACCTTTTCACAACTCTCAAAATGGCAGCCTCTCTCCTTCTTCCATTATTCTTGTAGATTAGAACAACAATCCAAACACCCCGGTGTGAATCGTGTCTACCCTCTACCACCGAATTGGCCTTATCGATGTCTAAATCGAAGTTGAAGACTGTCGGAAATCGACCACCCCTTCTTGTGATTTGTAATCCACCACCGAAAGCCTCCTAATTTTTTCCTTCATTCGTTTCATTCTCGCTCAGACGAAGACCACTACCTCTTTTTTTGTTATCCTTTCGTGGTTGCCAGAAACGAACAAACAAGAGACCGTCGGAGCAGCTCTTGCTGCCGTGGTGGTCGACGTCAATTGACTGCCTTTGTGTTTGCCTTCTTCGACCAAATAGGAGATGAAGAACCCTCCCCCCCCCCTCGATTCCTTCTTTCGTTCATTCCTTACTTGAAAAGACGAAGACCGGAGAATCCCGTTTTCTGTCCTTCCCCTCTTGTGTTTCACGATCGGACCAGAAGAAGAATGGAGCCGCCAGAGCAGCCGTGCGCTGCCGACCTCCCTCCTATCGCGATTGTTGAACCATCAAACCACCACTTGACTGCCATCACAACCAGCTGCTGCCTCCGATCTTCTCCCTTCTTTCTCGATCAAACACCGCCGGAGGAGCTCCCAGCGACAACTCTTGTTCATCCCGTTCCCAATCCTGATAATCAGATGAACAAGACATCGTACCCTTATTTTTGTACATTTGGTGGTGTTGAAAAAACAAGTCCCTGCATTTGTGATTTTATATAAAAATCAGTCTTTTGTTGAAGTCTTTGCAAACAAAGTTCCATTTGGTTATGGTGACTGCGAGATGAAAAGACAAAATTGCCCCTGCACCAACGCTACAAAAGTGACGGGGTTAGGGTCAAGGACCAATCGCGCAATGAACTGAAACCTTAAGGACCATTCGCGTGACTTTTTGCTAGGAAGTCCTCAAAGTGAGATATTCTTTAAACCACAGGGACCAATTGTGAAATTTTGTCGAAAAACTATAATAAAGTCCTTACATATTGACCTCATAATCGATTTAATCCGTATATATATATATATATATATATATATATATATATATATATATATATATATATATATATATATATATATATATATTCAATTAAGTTCCAAATACCGGTAATCCTATTCAATTTAACCCTTTTACCCGGTCAACAGGTCATCCAACTTTCAAAAATTATATTTTTGGCCCAGATTTCAAAATTTATTACAAATTTGGTCCAAAAATTACACTTTTGGCCCAGATCTTAAATTTTGTTACAAATTTGGTCTAAACTTAACCCTTTTTGCCAAAATTTTAGAATTTTATTATGAATTCATCCTAACTTTAGCTTTCTTTACAACTTTTTTTCTCAAAGAAATGTTTCTAATATGTTTTTTCTTTATAAAATCATATTTATACAAGAAAAACATATTTTCACTTAAAAATCTTATATTTTCTATATAAAAACTTTTTTTTTAATTTTTTTTGTATATGAAATATCTAGTTATAAAAATAATTATTTATTAAGTATATAAATATACACAAATAAGTTTTTGTTAAATGTATACAAAAACGTATTTTACAAAAAAAATGTATACAAACACCTATTTTATCCATATTTTTTTTTATAAAATCGTGTTTGTTTATATTTTTTTATAAAAACATGTTTGGATATTTTTTATATAATACGTGTTCGTATACATTATATAAAATGTATACAAACACAATTTTATAAAATATATACATACATGTATTATATAGAAAATTATTCAAACACGTTTTTATAAGATGTGTACAAACACGATCTGATAAAATGTATGCAAACACGTATTATATAAAAGCTTATTCAAACACATTTTTATAAAAAAAAATATAAACAAACACGATTTTATAAAACAAATATAGATAAACACCTATTTGTGTGTGCATATATATATATATATATATATATATATATATATATATATATATATATATATATATATATATATATATATATAAAGGTGATAGGGGTTTGTTTACATTTTTTTTTTGTAAAATACGTTTTTGTATACATTTTTTTTTATAAAAATGGATTTGTATATATTTATATACTTAACAAATATATAGTTTTAGAACTAGATATTTCATATACAAAAACTTTTTAAAAAAAGTTTTGTATATAGAAATTATAAGATTTTTATGTGAAAATGCTTTTTTTTGTGTATAAATATGATTTTATATAGAAAAAACATATTTGAAACAATTTTTTGAGAAAAAAAGTTGTAAAAAAACAAAAGTTATGATAAATTCGTAATAAAATTCTAAAATTTGGGCAAAAAGCAAAAATTTTGGACCAAATTTGTAACAAAATTTAAAATCTGGGCCAATAGTGTAAAATTTTGACCAAATTTGTAATAAGTTTTGAAATTTGGGCCAAAAATGTAATTTTTAAAAGTTGGATGACCTATTGACCCGGCCAAAGGGTTAAATTGAATACGATTACCGATATTTGGGACTTAATTGAATAAAAAAAATTATATAAAGACTAAATCGATTATGAGGCCAATATATAAGGACTTTATTGCAGTTTTTCTTTTTTAAAATGTTTATTTATATTATATAAATGATTAAAGTTTAAGACGTACAACAAATCTTATTATCTATTTTTTATTTATAGTTATGAATCAAATTTAAATTAAATAAAATAAGTCCATATTGTTAATTTTTCTTCGGATAAGTGAACTAATTATGATTATTTTATATATAATTTAGTGGTGGTTAATACATAGAAAAATAAAGATGTAATTATAGCGCGATAACTTTTGACCTTTTATATTAACAATATTCTATATTTGACGAGATGATACATAAATATCATTATTGTGATTGAATGATTTATATTTTAATGTCATAAAACTAGAACTATTAAATTTCATTGTTGAAAAACTCTTTTAAATTTAAAAGACCTGTTTATTTTAGTATGCAAATGTTAAAAAAAACAAACAATGTTCTTCTTACAGACTACAGACAGACGTTTGGTCCAAAAATTGTAGATATTTGTTTCTTAAAAAACAAACAACACACATTAGGCTATACATAATAGGTTTTCCCTTTATGCGTTACGTGACTTGACAAGGCTGGTTATGTGTGACTTGCATTCAATTACCACCCCAACATCCGTAAATGTGAAGTCTCGTGAGTGAAGCCACGTTGCGTTACAAAGGAAAGAGAAACACAAACGGTCTTGTGATAGTTTGAAACAAAAAAAGACTGGTTTTTAATCCCTCTAAATTATACCTATAAATACCAATAAACCTCTACACTCACAATACTTTCACTTCTTCCTCTCTATACTACAATCCTAAAAATGGATCAAAATTCAAACACACCAAACACCCCACACACACCCACCAACACATTTTCACTCAACACAACACCTCGCCAATACCCAAATTTCGAATCATCACTAGAAGGTTTCATGAATATGCTCCCTACAAACTCACAAATTCCAAAATCACCCCTTTTCCAACAACTATTCCAACAAACTACTTCAAACCCAACAACCACCTTCCCAACCCAATCTCCTTACAACGTTGATTTCAAAAGGGTGTCGAAAACTCAATCACAATCATCAAGAAGGGAACCCAAAGAATGGGGAAAATAAAAAGCAATGAAATGAAAATGAGGAAACGACGCTCACAAAAGCTTAGATTACAATTTCTTGCGACGAGATGATAGGAAACACCCAAACTGGGACAACATTTTGGAATCGCTATATAGCACACTTCCAGTCACAAATAGGAAAATGTGAATACCAGGCTTACGATGGTGTCAACGACAAATGATGCGTTCTAATATCTATTTGTACATGTTTTAATGGAATTGACTTCAACCTCGCAAACATGCGTAAAAGTGGGTGTAATGATTTCAAACTTTTAAGCACCACTCTTCAATAATACAAAACCACCCATGGTGGTAAAACCTTTGGCCTTCAAACAACTTGGCGTGTTATGCTAGCCGGTCCAAAATGGGTCCTGGATCCGAACTGGCTTAGTCACTTGTAGACACAATCCACTGTCTCAAACAAACGAGCGAGAACTTCAGAGTCGAACGCGGGTTTTGGAGTTGACCTCAATGATGATGAGTTGTAAGAGGTACCCCTTCGACCCCCGATGGGAAAGGAAAAGGCGAAAAAAGACGACATCTTCATCGAGAAGGGACACAGGAAAAAAAATAGGTTGAATCGGAAACAAATTCTATGCAAACACTTTCACAAAAACTTGATGATCATCTTGTCTTACTTTAAAAAAAGTTAGAGCTCAAAACTACATGTCACGAGAGAAACAAATACTCAATGACTTTAAAATGATAAACCGGCCTCCCCATCGAATCTTCCAACCGATCAACTCGAGCTTTTCATGAAGCTCCAATACAAGATGAAAGACAAGTATAAATATTATAATTTTTAGTTTTCAATGTAATTTTTAATGTTATGTCTTTTTTAAGTTATTTTGAGGTGATTTTTATTTTCACTTATAGTAATGTATTTTTAGTTTGGTTTAATGAAAATTTTATTTTGTTTCAAAAATCTTATATTTTTATTAAAACTGAGCGTTTAAAATAAATAAAAATTAAAGAATTAGGTGATATAAAATGGTGGGTAATTCATAATATGAGTAAGTATTAGTAGGGATTTTGTGAAGTTGAGTAGATATAAAAATGACATACTTTATAAATAACCTTATAGACCACACCTTATAGCTTTAGTAATTGTTATTTCGATAAATATCCCTTAAAATCAAATATATATTTTTGTAAAACAATTTATCATGTAACTGGTTTTTTGATGAAATCAAATTGACCATTTATAATCATTTTAAAAAGTAATGAACACCAATAAATTCCCATCTATAACTTTCTCTTAACATCAAATCTAACTATGAAATATACATATGTTTCAGAGAAAACTTGAATCATCAAATTTAAGGAAGAATAACAAAACCAAATACTCTCCGTTTTAAAAGAAAACTTGAATCATCAATTTTAAGGAAAAATTACAAAACCAAATACTGTTGAGCTAAACCTTTTAGTTATAACTTTTTTACTTTAAGAGAACATTTAATCAAACCATATAAAGTTTTACTATGCAGCCCCTAAGGTCACGAAATCTTTTATTCCTAAAGCATAGAGGTTTTGATGCAATATGCGTTTTGTCAAATTTGTTACAACAATTAATGTAATTGATTGATTTAGAGGTGGCTATTTATTGTAAAATATAATGCCTCCTTTTAAAACCTGCAACTAAAGCATTGCATTTATTAAATAAAATTGAAAAAAAATGCAACTACTCATGTCCTTTTTATTTAGGAATATATGCCGAAAACCCAACCAATATGCAGGAAAACCATTATATTATTATTTATGTTTCAAATAAAACCAAATTGCAAATTTTTAAGAGAAATGACCCGTTAAAAGTATAATATGAAACACATATTCTTCATATTTTCTTGATTGTATATAAAAAGATGTCAAAACACACATTTATTTCAATTACTTTTACTCGATTGTATTCTCCATATGACATTATACGATTAATTTTTCTCTCCTTAACTAATTGTTTGTATTATAATGAACATCAATGTCGTATTAAAAAAATAAAAATGTAAGCAACATCGGATTTAACTATTAATATAAAAGTTTTTTAGAACATAAAAGTAGTATAAAAGCTGTTTTGTATAAATTTGTATAATTGGTTGTGTTTCGGTATTTATCCCCCCCTATATAACCCGTTTAAATATATGAGTTTGCGAGTTCACATGTTAGTGGGTTGAACCTAACCTGTATAACTCGTTTAATAAACAAGGAAACGTTTAAAAAAATTAGGTTTTTCAACATAAAGTCTTAAAATGATTATAGTTATTAGCATAAAAAAAAGGTTTTCAACATAAAGTCATTAACATCCAAATAAAATTGAAAAACGAAACATTCATACAAAATGTAATTGTTTAAAAATATCCAAAAACAAATTCGATAATTCATTCATGCTAGAATTCTCATTTCATCTTCCAACAACGACTTATTCATGATGACCTTCAAATAGAAACAATATGCAGAATTAAATTTATGGTCTTTTAAACGCTACGGAAATAACTTTATGCCTTCTACCATTTATACTAAAAAAACCCCACCAAATGACAACTTAAAATATATTGGAATTTGTAGTCTTCGTGTTATCTTCGTTGATGTTCAAATTCATTATATTTTGAGTTAGGTTGTCAACAACCTAATTAAAATCAACTGCTTAAAGAATAAAAAAAAAAAGAATAATTAATACAAATTTTTAGTTAATACGAAAAAAACAAAAATTATTAAATATTAGTTTAAATTCTTCGTTTGTGAGTCGTGATTATCTAGAAAATGACCACGTGTGTGTTTTCTTTTTTGATTAAGGCACCGTAAAAAACTTGCCACATATGAATACAGAAGGAATACAATGATAAAAAAATATTAAGAATACAGAATGAAATCATATTTTATTAATAATTAACTATATCTATTTTTTTGAATGTAATATATATACGGGTTGACGTGTTAACCCGCAAACCCAAACATTTAACCCAACCCAACCAATGAAATAAGCGGGTTGCCGAGTTGGCTAGTTAAAAATCTAACCCAAACCTGTTTACTTTCGGATTGGATTAGTGCCGAGTTACAGATTGGATCGAAAGTTGTCACCCCTAAAAAGATTCATATCTAAATCTTGACTAGTTAGGAATCCACACTATTTCACGCCGCTTTATAGACCCCACATTACCATGACATATCAAAAATTTATACTATCTTCGTCCCAAATTAATTGTCCAAATTTGATTTTTGAAGTTTTTATTCTTCAACTTTGATTTTAAATATTTTTGTTTTTGATAAATAATACTTGATGTAAAATATATGAATAAATTGTATTTTAAACCTGTTTTCATTTTTATAATTTTTATCAAGTGATATATAACACAAATAAAAATATTTAAGATTATAGTCGAAGAAAAAAACTTCAAAAGTAAAAAATGAAGAATTCATTTACGACGGAGGGAGTATGTAATATATTTTCCTTGTAACTTGGAATACCATAGATTTAAACATGATTATAGCGATGGTTTAGATTAGACCGTATTTAGATTTTGTTCTAAATCCGGTACTGTTCGAGAGTGTACACAGATACCTACCACCAGGTATAGAAGATGAACATGGCTTGATTGGATAAAAATAGTACTTTAGCATATTCATTGAGGTAGGTAAGTGTAATATTTATTAACTAACACCATCTAGCCTAACCCCCGCCTTTCTCTCTCCAAAGCTAAACTTTTCTTTCTCTTTCTCTCTCTCTCTGACACACAGGACCATAGTCCCTCCCTTCTTTCAGAAGCTTCACCTCTCAGCATTTACTCCTCTGCTACTTCTCTCATCTCTCTCTCTCTCTGTGAAGATTTTAAGTATTGATCCACTTAAAAAGGCTGTGTTTATAAAAAGGGTGTTCATCTGTGCAATGTAGGTGATGTACGATTGATTTCATGGGTTTGGAGTAAAGGGTGCCAAATCAAATGGGAAAGCTTCATCAAAACAATCTGGGATCAATTGTTCTAGACCATCAACCCACCACCGCCGGAGGCGGTGGTGGGAATTTCAAGTTTTGGTCGTCATGTCGTCGTAGAATCATTGCTACAATGAGATGCGGTGGAGGCGGGTATCGCCACCGCGAAACTGTTATGTCTCCGGTGATTGAGAAGCCGAAGGAGGAGAGTAAGAGATCCGAATGCAGATCTGATGTGATTAAGAGCTATAACAACTGTAAGAGTAAGAAGTCTGACAAGCTTTCGGAGTTGCTGAGGATGTCGGAGTTGTGGGAGGAGGAGGAGGAAGCGGTGAAGAAGAAGGTGGAAGTGTTGGAGGAGTTAAAGCGGGTGGTGAAAGGGTTACAGTGCGGCGGTGATATCGAACTTTTGAGTGGCGCGAAGGATGTCAGAAGGTTAGCGAAGGAAGATTCCGATGCCAGAACGACTTTAGCATTGCTTGGAGCAATCCCGCCGTTGGTCGCCATGCTTGATTCCAACGATCTCGATTCTCAAATCGCCGCCCTCTACGCCCTTCTAAATCTCGGAATCGGCAACGACGCGTAAGCACTTCCCTCCCAAATTCAAACTAAATTTCTTCATTTCCATGTTTCATGAAGCTCACTAAATCCACGATTCGACGCTTTAGTTGCTGTCATGAATCTAGGGTTTTGAACTTTTGATTCCATTTCACAGCATTTGATATAATCGTAATCAAATTTCGGCTTAATGATCACTTTTCCATATTCGACTTCACCCATTTTTAATGGAGCTTAGATCTGTTTTTCTGTTCATGGGTTTGACTAAATTATAATAAAATATTTCAGGAACAAAGCCGCCATTGTTAAAGCAGGAGCAGTACACAAGATGCTCGATCTAGTCAAAACCCCAAATCAAGATTCGCCAAACGCCGATTTATCCGCAGCAATTGTAGCCAACTTTCTAGGGTTAACAGCATTAGATTCAAACAAACCCATCATCGGATTATCAGGAGCCATCTCGTTCTTAATCAAAACCCTAAAAAATTCCACCAAAAACATCAATCCCCAAGTGATTCAAGACTGTTTAAGGGCACTCTACAACCTATCAATCCTGCCATCAAATATCTCCCCAATGATCGAAATCGATGATTTCATCCCTTTTCTCTTGACCACATTAGGAGACATAGAAACAAGCGATAGAATCTTGTCAATTTTAAGCAACATTGTCTCAACCCCTGAAGGTAGAAAAGCCCTAAGTAGTGTCCAAGATTCATTTCATACATTAGTCGATGTTTTAAATTGGATGGATTCACCAAATTGTCAAGAAAAGTCAACGTACATTTTAATGGTGATGGCTCACAAATCATATAGAGATAGACAAGCCATGATTGAATCGGGGGTTACATCTTCCCTCCTTGAACTAACACTCTTAGGAAGCACTTTAGCGCAAAAACGAGCTTCTCGTATTTTGGAGACTTTAAGGATGGATAAAGGTAAACAAGTGTCCGAAACCTTTGTAGGAACTACGACAGGGGCGAATCTATCAGCGCCCCTTTATGGGTCTGTTGATCTGGTTAAATCCAGACCAACAGACCCCATGAATCCAGAGATGATGAGTGACGAAAATAAGGCGGTGAAGCAATTGGTACAACAAAGTTTGCATAGCAACATGAGGAGGATAGTGAAAAGGGCGAATTTACCTCAAGATTTTGTGCCTTCGGAGCGTTTTAGATCGCTTACATCGATTTCGACT
The DNA here is from genome assembly GCF_002870075.4 of Lactuca sativa. Classification (NCBI taxonomy): domain Eukaryota; kingdom Viridiplantae; phylum Streptophyta; class Magnoliopsida; order Asterales; family Asteraceae; genus Lactuca; species Lactuca sativa. The sequence continues at coordinate 138,104,336 of NC_056628.2, read as the reverse complement.
TCAAAGAGTTTACCATTTTGAGATGAAAATCTTATCATGTGTTTGTTTTTGTACCTTGTTATAGTAGGTTGATCTTGTGGTTATTATGTATGATGATGTCTTTTGTTTTTGGTCTTAGAATACTACTAGAATGACCAATGTTTTTGGGGATCTTAATATGTATTGTAGAACATAGAATCTTTAGTTTACAACTTTTGTGTAGTTCTATGTAACTTTGTTTTTCTAGATTTTTCGAGGTATAAGCAGTTCATTGTGGGTTTAGGTGTGATTACATGTGGATCATGTAAGTATACACTTTGAACCCATTTAATGAGTGGGTTTTGGTGTGATTACATGTGGATCTTGAACCCATTTAATGAAGTGGCAATTTTGTTTCTAACTTGAATCGAATTTGATTGAGTTAAAGTCTTAAAGATAGATTGAATTAGAGAACTATGGTAAATAGCTTGAAGATTGATCTAATTAGACTCAACCTCATGGTTCATTATTTATGAGGCTCGATAAAAAACATATCAAACAACTATTAATTTAAGGTGAATGGTTTGTGTATGGTTGGTCAAGACAAAAAACAAGGCTATGATTTATATGGTTTATAGTTTAATATATATTTGATTAATAAATTTTATTAGTATATTTAAATTGTTTCTGTTGATATATACGCACATACACGACCTTTATGCATGTGTACATCCTCCTATTTGGATGATATGGACAGATGAGATGGAAAATTGGACAAACTATTAAGTTGTTTTTATTCTCAAAACTATTTGGGGATTCCTGTTGGGCTCTGGTTATCTTTTGGTGTCTTCCACACATTTAACGATAAATCCAACTTCACTTTTCACATGTTAAAATTCCTGCCAAAAGAATATTTAATAAAAATTTACATACTTGCAATGATTTAATTTAGTAGTATCACTTTTTCATTATATTACTTTATCTTTTCTAAAATAAAATAGTTGTTGCTGTGAATTAGTGTTTGCTCCAAAAGTTAAGGTATTTTTTAATGGCGGCCAATTATATTAATTAACAAAAGCTAGGTAATAAACTATTACTTTTTAATATATTTTGGTCATTTTATACATGATTGTTAAACATACATTTTACATTTGTTATTCAATAAATATCATTCATCCATAGTTGTTTTAATAGTTTAATAAACATCATTAAATGATTTACCATGAAACTAACTTTTTTATATACTTTTAGTTACTTTCATCTTTTTCACTCATCATCAATTTACCGATCATTTTTTCTTGCCAATTGAATTTCAAAGAAGAAACAAAATACACAAATTTACTTATTCATTTAAAAAACATTTTCCAGGTGCATAGTCTTATCTAGACCTGACAATTTCACGAATCTATGAGAGACACAACACGACACGAATACACGACACGAATAAATCTTAAAAATTGAGATAAAACTTATTTTTTATCGTGTAATCGTATCGTGCCAGTTTCGTCACCGACACGTTTTCATGATACGAATACATGAATTGCCAGGACTAGTCTTATCCTTTACATCTCCGATGAAAACGTTCTCACAGACTTTACTACCGTCGACACCCTTCCTGCTACCGCTCACACCTTTCCACGTTCATGTCCCTCTCCTGCTACTTTGCGAAAACCACCTTACCCCACATCCTTCCCTAGCCTCTTTTTTCTTGATTTGTGTGCTACAGGTAATCATGCCTGTTCAAGGATGCACTTTAATTGCTGGAATCTAAGTTTGAATTGCTTGGAGGTTTGAATTGATTTTTAGGTTTGATTTGAATTTGCTTCGGTTGAAGCTAATTTTAGATTAGTTACTTGGTGGTGGTGGTGAACGGTGGAGATGGATATTTGTGGTGGCGAATGGCGGTGATGGAAGGTGGTGTTTTCTTATTACATTGCAAAGTGTATGGTCTCATCTTTCTCATCTTCGACGAAAACGCCCTTACACCCATTAATATCGCCGGCATCACTCTTTGCTCACACCTTTCCATGCTCCTCTTCCTCTCCCACTACTTTGCGAAAACCACCCTATCCTACATCCTTCTCTCGTCCCTTTCTTATTGAATCGTTTTCCCCTAGTAACCACATTCGTTTAAGGATGAAATTTTATTGGTCGAATCCAGGTTTAAATGATTAAAGGTTTGAATCAATTTTTAGGTTTGAATGTAAGTTTGAAGCCAATTTTAGATTAATCACTTGGTGGTAATGGTGGTGAATAGTGGAGATGGTAGTTTGTGGTGGTTCTGGAAGGTAGTGTTTGTTATCGGTGGTAAGAGGTGAATGATGGTAGTGGGAGTGGATTGGCAAAAAAGATGATCATGATATAGTTTAATGGTAATCATGTACAAAAAAATTTAATGGTAAATTGTGTATATACAAAACATCAACTTGCAATACCTAGAAAATGGTTGATTTTGAACAGCTCGAGATGACTTTAATAGTAAATCGTGTATAAAATAATCATTAAATGTGTATAAAAGTGATGGTTAATTACCCTCTACAGTCATTTTCCCAAAAAGAAAAAACAAATAGAAGACAAGATAATAAGCTTTAACATTCTAATATAGGATTTTAACACTACTCCTTCCATTTGAGAAGAACGTCTTTTTTCTTCCAAGAAGTGATCTAAAGGTGAGAGAGTGGTTGTACCTAGTAGTTAGCATCGTCTCTCTCCCGGGTGATTTATGGGATCCACAACTTAGCGGATAAGCCCTTTGAATATCTTTCTAGAAACACATCTTGTGGTGTTTGGAATAATATCGGTAGAATTAAAAAGTCACTGCTCGAGCATGGTATAGACATCCAAGACATATTCAGATTGGTGATCAAATATGAGAATGAATCTCTGTTTTGGTATGATTCTTGTCTCGGGTCAGGGAGTCTAAAGGTAAAGTATCCCTCCTTATTTGAATTGGAATCCAGGAAACGCTGCAATGTAGCTGACAGAAATTATGGCTGGAATTGGAAGTCTAGACCTGCTGACCTGGGATTAGACCCTGTTGTTAGCACCCTTTCTAGTGATGTATCTGGAATTCAGTTAAGCATGGGCTCAGACTATTGGAGCTGCAGGCTAAATGCGGATGGCATGTACTCAGTCTGCTCTCTCAGGAAGATTGTTGATTCTATGTATGGGAACGTTCCTGATACGTCGGATATGGTATGGAGTAACGTCATTCCAATTAAGGTGTCATGCTTCATATGGAGGGCTGTCCAAGACAGAATTCCTACAGCTCTGGCTTTGGAGAAAAGGGGTATTATGGTAAACTCATCGCTATGCAGTGTGTCACACCCCAAAACCGAGAACGGTGGAATACGTTCTGGGGTGGAGGACGTCATGTACAGTATCATAACAATTGCATAATAGTAAAAACAAGCGACAACAACCATTGCATTTACATAGTAAGTTTAATTACAAACGTGTTCTGTAAAGTTTAACAGACACCAAAAGTATAACAAAATAAAAGATGGGTCTTGTATGTGCTCCATCTTCTCCAAAAGCTGCACCAGTACCTGTCTATCTTTGACCTGAGGATACAAGTTATTTTGAAAACGAGTATCAGCATAAAGCTGGTGAGTTCATAAGAATTTAGTGTCGTTGTTTGTGTAAAAGAGAGTTTTACGAACATGTAATATAAAAACTGAAACTTATGTTTGTGAGTAGTAGAAATCCCTAGAAAATCCTATATTTTCCAGAAAGGTACATTTGTAAGTTAAAATCCTTTGAGTGTGTAAAAGTATTATTATTGAAACCTTCAGTTATAAAAGTACAGTAATAAATCTCATTGAGTAACATAGCTGAAGAAATGTTATGTCTGTTAACAGTAGTAGTGGTGTAACTTCAGTTAGTAATAGATATTTATTTACTTCGGGATATTAGCTTAGACTTTAAGTCTTAGTGTATTAATTTGGATATAGGTGTAACCCTTCATGTAACCAACTGTGTGATAATAGAGAGCCCAATGACCTTCCCGGTCATATGTAGTATAGTGATGTAGTGGGACCCCTGGGCCTGGTCGGCTCGGACTGTAGTTAACAGTCGGGATGTAATAGCATTCGCCCTGTATAGATCTATACATGTAGTGTTGCTTTCCTTCCGGGAAGCCCTGGTCACATGGTGTAAGCGCGGTAGAGTGCCTTATAGAGGGATAGTGTGTTATACTCTGGATTAGTGTATTCTCTTGTGTTATAGTATAGTAGACTTTTAGTATAGTTCATAGAGTGTTCTCTTATACGTGTATTAACTTGTAATAATAGCAGTTATAGTGAGTATAGTAGTAGTAGAGGTAACGAGCAGTAGTCTTAACTATACCTATTATAGTTAAGTAGAGTGTATGATTTCATGCCTTTGAATAATAAAGGTATTGTATAAGAAGAAGACTTTCATATCTAGCACAAATATATATATAACTAAGAAATCAACGACAGTCGGACGGACAACAGATACCCTAAGACCACATCAAACAAGAACAGGAAATAAGGCTAGCTATCAGTCCTAAGTCCTTCAAGTCTTACTTATATAAATATATTAGTGGAGATATATTTTAAAAGAAAAGTAGTTTAAACACAGTTTTGAAAATAATTTATCAACAATTTTTTCTTAAAAATGCATTTGATAATTAATTAAAATAGTTTTATTGGTGAGTAGCTAGAAGTGTAGAAAAATCCATTTTTGATGATAAATTGTTAATCACATATAATTTGATAATAAAACTTGTAGCATTATACTTGTACCCCCCCCCCCCCCCCTAAAACATGTAAAAACATTTAAAAATGTTCATTAAGGGGTAGGAACTCACCTGCAATGAGTAGATCGGGTGGAAGTGTCGAATGAGCGTTTGGTGTCAAGTAAAGACTTGTACACCCTTTATGACCCTAGTAACATATGAAGAGGTATGTTTACAAGAAATTAGTGATTTAAACTCTAATTAAACACATATAGACATCCTAATGTGAATAAAAGCTTTATGGTTGAGTGCTAGAAGACTAATGGGTTGCAAGGAAAGAGTATAAGACCTCACCATGGAGTTTACTCTTTTAAAACTCACCTTGAGTGAGTTTATGGTTGGGGGACCATTTCCTCCATGAGTTTACGGCCGTAAACTCATGGAAGAAGTGGTTTTGAGTGCTAAAAGGGTTCCTACACAACTAGGGGTAGTTCTAAGGCTTAATCCAAGGCTTAAGGGGGTGTTTAGGGTTAAAGGAGGGTACTCCCTTGGAGTTTACGGTCCAAGGACCACTCCTTGAGAGTTTACAGCCGTAAACCCCATGGTTTACGGTAGTAAACTCTTGGACACCTTCCATTCTTTGATTTTGAGGTCCTTGGCTCATTCCTAACAAGTTCTAGTGAGGGTATAAGGCTTTTTAGGGGTTTAAAGGGTCATTTGGCATGGTTTAAGGGAGTTTACGGTCTAAGCATATGCTTGGGCCGTAAACTCTTGTTTTCCCTTCAAATGATGATGTTTGGGTGTTCCAAGTCCGAAATGGTAAGCCCCTAAGTCATATCTTAAGCCTAAATGTGGTTTGGAAAGGTTTTGGGCTTGATTTGCACGTTTAGAGGGAGTTTACGGTCTAAGCATATGCTTGGGCCATAAACCCTCTTTCAAGCCCTAAAACTTGTTGATTCAAGGCTCAAACACTTCTAGGTTTAACCCAAAACTAGTTTCTAAGCCTAAAGGAGAGAGTTTTGGGCATTTTGGCACCATTTTAGGGGTTCACGACCTAAGGAGGTTCTTAGGCCGTAAACTCCTTATTTTCAGCCTTCTTGCATGATTTTTGAGCTATAACAACAAGAAATGATGTTTACAACAAGTTAGGGTAAGGGAACTTACGTTTTGAAGGCGGAAACTTGCGGTTTTGAGGTGAAATCGGACTTGAGGAGAGAGAGTAGAGAGAGAAAGTGAGTCTAGTGTGGTAAAAGGGTTCTAAGGAGTGTCCACCCACCCTTATATAGGGATTGGGTGTTGTACCCAGTATACGACTACTCAATACTTATGTTTAATGAGGTTTAAAATTTTTACCCGGTTAAATGGTCGTAATAAAAATAAACTTTTTCCAACTAAATGGAAATGTAATTTACGTGTTTTTATTTATTTTATTACGACAATAATAACATTTAATAAAAATAAAATAAAACATTTATTTATTTTTCGACCTCAATTTAACGGAACTTTTATAAAATAGAATATTTTATTAACGGGAATGGGTTATAATGACGGAATGAATTTTGGGTCGTCACACAGTGCCTGTATTGGGTCACCTGAAAATACAGATCATGTTTTGATGGAGTGTCCGTATGCTACTGTGAAAAGGAATAACATCTTAAGTTGGTGTGGTGTACCATGTGACCTACCCTTATTCAATAATGTAGGCGCTTTTCTTCATCTAGCAGCCACCTGGTGCATCACCCAAAAGAAAAAGGAAAGGTTCGTTGTCATATGCTATTGCTTGCTTTGGAATCTATGGAGGTTTAGGAATAAACGATTATTTCATACTGAAGGTATCTCGCCTCTTCACGGATCTGAAAGTACTAAGCTAATGGCCTTCTATTGGTTGAAGCACAGGGGCAAAAAAGGAATATGTAGTTGGGAGGAATGGTTAGTCTCTCCTTTTAGTGGTCTGTAATTCTTAATGTATATGTATTGTATCTTTTGGTTCCATTCTCTAGTTTCTTGCTAGATTTGGATACCTTATTTAATATATTTGCCGTTTCCAAAAAAAATAAAAAGACTAGTGTCGTCTCTGAATTTGACTCATTTAAATGCAAAAAGTGATTCATAAATGACCATATTACCCATAAAAACACTACGCAAATAACTTTGTGTGCCTCAGCTATACAACCAGGTCCGGTGAAGTAATTCTTTGCTTGAAGAATTTTTGAGACATTGGTTGGAGAATACGATAACAAGTGCTACCATTCCTTGATTTTTTTTCCACGTTTGTTTCGTGTTTGTATAACCAGTGAACACATGATTATTGTATTTCGGTGCTCGGTGAATTTTTTTACAAAGTGAGTTTATCAATTCCAACTTTGATGAGATTGGCAAAATTAAATACATTAGTTGTTAGTTGTAAGTTGAAGCCTATATTATGTAGAAATATTTGACAAAAAATATTGTACACTTTTGAAATATCTAAAATTATACAAAAGACATCTTAATAAAATAAAAGCTCAAAATTGAATCATAAAAATTTAAAACTAAAAAACGTTATTTGAAGTAATTTTTAAATTATAAGTTTCTTTTTTTTTTAAATCAAATTTTTAAACATATACTCCAAACAAACCCGTTTTTTTAATTCTAGTTTAAAACACATTAAAATCTCCTAAACCTAATTGTCAAATACACCATTAATTTCTTAGAGTACTCCCTGTGTAAGAGTGTATGGGGTCATCCCACACAAAAAGACAAAACATATTAAGATCAGTTCATAACCAAAAACTAGACCCAAATACTAACAGGTCGGGAGTCTTCATATCAAGCTAACCGGCTATACAAAGACCGGCTGTGACATCCCTATTTTTACGGTCAGAAACGACTTTTTTTTTATGTTTATTTTAAAACAAAGTTTATTTATAAATGCAGAATTTGTTCCATAAAAGTATTTTCGAAGAAATGTTTTTCATTGATTTATTAAAACTTGGGATATCATAACTAATACAAGAAACATAAGTATAAACGTAGTCATTACATGCCTTACAATATCTTTATTCTATAGCCTATATTTCCTCGAATCTCTCATCAGATTTGAAAATCATTATCTTTGTACCGCTTCCTGTGAAAATGAGTGGGCCAGGTTGGAAAACCTGGTGAGTACATAGTGTTTTCAATCCACAATAATATAATTAATATGTTTAGTTATCTATCAAACAATTATCCTAATTACCCATGCCCATTTTCTTCTATATTCATTTCTATGGAACTATCCGAAAGAGCGTCAACAACATCCCATTTTCTTATATATTCATCTCTAAGGGCTTCTCCTAAGGTTCATCGCCTAACATCGCATTTTATAATTTCATCGCTAAGGACTTCTCCTAAAGTTCATCACCTATCATCACATTGACAATACTACTTGGGGGATTCCTCCACAATACATGCCAGTAGAGTATATCACATGAATATGTGGTTCGTACATCGCATGAAACTCATAATTCATTACCTATAGGTTGCGAGCCTGCGGGTGTTCCATTGGACTGTTTAAATTAGTCCACGGTCGTCATCTATACTCTCTTAGATGACTACATTGCAACCATCGCAATCATCACAAGTAAAAGTCATGGCATCTCATTGTTAAGGGCCTCTCCTAATTGTTTTCATCTTCTATCTCCTATCTCTCATCACCCATCACTACCATATATATATATATATATATATATATATATATATATATATATATATATAATAAGTACAAAAATACTTATATAATTAAATCGCATAAAATCATGTCATATAGGTTCATCCAACACATATCGTATATAATAGACACACGTAGCATGTTTATCTAAATACTTCATATCTATGTGTAAGATGAAAGTAATTATGAACTCACTATGAACATAAATATAAGTTACAGTTGAAATAAAGTGAGTGTATCTTAACTTATATAGATTTTAGCAAAAATTGGGAAATTGCGCAGATAGAACTCCGACCCGAAAGCTCCTATTTTTTGGGCTCCTAGAGCTCTAATAATTCTACTAATATACCCTAAAAGTTGGGAGAAAATAGGACTCAAAGGTGGGAGAGTATGTGAGAGAGATTTGGTGAGTTCATGAGGAAGAATGGACTCATCTCACAACATATTTATAGGGCAAACAAGAGGGCATGTCGTGCCCCATAACTGTGCGCGCCACACATGTGGCTGGCGTGTCCTCTCTAGTCTGCTGACACGTGCCGTTGTAACATCCATAAAATCCGAGCTAATTTAAAACTTTTTAAATCATTTAAAACCATTCAATTATTACAATTTGTTTTCAAAATAGTTTAAACAGCAGAGTTCCCAGAATTCATAATCATCAATCGAGGAAGTGTACGGTAATGCCTTCGCCTTTCTGTTGTCATCCGCTGAACCTGAAACAATAAACCGAAACTTTAAGCTCGAAAGATTAGTCATTTACCCCCAAAATACCCATGCACACAATAATACACATACAATAACAAAAAGCATACTATGGGTCCAATCATCCATCGGGATGGAATACCCCAGGCCCTCAACCATTGGGTTGGAATGCCAACATACCGATACACTTCACATAACATATATACAACTAACAACATATCAGCATGTACTGGGTCCACAACTTTACAGACTGGATTACCTTTGGGCCCACAGTGTGAGTCTGGATTGCCTTTCAGATCCACATCTCACATCTGGATTGCCATCGAGCCCATAATACGAGTCTCCCTCAACTCGTATCTGGAATGCTCCTGGGATTGTTGGTTACCGTGCGGAGCAGTTTCACCTCAACCCATCCCACATAATATGTCGACCTATAACACAACTATCATACATACAGATAATCACATAATACTACAGGTAGTCCTATAGATCTACCTAACTGGCATAACAACTAGCATGCATACAGTCAGACCAACTATAGGTCACTAAGCATAACCACATTCGATCTACATGGATATCGAACTAACATATCACAACAATAATAATCCCAATAACAAAACAAAGGGACGACCATGGTGCCTTAGACCCTTGAGTACAGTGAGGTTAACTCACGTCGCAACTGACACGCTGAAGTGATAAGCTCCACTCTTGGATCACTCTCACAAACTCTACCACTTATATTCACCATAGAACCATACTCATAATTTCCAATTTCCCAAAAGTCAAATAGTCTACTCTTGGTCAAAGTCCAAGTGAATGGTCAAGGTCAACAGTCCATGTTGACCTCAACTCATCGAGTATAACCAGCCACTCGTCGAGTTCCTTGCATAACTCGTCAACTCGCCGAGTCACTGCGTGTCCAAAGGCCGGGAAAACCCTAGCTGACTCGCCGAGCCCACGACAATCTTCATTGGACTCACCGAGTTGACCATGAAACTCGTCGAGTCCCTTCAGTCCTTCATCCATTCAGATGCTTTTAAGCCATGATAAGGTTCCGTATTGCAGATCCATCTTCCCAAGGCATGTTTATCACGTAAAGTTGCAAACTTTACGTGCATGCAAGGCTCTAAAGTCTTATAATGACACAACCAAGCTTGCAATAGAGTTTTACGCTTAAGGAGAGGTTCATACTTGCTAAAGCCTAAAGCTTTATGGACTTAGAGACCAAAGAGAGTTTAGATCTGAAGTTTCAACTTCAGATCTTGGCTCAAACCCAAGAATAGCTTCTTATTATGCTAGAAAAGCCCTAATCTTTAACCAAATGAGATCTAGAATGAAATGAGGTCAAGGTAACAACTTGATACCTTCCAAAAGATTCCAAATGAGGTAGATACTAGATCCCCACATGTTATTTTCTCCTAGCCACTTGCTCTCCAAGTTCTTCTTGCAAAGATCCACCTCCCAAAGCTTGAAACACCCAAGGATGAAGCACACACATGGATTAGGGTTTGCTGAACTACCAAGAGGTTGTAAGGGGGCTGAAGTAGGCTTATGATCCTTTAAATAGGGTGCAAAACCCCGAAAATTAGGGTTTCATCCTCCAGCTCCTACTCGTCGAGTCCCTTCTTGGACTCGGTGAGCAGGTCACTTAAACACGTGGACCAACCCGCTGCTACTCGACGAGTCAGGGTACCCAACTCGTCGAGTGGAACTTGAAATCATGAAAATTAACCATAAATCAATACCTTGAGAATCAAGGCGTTACAATTCTCCCCCACTTGAACTAGACTTCGTCCTCGAAGTTTGTCACACCCCCAAACCTGAACGGCGGAAATGTTCGTGGGCGGTGGACGTCATATACAACATCATAACAATTGAATAGTAAAGAAAGTACACACCACCATAATATAAATATATTTGAAAAGTTTACATGATTGTATATGTTACATGTTTGAATATCAAATACTATATGGTGATCCAAAATATGTTACTAACACCAGTGCGTTAGTCTTCAAAAGCAGTTGCTACCTGGTCTAGCGTTTTCCTAAGAATACAAGTTACTTTACAGAAAAAGTGTCAACAATAAAGTTTGTGAGGTCATAAGTAGTGTTTTGAGAAAATGTATGTCATTCGTACATTCACGTTTGTTTTCCAGAAAATACGAGATTTTATTATGAGTGTATGAAATGAATATGAATGATTGTTGTATAAATTGTATGTATTTGAACCAGGAAAATCATATATTTTCCTAAAAGTGAAATGCAGTCTCAATAACCAAGACCGTAACCTGTAAGCAACTATGACATGCTCAAAAGAATGATGTATAGTCTTATTATAAAACAAAACTATAAGAAGATTGTATTTGAATGTGAAAAGAACTGTAGCTGTTACTTTTTCCGTGAAAACGTAATACCATAATAATTGTCTATCCAGTGAGTTTTTATAACCGTACTATCATAATTTGCCTGTAATGACGTTCTTCAGGCGTCGAAATGAGATGACACTTGTCACCTCGGGGACTGTAGCTAGCAGTCAGGGCTCGGGATCATTAGTCCCGTATAGATCTATACACACTTGTCACGCTCTCCGGACGGGAGATTCTGGTTTTAAACTGGATTTCTAGCGGTACCTTAAAAGGTATATTGAAGATGAATGTCTCACGAATTCTCAATTAAGTCACATATTAGAATGAATATGTTTGTCTCTGAAATAATTACCCTTTCCTACAGTGTTGACAAGGCATAATAATGATTTGTATGTTCTTGCATGTTTACGAATGTTATAGCAAAAATGGTTACCCATGATATGATGCAAACATATAAATAAAACTTCAAATATTCATAACTATGTTTCATCCTAAGAGGGTAAAGTGGTGCAAGATGTTTGCATGTTAACAAATTCCACGTGATAGTTATAAAAACAATATGAAATGTATAACAAAAGATTGATGTTTTCATACGGGATTAACCGTGTTTTTACTTGTATCCCCCCCCCTACATAAAGTGTTAAAAAGCATTTAAAATCAGTTAAAAGCATAGAAATTGGGGTATGACCTCACCTGGTTGAAGTGGCGGTTTGAAGAAGATAAGATAATAATCGAGCAGAATTTCGACTGGAAAAAGCTGATTTCTCGGAAATCTCGGAAATCTTGGGAGCGTCGGGACTTGTGTTGCGTGATAGGGATAATACAAGGGCTTCGGGGTGGTTTAGAGGGTCTTGCGAGGTGTTTCGAGGTGAAAGAATTGAGAGGAAAGCAAACAAATCCGGGCAACTTCACATCTCTTATATAAGTTGGCTGACTCCTCGTACACAGGGCGTTCCAGAGCGCAGGGCGTTCCTGGCTCGTACACAGCACGTTCAGCAGTGCTTTGACGTCATCGCTTACCTCAGCCTCGGACGGAGTACCCTGATGTGACCTGGAGCGACGTGGACGAACCGAGACCTAGCCTTGCGAACGCGGGGCGTTCCTTCAGACCAACCTCGAGTTTTGTGTCCAGAACTTGTAAAATCCGTAACTTTCTCGTACGATATCCGTTTTTGACGTCCTTTATATGCACGCGAAGGTGAGAATATACTCTACAACTCTCGTTTAGACTTCATCGGCTAATTTTGACTTTATTTTTAATAGGTCAGGACTGGAAAACTCCATTAAAAATCCATAACTTCTTCATCCGACGTCCGTTTTGTCTGTCTTTTTACCGTTGTACTACTATTGACGAGATATTCAATTATCGTTTAGGTCGTGTTAGCTAAAAGTCGCTCGATCTCTATTTCGAGTTTCTAGTTGTCTACCGCTATGTCTGAAACTTCGAAAAATCATAACTTCCTCATACGACGTCAGATTTGGACGTTCTTTTTATGTATGGTTTCGGTTTAATGATATCTACAACTTTCATTTAGATACTTAAGGCTAAAAAGGTATTTTATTGGAATTTCGTATTTTATGCTTAATAGTGTTTTACCGGTTTTGTTGCGGATCTTCGATCGGTCATAACTTCTTCGTTATAACTCGGATTTTAGTGTTCTTTATATTTCTGAAAACCTTGTTACGATATCTACCACTTGGTACATCCTAATTATGGTTGTTGAAAAAATTATATTTGACCTAATTTTTGTTTGTGTTACAAAGTTTGTTGCGGTTAACAACTTCGGATAGTGCTCCCGTATTTCTGCCTTCGGCTCCCATATCCTCTCGGACCCCCTTTGGTGCTCCCACTGTATCTTTACCAAAGGTACCTCCTTGTTTTGCAGAACCTTCACCCTTCTCTCCAGAAGGCCATAGGCCTCTCAACATAATTCAAGCGCTCATCGACCTGAATGTCATCCAACGATACCACGGCCTCCTGATCCATGATGCACTTTCGCAATTGCGAAACGTGAAAGGTGGCGTAAATCCCAACCGAACCTTTTCAAAAGGTCTATCCTACATGCCACTTTTCCAACTTGACAAAATCCTGATGATCCAAAGTATCGGAAACCCAACTTTTAAGCGAACCCTTTGTGCTAACATGATAATGCATCCTTTAGCTCCTAAAATATCATACAAAATCAATCAACTAATAAATACAAACACTCATGCCTGGTCCAATCAGCCTCGGGCTGGAATACCAGGCATGCCTACAACGGGTCCAGTCATTAATAGGATGGAATACCCTCGCATCCCACACATGAATCCCAAGTCATAAACCTACTTCAAATCTTCCTGCTACCATATGATGTTTCTCAGACGAAGTCGAAACCTCCCTGGTTCCAACTTGTCTGCCCACTACCCAAAACACCGGACGCCTCACCGATTACTGAACCAAAAGTGTAACGCCCTGTTCTAAAATATTCATTTATGGAATTTCAGAGGCCAAGGCCAGGGGCGTTTTAGTCCTTTATTAATTTGGAGTTATTATTCGAGAAGTTTTCGGGTCGGGTTATGTTGTTAGAAGCGTAGGATTTCTCTCCACCTTTCTGTGGATATAAAGTTCATCAGAAACGGATCTAGAATGAAGGAGTTATGACACTTTGAAGATTTGGCAAGAATGGACCTTAAAGAGAAAAGTTTGCATAGAAGACCATTCATGCATGTTTGGAACACGCGTGGGTACGCCCAACGTAATGGGGCAGCTTGGTCACGGATGTCCAAGACATATGCCCAGCGTACCAGGAGGTACGCCTAACGTACGCTAAAAAGTTATGAAACCCTAATTTCGGATTAAGCACTATATAAAGGACATTATGGTTCCAACCCTAGCCCCCATATGAGCCTCCCCAACCTCAGAAGAAACCCTAGAACGTCCCTACCTTCATTTTATGAGATCTTGACCTTGGAGAACCCATTTTGGTGGATTAAAGCTTGGAAGCAAAGAAAAGAAGATTGGCAAGGAGGAACCTTTGAAGCTAGAGCTTGTAGATCTGGGATAAGTGCTTCATTTCGGAACTTTGCAAGGTAAAAAGTCTTGAGCTTGATGATTTACCTCTTAGATCTCCTTAGTGCAAGTTTATGGACCTTTTTGGTCCCAAGATTGGGACTTTATGACTTAAGCTCGTTTCTAAGACCAAGGTTGCCTCCCTTAGAGTCATATGAGTCCCAGAAGCAGTAAAGTTTCAACCTTTGTGGTCCTATTAAGTCCATGCATGAGATCTCGTCCCCTTTATGGAAGTAAAAGAGTGTTTTGAGAGTTTGGGTTGGTTTGGGCCATATAAAGTCACCAAGTCAGTGACTTTATGGCTTAATGCATAGAATAAGACCTAGATGTAAGTTTATGGCTCTTGAGTCGGAGTATTAAGCACTTAAATGAAAAAGTGTCTTAACAGAATGAGTACGCCGAGCGTAATTGCAGGTACGCCCCACGTACCCTCTAGCAGGCCAGTACGCTAAGCGTACATTAGAGTACGCCCCGCGTAGCGCAGTCAGTTGGGCTTATTGCATTTTGGGCCTTGGTGTGGGCTGAGTTGAGACTTAGGGTCCTTGGGCCTTATTAGGCTATCAAAATTTAGTTGTTAAGGACCAAGGATTATTATTGGGCTTGAGTAAGGTCCAATAAAGGGATTTGGTCCCAAACGAGCAAATTAGGCCATTAGTGAGCCTTTAGCGGGGCCATGTATGGATTTGGAAGGAATTGAGGGTTTGGGCTATATTGTGACCCATGCCATAGCAGGGGTAAAATGGTCATTTTACCCATCAAAAGATCCCCCTTTTGATTTAGTGTTTGACTTGTCATGATAGCCGGAGAGCAGCCGGGACAGTAGTCGGGGATCTTCCACTCGAGTTTTCAGCAGTCAGCATTTCGAGGTGAGTTTCCTTCCAGTAGGAACGGGTCTAAGGCCACAATGCCGGCCCGTTTAGCTAGCAGTAGTTGCTGGACTTCGGTCCGATGCGGTAGTTAGTATGTTTGATGCTGGATTTATGTGTTATGTGTTCCGAGTCATGGCCCGATGCAGTATGTAGTATATGTGTGTTCATGTTAGTTGATATGTTTATGTTATGCTTTGTTCAGTTAGTTCTGGACTTCGGTCCGATGCAGGGGGCAAGGCCCCAGTTAGTCCGGGCTTCGGCCCGATGCAGTTTCCGGACTTCGGTCCGATGCAGGGGACATGGTCCCAGTTAGTCCGGGCTTCGGCCCGATGCAGTTTCCAGACTTCGGTCCGATGCAGGGGACATGGTCCCAGTTAGTCCGAGCTTCGGCCCGATGCAGTTTCTGGACTTTGGTCCGATGCAGTGGGCAAGGCCCAGTATGTGCTTTATATGTTGTATGGTATGTGGTAGTTTGGGGGATCTCACTAAGCTTCGTTCTTACGGTTTTCAGTTTTGGTTTCAGGTACTTAGTTTTCAAAAGAGGAGCTCGGAGAGGTTGCAGTGCACACACCATAGTCAGTTAGCCTGGGGAATGTTTTACTCTGATAATGAGATTATGTTTTGAATTTAATACTCGAAAATTATGTTATGACTTATGAGACGTTTTTATAAACATGGTTTAGTAATATTTTAAAAGAAATTTTTAGTAGTGATTTTTGGGTCGTTACAAGTTGGTATCAGAGCCTTGGTTTGAGGGATTCGGGCGCATTCCCGAGTGTGTCTGAACTCAAACTAAGGAAGTGGTATAAAGTTTTCAAGAGAAAAACCATGGTTACAGAAGAATTTTGAGAAAAGAAAACAATTTTAGAAAAAGTATAAAGAAAAGATTTTTAGAAAAAGCAAAAAGAGTTTTGAAAAGAGAAGAAGGTGTGGTGCATGCAATCAACCGAGCTCTAGTAAGTACTCCCAAATTACCCATACAAGTTTATGATTATCAGTTTCAGTTTCAGTTTTAGTTCCAGTTTCAGTTCAGTTTCAGCTTCAGTAGAACAGCATGCTAGTATAGGACTAAGGATCTAGGAGGATGCCTTATGTGCCTGCTTATGTGTTTCAGCCTTATGAGAATTGCATGCTAGTAGTGAGTAGACAGTAGTAGGATAGCTTGTTTAGGTTATGCCTGATAGTATGAGCCAGCAATGTATGCTAGTACAGTTTCTCGTTATGAGAATAGATTTGATTGAGTAATTTCCTGTGTCCGAATGCTGCTTGCTTTGTGCTTTGTGGGACTCTGAGTGATGGGAGTTAGCCATTAGGTGAATACGTCACATCACATGTGAGCAGGGTTGAATAATCTCAGAGTGCTAGATTTGGCCCTATTGCGTAGCTCTTGTCTGAGTCCAACCGTTGTAGGGACGAGTCTTTTACTTGAAGGATTATCCGAGCCTCATTGCATGTGATGGTATTCAGGTAGTGGCTAATTGGCATTACAAGGAGGACTTCAGTAGCTGAGGACTGGTTGGGTGGAGTCAGAAGTTCCCTAGGGCAAGCCTAGGAAGGTAGTAGCAGAGATCAGTAGCAGTAGAGTGACTTGGTGGAGTCGAGGCAGTTCTTGAGGAAAGTACGGATAGATGTGGAAGGTAGTATGGGCTCGTACTACTGAAAGCAGAAGATCCGTACTCGAATCAAGAGGGGCCGAGACAAGACCAGGGAACTTTTAGGGTGTGTGTGAGAGATCCCTCAGCAGCAGTGAGTATTGATCAGTAGAGTGTTATGTGTCCAGCATGGTGACGTTGCGCGAGTTACCAGTTAGCAGTTCAGGTATCGGGGAGGGATCTGGCTCAGGTTCTAAAGCCGAGCAGCTTGATGATCAGATGAGGGATTTCATTTCCGCAAAGATCATGCGCAACATCATCGATCAGACTCCAGTGATTTTTGGTTCGGTTAAAGAGGCCATCGGGGAGCTTATGGACAGTCATCTGGAGGCCTTTAGGGTCGGGATAGTTTCAGGACAAATTAGGGCTCGTATAGAGCCTGATGCTTATGGAGTTCAAGGATCCATCGGGGAAGGAGATCCCATTTCTAGTTTTTGTCATCAGTGGATAGGAGTGAGTGGGGCATCCTGTCTCCAAGAGAGACCTCTGCATGATTGGATAATTGAGGAGGTTACGCGACCCATTCGCGAGGATCTTCCCGACATGGTCGTGAGGATCACTAATAGGTTGATCGCGAAGCTCTAGGATCATGTCGACAAGGTAACGCAGGAGCGAGAGACGGGCAGGGATTCGGAAAGGAAGAGGAAAACGGATGAGACTCAGGTAGCAACATGTTCGGGTAAGAGGCCCAAGGGGTCGGATTTGAGGACGAGGGACTATCAGAGCCGCAGTCGATGCAGGAAGTACGGTAGGACGCACCTGGGTACGTGCAGGCGTAGAAATGGTGGCGATGTCGGATGTTTCAAGTGCGGCCAGATTGGCCATTTTAGCAGGGATTGTATTGTTACCATCGCCCATGGACTTGATCTGATATGTTTCCATTGCAGTCAGAGGGGCCACAAGAAGGCCCACTGTCCGAGTTTGTATATAGCAGGGCAGGTGCCAACTCCTGCCCTTGGGACTTCAAGTACCACCAGTGGTTGCCGAGGCCGGGCAAGGGCGCCCACGGCTCAGACCTGAGTTTTCCGGTTGATTTCAGCAAGGATTCGAACAGCGCCAAGTGAAGGAGGTATGTATCTTTTACGTCCCTGTCAATTATTATTCATGATATTATTGTTATGTTGCTGCATTGATGTCAATAAGCATGTGTTGGGGTATTATATTACCTGCTTGTGACGAAGTTTTATGCCATCTGCATACCTTGGAATTGAATGGTGAATTGGAGGTCGTCCCCTCTAGATCAGGTTACTTCAGATACAGTAACTGTAGCATGTATGTGTAAGATTTAGTAGTGCCTTACTACTTGCGGAAGGTGTTAGTCGGGTAATGATCAGTTATATTCTCAGTAGTGATAATCCATAGTTTTTAGTGGAGTAGCTAGCGGTCAGTAGGGAAGTGGGTTGGGGATGTGCACCCTAAATGCAGGTTCTCGGGATGTAGTCCCTAAAGCAAATACAGTTAAGGATCGAAGGGTGCTCAGTTAGATAGCAAAAAGGGTGCGGATCTGATAAAAGTTAGTTGGAGCGCCGATAGAGGTAAACGTTGGCGGACAGCATATCGCCCTTTTAATGGAAGGAAGGTTGGGAATCCTTTCGACCAATGAGCAGTAAGGAGTTAGCCGAATCCAAGTGGGGGAGAACCCTCCGAGTATACAAGGATAAGAGCCACGTAGACCTAGAATGAGTGCGCGGCCTCTGAGAAGAAAAGATAGTAGCACAGTGATTGATGGATCGAGGAGTTCAAAATTGGGAGTTTGAGGACCTTCCCAACAGATAGTTCATGTAATTGAGATGGTTAGAAGCTGGTTGGGAATCCAGGATTGGAGGACCACCTGTAGGGCTCAAGTGAGTCAGAATGAGGATCCTGAGTGTTGGGTTTTGAGCATTCTAACACTCCTAAGTGTACATGCAACCCTAAATACCTTGGATCTATGTTTTCTCTATTATACATACAAATAAGAACATACAAGGTATAATCCTAATCTAGCATAAAAAAACAATGAGTGTAACAAGATAGAATACATACCTCTTTGATCAGAAAGTCTTCATGAAGCTTGAGTGCCTAGCCCCAATAGTGTGGAAGCCTCAAATGGAATCACAATCACCAAAACACTTGGAATAACTTGAGAGAATTCTACAACTCATGGAATCGGCTAGCCCTTTCTTATTCTCACTCTAGTAGCCGATTTGGTCAAGAATAAGATGCTTATATAGTTAGGGTTACACCATGTAAACCCTAATTGACATGGCCTTTCATTTCCATGATCCATGGGTACAAATACACCATGGAGCATCCATGGACCATCTTATGGGTTTTAGCCCAACTTGATTATCCATGGAGCATTAGCCCACTATACAAGTATGGATGATTTACACAATCAACCCATATATTTAATTAGTCTTCTTTTGATCACTTAATTAATCCTAGAATAATTCTTGATCAATACTAATTAAATAATCTTATTATTCTTAGTATTAATATACTAGAACTTATAATATATTAATAACCATAAGTGTCTTATTTCTCTCATTATAGTCTATCCAAGTGCATGATGGTATGCAACCCAAATGGACCATGCCGGGTCGGGTCAAGTCTTACCAATTATAGTTATGGACTTAGACATTAATCAAACAGTCTCCCACTTGGATAATTCTAAAACTATTATTGCGTATGACTTCAGGAACCAACTTGCAATCGTAGCTCTCAGAAGCTTCTGTCGAACTCTGACCTTGTATATGAACTCTGACCTTTGTCAATGACTTGTCCATTAGATAAGGGATCATATATTCCTCCATTCTAGATATCATATGGACTGAGACATGGATTATAATCATTCTCTCTGTCCATTTGTTGTTTCCCGATTTCCGATTTATGACGACTGACTAATTGAACAAATCAAATCAGTCCTGGCCCGACCGAGCACTTCCATTTGTCATCATCAAATCATCGAGGGGCCCACAGATATTGCTTTTATCCCGAAGGTAAAAGGAATGGATAAACTTCGACTCATATGGCTTGTTCTACTACTTGTTGAATCATACACAAAGGCACGTTTTATAGCACCGAATTACCAAATGTGTTTTCGTGCAATCAATGTACTATCAACTCATAGTAACAACTCATATCTCTAGGTTTGAAGAATATAAGATATTATTGTCTCATGATCACTCATGATAAAATCCATGAAGTGATTCCAATGAGCGCGGGTTGAATCCAATACTCAAAACTTATGAGCACTCATGAGTGTTGTAGCCCTTTGTCCAACACCTTAGACCTCTACAAGCCAACCCATGACAGTCTTCATTCATATCTACTTCCAACATATGACCGACTGTGGATGGTTTGAATAACTTAGTCATTCCGGAAGAATAACCTAGTTTATTCGGGAAGTCAAAACATGCAAAATGAAACACAATAATAATTGAATCCAATATGGTATCAATCCTTTGAACATAAATAAAACACCTTTTATTTATCACCATATGATTACACATTATTCATTGTATACTGTTTCAGCTATCAACTTTATTCTTGAATTTAAAACAATAGTTGTCCCATGCTCCAAGCATGCACACTATGTTTTCTAAACACTAGTCATGCCATACACCAAGTATGCATACTATGTTTGTCTATGATCTTTACTTTGTGAACTATATCAATTGAACATAACTTCAATGATTCTCTTTTCACACTCCCAAATCCTTACTGCAAATGCAAGAATTCCAAATTCATGCCATTTACTGAAATCTGTTAGATTCTAAACTTATATGCATTGATCCTCTTGTAATGATTATGTACAAAGTCATAAAGACTTGACAACAACCATTACAGAGTATTCCAAAGGAGATCAGCTCCTTGGAAACATCCTTCTTGCATTAAGTTTCCTAATCTTAAACATATTGAAAATTCTAACTTTGAAACATTTCCAGATTCCATTTTGACTATCACTCCTGAACAAGAGTTGCCTCCTTACAGACTATGTCAATATGGTCCTTCCAGAATTATCACTATACTTCCAACTGTCCTTGAGCAACCAATCTTTGGTAAACCTTAGATTGTCCTCGATAATTGTTTAATCCTTTTAGTCATATCCAGTTCTAAACCTTTTCCCTTCTTAATGCCCTAGGCATTTGGAAAATTTTAGAAAGGATGAATATAGCACATGTAATCGATCCTATATCCGAAGCATATGGGACACGATTCATGATGTCTCACATAAAGACTAAACCAGTCTTTTGCTATCACATTTCCATTTCTATTTGCCAAGTTCTCATAATTCAGATTATGAAAAGGGATGCCATAATCACAATCGAATTTTAGAACGCAAATAATGGACCCATATACAAAATTTCCTTATGTTGAGCCATTCCAACTTGAAATTCATATATATATATATATATATATATATATATATATATATATATATATATATATATATATATATCTTTGACTAAATGATTAAAACCTCATGATCTAAGCTTATAGATTAGTCGATGAAGTATAATTTCCTCTCCCTTAATTATAGCAAAACAACTCTTTCCCAATTGAAACTTTTGTTTTCTATAATTAACATTGCTAGCTTGCAATACTTATCATAATTATCATGCTCCCACTAACATGATGATTATTAGCATAACACTTATGCTCCCACTAGCTTTGACATGTACTCAGAAATCAGCTGCCTTTCTTACCAAAGTTCATATTTCTGATACTAGATTGTTTTGATAAAACTTAATCAAAAGCATACACCTTCCCTTAGATAGCACACTTGTGTGTCTAAACAATTATGAAGAGGGATGCCGTAATCATAATGGTTAGACCTTTTTGCCACTTCTCACAAGTCCAGGTTAGTGTGCCGGTAAACCACACACGCTCCACTAACGACTTTGAGAATGCAAATATCACAATTGCTATCTAGCTAAAATCTACTTAGTAAAAGTGTTTCCTCACCATCATTTTCATGAATCGGATAGAAACCTTATGACACTTAGATTTTTAATGGTGTATGTGTTCTTATCCATGTGAATTGTCAAAACCATAGTCACAGGAAAAGGATAATGACAAATCTAAACTCATATGGATTGAACTCAATCTTAATTTCTTGCCTCCTGGCAGCTCAAGGGCCTGTCATTGCTTCCAAGTTGTTGTGCAACAAAATGAGAACTCTAAGAACTCATATGGAAAGCCAACTTTAACTGGAATGGGCTCAGAATATGTCAACATGATAGGTTATAAACCTCAAGTCGTGTGCTAGTGAAGAACTTCAGGTTCTCTTCTTGATTAGTTCTTGAGACTTTCAAGACCTTTAAGACTCCCACTGTCCTCTTGACCTATAAGACTCCCTTGTCAAATATCCAAGAGATAGTGTGGATTCTAATCAAGACAAACACTTCACACAATTGGCCTA